>NC_091950.1:299145465-299745465 GCF_031021105.1 Erythrolamprus reginae
ATATTTGGATACCGAAGGCTTGACATCTAAGTACAAATTATTTTTAATGATTAAATAGGTAGAAGGAGAAGTTAATCCTATCTATAAGTAAGATTTCTATTCTCTGGGCTGTGAATATAGCAACTAATTGGACATCATGCTATCATTATTTTGGCCTCATCCAGCTCATCACAGCATCCAGATATCCTAGAACCCCATCCTCTCCTAATAAAAATTACACGATATTCTGCATTATCTGATAATTGCACCTCTAGTGCCTTTAGACATTAAACAGCACTGAGGACAGGAAAGAAGTTCTTTTAAAAAATTCATTTACTAATAATAATTATCAATTGTCCTTGCCAGTAGTACTGGAAGTAGTGTAGAAAAGTGGCCTAAACTTTAATTCTCAGAGTCACCCTTGTGATATTCAAATAAATGTAGCAGAACAACATTTCCATTATTCTTCTCCCAAGAAATGTCACAGCAAAGGCCTGAATAGAGAGATTGACAATATTGTTTTAGGCTGAAAAGCAGATCTCTACCTATTTGGAAATAGGCCTAGAAAAATTGTACTGCTACCACAATTTTCAATATCTTCTCCAAACTGGGCTATGAGCCAATGGTTTCTGAGCAGAGAGCAAAATTTTTCAGGAAGGACTAGATGACCATCAAAGAGTTGAATTTCATAAATTATTCAATATCTTCAGCATTCAATCGGGGAAATCAAAACTATTAATTATTTGCCTGGAACCCTCTTTTTTCCACTCCAATATTGGCTTGAAAAACTAATGCAAATTGCAGGTGCAAAGCTAATACAGCACACAAGATTGATCGAAGAGGATATGAAAATTTTATGTCTATAATTTACCAGAACAGGTATATTTGATAAGGAATATATATATATATAATCTTCAATCCCATTTCAAAATACCTTACTTTTTAATATCAAAACTATTTCATATCGCAATCTTAAATTTTATTTACAATATTCATTTCAAATGTATTCTAAAATTTATATTTTCTTTAAGCAACTATAAAAACACAGCAAAATACATAGCAATTCATTTAATTGCAGACCTGAGCATTTATTAATCTTTACAAGCATCACCAATCTCCATGGTACTATAAAACATGCTGGTCATTGTACAAATGAATTAGAATTCAAAATACAGTAATTCTTTTTTTTAAAAAAATGCTACTTTTCTAAAGGCTGCAAAGGAAACTAACAATGATTAGAACTTCTTTTAAAATTTGAAAGAAATCCACAAAATAATTTTCTTTGGTGACTCATAAATCTGTTTGTGTGTATGTGTGTCGTATGCCCCTGACTACTGTTTGGATAAGACCCTGTAGTTTTCTTGGCAACTTTTTCAAAAGTAATTTGTCCTTGCCTGTTTCCTAGGACTAAGAGAGAAAGAGCATTGGTCTTACCTGATATGCTTCTTGTCCAAAAGGTGGATATAGTATCCAGGCATGAGATATTTCCATCTGCTTTCTTATTGGACTGAGTCTGACAAAGCTGTTCAGGTCTTTGTTGCTATGCTTGATAGCTTGAAATAAAGAAATGAAGCAACAGACTCTTTTGTGCCATACTGTGTGTGTGCGTGTGTGTGTGCGTGTGTTTTCCTCCTGACCTAAACATGTATCTTGAGACTGATTATCTCGATAAGAGTGGTCGGACCCCTGGTTCATATCCCATTCCCAAAAAGGAAGATACTCTGTACTGCCTCTGGTGTTATACATACCCCCAGAGGCCCCTTGGCCTTGCAGTCACGACTCTATAAAAACTCAGGCTTCATCACCAGTGATGACGTTGTCCAATTAATCAAGTTCAATTTCTATATGTTGCAAAAGTTCACTTGAAATTTCCGCTCAGTTGGTCTTTTGGTCGTCTGACAACACCTTGGGCACGAGCTTGGAGGATACTTTGCTCATCGTTAAATCTTCAGTAACAATGTGAAACACAACAGTAAATGACACGTTCAGTTCATTGGCAACTATCTAACTCAATCGATGGTCAGAGTCCAATAATTGTCGAACACGAGCCACATTGTTGTCGGTTTTGCTGGTTGACAGCCGCCCAGAGCATTGTTCATCATGAACCTCTTCCCGATCCTCCTTAAAGGCCTTTAACCACCTCAAAACTTGTGAGTAGGACAGAGCAGAGTCCCCATAAGCCTCACAAATAATTTGGTTAGTCTCCTCAAGAGATTTTTTTCAGTTTAACACAAAACTTAATCATGTAATGTTGCTCGGTCATCGATTCCATTTTTTTCATGACACGGTTGGCGCACAGAGGCTTACAATAACTGACGTCCTGCAGCTTCCACACCTTGGAGTGCACTGAGACTGGTTTCGCGGCAAAGCTTAGCATCCCCCACACCTACTCCAAGTGATTCAGTCCCACTCCGATCAATAAGAGCAGAATGGGAAATTCAATTGCATTAATTTTGGAACACACCCTGTACGTCTCTCCATAACTAATTTCCTTCTGCTTGCCTTCACAGGATCTCATACATTGCTGGCAGAGCTGAAGGGGCAACTGATCTGTGATGTAGTTCAGCAGCAATACCCTCCCTAATGGCTGCAGTCAACAAAGCCTTAATAGAAGGAGTGGTGTCCTGGTTCACAAGCCCTCCTCCCCATTGGGGGAGCCCTGCTACTGTAGGGGTAAAAGTGGATGAAGGGGAAGCCCGATGACCACCTTCACAAGCAGACATGTTCTGGGAAGGCCAAGGATCCAGAACCTCCAGACTAACAGATATGGGCAACACCCCCTGGAAAACCACGGTTATCCATGATCTGTTTAGATTCAATGCATGTGGGTCCCCAGGGAAGAAGCAGGTGGGACTCAGCTAAAGCAGTCTGCCTAGAATTCTCCTCCAGTACTCTTTGATGCTCTGCTGAGGAGTGCCGCTCTAAGGCCTCCTCTACTCTTGCAAACTCCTTTGCTAATGCTCTTTGGCATTTAAGTGCACCTTCAAATCTGCCTTAGATGCCTTTGTAGGGCTTGGACCTGTCATTTTAATTTTCTCCATAGCCACAAGACTAGCAGATCTGGGCTGATCCTTAGGTCTTCCTTTCAGAAGCAGGAGGGGACCAAGACCCCCTATGATGGGGGAAAATGCAATGTCTTTTTCATCCTAAATGGTGAAAATAAAAATAAATTAATATATGCCAAGTGACTGGCATGTGATGGGGTCTGGCCAATTTGGGCTATAGAGCTAGTCAGATTGGACCAAGAAACGCAGGTCTGCAAAGGCAGAAACCAACAGAAAGGCAGGTGGAGGTTAACTTGTTAAAATGTTTGTAGCATCATAGAAAAAGGCAGACTTAAGCTGCTGCTCCTCTGCCAATGAAGAAAGGAGTATGGCAACAGCCAGGTGCCCCTTCTCCTGCAGATATCAGTCAACAGCCCAAGGCCTGAATGTTGGGGCAGCTGAGGCTGTAAAGAGTTATCAGTGTGAGGTGACTAAGGGTGAATAAAATGTCATTTGTGGCAAAAAATATATATATCAGGGAATCAGACAGCAAACAACAACAAAAACCCAGTAATGGCCAACTTCGTTCAACAAGCATCTGCAAGCCAGAAAAGTATGTTGGGCTTCGGAGACAGCACATGAAGGTTCGGAAGAGATAAAGCAGTCAGCGTGCACCACTGCCGAAGGCAAGCGAGGCTTTTCAAAGGCTGAAAAGAGACAAAGCGACCAGTCTGCACCACAGCCAAAGGCAAGCGGCAAACTTTAAAGTGCTCAAAGAAACGAAGCAGCCAACCCATGCTACAATCGAAGGCAAGCAAGGCATTACGAAGTGTGGCTAGCAAAGCACTTCAAAGAGCGGCGTTGATAGAGCCAGCAGATGCTCCAGCCAGCAGCCAAATTTTTGGGAATTGGCCTGAACTTCGAGCAGGACAATTCAAAGGGCCCAGTTCCTCAGCGCAGTCCGTGCAGCCAGCCCCAATCAAATCAATGAAGCAGCCTGCTCAGGTGCCCAAAGGCAGTGTGAGACAGGCAGTTATAGTTGAACGTCAGAGAGATCCTTATGGTTAAACAAAACTGTTGTTCTAGGAAAAACGAAATTAAAATCAGGGAAAATCCAGGGTGGATTAAGAAAAAAACCACAATTGAAACAACCCAAAGCTCACAGAAGCTGAAGGAAAAAGCATCCATGAGCTGAAGACTGAGTTGAACGACTGAAGACATCAGCAGGAAGACGGGTCGTCAGTCATCTAACTGTCTTTGTGTGTAAAGATGGACTGGAACTCACAATCTCTGGTTCCTAGCCTGGTGCATTTATCTACTAACCCACATTGGTTCCCAATTCCAAAATTCATGCTATCATATATGCAGAATGAATGGCTATGTTCAAAATAAATAAGGGAATAACTAAATGAGGGAAAATAAGACTGCACAACTCATTAGCCTATTCTGGCATTTAAATGGAAAACATCAGACTTAAAATAGAATGAGCGATATCATGAAGGTATTATACACTTTCTGATTATTCCAAGAATGATTCATAATTAATGCTACTTCAAACATTTAATAAATCAATATAAAATGGTATAATTTACTATATTAAAGCTTTTCAGCCAATTTCCCCTTTCTTCTTTATACAGAGCCAGAAGTGGCTAACCTCTCATTATATCACAAGGAAGCAGCTGCTCTGAAATTAGAATTATATTCCTTTATTCCTGCTTTCCCAGAAGTTAATTTAATAAGCGAAATATTTTTAAATCTGACAACTAGCACATTTCTATGTAATAAATGTAAACTATAAAATATTGATATAGTTATAGCATCATCTTGTGATCATTTTACAATGAAGGGTTATATGGCTTTAAAAAGCGTTAAATGGCTTCATATAGCATCTGTTAGTACAAAAAAAATCTGGAAATGTTTAGATTTCATTGTTTTAGTTGTAGTATTGTGGTAAAGGTAGCTAGCATGCAGAATAATTGATAGCCATTTTGCTTGTCATCACAAGCACATATGTGCCAGCATATTTTCCAACGAAAAACATCTGAAGATGATTTTATGCACCCAAATAAACAAAGAATAGTGATGTAGTTGACATTTTTAATTTAAATAAAATCAAGAGTGACAGAATTGCTGCTGTTTTTTTACAACTCTGTTATTTTATTTCATGGACAAATAGGCGTTGATTGCTTACCTGAACGCCTCTTCTCGTACGGTGAGCGGGTACAGCAGTCACATGGGTTGCTCATGTCCAATCCGGTGGAACTGAGCCTAGTATTAAAAAAGCTTGCCGGATCCGCCCCTTCCCCAGAATTCGCGAATCCATAGACTAGGCTCAGTTGTGAAGCTCTGTAGTGTTCAACTCTCATTGTTAGAGGAAGAAAGAGATAGAAAGGTAAAGAAGACACATACAAGGGCGGGAAGTGACTGCTGTACCCGCTCACCGTACGAGAAGAGGCGTTCAGGTAAGCAATCAACGCCTATTCTCCGTACTGAAGGAGCGGGTCCAGCAGTCACATGGGACATACCCAATAGATGGTCCCTAGGGTGGGATTAGCTTGCTATCGTGTGAGATAACGGATTGGAGTACCCTTCTGCCGAAGGCAGCGTCCGCTGAAGCGTAAGAATCAATTTTGTAGTGCCTGATGAAGGAATTTGGCGAGGCCCAAGTGGCTGCTTTGCAGACCTCCTCCAACGGGGCTTGAGTCGCCCAAGCGGCCGAGGTGGCTGCGCTCCTGGTGGAATGCGCAGTGATGTTCCTTGGAACTGAGAGGGAGGCCGACTCATAGGCCTTAGATATAGTCCCTCTGATCCAACGGCCTATTACTGTTGAAGACACTTTGGCCCCCATGACTCTGGGATGATAGGCTACAAAAAGTGCTTCTGACCTCCGAAAGGGTCCTGTGCGTTGGATATATATTCTCAGCGCTCTGGTGAGATCCAGGGTGTGCCATCTAATTGCCAAGGGATGGTCTCGTTGGAGGCAGAAGGAAGGTAGGACAATATCCTGAGATCTGTGGAACATGGAACTGACCTTGGGTAAGAAGGTGGGGTCCAGTCGCAAGACTACCTTGTCCTGATGGAATTGGCAAAGGTCCTGCCTGATTGAGAGGGCAGCCAGCTCCGAAATGCGTCGGGCAGAGGTAATAGCCACCAGAAAAGCTACCTTAAAGGATAGGTACCTGAGGGACGCCGATTTTAGGGGTTCGTATGGTGCCTGCGTGAGGGAGTGGAGAACCCGTGGCAAATCCCAGGATGGATACCTGTGGACCTTGGAAGGTCTGAGGTTGGCTATGCCCTTGAGGAATTCCTGAACTTCAGGGAAGGATCGGAGAGGCTGTCTGCGGGGGCCCCCTAGGACAGATGAAATGGCTGCCAGATGACGCCGGAGGGTGCTGGTAGAGAGTCCTTTATGGAAACCTTGCATAAGGAAGGAAATAATTCTGTGTATGGGGATGCACAGAGGGGAGAGACCTTCCTGAAGACACCACTGGTGAAACTTGGACCACGTGTGGTCGTAGATTCGGTTGGTCGAGCCCCTTCTGGCCTTTAGAATGACCTCCACTGAATCAGGGTCATGCCCACGCAGCTCTAAATCTCTCCTGATAACAGCCAGGCGGTGAGGTGGAACCACTCCGGGTCTGGATGGAAAGAGGCCCCCTGCCGCAGCATATCCCCCGAAACGGGGAGTCGCCAAGGGTCCTGGACGGACAGCTGTTGGAGATCTGCGAACCAGGGCCGGCGGGGCCAATGAGGGGCGATTAAGATTACTCGGGCCCTCTCGGTGAGGACCTTGTGAATCACGTCCGGGAGGATTGGAATCGGAGGAAATGCATAGAGTAGGCCTGGAGGCCATGGACTCCGGAGGGCATTGATCGCTTCCGCTCCCGGGGATGGAAATCTGGAATAGAAGCGAGGGAGTTGGGCGTTCGCATTGGTCGCGAAAAGATCCAGGACTGGTAGGCCGAATCTGAGGGTGATTTGATGGAACAGGTCTTGATGGAGGTTCCACTCTCCTGGGTCTATCGTTGCTCGGGATAGCCAATCCGCCTGGATGTTGAGACTCCCCGAGATGTGATCGGCTAGGAGCGACTGGAGATGTTTTTCCGCCCAAAGGCCCAGCTTGAGGGCCTCCCTCATGAGAGCCTTGGATCTCGTGCCCCCTTGCCTGCAGATATGGCTTTTTGTGGCAATGTTGTCGGTGAGAATGAGAACGTGCCGGTTGGGGATGCGAGGAGAGAAATGCTTCAGAGCCAGGGAGACGGCTCTTAACTCTAGCCAATTTATTGGCCTGGAAGCTTCCTCCGGGGACCACGTGCCCTGGGCTATCATCCCCTGGGCGTGGGCGCCCCATCCCGATAGACTGGCATCTGTGGTGATGACAAATTGATCCGGGCACCTGAACGGGGATCCTCTGTCCATGGCCGGAGACTTCCACCACTTGAAGGATCTGTGAACACTCAGTGGGATGACAATGCGTCGATTTGAGTTGCTGTGCCCCGATCTCTGAAAAGGCAACAGAAGCCACTGGAGTTCCCTAGCATGAAGGCGAGCCCAGGGAATGATGCCTATGCATGACACCATCTTCCCCAAAAGAGAAGATAGAGTAACTATGGATACTGAAGGATTAGATAAAATGTTAGAAATTAACTCCACTATACTGAGTTTTCTCTCGGGAGAGAGAAAAACCTGGGAAGATTTTGAATCAATAATGGCTCCCAGGTGAGGAATGGAAGTGGAAGGTTGGAGGTGACTTTTTTCAAAGTTGATGGAAAACCCATGGTCCTGAAGGACTGACATGGTGACAGAAAGGTCTGATTTCACTCTCTCTAGGGAGTTCCCATGAATTAAAATATCATCAAGATAACATAAAATGTGGATGGGAGACGCCCGGATATAGGCCGCCAGGGACCCCAAGAGCTTTGTGAAGACCCGAGGGGCCGAGGAAAGGCCAAATGGCATCGCCCTATACTGGAAATGCCTGCCTTGAAAGGAAAAACGTAAAAATTTTCTGTGGCATTTGGCTATAGGAATGTGAAGGTAGGCCTCAGTGAGGTCTAAGGAGACCATGAAATCTCCCGAGTGAATGGCGGCCAAAATAGAAGACAAGGAGTGCATTTTAAACTTCCTATATTTGATGAATAGGTTTAGTTTCTTTAAATCCAAAATGGCTCTCCAACCTCCGGAGGACTTTGGAACCATAAATAGGATGGAGTAAAAACCTAGGCCCTTCTGACCGGAAGGGACCGGCTGAATGGCTCTAATGGACAATAGATGAGAAATGGCCTCCTCCATACGGTTACAATCTGAGGATGACCTGGGCGAAGGGCAGGAAATAAAACGTTTAGGGGGAGGAGAAATAAATTCTAAAAGAAGGCCTGATTGAACAGTGTCAATGACCCAAGGGTCCTTGGAGGTGAGACGCCAATTTGCAGCGAAATGAGCTAGGCGACCCCCTATGGGAATGGAGGAAAGGTTACCATCTAGGTTTTTTTGAAGCCCTGTTAGAGGCAGCTCCTCTTTGGAAACGAAAACCCCTACCCCTGGAGTTCCTACCTTGGGAACGAAAGCGGGGGGAATACTGACCTGGAGATCTCTGATAGGAAGCCGCTTGATCTTGCTGGCGCCCTGGGCGACGAAAGGACTGCGTTTTAGTAACCTTTTTTGTGGTTGGGCCCAAAACCTTCTTCTTGTCTGTGGTCTCCGTGAGGAGAGGATCCAGAAGATCACCGAAGAGAAGGTCGCGCTTTAAGGGGCCCTGGGATAACTGCCACTTTTGGCGAACTCCCGCTTGCCAAGGGCGAATCCATAGGAGTCTTCTTGCCGTTGTAGAGGCTGCAATAGACTTAGCAGAAAATCTAGTAGATTGTAAGGTGGCATCAGCCACGTACTGGGCAGCTGCAAAGACCTTGTTGAAATCTTGTTGACCTCTCAAGTCATCTGGAGGAATGTGCTGTTGAAGTTGGCGAAGCCACAGCAGCATGGCTCTGGAGAAGAAGGAGGCTGCTGCAGAACTTTTAATGGCCCAGGAATCAGCGGAGAAACCTCTTTTGAGCATTTGCTCGATGCGCTTGTCCTCTGGACGGAGGACTTCCTCCGCCTCGCCTGGCACAGCCGCTGCCGAGTGAAGAATTTTGACAGGTTCATCTGGTTTGGGAAAAGATAGAAGCTCTTCATAGGAAGAGGAGAGTTTATACAACTTTCTGTCCTTGGTAGAGGGATTAAGGCCAGAGGCTGGAAAATCCCACTGTTTAAGTAAGGCATCTTTAAATAATTTAGGCATAGGGATTACCTCGTTATCCTCCTGTTCCTCTGTGAAGTAAGGTAAATTCTCCTCCGGGGGATCAGTGGAAGTGGAGGCTTGTTTCTCCTGGGCCGCTAATCCCGTAGAAATTCTAGCTTTGAGGAGGAGAGATTTGAATAGTTGAGAAGGGAAAATAGTAATGGGAGGAGGGACCTTTATTTGGGATTCCTCGTCCTCAGATAAGCCCTGGAAAGGGTCTTCATCCTCCTCTACATCCTCATATTCATCTTGGGAGGACTCTGAGTCATCCTGAATAGGAGCTCTGACCGCTGGGGAAGAACCCAAGGGGCGGGAGGAACGAGAAGGAGGAAGAGGTAAAGGAAGCTCATTGATGGAGGAGAGTTTGGCATCAATGGCTTTGGACAACACAGCAAAAATAGATTGGAACTCAGGAGGTAAACTGGAAATATCAGCAGAAATGGCAGAAGAATCCCTAAAGGCCTGGGAGGATCCTGGCTGGGGGGAATCTTCCATAATATCTGGTTCCTCTGGACCTATGCCCCATAGGTTAGGTTGGGGTCTGTCTAGGTTTGGCTCATCCAGAGATAACACAGGGACCCCAGAAGGAGGCAGGCTAGAGGCCTCTGGTGGGTCTTGACTACTGATTACTTGGGCCTGCACTTTCAAACGTTTTGCTGATTTATCATGAATCTTTTGTAGGGCTAGGTCCCTTCTCTTCTCGGCCCTGGTGACCTTGGTCGAGGGGCGGGCCCCTGGAGAAGAGGAGGAAGAGGCCTGGGGGATACTAGTAATCTCATCGCCTGTAGGCCTGGCCTCTCTGGGACCTTTAGTTGTGCCTCTCTTGGGAAAGGTAGCCATAGTCTGACAATTAACAGAAGACAAGGCTGAGCCAATAATTAAATTATAAGGAGAAGATTTCAAGGACTTCCCAAGAGGAATGGATCCTGCTTCGAGGCCTCGAAGCTGCTGAAACGTGAGGACAATCTGGGCAAACCCAGAGTTCGTGCCCCCAAATCCAGCGGGGCCAGCCTCCCTAAACTTTGCAATTAAGTAAAACCAAGGCACTCTGGTTGGAGGCTAGGCCGGTGGAGAATTTAGCCTGGGACCCCCAAGGCCCGCTCCCGGATCCACGCGGTGGACTGAGGCCTACGCGGCTGGCAGAAGGCCAACACGAGAGGCCTAGATATTTTAAGAAAGGGCGCGAAGGCCTTCGCGCCAAAAAATCGCTTCGTAGAATTTCTTAAGGGGAAAAGCGATCGACTAAGTCCAGGAGACTAAAGGCGTCCCACTCCGCAGGAGGTATTTTATAAGCCCTTAAATATAGTTTTATACAATAATTAAGCAATAATCCAATAATAAATACTTGCACCAGGACCTCCAGGCCAAGGGATTAGAAGAATCCACAAGCGGCCGCAGGAATCGTAACCGGCAAAACCGCCGGGGGAAAACGAAACCGCAACTTCTCCCAAGTAAAAAAGCCTAGCCGCTTAATATTTTTTTTCCTTTTAAAAACGGCTGGCGCAAATAGTGCAAGTAAATGAATAAAGACAATAAATCTTACTACTTTTTTGAAGAAAAGATCGAAGGGAAGGTGTTAGAATGTTGAACGAGCATTCACAATACAACCGCAGGATATGCGAACTGAGCGAATTCTGGGGAAGGGGCGGATCCGGCAAGCTTTTTTAATACTAGGCTCAGTTCCACCGGATTGGACATGAGCAACCCATGTGACTGCTGGACCCGCTCCTTCAGTACGGAGAACTGTAAAAGCTTGTTATACCAGTAACTGAATAAAGCATGGTTATTGAATTATTCCTTAGCAAGTTGGGAATATTTGGGATGAATCCACCCATATAGCCATCTTGGTGAAAACTGGAACTCTTAAGTAAGCAAAGAATGTTAAGGATAGGCAGATTTTTTTAAAATAACTTCTCATTCATTTTGGTGTGTAACTTTTGTTTATGATATTAACACCATTATCATAGATAAGAAACAGGATCAAGGCATTTTTTTCCCAAAATAATCCAAAATATGTTAAAACACTTAAGATCTCAGCTGTATTCTCATACACACTGAAATGGAAATGAGAACTATTAAACTCACCCTAGAGGGGCATACATTTGCAAAGAAAAATATTTTAAATATATCTTACAAGTAAAATGAAGACTAATTTTATTTCAACATCTTATAATGGCCATATCTATTAATCAGTAAGTAAACCTATTGTATAAATTAGAAATATAAAGAGTTTTCACTGAATTAAATTCCTTGATTTAAATCAGTCTATTATTTTGTGTACTTTTAAAACAAAGCTACAATAAACCTATAATTTTCTATTATTATTTTCAAAATTTATGCCAGACTTTTTTCTTATAGTGCTTCCTTCCAGATGGATTGAATAGAAAGTTGATTTAACTTTGACTCTGAATACATTTAAACTAAAATGAAATTAGCGTCTTCATGTTCCCCATCGAACTCAGTAAGGGATGGGACAGAAGGAAGAAAAAAAATCCTTCACAATTTGAGAATACAATGATGCTAGTATTTATGCACTGTGGATTTTTGGTGGGTAAGTAGGATGGTTTTAAAATTCTGGGAAACCTTTGCCATGATTTTAAAACTACTTCAAGCTTACAGTATTGACCGTATAACATTATTGCAACTCAACAGCTATACAATCAATAGCATCTCTTCAGTGATAATGGTGTTAGCACTTCCATATAGCAAATTGCATTTTAAGAATCAATGATCACCATGTGCCTATTGCCTATTTGTTGAAATAATAAATATTTAGATTTCTTGGAATACAGGCAGCCAGTTTTGTTATGTGTACTAGTAACAGGGTTCTATGGACTTTGGGGGATCAATATTGAGTTATTCTGCAGATATTTCTCTTACGTTTTTACAGTATATATTAACTTTCTTATGATATAAATTACTGGGAGTCACTTACATCAAGAAGAAAAAGAGCTAATAAAACCACAGCAATGATTAAGTCACATCTGTAGTATCCAACTAAGCAAGTGCTTATTTATTTATCTGCAGTGGCTGGTGAAAAATAACAAAGGTAAAGCGAAGTTGGGTCTCTTTGAGAAAATGTTCAACACAACTATCTCAATAATCTATAGCCACCATAGCTTTACCAGAAAATCTTATAGTTTCTTTTCAGAATCTATATTCAGGGTATAATTCAATTTCTAATTAGATAATTAATACTTAAAGTTCAAAACAGCAATTACATGGTAATTAAAATGCAGCAATATGTATTTATCAAGCAATTAATAGTTCTCTGGAGCTAAAATAGGAGCATCCACAGAGCTGAGACTGAGTTGAAAAACTGGGGACTGTTACCAGGGAGGCGTGTCCTCAGAAATTCAACTCAGTCAATAGAGCTATGAGACTAAAGTAACCCATCCTGGACTCTCCAGTTGATACCATGGAGAAAAACGAAGAGCAAACAAGAGAGCTTTTTTTTTCATGTTTGTGTTCATGATATATCTCACTGGTTGTATAACATCTGTGATTATTATTTTTTAGAATGTGACCAAGTATTAAAGTATAACAGTATATTTAAACCATTTTCCTCCCGTAAATTTTCCTGCAGTAAGACTACAGCTAAGAAATCAAGAAACTGTTGTTAATATGCATATGTTGTCAGGTTTTGATTTCTTTTTACAATTAAAACATTTATATTAGGTGGTATTAGCTCTTATGGTTATATCCTTTTCACCATCGTTCAATTATCATTTCTAAATACTGTAGACTTTTCAAAATACAGTGGTACCTCTACCTAAGAACGCCTGTACTTATGAACTTTTCTAGATAAGAACCAGGTGTTCAATATTTTTTTGCCTCTTCTCAAGAACCATTTTCCACTTACAAACCCGAGTCTCCGAAACTGTAGGAAAAGGCAGGGAGAAGCCTCTGTGGGGCCTCTCTAGGAATCTCCTGGGAGGAAACAGGGGCAGAAAAGGTGTGGAAAAGCTTTCATGGGGCCTCTCTAGGAATCTCCTGGGAGGAAACAGGGCCTCCACCCTCCCTGTGGTTTCCCCAATCACACGCATCATTTGCTTTTACATTGATTCCTATGGGAAAAATTGCTTCTTCTTACAAACTTTTCTACCTAAGAACCTGGTCATGGAATGAATTAAGTTTGTAAGTAGAGGTACCATTGTATATGTATTGATTATATTCCACAATGCAAATTATGAAAATACAAGAGAAGATCCACAATAAAACGGTGCAGTGATACCCCACATTCTAACAGATTTTTTCTTGTTTAAGATTGTAGATGGTCAGAAACAAGAAACTTGTAGTATTGTTTGAGGCTTGCTAAAGAATGGGAATGAAAGAAGCAAGCAATACATTTTTTCTCTTCTATACTATCTTGTAATTTCCTATGTACTATCCAAGTGTTCAGGTTTCTTGGCTAACTTTTATGTTTAAATTTTTAAAATAGAACAGGGAACTGGCTAGAACAGTGATGGCAAGCCTCTGCCATGTGTGCCACAGAGGGCACATACAGCCCTCTCTGAGGGCATGTGAGCTCAGCTCAGCTCAGTTCCACCGCACATCTGGGCATGCTCCTTACTGGCCAGCTGATTTTCAAGTATCTGCCACACATGCAGAGGGCAGGGCACATGTGAGATTACCAGGACCATATGCATATGTGTGGGGAGTAGAGTTGTGGCGCCCGTTTTTGGTCCCAGGAAGGCTGTAGAGAAGCCTACTAGGTCCAAAACAGATGGGTCGCACACATGCATGGAGGTGAGGGTGGGGATGCACGCATATGCACAGGAGGGGAGGGCAAGGGTCATGCGTGCATACTTGGGGGTGGGGAAGGCCAGGTATTGTACGTGCATGCGTGGGGGTCGAAGGACCGCATGGGGGTCATGTACGTATTCACGGGGGTGTTGCATGAGCATTATATAATGGGTGCCGTTACAGGCACACGTGCTTATAGCAAGTGACGAGAAAAAGGTTAGCCATTGTTAGGCTATGAAATGAAAAAAGAATGTTTGCCACTATTAGCTTTTTTTCTGACCTGAAACTTTTCTTTACATACTATATACAGACATGATTTTTTTTTAAAAAAAAAACCTGTTATATACTGTAGATGCACCTAACTTCTCATGTCATGTTCTTCTTATGCAGATTAAAATGTTCCTCAATAATAGCAAGCCATCAGACAGCACCTTCCTCCTGCTTTTTCAAACATGTTATGCTAAAATAAATGGATGGTCTGGGGCCACCAAAGAGAACCCTGTGGTTCTCTGGCTGCTGTTACTGGTATGAATATTGGAACAACCCAGTCACTTCTGTTCTGGGTTCAGTCTGGACTCACCTCCTTGCCCTGGGCATATTTACGTATCCTTATTATGGACAGTGTTTTCTTCTATATTTGGATCATGCGAGCTATCAAGCATAAATCTTTGCTTAGTACCTGAAAATTCCAGTTAATATAGGACTTGCAATGTGAAACTAGGGTGCCAAGGTCCAATCACCATGTTTTTTTTCTCCCTGGAATTCACCTAGAATCATGAGTAGATCTTAGCTAAACATAACATAATTCAATATAACTCAATAATATTTTATCCTGTCGTGAATTATATACTAAATGTATTGCAGTCAAGCCATTCTGCATCCCCTAGACAGGGCCCATATCTGGATGTAGGAAGGGCTATTTCACAATTTAAAATATTGCCCACCACAAATTAATGACAGACTGAAATCTTTCCACTAAAAAGCAGAGCAAGATTCAGCAGTCACTCCAATCCAGATTTTTAGGTTCTTTGATTTATTTGGGCTCAATCAATGGTACATATGAGTAATTTTTAAAAGCAGCAAATAAGATACATTAGGATTTACTTTAAAATAACCAATTTCATGTTTTCTAATTTGTAGGTAAGCTTTTTAATATTTTGTACAAAAAAATGTATTTTTTTTCTAATATTAATGGATGTCATAATTATACATTTGTATGCAAAAAGTAGTTGAAATTAATTACACAGCTGTCAAGTGCATTTCTTGCAATATATTAGATATATTCATAAATCTATTTTTCATAGAAATATGTCAAGAATTCATATCACCATAGACTGTACAGTAAATAATTAACTGTAGATTAGTTGACCAAGCTCCAGAAGTATGTGCTGTTTCAAAGGTCTGTATAAAATGCATTTTCCCATGTAACTTATATGAAAATCATGTATTTGATTTGATGCATAGAAGAGAGAAGTTCGAGATAAAAGGGGCATTGGTCTTACCTGATACGCTCCTTCTATGGCTGATAGCAGGAGAATCCAAGAATGGGATGACGTTGTCCTTTCTGCCCAGAGCCCAAGTCAAACTGAAGCCAGGCCTTATTGCCTCTCTCCATGGCTTCAGTTTTTGATGAAGGCATAGCTGTAATTAGAGTCTTCGTATACCATTAGTCACCTGGTTCCCCGATGGATATCCTTTCTGTAAGACCCTTCTCCTGAAGGGTGCATTGGCCAATGCAAAGGTGTCTAACTTATAATGCCAAATAAATGGTGATGGGGAGGCCCATGTCACCGCCTTGGAGATCTCCTCGATGGAAGCTTGGGGTACCCCAAGCTGCAATTGTGGCTGCACTCCTCGTAGAGTGTATTGTTATACGACCAGGCAGTGGCAGGACCTTGGATTGACAAGCCTCAGCTTTGCAAGCTTTCAACTATCTGCTAATCGTAGAAGGGGTCACTTTGGAACCTAATGAAGATAGTTGAAAGGAGATGAAGAGAGACTCTGTCTTTCTGTCCTTAGAGGTCCTTTTTATATAGATCCGGAGAGCCCTCCTTACATCTAGTGTATACCATTGTCTCTCCAGAGCATGGGAAGGCTCAAAGCGAAAGTTAGGCAGGATAATATCCTGAACCTGGTGGAACCAGGAGTTGACTTTTGGGATGAAGGAGGGATGAAATCTCAGGATTACATGATCAGCATGAAAGATGCAGAGGACATCTCAAACTGACAGGGCCGCTAATTCTGAAACCCACCTGGCTGAGATGATGGCCACCAAAAAAGATGACCTTCAGAATCAGAAAATATAGGGTGGCAGTCCTCAGCAGCTCGAATGGGTTCGATGTGAGCGCCTGCAGAACCGTAGGTAAGTCTCAGGTGGGAAACCTATGGACCACAGGTGGATGTAAATTAGCAGCCCCTCTAATGAAGCACTTGATTACTGGGAAATGAGAGGGAGTCACTGTTCTTGCAGACCAACACTGTAGAGAGGACTGCAACCCACCTCTGGATAGTGTTGTGTGAAAGCCCCCTAACCAGGCTGTCCTGGAGGAAGTCTAGGACTTGGGGTACCAAGGCCCGCAAAAGGGTAATGGGTCTCTTTCAACACTAAATAGTGAAAGCTCTCCAGTGGGGTCATAAATCCTGGTGGCTGATGGCCTTCTAGAGGCCTGAATGGTCTGGATGGCCCTGGAGGAATATTTATCCTCTCTCAAGAGTGTCACCTCAAGTGCTAGATGGTCAACTGCCGCCATTGAAGCTCCAGATGGATCGAGACCCCCTGGCTGAGGAAAATCATCTCTCGAGGGATCCTCCAGAGTCTGGCCACCAATAGACTCACCAAGTCTGCAAACCATGGGCGCCTGGGCCAGTGCGGAGCCACAAGCAATATCTCTGCCATTTTCAGAAGCATTTTCCTGATGACCGCAACAATGACGGGCAAAGGAGGGAACACTTGCAGGAGTCCACTTGGCCAAGGACTGTGTAAGACATTGTCCTCTCCACCCTCATGGTTAGAAATCTGGTGAACAGATCCACAATCGGTTGCCCAAACTTCTGGCTCATCTCTCTTAAGAAGTCTGGGTGAAGTCTCCATTCGGAGTAGTCGATTGCATTTCTGCTCAGATTGTCCATCTGGATGTTGGTAACCCCAGCAATGTGTTCCACCATTACAGACAGAAAGTTCTCCGCCCACTCGCCCAACTGGCCTATTTCATTCATGAGTGACCAGGAATGAATGCCCCTTGTTGATTTATGGGGGCTTTGATGGCCATGTTGTCAATCAAAATCAACACATGATGACCCCGAACAACATCCTGGAAGTGCACTGCCTGAAGCTCCAACCAATTAACGTTGTTGGTGAGCTCCAACCAAGTTCAACGGCCCTGGACAATATGAGCCTGCAGGTATGCACCCCAGCTATAGAGACTGGCGCCCGATGTCAATACTAACCTGCTTGGCTCTCTGAAGAGGCAGACCCTGAACAGGGCTGGTAATGTACTGCATGAAAGAGGGGGTAACCCATACCAAGGTCAGTGAGTTGCTGGTGCTCGCAGGAACAGGAGCAGTAGCCATTGCAGTGGCCTGGCATGTAGTCGGGACCAGGGTACCATGGAGACACTCAAGGCCACTTTGCCCAGGAGTTGGGCCAGTATAGCTATGGGCAACATTCCCCTCTCCCGAATCTGGTGTACCAGGGCCGCCAGACTATCCCGACGCTCCTGTGACAAAAATACCTGGCAGTACTCGGTGTTGATCACCACACCCAGGTGCAGAATCCAGTTGGTTGGCTCCAGATGGCTTTTCTTGAGATAGATAGAGAAGCCATGCTTCTGGAGCACCTGCATTGTAGTTCTGACATCCTCTGTCACTTAAGATGGAGATGAGGCCTGGATGAGGCTGTCATTCAGGTAGCACTTGAGCCTCACTGGAATGGATCTGAGATGAGCTGCCAGTGCGCCAGAACTTTGGTAAAACATCTGGGAACAGAAGCCAGACTGAAGAGGAGGGCCTTGTACTGAAAATGCTCCCTCCAGTATTGGAATCTCAGAAAGCGACAATGTGCTGTGAGGATAGGCGGAGATATGCCTCCATGAGATAGATGAGAGATCAGGAAGTAGCCCTTCCACATGCTCTCCAAGATTGACTGGAGGGAGGTCATTTTGAATCTCCTGTATATCAGATGGGTATTCAGATGTTTTAGGAAGAGAACTGTTCTCTATCAGCCCCTGAACATTTTGACACAATAAAGAGAATTGAGTAAACCCCGTCTCCTCTGGTCCCAAGGGACCAATTCTATGGCCAGATTGTCAACAGATGTTGTATGACCTATTCCACGAGGCTTCATTTTTCGGAGTTGTTGGAGACAGGGCATCACACAAAGTGGTTTAGGGACATGGAAAAGAATTCCAGGGTGAGGCCTAGCCTCACCATATTGAGTACCCAGTTGTCCACGGTAGTCACCTCGTACTGAGGGGCAAACAGGGCCAATCTGTTCCCAATGAGAGGACTGGTCTGACAGTCACTCCACAAAATGGCCACCAGCCTTGAAAACCCTGCCTAGGACAGTCACGAGGTCCAGCTCTCTCGAAGTGGCAATCCTGTGATTGTGGCCCAAAGCAGTGCTGGTAGGTGACATCAGATTCCGAGGACCGAAAGATAGATCTGCGATAATAGGGAAAAGGTGTGTGATCCATTCTTCCTGTCTTTGTTTTCAATTAAGATTGGATCTAATGATTCTCCAAATAGCTAATGCCAATCTCCAATCATCTCATTATATCAAGGAAGCTGCTGTGGCTCTGCAGCTGGTAGACAGTAGCCAAGATATGGCGATCACCTGCCAACTGCAGAGCCACAGCAGCCTCCACAATATAATGAGGAGGATAGGGCACAGGAAGCAAAATTGGTCCTGTTTAGGGTCCTGTCTGCAGAAAATTGGGTAGCAGACACCAATTTATTTATATCTTGATGCAGGCATACATCCTGTGGTTGAACTTTGTCCTGCAATTTCCTGAGCCATGGGGGGAGTGGGAATCTCCTCCTATGCCAGCTTAGGGTCCTGAAACAGACCATCAGAGATATCATGAGTGGTCGCAACAGAAGGGCTCCCAATTTAGTAAGTATGTAATAAAGGCTTAAAGGGGACTGGAAAAGGCTGGGGGTTTTCTGCACCATGTCCTCATACTCAGACAGCTCCATAGTTGCCACCTTCAGGCTCCTCTCAGAAAGAGTGCGGGAGCTGGTATCCTGATAATCAGTTCTGACTGGAGGAAGCAATGAATCTTGGACAAAATAGGAAGGCTCTCCCGGAATGATGGATTTAAGGCGGAAGGAAATACCTTGGAAGATGGCTTGAGAAACGATGAACTTCATCTCCCAAGAAAGTTCAGGACCCTGACTGCCCCCTGATCAGGCCCCACCTGCTGTGGTGGTGTAACTAACCGTAGGAGGGGACCTTACAAAAACTTCAGGTTGTCTTGCCGATGCTACCAAGCAAAAGTATCCACATCTCCTTGTCTGCTGTCAAACTGTAAAAAGTCAGCAGGAGACACCCCCCCACCTTTCTCCCTTTGGTGGAGGCTCCATAGGAATTGCAGCCTGTATCAGCTCCAACAGTTCTGTGCAAAGCGTGGGGGGAGAAGATGGCTGTAGGCCATATTCTTTGGCTGCCCTCAGGAATTGCTTTTCCAAGGCTTTTAAGCGTTTGGAAGCATCCCACTTCTCAGCAGAAGATTTCTTAGAAGGTCTGAGGGCTTTAGATTTAATTTTTGCTACTGCTCTTTTTGATGCAGATCTGGATTAGGCAGCTGCCCTTTTAATGGACTCCAGTGAAGCTGGGGATCACCCTCATCTTGGAGCTCAAAATGACAGGAAGATCAAGCAGAGTGTGCCCCGAGATGAAGGCAGGGGCTCTCTCAAAGAGCGCAATTAACAACAACAAGCTCAGCCATACTATCTTGGCTGTTGGGCTAAGTGGCTTTGGGAGCAGCTAGAAGGATAGCTAAACAACTTGGGGAGCATTTTTAAACTGCGGCAGAGGCTTGGATCACCTTTCTGAGGCTTCGGCATACTGTCATGTTGGGTTGTTGGTGCTGACAGCAGCTCCATGCCAAAAGTCCTTCCGAAGCCCTGTGATCAAGGCGGAAGTGCCCAGCTGAACCCACCCTCGTACTTACCATCAAACATGATTCTCAAGTCTAAAAATATCAGGTTAAAAAAGTATGCCATCATTTAATATAGTTATTTTTAATTAATAGCATCAATAACAACTGAAAGACCCGAAGAATACTGGCATTGCAACAAATGTGTAGTTTGTTAGTCAACTGCTACTCCTAAAATGTTTTCTTTGAAGTCATTCTTAGCTCTCCCCCCAAAAGGTAGCTTCCCAGATTGGAAATCAACTCAAAAGAAAGGCTAGGAGTATTTGCATTGAGAGTTGCCATAATAATGAAACTCACAAGTCTGATTGTGAAGTAACAGGTACCTCTTCTCCTTCTTATACTCATGAATTCAGGAGGTCTATGACTGAGCCATTGCTACATATGGTACTTTCCGCCTTATTTGGATGGACTTAAGCTATGCTTTCCTACAGATTTGACCTATCTTTATCAAGGTCATCTTCACACTTCACACTTGCACTCTAAAAATATTCTCCTTTTACAGAACTTTCTTTCCCCACTAAAGCATATCCCTACAGGAGCACAAATCAAGTATCCATCCTTTTATAGGATGATAATGCGTACTTCTTCAGAATATTAAATTAGGTCAAGATTTTCCAGTCAGTAGTGTGTTGCTACTGGTACAGTAAAGGACAACGCACCGGTAGCGGTCACTGCCTCCGTGTGCAGCTTCAAGTCTCATGCGTGCATGCATCCCAGTGTGTTTTTTCTTCTGTGCATGTGCAGAAAGAAAATCTTGCAAGGGAAAATACGCACACAAGATTTCAATGATTTTTTGCTTCTGCGCATGAAAGGGAGCAAGAAGGTGTTCATAAATTATTATACTCTGAATTTTAATACAATTATGAGTTCAGGTTTCATAAGCTGTAAGAAAATATTTTCAAATGTGAATATTTTTGAAGCATGTACAATGGTACTTCTACTTACAAACTTAATTCGTTCAGTGACCAGGTTCTTAAGTAGAAAAGTTTGTAAGAAGAAGCAATTTTTCCCATAGGAATCAATGTAAAAGCAAATAATGTGTGCGAGTGGGGAAACCACAGTGAGGGTGGAGGCCCTGCTTTCTCCCAGGAGATTCCTAAAGAGGCCCCACAGTGGTTTCTCCCTGCCTTTTCAGGCCCTGTTTCCTGCCAGGAGATTCCTAAAGAGGCCCCACGGAGGCTTCTCCCTGCCTTTTCCAGTTACAGTTTCGGAGGTTCGGGTTTGTAAATGGAAAATGGTTCTTGAGAAGAGGCAAAAAAATCTTGAACACCAGGTTCTTATCTAGAAAAGTTTGTAAGTAGAGGCGTTCTTAGGCAGAGATACCACTGTATAAGCATCTCCACACCTTTTATTTTGCAGTAGTATTTTTAAAAGTTTCAAAGTTATAAATTGATTTTGTTAAGCCATTATTTAACATGAAAATACAAGACGAAGTGAAGTCACTTTGCTATCATAATGTTCAATCTATTTTATTTTTGATTTGCATAATTTGCTTTGGCTGCTAAGCAACAAATCAAATGTATCTTGATATATTTCATATTTAAATGTATTACTGTGTTTCCTACAGTCCTCTTTTGCAGAAAATACAGTTGCAGAGCAGCTGCTTTTGGAGCAGTAGTAAAGGCTTTATATTGGCTACAGTATATGAAAATCCAGAGGAGATTTTTGCTTTCAAAAACCATTTCCCAATCTATCAACAACTCTCTGTCATGCACCACAGATGCATACTTGATTGTTATCCAGATCCAAAACCATTGGATTTGTACTTGTACTGTTTTGTTGTTGTGAGCCGCTCCGAGTCTCCGGAGAGGGGTGGCATACAAATCTAATTAATAATAATAATAATAATAATAATAATAATAATAATAATAATAATAATAGTATAAGTTCAAAATGAACATGACTAACCTGGGAAGACCATTTAAAACACACTACAAGTGTTATAGAATCTCTTTTTTAGAAAAATATGAAAGTAGGTTTTGAACTGATTCCTAAGCTTAAAGCTACAATTTGATCTTGTTAAGAAACATGTTAAAGACTTTAGTAGAAGCATGCTGGGCAATCAGAAATAAATTCCTATGAGTTGTTAGATTTATTTTAAAACTGAATCTTAGAATAAACACATTCATTCTACTTTTCACAATATAAAAGCTAAAAATATTCATATATTTATTTCTTAATCAAGTACATTACATTTCATAATTGTCCACTTTTTATTTTTATTGAAATCAATTTAACTCAATATTACATTCAGATTATATCAAAACAGATCTCAAGATATCAAACATCCATTTTCAAACATTCCAAAAATGTAAAAATTAAAAATCAAGATAACTTTATGAGTTATCGGAATATGTACAGGTATAGCGATATAGTGAGTCTTTGTATTCTGAACTAAAACATCTTAAGTAGTCTATACATACATACATACATACATACATACATACATACATACATGTTTTTTCTGTCGAATTATCATTATCATCAAAAATGTTATACACACACGTGTGTGTGTGTGTGTGTTTGTCTGTAAGCAAACAAGATTCCCTTAAACCAGTCAATGATGCCAGCATAAAAGTCACATGACCTTTACAGTGAAATTTCTTTGTGGAAATAACTATGATCTGCTGAAGCATCAGAAATAAAATAGGATAACAGAATGCTTGCTTGTGCATTGATCCTTATCTCTCTGAATTCACAGTAGATTTGGTACCACTTTTTTCCAGCTGGTATCATTAGCCTTGATAGATGACATGCATTTGAAATCCTGTGTGAACTGCTAGGACAGCTAAAATTTTGCTTATTATTTCTAGACTAAGTACTGTACATTCTATCAGAAATGGGGGAGAAAGGATTCTGAAATCAAAAATGTAGGAGAAAGAAACAAAGACACTGACTAAAACCTGCAGAGATGATAACAGAAGTGGAATGTCACTACGGACTGGAGAGAAAAATGGCATCATTTCAAAAGAGGATTTTGTCTTTCAACCTAAATGCATCCGATAGGGACTTCAATAAGATGTTTACAAGTGGAGAAACATGAAAGAGAGAGGAAAGAGATGGGAATATAAAGAAAGACATACATTTTTAACAGAGTACTAGCAATGTACTTCACAGGGCATAGTTTAATCACAGTGTGATTAAACCTGGATGGAATCAATAGAATAGAATAGAAAAGAATTCTTTATTGGCCAAGTGTGATTGCACATACAAGGAATTTGTCTTCGGTGTATATGCTCTCAGTGTACATAAAAGAAAAAGATACATTTATCAAGAATCATGAGGTACAAAACTTAATGATTGTCATAGGGGTCAATTAAGCAATGAGGAAACAATCAATATAATAAAAAATCTTAAGGATACTAGCAACAAGTTACAGTCATACAGTCATAAGTGGGAGGAAATCGGTGATAGGAATGATGGGAAAAAACTAGTAGCAATAGTAGTGCAGACTTAGTAAATAGTTTGACAGTGTTGAGGGAATTATTTGTTTAGCAGAGTGATGGCGTTCGGGGGAAAATGTTCTTATGTCTAGTTGCCTTGGTGACTAACGTCTCCTTCCCCAGCATGGAGAATTTTCTATTTGTAACTTCAGCTCTTCTGATAATAGTGTAAATTATGTTTATGATCAATAATTTTATGTTTTTAGGTTTGGAATAGGAGATGAAAACAAACTTCCTATAAATGAAGGAAATACAGTGATCCCTCGATTAGCGCGGGGGTTACGTTCCAAGACCTCCCGCGCTAATCGATTTCCGCGTTATAGTGGTGCGGAAGTAAAAACACCATCTGTGCATGCGCGCCATTTTTTTCATGGCCGCACATGCGCAGATGGTGGAGTTTGCGTGTGGGCGGCGGGGAAGACCAAGGGAAGGTTCCTTCGGCCGCCCAACAGCTGATCTGCTCCGCAGCGCGGAAGCAGCGAGGAGCCGAAGATGGGGTTTCCCCATTTCCACGTTTTTTTTGCTATACCACGGTTTTTCCCACCCGATGACGTCATACGTCATCACCAAGAGTCACTTCTCTGTCTCTTTCTCTTTCTTTCCTGTCATTCTCTGCTTCAATCATTTTCTTATTTCTCTTTTTTTCTCCACTTTTTTCTATCATTTCTCTCTCTCTTTCTCTCCCTGTTACCGGTGTGGTATAAGAGAGAGAAAGAGAGAGAAAGGAGGGCGACTTGCCAGTCCACGCCCCCCTGGATGAGCGGCCCCGCATGGCCCCAGCGCCGGACTCCGCCGTTGCCTCCGCCCTTGTTCGGCTCTGCAGCTGAGAGGCCACGTCCACCCCCTCCTCGGTGTCCCCGGCACCCAACGTCCCCACGCCGCCTCCACCTCCCGGTAATGCGCCCGACCTCTGCCTCTCTCTCTTTCTCTCTCATATACCACGCCGGCAACAGGGAGAGAAAGAGAGAGAGAAATGATAGAAAAAAGTGGAGAAAAAAAGAGAAATAAGAAAATAATTGAAGCAGAGAATGACAGGAAAGAAAGAGAAAGAGACAGAGAAGTGACTCTTGGTGATGACGTATGACGTCATCGGGTGGGAAAAACCGTGGTATAGCAAAAAAACCGTGGAGTATTTTTTAATTAATATTTTTTGAAAAAACGTGTTGTAGCGTTTCGCACTAATCGAGACCGTGCTAATCGAGGGATCACTGTATACAAAGCAATGCAAGGGTAGTTTGCAAAACAGAATTAGAATAAATACTATTTTTCTTTTTATCTCACACTTAATCTCTGTGGCTGATTATTTTTTATTCCCTTTCTATGCTTAATATAACACTGCTTATTCTGAAAAGAAATTGTGTGATGGGTAGTAAATTAAGGGTTCAGTGCAAGGAAAATAAGATACGTTTTATTAAAAAATTCTCTAAAAGTCTCTAAAATTGTAATTCTCAACAGTTTATGTACTAACCTCAGTGGAAAAAAATACTGGGGGAAAAGGGAATTGATCTCCATTTAATGCCCAAGAAATAAGTCAATGGTAAGTCAATATTAAGAGCAATGGGAAAATGTATCTTGCTCTTTTGATAATATAAGATATGTAAGCTTCACTCAACAAGCAGGTTCAGTCTATTTGATTATGATCTTTCAAGGCTAGTTCAGGACTTAGTTGTATTTAAAGAGTGAATCTACTGGAATCAATTAGGCTTAATTCAGTCTTAGGTTCAATTATATCAATAGATATATTTTGCATAGGTTGACTTCAGAGCTAATTAATATTTAAGCTAAACAAAAGCAAATAAAATGTAGATGTAGATTCTATGCTAGTTTGATATATTTGTAAGCTGTAATATATGTTTGATATGTAAGACAAAGACAGGCTGGTAAGAAGATTATTGTATTGAGAGATACTGACTAATTTGAATGTGCATAACCTGGTCTGTTTAACTTGACTGCACTATTTCTAAAAGTAAACACTAATTGCACTTTAACGTATCTGTGTGAATGACTGGATAATTACTCATATCTCTTGGATATCTTCTGCAATCCCACGTTTTGTCTGAGCATGTCCTTGATAACTCAAGGGTCATTCTGCACACTCCTTAACATGGGTTATGGGCCCACTAATATGAAATCCAAATGAGATGCAAAAGTTTTCATAGTCTGTATTGATTTGGGGAGCCATGCCATCTGCTAGTGTCAGTCCACTGTGTTTCATTAAGTCCAGGGTCAATGCAGCCATCAACCAGGAGATTTTGGAGCGCCGCATGTTTCCTTCTGCAATCAAGCTTTATGGGGATGCTGATTTCAATTTTCCAGCAGGACTTGTTACCTGCCCACACTTCCAAAAGCACCAAACCTGGTTCAATGATTGTAGGATTACTGTGCTTGATTGGCCAGCAAATCTATGGAGCATTACCAAGAGAAAGATGAGAGACATGAGACCGAACAATGCAGAAGAGCTGAAGGCCACTATTGAAGCATCCTGGTCTTTAATAACACCTCAGCAGTGCCACAGGCTAATAGCTTCCAAGCCACATTGCATTGAGGCAGTAATTGCTGCAAAAGGTGTCTAAACCAAATACTGAGTACACATGTCTGATATTGTTCTATGTACAATCCTTTTTTTATTGATTGCATGTAATATTCTAATTTTCTGAGATGGTGGATTTGGGGGTTTCATGAGCTATACCCCATAATCATCACAATTATGACAAATCACAGCTTGAACTATCTTGCCTTGCATGTTATGAGTTTCTCTCATATATTACATTTCATTTATTAAGTTGCATTACTGAAATGAATGAACTTGTGCATGATATTCTAAGCTTTTGAGTTTCACCTGTTACGTGAACCAGCCTATAGCTTGATTCAGACATGTCCAGAACTGCATGTAGGCACCAACACATACTACAATGCAAAGGGGTTGATGGGTTAAGTGAAGGTTGTAAATGCTTACAGACAGACCAACATGCACACCTCCCAAATTTCAAACACATATTGTGCAGAGATGCATGTCCTGTATGTTGATTGATATGATTTTGTCTTGATGTTTTGTTGTTTGAGCATTCCCTAGCCAGAACATTAACATTCACGGATATATAAAGGCAACAGGTATGCTACCACCTCCAAATAACAGATACAATACATTCCTTGCCATGCAATGACACAGATGACACATGCAGCCTTAAGTCAGTGATTTTCAACCTTTTTTGAGCCGTGGCACATTTTTTACATTTACGAAACCCTGGGGCACATTGAGCCGGGGGGGGGGGGGGGCGCGGCTAAAAAAAGTTTGGACAAACAAATTCTCTCTCTTCCTCCCCTTCGCTCTATTTCTTTCTCCCTCCCTCTTTCTCTCCCTTCCTTCCTCTTTCTCTCTCTCTCCATCCCTTTCTTTCTCTTCCTTCCTTCCTCTCTTTTTTGCTCTCTTTCTCTCTCCCTCCCTACGTCCCTCTATGTCTTTCTCTCTCTCTCCTTCCCTCCCTCTCTTTCTCTCTCTCTCTTGCTTTCTTTCTCTCTCTCTTTTTCTCTCTCTCTTTCTCTCTCTTTCTTTCTCTTGTTCTTTCTCTCTCTCTTGCTTTCTCTCTAGTTCTTTTTCTCTCTTGCTCTTTCTCTCTCTTGCTTTCTTTCTCTTTCTCTCTTGCTTTCTCTCTCTCTTGCTTTCTTTCTCTCTGAGCTTCGCGGCACACCTGACCATGTCTCGCGGCACACTAGTGTGCCACGGCACACTGGTTGAAAAACACTGCCTTAAGTCATATTTCAGGGATTTGCTATCTAGTCAATTACAACATAACTGTGCCGCCTCTATGTTGGTTGAGGCAGGCAGGATTCCCTTGAGTACCATTTGTTGGGGGTGAAGGGAAAGGGAGGATTTTGCCTTCTTTTTCTGCTCAAGATCCTCATGGACAATTGGTGGGCCACTGCGTGACACAGAATGCTGGACTCGATGGGCTTTGGCCTGATTCAGCATGGTTCTTCTTATGTTCTTATAATTGTAACATATTTTGATGTAATTGAAAAATGGAACTTCTATTGAGCACCACTACAGATACTTTTGTATTATAATTTAATATAAAAAGGAATCTAAATAGGTCAAACTTTTCTTCCCTAGGTAATGTTGAATCAGATACAATGCCATGACTAGTAATGTCAAAAGTTCTTCAGAGATCACAGATAATCAACAGAAACTATTTTTGACCAGAGAATGCATCAACTGAGGCTCTGAACAAAACAAAAATATAATACCCTCCCAATACTATTACAATAACAGGGGAGCAAGGCATTTAAAATATTTTTGACAATACAACCATTATTTTAAAAAGATTTTAGAGAAAAGCTCAGCAGTTTTTAACTTTTTAAAGGAGAAGATACACCACAATCACTCTTAACCCTATTAACGTCTTATTTTCCTTCAAGATAGCCTTACTTGCTGTCTGAATTCAAATCTTTCTCTCATACAACTAATTATTAAAAGCCATGAAAAGCAATAGTAACATACTGTACATGCATAATGAGTTGAACCTTTCCAAGAATCTTTACATAACCAAGCTGCAACAACAGGGAAAAAAACATGAATTAATCCAATTTTGAAATCTCAATGAAATTACCAGATTTAGTTTTAAGTTCTGGTAGACATATGCACCACTGACTTTTAAATATCTTCCAAATCACAACTGCCTTCATAGAACTCTAGGACCAGATAGACAAAAGGGAGGCATGGAAGTAAATGCTCCAGTCCCAAAGGTGCTTTTTCAAGAGGCAACTGGACTTGCTGGCTTTTCTTTGAAGGCATTTCACTTTTCATCCAAGAAGCTTCTTGAGCTAAATAAGCTTTCTTGGATGAGAAGCAGTGTTCCCTCTAATTTTTTGGGGGGGTGGGCGGAAAAGTATAGTGTCTGAGCGGCAGTCCCTACGGGACTGGGCGGCACAGAAATAAATAAATAAATAAACAAACAAACAAACAAATTAAAAAAACCACCCTGTTTTGCCTCAGAGAATTTCAAAATAAAATACTGTACTGTGTGTCTATAACAGTGAGCTCATAATAGGGCAACTCTATCAATATCAAAATGCCACTTAAATAGTTGAGCTAGTTTCAAACTAGATTTTGATTTTCTTTCTCTCTTCCTTACTCCCATTCTTTTTCTTTCTCTTTTCCTTCCTCTCTTTTTTCTATCTGTTTCTCTCTCTTCCTCTGTCTCTCCTTCCCTCTCACTCTTTCCCTCTCGGCTTCTGGGCAGGTTTGGAAAACTCTGAGTTGATGATGATTTTTAAGTGAGCGATTGCTCACTGCTCAGCTTAGAGGGAACTATGATGAGAAGTGAAATGTCTTCAAAGAAAAACCAGAAAATCCAGTTGCCTCTTGAAAAAGCACCTTTGGGGCAACCATGACCTGGATGATTGATAATCTCCATCGTCCCTAGTATTTTACCTCATTCATTTCAAATTTATGCCATTTGTACTATAGCTATTGTTTTTAGCATGTTTACCAAAGTGATCAGTCCTCATACCACTAAAGAGGCAAATACAGTAGTTTCATAGTTTCACAATAACATAGAAAGCTACTTAAACAGAAAGCAAAGGCCCACTAATCAATTTCCACTGGAGCTGCAGATTTTTTTTACAAAATAGATAGATTTTGGTCTGATTCACCAAAGCACTTAAGTGAAAGTGCATAAGAGTACTGCTATTTCTAAATATATTTTATTTATGGCTTGGCTATTAATAAAGTCTTGTGTATTAAACAAAAACATTCTAGATGGTCAAATTCTCCTGCTGACAGAACTATTTCTGCAAATGAATCCAAGAATTATAATTTTCTGTTTCCTGAAGCCTCCAAAATCTCCTCAAACACTGAAAGACTCTAAAGGCAATCTAGAGGTAGAGATGCAAAAATTTAAATTTTTTTATACAAGCCCTCAACTAGTGTGCCTGTAGATTCCAGCAGTGCTAGTCCCAGAGTTTTTAAATGTAACCCTGAACTTAATTAATACTTCTTTCCATGACCATCCGTCAAATTTTGATTTAAATTAAAAAATCTGATTGGTCAGTAACTACATTTGAGAGAATACATTGTATTTTTATGGTTGATAGCAGTCAGTCAGATGTTTAGCTGGATCTGGCATTTTTATCAATACACTGAGTACTTTTTGAGGACCATATTATTATTATTTTCTGTCCACAACAATGTGAAGTCACAACTGCCAGTCATTTAGATGTTGACCTTCATACACATTGAGTTTTCCCCAACAATCTAGATCTAGGATATGGTAATGTATTGGCACAGTCTATGTGTAAATCCACACAATATGGCCTTTTGCAATTGACAGGTGCACAAATTTTCTAAGTGCCTACCACAATTTTTTGATATGACACCATGTGCCAAAAATCACTGAGTACTACAGAATAGAATAGAATAGAATTCTTTATTGGCCAAGAGTGATTGGACACACAAGGAATTTGTCTTTGGTGCATATAAACATATAAACATCCAGTTTGTAATCTTTTAACTTCTATTTTCAGATCTTGAGACTTTGTAATCTTGTGGTCTTTGTCTCCTATTCTACTATTCGCTAATATTGCCACATCAATTATCAACACTTTCTTCTTTTCAATCATAATTAATATCTGGTGTTTTGTAACCCAAACTTTACTTTTGTTTTTCGGTCCAAATTTTCCAGTTTAGTTTGTATCCAGTTAAGAATTTCAGCAGTGCACCATATCACAGGTACCTGTATGGCTCAGATATTGATCGCTTTGATAGTGTTTCCACCGTTCAATTGTGTCTTTAACCATTTTCTCATTATTGGATGTATTACTCAATTTCTTAACCAAACCTATAGCTATTAAGTAATTTACTGTAAATCAATGACTGGTCTAGAATAAATAAGTGTGCCTCAATAGCCAAGCCAAACTTTTAAATAAACTTTTAAAATACGTTGTATGGCCCATTATATTCTGAATGGTTTAATAAAAAACTCCTTAGCAACTGTTGATAAAATAAAATTAAGAAAACTCAATATAGTTCATTCACAATAGCATAAAATAATGGGAGGAACAGAAGATATAATCAGAAGCTATTCTGTCAGCTATTAGCATACATAATACAATATACAGTATATAGTAAAATAATACTTTAGAACAATGTAGCATTTGTGTAATGGTAACTAAGGGAACCAAAGAAAGGTTTATCTGAAGTTAGTGGAACCATGTGTTTTAAGTTGAGTATATCTAGAAAAATCATGGACTATATTTTATCAATTATTTAAGTTATATTTTATATGAAATCTAAGTTACATTAATAAATAAAAGTCAACAGGATACACGTTATATACAATGTTAATAAAAGATGATTCAGGAGAATGACATACATTATTCATTATTTTTATTGCATGTTTGTTGCAAACAAAAACAAAACTAGTGGAATATCTATGCATATATTCCCCCATTGCATTCTACTAATTTTTCATTAACTTGTCTAGTCTTCTAGATCAGGGGTGCCAAATACGATTTCATTAAGGGATTGTATTTGACTTTGGCGGGCTGGGGTGTGTGGCTGGGGTAGACGTGGCCTGCTTGATGTCATTAGTGTTGGGAATGCCTACGGTGACTTGAGCACTCTGCCAGTGAAACCTGCTCCCGAGCTGTTTTCAGCTGCAACGAACTCCTACAACTCTCTGCCAGTGAAAATGGAGTTCAGGAGGGCCCTCCAAGCCCCATTTTTGCTGGCAGAGGCACTGTGGGTCGGTCCTTCACTGTTTCCAGGCCTTGAGTTTCACATCCCTATTCTAGATGCTGTTAATGGTAAATGCATACTAATATGAAATGGATGTTCTCAAATTAAATTCAAAATCTTGGAAAAGGGGGGGGGGGATCTTGCAGCACTTTTTGTAATTAAACTGTAACTGCATTCTTTCAAGTTTTTTCTCCCAAATTTTCAGTGTACTCAGTAGTTTTTAGATAGTGCCACATCCAAATATCAACCAGAACCATTTCTTCCAAGATCAACCAAGTTCTACTAGATGCCGCCACCTGCTGAAAACAAATCATAAGGCAAAGCCCATTTCTTACAGAGAAAGTGTATCTTGTAATTATAAACATTCTGCCCCAATACATAAGAAAGGGATCATGAATATCACCTGTTTTGATAATAACTAAGCAGCCAATGGTATTTCACATCTGATAAATCTTCCAAGAAAACTGCAAAAACCTGTCCGGGCAGTTTCCAAGAACTGATCACAGCTGAACAGAAGAAAAATAAAACATTTGTATACCTATACCTTACTGATTAAATAAAAATGAGTCACATAAAATCCACTAAACACATCACTTACCACAAAAAACAAAGAAATATGCAGATAAACCCAATTTATATAGTAATATATATTATTTATTTATTAGAACAATTGACTTATTGGAACCTCTGAAATATTTAAGAGTAGCGTATTTCAAATTATCATTATCTTTTAAAATTTCAAATATTTTTTTGAAAAAGTTAAAACTTGGGTATGAATGGGAACAAGAATAGCTTTTATATTTGGTTAATGGATAATGTGCTTATTGAAATTTCTTATTCCTATTAGACACAAATATCACCACGGTTAATCTATTTCAGTTTCATAGAAATATTGCACCATCACCAAAAAGATACAACAGACTGATAATAAAAGTAACAACTTATTCAGAAAACTCTTTCTATTCAATGTTATTGCAGAACATTGCATACTGAGTTCACACAAATCACATAGACAAAATATGTCAATACTGCTGCCAGTTCATTAATTTAAAGCAATAACAATTAAGACTAAACAGCTTCATGAAAATGCATATAAGCTGTCTATGTATTGTACTCCATTTATACTACTGTGCTCAAAAGGTTCTGTTATGATATTGCCATATAAATTATTATATACTAAGATACAATGTTTCAGCAAATTGACATCCAGGATTGTTTTTATTGTGAAATGTATTACCTTTGATTTTTATTTAAGTTTTTACTTTTAGAATGGAATTGAAAACAACCCAACCAAAATGAGACATGTTTGAAAAAGATTTTATCTTTTTTTCTATAGCGTGCAACATTGTCTTCTGGGTAAAATTTCAAGTTAGAATATGCTTTACAGACGTACTGCAATAAAAGGGGGGAAAATCAAGATCTAATATTCAAAGGTCATTGAGTCAAAACAAAAGTATATGAACATATGCTACCTTAGATTCTATAAACCCAAGCGTAAACACAGTAATAAGACTTTTTTCAAATTTATTTATTTATTTATTAGATTTATAAGATGCCCAACTCCTTCCGGAATCCAGATGTGTATCCTTTCTTATGTAATACATGAAAACATATAAAATATTTTATTTTATTACATTGTAATCAGGTAGGTTTTTTTCATTTTTTAAAAAAGATGAACGTTAATGTAAGAAGCAATTTTAACATTATTTTAATGCACTCAAACCAATGTTAAATGTCCATACCCAAAATGTCTATAAAATTATGTCAAACAGCATAAAGTGCAATCTGAAAGAACTGTAGTAAGTTGAAAGCAGTTAAGTCTGTTATGACAAAATTACTTCAGCCACAAGTAAGATTCCAGGGGGAAAGATTCCAATGGTGCAATTTCTGTATAACAAACCTACAGGGCTGGATAACTCATTCACTGCCATGTCACAGCCACCTCTCAAGATAGGTTTCAGGCTTTAACAACAAATTGGTTTAATTCAAAAATAGTTATATGTCATAGCCTATTGAAACACATTTATTTATGATTAAAGACAAATGGCCAGTTGTCACTAGACCTCAGCCTCTGCCCAGTGAATGTGTTGGATGTGGTAATATGTATGTAAATGCTTGATTTTTAAAAGTTTAATTTTTAAAATAATTTTAAATTCATTATCACTATTAATTGGACATAGAAATATTTACATGTTGTATTTTTGTTATTGAGATGTTGTAAGCAGCCCCAGTCCATGGAGAGGGGCAGCATATGTCCAATCAATCAATCAATATTTTTGAATTAAGGTAATTTGCCCATAAAGCCTCCAGCTCTATAACCCTGAACCTGCTTTATATAGCCTCATACAAACCAAGGATATTTATTCATTTTATTTATTTATTTATTAAATGTGTATGCCGCCCCTCTCTGTAGACTCGGGGCGGCTCACAACAGTAATAGAAAAAAACAATGTACAATACAAATCTAGTAATTAAAACTAAAAACCCATAATTTAAAAAACATGCAAATATATTAGTCGTCCATATCTTTATTGCATTCAGTGGTATTCTGGCCCATACCCAACACACCACTCATTCATTCACTCTCTCTCTCTCACACACACACACATAAAATGCTCCTTCACATTCTACTAATGCGTTAAGTGGAAAACACACACAGGTACACCGATTCTGCTCCAATTACCCCGAAACAAATATTCTGACCTCGTTTTCGTACCATTTAAAGTTACATTCGTCGGACTGATGGGGTTTTTCCCTCGCCATTCTGAAGTCCGCTTCGATTAAAAAGGGGAACCACCACCACCAACCCACCCGATGGGGAAGAAGAGGTGAGACTTTTAAGTTCGCCTCGAGCCATCCGAGCACGCGATGAGAAACGAATCCCGGATTATCAACGGGGTCGATCAGCCATCGAAATAACTCGGCTTTCAATAAAAGATTGCCGCGTATTGGCGGAAAGACCCGAGCAGAGAAGCAGCGAGCAAACACCCCCCCCCCCCCATTCCCCACGACGCATTTCAGGTACTGTACATTATAAGGAGATCATTGACGGCAGCCTCGCCTTTTTTTTTTCTTCATGGGGGGGCAGCGGAGAAAAATCGCCAACCGGAAGCGCCCGCATGCCCCACTGTGAGGGCCGCAGGACCGAGGGGGAAGAAGGAGAGGGGAGGGGGGTTTGCAGCTATTAACGCTGGCCTCCCCCCTCCTTCCTTCCCTCGCCTTCCCGTCTTCATTAACCCAGCACAGGAGATGGTTGGTGGACCGACCGGCCGGCCGGCAGCAGACCAGGTGGGGAGGCGTGACCCCCCTCTCTTCGTGGAAATACCTCGCCTGGGCGAGCGGAGAAGCGAAGGGGGCGGCGGCGGGAGTGAGGGAGGGAGAAGAGGGAGCACTGCAGAGAATACAGGACCGCGGCAGGGCAGCTAACTCACCGCGCCGTCGTCTTCTTCTCCTCGCTGAGGGAATCCCGGGCTCCTCAAGCAACCGTCTCGGCGTCAACCGCCAGCACCGCCACTCCCCCCCCCCTTCTTTTTTTTTTTTTTTACATCTTCACACAGCCGCCTCGCGCCCGCCTCCCCCCCCCCCTTGCGCGCCGGTCGGCTCCTTTCCCTTTCTGACTCTGTGAGGAGGGGGTGAGGGAAGCTCGCGCCCACCGAGACGGTTGGGCTCGGATTGGAAGTTCGATCGCGCGCCCCGCGCCAGGGAGCCCCCACCCTTGTCTGCGAAAGTCCGGAGGGTGTGAGGGGGGGTGCCCTGAGACGGAGTAGCCGGCTGGTGGTGGTGAGGGGGTGGCGAAAGAAGGGAAGGAGAAAGCGCGGACCTTCCTCGGCACAAAAGCTTCACAATAGACACGGCGAGAGAGCAAGAGCGGTGCGTGCGCGTGTGTATGCGTGAGTGTGTGTCGGCGCGAGTGTGCCGAAGGCGGAGCCTTCTCGGCCGGCTCCCCGCACTCTCTCCCGGAACGCGGGGGGGAGGGGTGGCGCGACCGCTGAATGGGAGAGGCCGGCGAAGGTGTTGTTTTTGCGCAGCCACCTAACTGGGCAAACCCCCTCAGCGCGCGGCTCTTCTGCCTCGGGAGGAAAAGAAGCGGACGTTTGGGAGATTGGTTTTTTTTCGGATGCCAACCGCGCGCGCGCACCCCCCCGCGCACAAGGTCGGGTGGTACAGGCTGGCTTTATTCTCCTTAAGGGGGTTTGAGAGCGAGGGGAGGCGGCGGCAGCAGGGGTTTATTGCGGCTTTCCCTAAACCGGCTTCTCGCAGCCAATTAGAAGCAAGAGGAGGAGGAGCTGGCGTTAGCTCCAAAGGCAGTCGGACCGAGGAGATAGCTACTTTAAGATACAGGTCGGCGAAGGCTAAGCTTTCGTGGGGCTTATCCATTATGCTTGGAAGTCTTGCTTCATTTTTCCATTGGAGTCAATGTTTGGTTTAGAAAACAAAAAACCATTAAAACGCTGTAGTTTGAATTGTTGCAGTCATTATGCAGTTGTGCTAGGGCAGTATTTCCCAACCTTGGCCACTTGAAGGTATTTGGACTTCAACTCCCAGAATTCCCCAGCCAGCGAATGCTAGCTGAGGAATTCTGGGAGTTGAAGTCCAGATATCTTCAAGTGGCCAAGGTTGGGAAACACTGTGCTAGGGACATATACAATGCGGTGTCCAATTTGCCGGTCAAACTGCACTGAACTCAGTGGGATTTGCATCTCAGTAATGGGTAAGATTGTGCCGTGAAACTTCACAGGATCCCGCTAATTGCGGAAGGAAATCTGCAGTAATCCCCTAGCCTCGGTTAACTTTCTAATACAGCCGGACAACGTGGCTCACTGAGCATTCTGACACCACTTTTAATAATTTAATAGTATCGGGTTTCTAGTAAGGCTACAAATGATCTCAGTGCTTATGTTTATTGAAATAAATGGCACGGGATCGAAAATCCAACTGCATTTATAAGTACTCCGATACTTATATGTCTCACTGATTTATCCTGTAATTAATAAATATATATCCCATTATAATTCTCCGAGTCTGCGAAGAGGGGCAGCATACAAATCAATCAATCAATAAATAAATAAATTCTGGAATCAATATTGAGCCTAATAATGCTTAAGATTGATGCTCTGCATTGTCAGTTTAACTTTATCCAAAATATTTATTTATTTTTGTCAAGTACATATTGGTAGTATACAAACATATAACAGTGTTTATATACATGACACTAGTAAGAGAGAAACGGGAAATTCCTACGGTCATTGAGTGCCATTCTTTTCTACCAGGTTTCAAATTGCACTCTAATGCGGTTATATTAGGTCTGTTGCCAAAACGGAGCCAGCATTTTCGGTACGTAGCTTGCATATTAATATCGCAATAATTCTTTGGTAGCATTAAGAAACATGGGGATGGAAGGCTAGAGGACATTAACGCCTATATACATTGCTGCGTTTCAGAACTGAGACCGCTTAATCATAAAAAGACACACTTCGTTTGCAAGTGAAGAAAATGTATCAATACGTTCTTGCCCTCTTATTTTGGAATAAGAGGAAAGGGTTCCATTATTGTTTTGGGGATAAAAAGAAAAGTGAGATTTGATTAGTTCTAAAGATGCCACAAATCCTTTTTTCCCCTTCCTCCAATGTATTATTTATTTAGTCAAACATGTATAGGAAGTTTGGGGGGACATGATAACATTTAAATATGTTAAAGGGCTAAATAAGGTTCAGGATGAAAGTGTTTTTAATAGGAAAGTGAACACAAGAACAAGGGGACACAATCTGTAGTTAGTTGGGGGGGGGAATCAAAAGCAACATGAGAAAATATTATTTTACTGAAAGAGTAGTAGATCCTTGGAACAAACTTCCAGCAGATGTGGTTGGTAAATCCACAGTAACTGAATTTAAACATGCCTGGAATAAACATATATCCATCCTAAGACAAAATACACGAAATAGTGTAAGGGCAGACTAGAGGGACCATGAGGTCTTTTTCTGCCGCAAATCTTCTGTTTCTAGGATAGTAGTAGTTTGTATAAACGTAAGTAAAAAGTAACGATAAAAGAGGACAGTAGGACAGGACGGTAGGCACAGTAGTGCGCTTATGCACCACTGCATCATCATTATTATTTTATTATTACTACTATTGCTGCTACTACTACTATTACTATTATTAGTAGCTGGGGTGCTTATGTGTATCTCGAGTTATCACGAGATAACTAATGCAAGGTGCTGTATATTCAAATTACGGTTTCCCACAGATAACTACCACAGAAGTAAGTGTCTCAGATTGCGCTACACTCCTCCCTCCGCAACAATCGAAGGTATGCTGGGATTTGCGTACCGGTTGAAAGTCCTAATGCGCTGAACCTTAAAAAAAGGGTGACACTTCAATGACCCCCGTCACCATTGTATTCGGACAGAAGGCTTAAAAATAGGTACAGTGTTTTTTTTCCCTTACGCTCCTAGGTATGTTCGGTTCAGCCCAGTCTGAGGAGAGAGCGGCGAGCAAGAGAATTGTTTTACGCAGCTGCCAGGACCCTTCGGGCTTTTCCCGCGCCCCGCCCCCCTGTGGGCCGAGGAGGGCCGCTTCCGCTCGGGTAAGATGTCGGCCGCCATCGCTGCCCTCGCGTCATACGGGGGCTCGGATTCCGAGTCCGACTCGGGCTCGGATGCTGAAGAAAGGCCCGGCCTTGCCGCTCAGGTCGCCGAGGCTGACGCTGTGCTTCACTTGGCGCCGTCGCTGCCGCCGCCGCTCTCCGCACCACAGGTGCTACTGCCAGTCGTAGATTCGGCCCCAGCGGTGTTGGTCAAGGTAAGAGCTGGCCGGCGGCGGCCGACAAACCCCACCTAAAAAGGTGGGAGCCGTTCGAGCTACGAGCGCTGCCGACTTGAGTAGAAAAGGCCAAGCTTTTTTTTTCCTGATTGTGATGGGAAGCTTGGCATTCCCAGCGGCTACCGGTTTTCTTTGGTTGTTTGTGTCCGGGGTGGGGGGGTGTTTTCGCTTGCAAAAAGCGTGTGTAAATGTTATAGCGGCGCAACAGCCGAGAGAGTCCGTAGGGAAAACTTATTGGTTGCTTTTTTGAGACTTTCGCTGGTCGTGGGTAAAGGGGTGAGGCCTAGCCTTGCATGCTCAGAAATATACATACATACATACATACATACATACATACATACATACATACATACATACATTGTCATTGTATGTATATACACACTATACCCATGCAACGAAATTTGTATGATGCCAAAGACCAATCTCAACATACATAACCAAAAGAACATGCTCAATCCACCACAATTTCCCACCGGAACCATCCAACAATCCACACAACTGACCAAGTAGTATTGTCCAGCAGTTCACTGATGGAGACCCCCTAGTACAGGGGTAGGCAAAGTTGGCTCTTCTATGACTTGTGGACTTCAACTCCCAGAAGTCCTGGGCCAGTCATGCTAATTCTAGGAATTCTGGGAGATAAAGTCCACATGTCATAGAAGAGCCAACTTTGCCTACAGCTGCCCTAGTACATTGTCAACAATGGGATTTATCTGGGATAAAAACTGTTCAGAAAACGTGTGGTTTGAGTTTTAATTGTTCTGTATCTTCTGCCACAAGACAGCAGTCCAAAAGGATTGTAAGCAGGATGGGAAGAGTCTCTGAGAATGTGGTGCACCTTTCTAAAACAGCGAGATGTGAAGATATCATCCATGTGGATGTTTAAAAATATTATTGTACAGATAGTCCTCAACTTACAACAGCCCACTTGGTGACTTTCAAAGTTACAACAGCACTGAGGAAAAAAGTGACTTATGACCATTTTTCACTCTTGCATGTGATTTACATTTGGATGCTTGACAGCTGGCTCACATGATCTCAATTTTGAAGTAATAAAAGCCCATTTCCTTAATGTCACAATAAATCTACACAGTAGAAGTAACTTACAACTTACCATAAGTTACAATTACAACTGAACCCAGAATTTCTGTTGCTAAGTGATAAATTTGTTAATAGCAATAGCATTTAAACCAGTGGTTCCCAATCTTTTTTTGGCCATGCCCCACCCAAGCATCTCTAAACTCCTGATGCCCCCCCCCCAATGACATACAATTCTTACTATTCAAAAAGTGAACTCTATACATGCAGAGGAAGCCTAAAAGGCCATTAACTTGGTTTAAACAAGTCTCCAATTACCCCCATTAAAAATCAAATTGCCCGCCTGTGGGGTGTGAGGCCCACATAGGGAACCCCTGATTTAGACTTATATACCGCTTCACAGTGCTTTACTGCCCTCTCTAAGCGGTTTACAGAGAGTCAGCATATTGCCCCCAACAATCTGGGCCCTCATTTTGCCGACTTTGGAAAGATGGAGGGCTGAGTCAACCTTGAACCTACTGAGATTCGATCTGCCAAACTGCTATTAGCCGGTGATCAGCAGAAAAAGCTTGCAGTACTGTACTCTAACCACTGCACCACCGAGGCCGGTGGTGGTTGTGATGGTTGTTGGTGATTGTGATGATGGTTGCAGCGTCCCTGGGTCATGTGATCGCCTTCTGCAACCTTCTGACAAGCAAAGTCAATGGGGAAACCAGACTCGCTTAACAACCAGGTTACTAATTTAACAACTGCAGGGATTCACTTAACAAATGTGGCAAGAAAAGTCGTAAAATGGGACAGAACTCACTTAACAAGTTTCTCACTTAGCAACATAAAATTTTGGGCTCAACTGTGGTCATAACTTGAGGACTACCTATAGTTTTAACTTCAGCAATCACTGGGGAGGGAGGATAAATTTAATTTTGCAGGTCAGCACTGATCTTCACGTTCTGTTTCTTTCATGTCTTTGTTTTTGAGGCATTGCATAGCAAATGAAATCAAACAGCTCTTTTGAGTTATGGAACAAGATCTGTTTCTTTTTCTGTTTTCTCCAAAGCAGCATCTTTTCTCTTATCACCTGATGTTATTTTGTTGATAACTAGGACTGAAGGCTATTGGAAAAACTTAACTGTCACAATAACTTACTCTGTAAAGGATCAGTTGTGAAGACATTGACAAAAGTGTGCACGCCAAGTATTGAACAGATCAGTAACTTTTTGCGTCAATTGTATTTCTGACATGAAGCTTTCCACATAATCTATACACCATTAAATGCTCCTGTCTGTTTAATTAATTCTATATAAAGTGCATTTTAATAATTGAAATTATGTTCTGCTGATTTTCCATTTAATGTAGTTAGATTGTACACCTGCTTATTGACTCTGAAAAAAAGACTTTACTAATTTAATGGATTCAACTAAATGTCATCATATTCCAAAAGCTAATGCTCTACAATGTTAATATAATTATTAGAGAAATGGAAGTTGAAAATAAGTTGATTATGTCAATCAGCAGTCTAAGATATACTGTAGTTCCAAATCACCCATGAAAGACTTTCAGAAAATAAAGGTAAATGACTTTCAAATGGACTTCATAATCTCCAGATTTTAACATTATTAAACTGGAGAGAGATCTCAAAGATACATACATACATGGAATCCCAAGAATATTTCTGAGCTAGAAGAGTTCTACAAAAAAGAACATTCTAAAACCAAGAATAGAAAGATTCTTAGCTAGCTATGGGAAATATCTGCAAGTTATTTTTGCTAAGAGAAAGGTTACAGAGTACTAACTGAAAAGATATTCAAACTTCTGCATCTGTCATATTCCCTGCTTTTTAAATTTGAATCTATAAATAACTGCACAAAAATAATATGCATTCTAATTTGCAAAAAAAATCCTTGCTTTGCTATATATCATGTAAAAGTGTCAGCTTTTATTTACAATTGTGTAAATGTTTATATAGGATGTACATATTCTGTATATATCATCCTTAACATGCTATATTAGTGAGACACGCTCATTATGTTCATTTGCTAATCCCAGATTAGTTGATGTTTTATGGAAAGGAGCTTACTGAATTGCTGATGACTTCTGTCCTTTATAATCCTTTTATTAAAGAATCAAAAGAGGACACTCGTTTGAACTCCCAACTTTTTTCTTTTAGTGCCCAAGGAGTAAATTAAGGAATATAATTTTCGTAACCATGAATCATCACCTGCATTAATTGTTTTTATATGTATCGGTAAACACCTTTATACTTTTGCTGTTTTAGACAACAGAAAAGGTTTTTATTGGGGGGGAAATGTTTGTCAGGACTTCTATGTCATATTTTTAACCAGATATAATTTTGAATGCTCCCTGTTTCAAATTTAATTTTAAGGAAATAATGGACTATATAATTCTTTAAAAATAATGTTTTTCTCTATATTAACAGAAATCTGCACAAAAATACCTACATCCTAAGTATCCAGAGCACTTGTTGTAATGGACAGTGCTGAGTTTTATAAGCAGATGCAGCTAATGCAGCATAGTTATGATAGAATATTAGACAAATTGGAATTCTGATTTATTCTGAGTGTAACAAGCCTGGTTAAAGCATGGTTGTCTTGAGTTTCTTTCTCTGGTTTATTCCAAGAATAGGGAAAAGGATTATTTAATCCATAGGCCATATTCAGCAAATGAAGGATGGAGCCATTATGATTTTAGCATGACTTACAAAGCATTTGCAAGTAGGTTGATGATGGATCTATGCACTGTATCGTTAAAGCTTTTTTCTCCAGCCTATAAAGATAATTTGATTATTGCAATGCTCTCTGTATAGGGCTACCTTTTAAGAGTGTTTGGAGACTGCAGATAGTCCAGAACGCAGCAGCGCGAACAGTTGTGGGTGTATACCCATATAACACAAACGCTCTGCAAGCTGCACTGGCTACCCATTAGTCTCCGGTCACAATTCAAGGTGTTGGTTATCACCAGACCAGATCTTCGGGACCATCTCCTGAGACCAATAAGATTTCACAGGGTTGGTCTTCTCCAGTTCCTGTCGACTAAGCAATGCAGGTTGGTGGGGCCGCAGAGGAGGGCCTTCTCTGTGGCTGCCCTGGCTCTATGGAACCAACCCCCCCCCCCCGATGGCCATAATACTACCATCTATGACAATCATTGTTGTACCATATGGTTCTTGACAAATGTATATTTTATTTTATGTACGCTGAGAGCATATGCACCAAGACAAATTCCTTGTGTGTCCAATCACACTTGGCCAATAAAAATTCTATTCTATTCTATTCTATCATGGTCAAATTGTATTGATAGGATAAGTATGTATGTTTGGTTGATTAGATTGTTTTGTGGGTTTACAATGGGGTTTTATTGTTTTTTATTATTTTACTGTGTTTAGTATTAATATTGACTTTTTACCATTGTATTGTATTTTTATATTGTTGTAAGCCGCCCTGAGTTCCATGGGATTGGGCGGCATAGAAGTCAAATAAATAAATTTAAAAAACAGACATTTCTGAACATTATGACTATTTGGAGCAGAACTAATTATCTCTTTGCACATTTGGCACTGTAACCAGAATTAAAACATTGCATCTGATTATAATTTCCTATTATGCTCCTATTATGACAGCAACATCCATTACTGAACAAATTATTCAGGAACAACATAGTAGTTAATTTGCAAGCCGTATTCTAGGGGGTGCTTTAAAATTATTCGAGAGCTTTTATGTGGACATCAGTTTGCCACTTTCAAGAAACTTTGTATATGTTTCTTTCTAAGCCCTTTTTAAAAAATGATTCAAATTTCAGAACCTGAAATTTGCGGAAAAACATCTGTCGCTTCACACAGGGAAGTAGTCACGCATTTCTGGGGATTATGAGGGAGAAGGTGCTGATAGGGATAAAAATGGAAATGCAGCTTAAAGACTGTGTCTAAGGGCATCTTTAGCTTCTGCTTTTCCAGCACAGCCACATGAGAAGCTACTGGTTTTTCCAAGGTAGTTCAGGATAAAATTAAAGGAGTTGGTTACTTACAAAAGTCAAAATCCCATTTGAATGTGTTAAGCTCTTGTGCCAATTTAATCTCATATCCTAGCTATGACTATAATTGATTATGTTCCCCAAACCAGGGAGTGCCAACCCATGTTATGCAAGTGGATTGCACTAATACAATAGAACTTCACTTTGCTTTCTTATCTTTAGCTTTCTGCAATACTACAGAGATTTAGAGATGTGCAGAGGGAGAGGATGGATATTCTATTGTTATTGGCCACCCCACTAGCAATACGTACTCGCTCCAGTAGCTGCTTTATGCTGACAATTTGTAAACATATTTAATAAAGAGGATGATAGTTGTTGAGGGTAGGTTTTCCATCTAATTGCAGAAGGTAGCATTTCTTTTCAATGGTAGCCCCTTGGCCATAATGCATTTTTGGTTCAGAGGGTGTAGGAAGTTATCACTCAAGGAAAGAAGCTAAAGAATCTCCATTCATTAATGGAAACATTTATGATGCACTTTGGCATCCAATGGTTTAAAAACCACAAGATTGTGTAATGTTGATCCTCAAGAAAATTTTAACACTGACAAAAATAATGCAGTAGCTAAAATAAGCTGCCTCACGTGGTTGTGGAATTTTTTTCTCTGAAGCGTTTATAGAGAAAACATTTTCATTAACCATTGGTGTAAAGAGGTTGTTTTGTTTATAATTTTAATAATTCAAGTCAAATTAAAGTATTATTCAGGTACAAGAAACAAGCACATAGATACATTATTTCTATTGTATCATTATCTTGAAATAAATAGTTTGGGGATGGAGAGAGAAGGGTAAAGTAGGCCACTCAGCTAGAGCTGAATTTTCAATACTAAGTACTTAATATTCAATACTAAGTATTTAGTATAGTATATTTAGCCACCCTGCACTCTACCATCCCCAGTGTATTGACAGCTGACCTTCACTGTCTTTTTCCTCTCACTGCTGACAACACACACCCAGCTGAGGCAACTGCTGGCCTTTTCCAAGGCTTCCCTATGCTAAATGAAGGCCTTGCAAGGGTCTCACACAGCATCATGAATGCCTAACAAAAGTCTAGATTTTGATCAGGTGCAGTAGGACCTCATCACAGTAAGAGAAAGAAGACAACAAAGGTTGGCAGGGGGAGGCCACAGCAGAGCGCAAGACATCCTAAAGCAAGGTTCGACAAACCCAGGCGCCTGGTCGCCAGTGGCGCCTAGAAAATGTTGTCTGGCGCCTAGAAAATGTTGCCTGCTGTACTGTATGTCAGCGTTTCCCAACCGGTGTGCCGCCTGGGCAGGGCGCTGCGGTGCCTCTGACCTCTCCGCTCCTGCCCGATGCCGCGGTTTCTGGCGCTCTCCTGCTGGGTCCCAAAGAAGGCAGGCAGGAAGGAGAGCTCCATTCTTCGCGCCTTTTTCCCGCCTTCCTTCTTTGGGGCCCAGCAGGAGAGCGCCAGAAACCGCGGCATCGAGCAGGAACCGGGAGGTCGGAGGCACCGGCACGGCAGCGCCCGCCCAGCTGAAGGTTCCCTGTCGTCATCGGCAAGTGTCCTTTGGGGCCGGGCGGGAGGGCACTGGCGGTGGGAGCGGGGGGGGGGCCGCGGCTGCAGCGGCACAGGCAGTCGCGGGGAGATGGCGGGGGGAGCGGGGGGCGGCTAAAGCGGCCCCGGGCACCGTTCCCTGTACGCTTTTCCAGGGGCGCGCAGGGAGCCGCGGCCACCCGCCCGCCTACCGGATTTCCCTCCGCGCGGCTGGGGAGGTGGATTCGCCGCCCCCGCCAGCCCGATCTCCCTCCAGTGGCTGGTGACGTAGTTCTACCGCCCTCGCCAGCCTGATCTCCCTCCGTGGGGGGGTGGGGGGCGACGAACCGACGACCGGGGGCTGTCCGTCCGTGTTGGGTGGTGCAGGGCAGGCACAGGCAGCCCCAGGGGAGAACAAGGGAGGGAGAGAAAGGAAAGAGAGAGTAAGGGAGGGAGAGAAAATTGAATGAAGGAGGGAGAGAAAGAAAGAGTAAGAAGCAGAAAGGATAGAGAAAAAGGAAGAGAAAGGGAGGGGGAGAAAGGAAAGAGGGAGGAAGGGGGGGAGAGAAAATTGAATGAAGGAGGGAGAGAAAGAAAGAGTAAGAAGTAGAAAGGATAGAGAAAAAGGAAGAGAAAGGGAGGGGGAGAAAGGAAAGAGGGAGGAAGGGGGGGAGAGAAAATTGAATGAAGGAGGGAGAGAAAGAAAGAGTAAGAAGTAGAAAGGATAGAGAAAAAGGAAGAGAAAGGGAGGGAGAGAAAGGAAAGAGGGAGGAAGGGGGGGAGAGAAAATTGAATGAAGGAGGGAGAGAAAGAAAGAGTAAGAAGTAGAAAGGATAGAGAAAAAGGAAGAGAAAGGGAGGGAGAGAAAGGAAAGAGAGAGAAAGGGAGAGAAAGGGAGGGAGAGAAAATTGAATGAAGGAGGGAGAGAAAGAAAGAGTAAGAAGTAGAAAGGATAGAGAAAAAGGAAGAGAAAGGGAGGGGGAGAAAGGAAAGAGGGAGGAAGGGGGAGAGAAAGAAGATATGAAGGAGGGAGAAAAAGAAAGAGAGATAGGAAGGAAAGAGGGAGAGAAAGGAATGAGAGAGAAAGGGAGGGAGAGAAAGGGAATGAAAGAGGGAGAAGGGGTGAGAGATAGAAAGGATAGACAGAAAGGGAGAGAAAGGAAAGAGAGAAAGGGAGGGAGAGGAAGGAAAGAGATGAGAGAGGAAGGGGGAGACAGAGGGGGTGAAAGCGATGTCAGGTGGAGACTCGGCAAAAAACCAAGTTTGCTTAAAAAAAATTCTGGCTCCTAAATTTTTTGGCTGGCTCCTAGATTCTGAACAACTTTGTCGACCCCTGTCCTAAAGGACAAAGATGGTTGTGATCAAAGAAATGGAGCACCTCCCTTATAAAACCAGGTTGCAACGCCTTGGTCTCTTCAGCCTTGAAAGACAGCGTTTAAGAGGTGACTTGATCTAAGTGTATAAAATCATGCATGGGATAGAAAGGGTAGATAGAAAAAAATATTTTCTCTATCACACAATACTAGGACGAGGGGGCATTCCCTAAAGCTCATAGGTAAGAAAGTGAGGACAAATCAAGGGAAATATTTCTTCACCCAGAGGGTCATTAGTTTATGGAATTCACTTCCAGAAGAGGTTGTGACAGCTGTCAGCCTGGATAGCTTCAAGGTAGGATTAGACATGGATGCCAAGTGTATCAGTGGTTATTGAAACGGATGTTTAAATGCCGCCTCTATGTTGGTTGAGGCAGGCAGGATTCCCTTGAGTACCATTTGTTGGGGGTGAAGGGAAAGGGAGGGTTTTGCCTTTCTGCTCAAGATCCCCATGTACAATTGGTGGGCCACTGTGTGACACATAATGCTGGACTCGATGGGCTTTGGTCTGATTCAGCATGGCTCTTCTTATGTTATGTTGGGGAGGTGATAGGACAGTGGGAGAAGGTGAAGTTAAGGTGAGCATGGCAAGAATAAGGAAACATGAGATGCTTCTCAAAAAAACAGCACAATCCTTGCTTAATAACTGCAATGAGGGCTACCAAAACTGCTGTCTCTAAATAGTGTGGTCATGTGATGTTTCATCTAATGATTGCTTTACTTAGTATTGAAAATTCTAGTCCCAGTTAGGGCTGTTAAGTGAGGATCTGTACCTCCACTTTACTCTTTCATTTTAAATTCTTCACAATAGAGCCTCCTACTACCCTATTGGGTTTTTTGCTAGCATTTCCACCTCTTAATATTTTTCTATCCATTTTCCCATATTTTCACAATTTTTTCATTGTGCGCGCGTGTGTGTGTGTGTGTTCCTCATCCATTCAATTTTCTTGTCTACTATGAAGACAAATAGAGGAGATAGAATGTTTATGAAAAATAATTCTCTAGGTAGACATTCCCCTTCTGGGAAAGGTATATAACTTACAGCTTTCTTTTGTTAATTGAATATTGAATTGAATCTGAGAGATGATTTTTATCCTTACTCTGCTTCCTAAATTCATTTATGTTGAATCGGATGAATTGTTTCGAGTTTTATTGTTGTACAAATGGACTTCATTGCAGAATAACCTGGTGAGCTGAATAACCTTTATAAAATTCTTTATGAACTAATGTTCATAAAGCCATTCCATTCTGATATACAAAATTACCACTGGTTCAATTGTTTTCAAAATAATAAGTCATGGGGGAATTGACATTTTCCCTCCCCCTAGGCTTATAAAATTTATGTATGGTATGCTAGTATGTATGATTTGTTTCTAAATTGGGGTTTTTGTGTTTTTTTTAAATTAACTTAAATATTAGATTTGTTTACATTGTATTATTATTGCTGTGAGCCGCCCCGAGTCTGCGGAGAGGGGCGGCATACAAATCTGATTAAATAAATAAATAAATAAAACCCTTAATAAACAGCTTCTGAGATTTTGCTGCTTCTCCAAAATAAAGATAGAGAATTTGACATTATTTGCTAGGTCAGTATCTGAACAATATCAGCTTTTTATATTAATGTTTTTAAAAATCCCACAGCTTATACACTTGTAGCATGGGAGGAATGCTATTAAGACCAGAAAGGGACTCTGTGGATTCTTAGTGATGGGTGTTAATAATTGGTTTCCTTATAGTTGTATAAACTGAAATAATATAATGTATATTATTTATTTATTTTATATGCCAGCATTATTATTTTTTATAAACAACTCAAGGCAGCAAACATACTCATTCCTCCTCCTATTTTCCCTACTACAACAACCCTATGAGAGCAGTTGGGTAGAGAGAGTGAATGACCCACGATCACCCAGCCAGCATTCATGGCTAAAGTAGGTTTAGAACACAGATATCCCAGTTGTTAACCTGGTGCCTAAACTACTAAATAGTATTGATACAATAAATATTATTCGTGGCTGTAACTTAATTTTATTGCTTTATGTTACATTTTGATTATAGATTTATTAATTTATTTTTGTCTTGTGAGCTGTCTCTGATGTTTAAATTGAAAAAAACAAACTTCTGTTAGATCTTGATTAGGAAACTTTGGATGCAACTGAGAAATGTTGTCCATATTCTGTAAGCTTCTGTGCATACAGAAAATCTGATTCAGAATTAAAGGGCAATTTTGCTTTAAAAGCATTTTTTAATTAAATTCCTTAAATCAAAAGTCTGCCATAAAACATTAATTGATTGTATAATTCTGCTTTCCTTGGTACTGAATCTATGGGTGAGCATTAGATAAATGCAGCTTTGAATTGAACTGGCCTTTTTTACTAAGGTTAAATTTTCATCACAAGAATAGGAGCTGTTTGTCAAGGATTCTGTTAGTTTTTCAAGAGGTTAAATGATATTTGAGACAAATAGTAAATGTTTTTGATAATAAGGCCCAAGGCTTCTTTTTTTCAAAGATATGGCATAACATACATGAATTTATTAACATATCACCTAAAATAAAATAAAAAACAGTAAAATATAAATGCTAAAAGGATCTGTATTCAGATACCAATGTCTTGGCTATGGGTCCTCCAACTACGGCCCGCAGGCTACATATAGCCCACTGAAGCCAGTAATCTGTCCCGGGTAGGGCCATTAGGCTGCCCTGCCCATACCGCCCCGCCCACCCTTCAGCTGAGTGCAGGGCTTATGTTCGCGAGCCCTGTGGGCTGGAACTGAAAGGTAAGGCCAACAATTTTGGCCTAAAGAGACTTTCACGAGGCAGGGGAGGTGAAAAATGGGGTCTATAGATATCGCAGGAGGCCCAAAAATAGCTGGTTTTGGCTTCCAGGATGTTGCTGGAGGCGGGGTAGGTGAAAAACAGGGTGCAAAGATGCCCCAGGAGGCCCATTTTTCACTTCCCTTGCCTCCAGAATATAGAAAGACATAGAGAGAGAGAGACAGATAGGGAGGAGAGAAAGATTTCTCAAGTTCCTTGGGGTTGAGAATTGCTGCAAAACTGAGTTTTCTGAAGTGGGCCACTAGACTCCTAAACTACTGAAAAAAATGATCCAGTAAAAAGAAAAATCAACCAAAAGAGCAACTTGCAAATAAAACATCCCCAGGAGCAAAACAAATTAAAGTTTAATTTGTGTGCATTGTTTAATGAACAGTTAAATTGGCCACTGCCACCTACTCACATAACCTAGCCATACCCACTCAGCCAGTCCACCCCCCGAACAGTCTGGGGGACCATGAATTGGCCCCTGTTTAAACAGTTTCAGGACCCCTAGTCTAGGATGTTAACTATTCAAATGCAGCATCGTTTTTCTGAAAAATGTCAAATACTGGAGAAATCTATACCCCATTTATACAGTAAATCCCGACAGATTGCATGTGATGTGTAAATCCTGTTCAGGGGGATCCATTGCTGGTGAGGTACAGTAGTTCAAAACCTGATATCTTTTTCATGGGATCATCTATATGTCTTTCTGTGCCTGGGCATTCAGTAACCCATTTGGCTTTTCATTGGGAATCAATGTTAAAGTTGTTAAGCAGATGTTGTGTAAGTGCCAGTGGGGGCTTCTTATATTTGTGCCTTTACAACTGATAAATGGGGAAGATCAGTGTGTACTAATAGTAAATTGTTCATAATTTTTCTGTATTCTCTCACTAGTGCATCTTCTCTCCATAGAACTGAGGGTGCTATGTGGCCCTAACTAATATTTCTTTGGTCTTTGATTCTGATATTTGCTTTCATTCTAACACATTGATGTTCCCTGCTTAGACCTTCTGTATTGGTTTAATTTAATAGGAGACAGCCTCCTGTAGTACATAAGAGAATTGTTTGCCAACTACACTCTCCAGTCGCTGGTTTTCTCTGAGCTTGTTTGTTTGGTTGAAGATGGCTCATTATCCAACTAGATTATATCTTCAATATTAGAAGGCAGTGATATTTGCTTTTGGTTTATATATAGTAGTTTCCCCTCTCCCTGCATTGCTTTCTCCTTGATAATTCTTTGATCAGGAAGTTTACTTGCTTGATTACTTGTTTGGTGTTAATCTGGGTGTTAATCCCTCCTTAGCCGGGTATTAAATGCTGGTGAGATGTTCTGGTCTTTCTGATTATTTTTAGCTTTTTTATTGTCTGTTTTGAATGGATGTCTGTGGAGATTATCAGTCATCCAAGTCATGGTTGTCCCAAAAGTGCTTTTTCAAGAAACAACTGGACTTTCTGGTTTTTCTTTGAAGACATTTCGTTTCTCATCCAATAAGCTTCTTGAATGAGAAGCGAAATGTCTTCTTTTAAATGAAGTTAATATTATTTCACTGTGCACCGGTTGATGGGTACCATAAGGTTCCAGGAATTTCCAAGCATTTTTTAATTAAATTTGGTCTCAGATGCTCACAGTTTCCCAATTAAAACTATGGCTAAGTTGGTTATAGTTAAGTATGATAAAGTTATAGTATGGTTCAGTTAAGTATGGTAAGTTCAAAGAGCAGCACTAAAGACTCCCCAATTCAATCTTGATCAAATATATTCTATTGGCAAGTAGACTATGGTGAATTAACTGTTATCATAATCTAGGAAAGTCCTACTGCAAAAAAAATACATATACAGTATAAGGCTTTTCAGATGCCAGTTTTATAGGAAGTGTATATAAAAGTTGTTCTGATTGTGTCATATCCCAAAGTAACGTAAGATCTTAGGGATCTTGAAATAGAATTTTCTAATCAAGCTAATATAGATTTACTATTTGGGAAGTTTGTCCATTACAACTATGTTTAATTTTCCAGGAAGATGTGGAAACAGGGATTCATCTTGATCCAGCCACCAAGGAAGTCCAATATAACCCAAAGTACGACACCATGTTTGCACCAGAGGTAAGAAAATTAGCTTTTTAATGTGAATTGCTTTCAATTTATCATAAAATCATAGATGTAAAGGTTAGAAGGTGGTTTGGATATCATCTAGTTAAACTCGTGGGCCATGGACCAGATGTGTCACACACTAGCCACGCCCATGCCTAGTTTAGTGAAGTGGGGAAAAGTTGCAATACGTCACATGACGCCACAGTGATGACAAGAGTTTGATACCTCTGATCTAGTCCAATCCTACCCAGTGAAGGAATTTGTTGTTACATCCTATTATTCAGCATACAATTTTTAGAATATTTTATTGTATAAAGGTTCTGACCATTAGCATTTCATGTGTGTATTTATCTAACCAAAATCCTCTTCTGTGTAGTTTAAACCCATTGATTCTTTCCTGGTTTCTGAAGCTACTCTGAACAATTCTGCCCCATTTCTTCCATGACAGTTGTTCAGATAATTAAAGACATTGTCATATTTCTCTCTCCACCTCTTTCTTCCCTTATCCAAACTCACAGCTCCAACTGTTCTTATACGTTTTCTTTCCAGCTCCTTATCACCTGTCCTTTGGGCATGCTACAGTTTGTGGGGTTTTTTAAAAAATGCAGTGGGAAGAATTACATACAATATTTTAGCTGCAATCTCAGCAGCACAAGTGTAGAGATGAACTATGACTTCTTAAGCTTCATACTATTAGCTGATATTGTTCAATAAGATGTGGAAAAATACTGTAAATTATTAAGTAATATAAGGTATGTCACAGAAGTGAGTATTTTGTAAATATTTAAGTATATCTTTTTATGTGACAACACTGATGAAATGACATGGGTACAATGTAAAGTAGTGAGTATACAGCTTGTATAACCATGTAAATGTGATGTCCCGTCAAAACTACACAACACATAGCCAAGAAGATTGCCAAGATCCTGAAACTAAGGTGCAGCCTGGTGGTCAAGACCATACAGTGGTTTAACAGGACAGATTCCACTCAGAACAGGCCTCCTTATGGCAAACCAAAGAGGTTGAGTGCCCATGCTCAACGTCATATCCAGAGATTGGCTTTAGAAAATAAATGTACAAGGGTCACCCAGAAAGTAATGCACCACATTTTTTTCTCAGCCTACAGTAATGGTACAAATGTGAAACTTTAGATATACATTATTTTAATTGTCAGGAGTGCATGTGTAAATTTTGCGTTTCTTCAGACAGATAGCGTAGCTGCAGCAGTGTTTCAAAATGGCGTCTGTAAGTGATGTACATTACAAGCAGCGTGCTGTCAATGAATTTCTCACTGCAGAGAAAGAAACTGTTGGGAACATTCACAAATGTTTGTTCCCTCAGACTTCCACTTGTTTGGGCCGTTAACGGATGCCATTCGCAGAAGACATTTTGAGGATGACGAAGAGACGATTCGCACAGTGCAGAAATGGCTTCGTAACCAGAACGAAGAGTGGTACCGACAGGGCATACACGCCCTTGTGTCTCGCTGGAGGAAGGCCATAGAACAGGATGGAGATTACATGGAAAAATAGGGAGTGTAGAAGACACATCATTCTTTCTTGTGTGTAAGCTTCATTGTGTTCAATAAATAATTGTCGAAGAAAAAAATTGATGCATTAATTTCTGGGCGACCCTTGTATGGTGTTGCCAGCATTGCTGCAGAGGTTGAAGGAGTGGGGGGGTCAGCCTGTCAGTGTTCAGACTATACACTGCACGCTGCAACAAATAGGTCTGCAGTGCTGTCAACCCAGAAGGAAGCCTCTTCTAAAGATGATGCACAAGAAAGCCCACAAATGGTTTGCTGCAAACAAGCAGACTAAGGACATGGACTTCTGGAACCATATCCTGTGATCCGACGAGACCAAGATGCACTTATTTTGTTCAGATGGTGTCAAACGTGTGGGGCAGCAACCAGGTAAAGAATACAAAGACAAGTTTGTCTTCCCTACAGTCAAGCATGGTTTTGGAAATGTCGTGGTCTGGGGCTGCATGAGTGCTGCTGGCACTGGGGAGCTACAGTTCATTTGGGGAACCATGAATGCAAACATGTAGTGTGAAGCAGAGCTTGATCCCCTCCCTTCAGAGACTGGGCCGCAGGACAGTATTCTAACATGACAAACAAACCCCCCCTCCCCCCGAACACGTCCAAAATGACTACTGCCTTGCTAAAGAAGCTGAGGGTAAAGGTGATGGACTGGCCAAACACGTCTCCAAACCTAACCCTATTGAGCATCTGTTGGGCATCTTGAAATGGAAGGTGGAGGTGTGCAAGGTCTCTTAACATTCACCAGCTTCGTGACATCATGGAGGAATAGAAGAGAACTCCACTGGCAACCTATGTACTCTATGCCCAAGAGAGTTAAGTCAGTACTGGAAAACAATGGTGGCCACACAAAATATTGACACTTTGGGGCCCATTTGGACATTAGCACTTAGAGGTGTACTCTTGTTTGCCAGCAGTTTAGACATTAATGGCTGTGTGTTGCGTAATTTTGAGGGGACAGCACATTCAGACTGTTATACAAGCTGTATACTCACTACTTTACATTGTAGCCAAGTGTCATTTCATCAGTGTTGTCACATGAAAAGAAATTCTTAAATATTTACAAAATGTGATGGGGTGTACTCACTTCTGTGACATACTGTATGTACAGTTTTGCAATATCACCTATTGTATTTTAAATATGATTGATACCTTCTTCAACCAGAAAATAGTTGAAGAAACACCTATAATTTTAAAATAGAGCCTGGAAATTAGAACTTTGTTTTATCACTGCTCAGTACGCTAAATGCCCACACCAAAATGAATAATAAAAATAATTACAGTATTTAATAAAGAGCTTGAAATATGAAACTGGAAAATCTTTCTCCTAAAAATATTTTTTTCTAACTGAAATTTCAGACAATTAGAATACAAAAACATTTCATAAAAGCATATAGTTGAAAGGTACCTGAGAAATCATCCAATTCAAATACCTGCTTGGTGTAAGATTCTTAAATATTTTGGACAGCAATCCAGCCTCTGTTTGAAAACCTCCAGTGAAAGAGAACATGCCACATATTCAGGCAACCTATGATGCTGATTGACAGCCTTACTATCAGGAAATTTGCCCCAATATCCAGCTTGAATCTACTTTCATGCAGTTTCAGTCCACTGGTATTGGTAGTAACTTTTTGGAGCAACAGAGACCAAGTGTATTCCTCCTATGTATAGCAGACTTTTGAATATCTAAAGATTGCTACCATATCTCCCCCGAGACCATTTTTCTGCAGATTTTATTTGTTTCTTGTTTTCTATAATACTGTTCCTTAAAACTGGAAATAATAAAGCTAAATAATGGAGTTCGTGTATATAAAATACATCTGGTCTGTTTATAATACTCTAGTTATTTCACTTTTCACTTGGAAATAGTAGGCAATATGTGGGGGAAAGAATGATCTTATTCATTGCTTTGTAATCTCATAGCCAGATGTTACTTTTACTTCTTCACATTTATCAAATTACACAGTGGAGTATTGGGGACTCTCTTTTTTATCTTTATCATTTTATCGATTAAATGCTAGATCTGTACTCTTGAAGAATACTAATGTTATCAAAGGATGAGAAAGCATTGTTAATTCTCAAGGAGTTTTGGCGTGATCAGTTAGGAATTGCATCAAAGTGTTGCATTGAAGAGATGTGTAACAAATGTTCATATTTAACATGTTTTTGTGAGTTTCATAAATGCCATATTTTTGTAATGATAAAATTCTGGCAATAATAATAATAATAATAATAATAATAATAATAATAATAATAATAATAATATTTACTGGCAAAAAGCAGCAGTGTTCCCTATACTTGCAATATTTTTTCTTCTTAAATCCTTTTTAAAAAAGGAAATTTTGTAGTTAAATTAAAAGTACAGAAAGAAAAAGTGAATACAAATTTCTAATTTGTAAAAGCTTTCAAACACCCAGAATATTTTTTTTAAAAAATTATAAATTTGAACATTCCTCGGAAAAATATTTCCTCCAGGGAAAAGCAGCTGCTGTAAGTGTAGGTAATCCTTGACTTATAACTAGTCACTCAGTGATAGTTTGAAGTTATGGTGAACCTCCAAAAGGTACTTATAAACAGGATTTGAAATTCTGACCTGGGGTGAGGGTGCAGTCATATGATTGAAGTTTGGGGGTATTTGCAGTATCCTGCAGTCAAATGAATATGATTTGTGACATTTTTTGCCGGAAACCATTGTTCACTTATGGACAGTGGGTTTGCTTAACAATCACTAGATTTACTTAATGACCTTCATATAAAAGATCATAAAATTGGACATAAATCACATGATGATTTACTTAATCACCAGCGCAACCTTAATTCTGGGCAAGTTATGGTTGAAAGTCAAGACTATTTGTATACTATTTAATTTGTCTTAATGTAAACAGCTATCGGTTGTGAAAATATGGCTGTCAAAACTCAAAATGTTATTTTTTGGGGTACTCTTAATGCATTTTTTGTGATATTGGTGATCTGTATTCCCAAGAGTAAACAATATGAAAAATATATGTTTATTTATTTATTTATTTATTTATTTATTTATTTATTGGATTTGTATGCCGCCCCTCCGCAGATTGTAAAATGTACAAAAAATTGTTATGATTTTCCTGGTTAAGAATATCTGTTATCTCATAGATTTAAATATGAGGGAGCAAGGGAATGATACGAGATGCAAAACATGTCTGATCTCTCTGGAGGATGAGGAAATAATACATGAAATGAATCTCATTAAGTATTGCAGTTTTGACTTTTTTGTCAGATGGCTTAAGATTCATATAGTGGACATCTCTGCGGGTAGAATAACAGCCTTATATAACAGCTGTAGTTAATGTATGAGGAATATATACCTTTCATCTACTCAGTGCTTTTGCACTCAGTTATTGCTGGATTTTCTCCCTGAATTCCTTCCTTGAAACAGTGCACAGATTTAATAGAATGGAATATATTATAACCAGATTCTTATCTGCAGACATATATGCCTGTCTCTGGTGGATAAAGGGCTTTTCAGAACTGATTTAGATGCACACAATAGGGGTAGTAGGCTAGTATGAAAAAGATTGCCATTGCATAAACAGAAAGCAACAGTGAATATAGTATCTTAGCTCTGACATGAAGATAATTTGCAATTTAAAAGTTACCATGCGGTCAATTAAATATTGAAGTCAGATAGGGTTGGATTCAGAATGGTTAAGAATGGAAATCTAAATGAAGGGAATGTGGTAGCTTTTGCAGATTCTGTTTCTCTCTTGGAGTGATCTATCACCAAGAGTGTTGAAGGTATTGTAAAATGTGTTATGTCTCAGCATGGTTCACGGGGGGGGGGGGGGGGGATCAGTTGAAGCTTTCAGCAGAATTTTTAACTTAGCTAATGTGGGGAAAAAATCATTGTACAGTACAGAAGGCAGCACAGCCATCTTGTTTCAGACCATCCTATTGACGCAAAAATAGGAAAGACATAGAGAATAAAACTCTGAGATAGCTCATAGATAACATACAATGAATTCTTCCCTGGCTTGATAGCAATTATGCCTAGCTATAAAGTACTGCAATTTGTAGGTGTTGGAACATTGTTAGAGAATGTGCGATGTACTAGGAATAATATTTAGCAACTCTTAATGCTACAGAGTGGTTAAGAATAAATTGGAGGGGGGATTTTTGGTCTTAATACGCTTTCAAACCTTTTACCTTTATTTGAGTGAATTGAATATTTTTGCATCTATCTGCTGTTTAACTTTCTCGATGCTGCTGTTTTGGATAAAAATTCTCAGAATGAGGGAGAATCTTATTATTGAACTATGGTTTTTAATATAATTTGATCATCTACAATTTGCATATTGTACTGTAAGAATTCTGAAAGTGAGATTATTGACTCCATTTCCACTTTCATACTTGATTATTTAGCAGTCATCATTACTGCATAAAACATGCTGATCACATCAGCGGTGAGTTGCTCCCAGTTCTAACAACCGATATTGCTGGAGGCTCCGCCCACCCACCCAAGGTGCTTCTGCGCATGTGCAGATGCATTATGCGCACACAAACTGGTAGTAAAGGGTTTTAGAACCCACTACTGAATTACATGTAACAACTTTGCTTATGTGAGATGGTAGGTTTCTATATATAAATTTGGAAACCATTGCAAAGGTTTGATTTTTGATCCTCACATTAATAGGTACTCACGTAGTTGTCTGCCTTTTCCATACTAAACCTTAGCAGTATAGGCAATGGTGATCCGCCTGATAACAGACTAAATGTCAGGTCTTCTATGACCAATAAACAAATCTGCTGAATTTGCAGCTTATCTGAATTCAGTAATGCCTAGAAGCTTCCAACCCATTGTCTACAAAACTAATTTTAGATTGTTCAATCTGAGGTTCAAATGCCCACTTGTGAAAGTTCAGTAATGATCATAGGCAATCATTATAGTAAATTGTTGTGAGGATAGACTCATGTATGCTGCGCCAAGTTCTTTGAGCGTAAAATAAGACACTAATGTAATAAATATTTCAACATGGATAGCTTTGTAAATAAAAAGTCATATGTGGAGCAAATCTTACTAAACATTTTATTATACTATTTTTAACACAGTTTGGGCCAGTCAATCCATTTAGGACTCAACAGATGGCCGCTCCCAGAAACATGCTTTCTGGATATACGGAACCGGCACATATTAATGATTTCATGTTTGAACAACAGAGAAGAACTTTTGCAACTTATGGTAATATATGTGTATGTTTCTTTATACTCGAACCAATTAAAATTTGTTATGCTTATTAATGCCATGCTCTAATATACAGTGATACCTCAGCTTACGAACTTAATTGGTTCCGGGACGAGGTTTGTAAGGTGAAAAGTTTGTAAGACGAAACAATGTTTCCCATAGGGATCAATGGAAAAGCCATTAATGCGTGCAAGCCCAAAACTCACCCCTTTTGCCAGACGAAGCACCCGTTTTTGCACTGCTGGGATTCCCCTGCAGCATGGAAAAAACACGGAAGTCCGGAGGTGGTGTTTCCCATGGAGGGTAGCCTCAGGAGAATCCCAGCAGTGCAAAAACGGGCGCTTCGCTGGCAACAGAAGTCTGGAGGCGGGGCATCCCAGTGGCGGCGGCTTGGGTTTGTAAGGTGAAAATAGTTTGGAAGAACAGGCAAAAAAATCTTAAACCCCGGGTTTGTATCTCGAAAAGTTTGCATGACGAGGCATTTGTAAGACGAGGTATCACTGTACCTCCAAACTTCTCAGAACCTCCCAAGCTTTAAAAATAAATTGTGTCCATATGCCCTTGGTCTTTTTGGCAAGTAGTAAGTGACTTTATTTTTATTTGGAAAATATTCAGAAAACATCTAGGTTTGAATTGTTTGTCTAATTGAATTTTCTATTCACCTATTTTATGAAAGCTTTTATAATATTAATATTAGTTATACAATTCCTGAAAGAGTAAGGTAGTTAATCGATGTTGAAATACTGCTGACAATATATACAGCTCTGCAACATGTCTGCAATAATCTTCATTGTGTAGAAAAGATGATGAAATAAATGTAACATTTCTTATTGGATTGTAAATGTTCACTTTTGTACCACTTATTGAACAAATTATTGTAAGCGTATCGTTTCCATCCAAATTTCAGCATAACTTGAAAGTAACCAGGATCATAGTTAATATAGCAGTAGGGTTGTATATACAGTGGTACCTCTACCTACGAACATCTTTACTTATGAACTTTTCTAGATAAGGACCGGGTGTTCAAGATTTTTTTGCCTCTTCTCAAGAACCATTTTCCACTTACCAACCCAAGCTCCAAAACTGTAACCAGAAAAGGCAGGGAGAAGCCTCCATGGGGCCTCTCTAGGAATCTCCTGGGAGGAAACAGGGCCTCCACCCTTCCTGTGGTTTCCCCAATCACACGCATTGTTTGCTTTTTACATTGATTCCTGTGGGAAAAATTGCTTCTTCTTACAAACTTTTCTATTTAAGAACCTGGTCATAGAATGAATTAAGTTCGTAAGTAGAGGTACCACTGTAGTTAGTACAGCCTTATCTTAATAATGACTTCAATAATGAATCTCCTATCAATCATGCCAAAACTGAAACACTGCTCTTGTTTTATTTATTTGTTTGTTTGTTTGTTTATTTGTTTATTTGTTTGTTTGATTGTTTGATTTTTATGCCGCCCTTCTCCTTAGACTCAGGGCGCTTACAACATGTTAACAATAGCACTTTTTAACAGAGCTAGGCTATTGCCCCCACAATCCGGGTCCTCATTTTACCCACCACAGAAGGATGGAAGGCTGAGTCAACCTTGAGCCGGTGATGAGATCTGAACCGCTGACCTACAGATCTACAGTCAGCTTCAGTGGCCTGCAGTACAGCACTCTACCTGCTGCGCCACCCCAGCTCATTTTATCGTTTTATCATTGTTTGTCAACACAAATCTTACTAACTGAATTTCCTCAACAAATTTCACCTTCCTGTTCTTGGAATAGCAAATACAAGCAATTTTATTTGCTATCCAGTATCTTTGGAACAAACTTCCAGCAGACGTGGTTGGTAAATCCACAGTAACCGAATTTAAACATGCCTGGGATAAACATATATCCATTGTAAGATAAAATACAGGAAATAGTAAAAGGGCAGACTAGATGGACCATGGGGTCTTTTTCTGCCGTCAGTCTTCTATGTTTCTATGTTTCTTTTAGTGGCTTAGAATAATTTATGTCTGAATACATAATTGTCATATTAAAATAATAATAAAATATAATAGTTTATATCAACAGCAATTAAACTTTGTTTAAACATACTTTTGAAAAGCCAATCTTTCAGAACATTGATTTCCTCAATTCAATAGGAAGTACATTCCAGAGCTTAAGATCAGGTATAGAGAAAATTTGATTCCAGTGCATTTTGAGGGAATCAATTTATAAAAACTCTGCAAATCGGATGTTTCCATAATGATATATACTAAGAGTCCCTGTTCTTAAAAGTCATTGTTCTTTTTTGGGAGGGAGTCAGTATTTATAGCCATTCCATAAGACTAATGTCTCTGGTCATTTTTATGGAATAGTTAATAAATACAACAAATACCACAAGGAATGACAAATTCTATACCACAAATGAAAAGAATCCCTCTTTATTTTGGAAAATATCTTGTAGAATTCATAGCCCGCATTCTAGATCCAAGGTCAATCCATAGCATTGTCTGGAGGTAGAGAGAAAGACCTATTCACTGAAAGCTAAGAGATCAGTTTAGAAAATATATAGGAACTTCAAATAAATATTTCTTGATGCCTAATTCATTTTGGAGAATTTCTTTTCCCTCCTTCAGGTTTACTATTCTGTATAGTAAAGTAAATAAATCAACGCAAGTTGATTATCTGTGAAGCTTGAAATATTTTAGTATTCATTTTATTGTGATGTTTGTAAATGAAAGAGAAAGAATAGCAGGTTGTGTAGAATGTGTGTTCAATCTGTATAGTTTCTCAGATACATATTTACATACTACTTAACATTAACATTTATATTGTCTGGAGGTAAACAGTTTAATATTACTCTCAAGGCAAGCTAAGCAATAGTCTAGCAATTTGTTTTCTCAGTTTTCAGCAGTAGCAAAGAGTGTCTCCATGTACACTGACGATCAAAGAATTTGCCAAATGCTAGGAGTTAGAGAAGGCATCTCCTCTGTCTCCAAGAATCCAAGCTTCTCTGCACAGGAATGTGCTCCTACCTAAATTTTTCAAGAATTGGACAAAGGCATCATTGTTCAGTTAACATCAAGCTAATAAAATAAACTAGAATGTTGGCAGCAAGAAACAGCAGGAGCTAATACATTTGATTCACCCAAATCCTGGGCTGTCTTCCAGGCTTATCTTTGTGGAGCACCGTGGATTGTAAAATGGAATATTGTAGGTGGTAGTCAGAGAAGGAAAAGAGACCTGAGCTTCAATTTCCCCTTGTCCTTTGCACTTTGCTTCTTGTGAGTATGTTAATTTATCTCTGAGAGCATCAGAGCATGCTTTGACAATTATGTATTCAGACAGAAATTATTTTAAGCCACTGAAAGAAGATACAAATAAAACTGCTTGTATTTGCTATTCCAAAGACAGGAAGGTGATATTTGTTGAGGAAATTTAGTTAGTAAGATTTCGGTTGATAGATGATGATAGAGGTTTTAGTTTTGGCCTGATTAATGGGAGGTTCATTATTTAAATCCCTAATAAGGTAAGGACGTCAGAAGAAGAAGCAAGGCTACATTTTAGCCCATCATTAATTGTGGGTGAATTAAGGAAAACATAAGAATGAGAAACCTCTAAGAAGCAAACCATTCTAATTTCTATCCTTAATATCCTAAAAATCAATTTACCAACATGGCCAGATTTCACCAGAGGCCATTTGAGGAGATGCAAATTGGAGTGGTTTGCAATCATCTTTTTTTTTCAATTATCCCACATGCATGTATCTCATGATTAGCAAGTCAATTAATGTAGAATGGATATAATGACAGTTAAATGGATAGTTTATCTTGAAAATCATTCAAAGAGTGCTCATCCAACTGTATAAAGGGTATGAAGTGGAATGCAAAAAGATTCAGTCTTGATTTCATGGTAACTGTGATTCATGCTCTGAAGCAATACCCAATCACTGAAAATGATATTTCTGTTTAAATATGTGCTGACAGGAGGGGCACATCAATCTGGTGGCATGATCCCTTACTTTTGATTAATGTTACAATTCACACTTTGTGGTGTGAATAGATGATTGTGATTGGAATCCTGCCATTTATTTTTTTTAAAGCATTTTTAAGACGAAACAGGTATTTTGTTCAATCATTCAATCAATCACCATGGAAATATCCTTACTTTTGGAACATTTGAAGTGCAAGAGATATTACAGAATCCTAGGGACATATCTATCATCCATCATCTTAAATAAATAGGTTATTATAGATTCTTAACAGCAAAAGATTACAAGGCTTATTATAAATAGCATTTTTAAGCATAGTTATTTTATCTGATTTTTGTTAAACCCTAATTTATGCATCCCATATGCAAAGTCATTATAATTGTCTTTTTTTATGGCGTAGCATCAAAAGATTTGAAAATTCATAAAATCTGTTGATAATTTGTAAATATTTTTGTTAAAAATGTGTGTCAGAGGTGAGCTAAGGACAAACATTTTTGTTTTGTTTGTTTTGATAATATCAATTAAAATTGTGACAGTCAAAATACTTTAATGAAGAATGATTTTAAAACAATTTGATCCCACAGGATATGCACTAGACCCTTCCATTGACAATTATGAAGTACCTACTAAATATATTGGATCTGTAGAAGAAGCAGAAAAAAATCAAGGTAAAGGAATACCAGACATATTTTTATTCTTGATTTCATTATTATCTTTTCTTCTGTATTCTTGTATTCACAAACTAAAACAATTAAGCAATGTGTGAACCATCACTGTTTGATGGACGAGAAAACATGTTCACGACAGAGTTGTGACTTGAATGGTTCAGATATGTTTTAAAATTTTGAAGAAAATCTTGGGTGCCTTCAAAAAGTATTTTGGGCTGGGGATTAACCTCTTCTTATCTTTTTTTTCTGGGCAAGTGATAACATTTCTGAAATAAGTATTGCCTTGTAGGTAGTTATCACTTTTTCTGAGAATCTTTATTCAGTTAACTCTTAATGTGATAAATGCGCTACAAGGAGAAAACTAATATGGAACCTAATCACAGCATAGCTTGGCAGTAGAAGTAATGTATGCTTTAAAAGTCATCGCTACAAACCTTGGCAAAACTATTTGGAGTTTTATTGGTTATGTATGAGTATGAAACAGGAATTATTGTGAACGTGTTGTCTACAAATCGAACTTGATTTTGTATGAAAGGATCAATATATTTCAGGAAGCGGAAGACTATTCTGTCATCCTTAAAGTAAGAATTGTTTTCAGACCTGGACATAATATTTTGCTATTGTGTCATAGGTTTAACAGTGTTTGAAACAGGACAAAAGAAAACAGAGAAAAGGAAAAAATTCAAAGAGAATGATGCATCTAATATCGATGGCTTCCTGGGACCTTGGGCAAAATATGTTGATGAAAAGGAGGTTGCAAAACCTTCTGAAGTGAGTTCCCTTCATTTATTTATTTATTTTTAAAGTCAAGTGTAGAGAATGAGATGAGGAAGTCTCACATTTGGTTTTTGACACTTGTTTATATATACATTTACACTCTTGTGTTTTAAATGGGAGAGGAGCTCTAATTCTGGATAGTAACTTGGTGCTATGCAGCTGTTTTGAATGACAGGTCTCACAATTCAATTGCTTTGCCATTGACCAACAATTGGGAGTTTAAATCTAAAATATGTGAATAGTACCAGGTTTCTTAATCACTTATTTTTCAAAAAGTGTTTCTTCATTACACAGTGTGCTACTCTAGTATCTTGGCATCAGGGGGGAAAAAACAGCTTACGTGGTATAAATCATGCAGATGGTTTTTGAAAAGCAATTCCTTAAATTACAGAGCATCAAGATGTCACTTACAAAAACAGACAGCTCTACTCTCACTACTGACACTACTTTAAACCATAGTTGTTATTCTGACATTGATATACAAAGTCTCCATAACTGTATTGTAATTGAAATCTTGACCTCTATATATAGGACGCAAGTAAAAAAACATAGAATATACACCGTGAAATAAATTTCTAAATGTTGTTTGCTATAGCATTACACAAATGACAACTCACATATTCAGCCACACAATTGTATTTGATGCTGTTCTTCAGAATGTTTTAGTGTTGACATTTTTGAAAAGCACCTTTTCCAGTCTCCTCAAAGCAGAAAGCACCATTATACACTCTCTGTAGTGCAACTGCTGTCAAAGACATAAAGGAAGAAGGGAAGAAACATGTGTTTGAGAAGCATAACCACATTTTCTTTATAGCTCCTGTGCATCATACAAGGGGGTAAAACAAGCATATAGCATTAGCAATAGCATTTAGACTTATATACCGCTGCACAGTGCTTTGCAGCCCTCTCTAAGGGGTTTACAGAGAGTATATAAGCATATTGCCCCAAACAATCTGGGTCCTCATTTTACCGAACTTGGAAGGATGGAAGGCTGAGTCAACCTGGAGCTTTCTGCCAAACTGCTGACAGCCGGTGATCAACAGAAATAGCTTGCAGTACTGCACTCTAACCACTGCACCACCGAAATAAAATAAATAAATAAAATGGATCTACTCGGGATCCCCTAATCCTGCCCCCCAAGAGCTGCACCACCGAGGCAATATTCACCACGGAAAGTGGGTTCATCTCAAAGTAATAAGCAGAAAGTAGCATATCCAAAGTCTCTGAGGTCTAGACATTAATCAGTAAAGCACCAAGAACAGATCTTGATAAAAATGTATGAGGGCTAAAACACATTTCCAAGAAATCTGAATCTGATTACAGAGGGAAGGGGGGAGGGAGGGAGGGAGGGAGAGAGCGAGGGTGGGGGAGAGAGAGACAGACTACAATCCCAGTTTGCAAGGGAATGTTTATTTTATCAAATACTCATAAAATCAGTCCATTTGGATCATATGAGGAGTGACCCTATCTATGGCTAGTATTGAAGTATGTGCACATACATAATGAGTGGGTGCGTGTATAATATATATGTAAAATCAACTTGTTCACAAAGTAATTTCCTGAATTTTAGTTAAAGTCTCTTATTTCAGATATCATTACTTGTTTTATCAGAATTCATTGTAGATATATAATCCTGTACTACCTGTAGAAGTGAGGATTTGTAATTTTTAATATTTTTGACAAATTAGGAAGAACAGAGGGAACTGGATGAAATAACTGCAAAAAGGCAGAAGAAGGGCAAACATGAAGATGATAAACCTGGAGAAGAAAAGACAGTTTTGCATGGTAAGTGATACTGTTAGTAATTAATCTGCAGTTTTGTTATTAAGTTTGCACTGTATCACTATTAAAGATAATACCATACCATTGAACTAATACATCTTAGCTAGAAGTCAGGGCAGACTAGATGCTTCTCTTTATGTATGTGTGTATGTGTATAAGCTTAGCAATTGCTTTTGGTTTATGGTAACACAGGAAAAAATTGAACTTGCAATTAAACTTAAGATGTGGCAGATTGAACTATTGGGAACGTTGTGGAAATGTCATTTGCTTGGATACTGATTTCAAATTTCAGCTCGCTGATTTTTATTTTAAAAACTCCTTTTGATGTAGTTTCTATACACATCTGGATTGTTATATTTGTAAGGTGTTTTTTTATTGTGTGCATTTTATTTATTTAATTTTATGGTCACCTATTTCATAAAAGTGATTCTGGGTGGTAATAATAAAACAAGAAAAATGAAAATATAAAACAAAAATAAATATATATATTTTAGCAGCTGAGAAAAAAGTAAGAGTTTATAGATAAACTACCTTAAGTGAGTACAGTCCACAGTTTGCACTTCTCTCCAATGTATGGCAGATTCAGTAGAAAGATGCCCTTAATACAGGAGGGGAAGAAATATTTTAACATCAGTTATTCTTACTACTCTACAAAGAAATAATCTAATTAAAATTCATCGCTTTTGCTATTAAAGTTTAAAGTTGCAGTCATTATGTTTTGTTGTTGATGTGAAAAATCTATAGCAACGTGGAGAGAGGTTTCTTCTCCTACCTTACATCATAAGCTTTCCAGACATAATGCTTCCTTCTCTTTCTGCAACCAGTTCCATTGGTCATCATCCTAGGATTTATGCATGTCATCGGAGGTTTTGTTGTCATTTTTTTTTCTTATGACTCAACGGAACACTCTTTTCCATATTGCAAATCAGTTTGAAGGATGAAATTAAGCATTTGGGATATTTTTCATATGCATCTATATATTTTCATTCATTTGATTTCCTTCCTCCATTCCCTTTCCTCCCATTGGAATGTCCTCCAACACAAGAGAGATGCCACATATACATATATCACAAATATTATTTTTGAATGCAGCATTTTTTTAAATGTGCATGCCTACCCTGCCATAAATCTAAACCTTTTGCCAAATCATGTTAGTGACCTACTATTTCTTAAGTTCTCAATCAACCTGTTTATTTATGTATTCATTTTGCTTCTATGTCTCTCCTTCTCACAATGACTCAGGGCTGCTAACAGCATTAACAAAAGATGACCCAAAATTTTAAGTAAAGTACAAAATGGTTAAATCAAGTAAGATTTTAAAACTGAAAAATGAGCCCACCTTGCTCAGTTACCACTTGCTCTCTTCTAATCTGAGAGAAAACAGGTTGATTTTCAACAGTCGTCAAGATGAGAGAGACAAAGCTGACTTGATCTCTGCTAGGAAGGGATTCCAAAGAGGGGCCTGGATAATGGGAATGCCTACTTCCAAGTCCCAGTCATAAGGACAGGATCTGAAGAGACTTGACCTCACTGGGTGAACAGAAAAGAATACAAATATGCCCAGACAGCTCGAGGATAGAAAGAAGCTGAATTTGAGCTACACATGTATCAGTATTAATAGAAGCTACCCAAAGAAATTGAATTTTAGGCCATTGTTAGGGATCCACTTCAATTTAATCACAGCTGTCTTAACATTGAATTGCTGTAATCTATTTCTGATAGTAAAAATTAGAATTTCCCCCCCATTATTTCATATTCTTTCTTTTTTTTAGTCAAAGATATGTATGACTATCAAGGGAGGTCCTACCTTCATGTTCCTCAGGATGTTGGTGTTAACCTACGTTCGACAGTACCCCCTGAAAAATGTTACCTTCCTAAGAAACAAATCCATGTATGGTCAGGTCATACAAAGGTAAGGAACAGCTGAAAAATTATATTTTCCTCTTTTCTGTCTTTGCAATCCTTTCATTGATCATAATTACCATATTTTTCGGAGTATAAACGCACCTTAGTTTTTGGGGAGGAAAATAGGGGGGAATCTCCCTAACAGGTATTCATCTGGCTAGCATCCTTTTTCTGGTCAGCTTCAGCACATTATGTTATCCCTTGGTTAGGGCTGGAAAAAAACCTTCGGAGCGAGTAACAATGAAAAAAGCCTGCAAGCCAGGAAGAGCCAGGAAGATCGTTAGCGCAGTGTAGCACTGGGAAAAAAGCTTTCAAAAGGATCTACATTCAGGATAAGGCGGACCCAAATTTTCAGCCTCAGGGGGGTGTCTTATACTCTGAAAAATATGGTAGATTAATCCCATTCCAAATTTACCAGAATTTCAAAATATGGAAGAAAAATTGCACAGGATAATACTAGGCACATTTTATTACTGTATATCAATTTTATTCCCAATTTCTAGCCTATCTCTGCTAGTTATCACTACTTTTCCATATAGGTTACTTTTAAATATAGATACTGTTTTATATTTAAAATAAGTAGTTTCAACCATTCTGGAAGTAATTTGAGCTTGAAACAGTTGTGTTTTGAATTGGAAACAGATGTTTTAATCTCAAAACACTTCCAGAATAATCAAAACAAACTATTTTTAACTCAGAGCAGCTGTTTCAGACTCAAAAACAAACCATTTCAGAATCAAAGTATTTTTCACATCTATATGTTAAAACCATTGGCCTTAGAGATCTAATCTTGAATGGCTGCTCATTCATGGAAACCAATGGTATCTGTTATTAAGATGAAAACTTGGGGGAAATGCCAGTCATTAGAGCAGTGGGTTATAAAGTCTTTTGTGTGTATTTAGGAGGATTTTGGTGAGTTCACAGCAAGTTTGAAGGTATACATTCCAAACCTAACTTATCCCAGTATTTTCTGTGGCTCAAAAATCTTCCATTTTTGCTTGGAAAATCTCCCATTTTTACATGGCCATGTATATAGGAAGCATGGAAGTCTCAAAATAATGTGGAAAGTAGGAATAATAATAGTAATAATAATAATAGTAGTAGCAATAGTAATAGTAATAATAATAATGTAGGCCAGCCATTTGATAGGCAGAAAACCTCTTTCCCTAAATGAAGAGAAGACATCTGTTCATAGGGACATAGCTGCTTTTGAATTACACTATCTCAATGCTCATTTTAAGTATTAGCATCTTTTACTGCACATTAATATTTGTTAATGGTGTGGGAAACTGCTATATTCATATTGTGGGTATTAAATTGTCTAAGAAGGCTATCAAAAATATGACCATATACCAGTGATGGTGAACCTGTGGCATATCTCAGGGCACACAAAGTGTTGTCCTATATCAGTTCCAGCACATATGTGCACACTGGCCAGCTGATTTTCAGCCTTTTTCGCTCTCCCCAGGCTTTAGCAAAGCCTCCTGAAGCCTGGAGACAGCGAAAAATGGCTCAACAGCCCAACCGGAGGTTCGTTTCCTAACTTCCGGTTTGGCCGTTTTTCACTGTTCCTAGGTTTCAGGAGTCTGGAGGCTTCGGTGAGGCCTGTGCGCATGTGTTAGGGGGTAGCGGAGTGAGGGGGGTTGTGTGCATGCATGGGAGGGGAAAACATGGGTGTGGGTATGCAGGCACATGCTAGCGTGCATACACACCCTATATCATTTGCTTCTAGTACTAGTACTACTTTTGGCGCACCCGAGCAATAAAAGGTTCCCCATCCCTGCCGTATAGATATCTGACATTAACTCTTCTTTTTGTAGATTGAAAAGTATTGCGATTTGAATCCATGCCCATTTTGTGTTTTAATAGGAGCTATTACTTTGTTAACGTTGAATAATTACAGTTCCCCAGCATGTTAGAAGAGGGGCTTATCCAAAACTACTCAAAATTTACAATATACTGCAATCATAATATATTGGCCTTAAAAATTAGAAGACAAAACCAACTCAAAGCCTAGTCATTAGGAGATGTAGAACTGTTGCTGTGTTTAGGCACAAAAACTTAATAGCGCTAGAAGCAAATGATATATGGTACTGAAATACATATTTTGAAAAGGGAAATGAATACATATTCATAGTTATGTTCTTATTTAAGGGAGTCAGTGCCGTCAGGCTGTTTCCTCTTTCCGCTCATCTGCTCTTATCTTGTTCCATGGACTGTAAAATTAAGGTAAATGAATTCCAAGCATACTACTATCCCTGCTTTAATTTTGTTGTGACTACATTTCCTCTTTAATGCTTTCATTAATGTAAACTCAGTGGCAATTGCCATGCTTTTGCCAGGGCCATCCATGATTATAACTTTTAAGAGCTGTTAAGTGCTTATTTAGTTAAGAAATGCATTAATTTAAATCAGTTAGTATACCCATAGTTCCAGAGATTTGCTGAATTGCAATTCCCAATATCCTTCATAGCTGACCATGCTAATTTAGGATTTTTAAAGTAGTCTATAATTCAATATGTGGAGATGTGAATATGTCAGGATTTCTCCACCTCGCAATAGCTAATCAAATGTTTTGGACAGATCTTGTAACTGGTAAAGCAAAGCCATTACAGCCAATGTTAAAAGATGAAAATGTTGGTTAGGCATAACAAGATCTTGTGCTATAAAAATGATTGTATTGATCCTCTGCACTAATCCACAATGCCCATATTTCTGAAAAATAGTTTGGATTTTTAAAATACCAACCATTACTTCCTTTTGAATATTTTTGCAGCTATCTTTTTCTCTCTATGCCCATTATATAATATTTGTCTCTCATCACTTTTTGTGGCAATCATTCATAATTTTTTTCATTCAGAATCCCTCCCAGTTGATTCTGCCAAGTATTCTTTTTCATGCTTCCCAGTAGATTAACTTGGGACATTTTTATGATTCTTTGTAACATAATTTCATCTCATTCCAAATAGCTTCTGCCTATAATTTTTTCATATGCCCATTTTTATTCATTTTATTATGAAACATATACTTTGCTTGCATGCATTCTCTTTTCACTCTATTTCCCTTTCTTCCATGTCCATTTCCCCCCCAGTTCTGCCTACAATTCTATCTCCAAAAAAATGTGTCAGGATCTCTCATCAGTCTTACATCCTTCACTAATTATTTTAGCAACCAATGTAATAATGCTTTCACTGATTCCCCAGGAGACTAGACAGAAGATACCCAAATTCTTAGAGTCCAAGAATGTTAAAGTTAATTGTAAAATAAAACCAGAAGTGCACATGGATGACCGATTCAGCTGGATTCAATAATTTCTTTATACACATAATAACATATATTTACAATACCATTAGCAGAGTATTTCTCTTCAATCAGTTACAGGTAAATATAAATAGGAGAGTTAGTTTCATTACAGCAGAGTTCAGGATGAAAGAATACACAGTGGAAACTGGAGCCACGTCCAGCCTTAAGGTTAAATTCCAGTTTCGATTCTCTGCACAGACTCAGAAGTAGTTAGCTCTTATTGGCTGACTGAGTTGCTATGTCTATTCCTTGGCTGACCTTGTTACCACTGGCTCTTCCAGTCATGAATATTCTAACAAAGAATGGTCCCTCGAGGGGGTGAGGCTGGTGGAATCATTCCTTCCCACAAAGAGACATTAGTCACTATTTGGATCACCACCTCCCAAGAATGTAACTAATCTGAAAGAACATGAATGCAGACCATAGGTGGCAGAACTCGCAGTAGTAAAGATATTCAGATTGGCCAACTCAAACTCCTCCCTCATAATTAAGTTAGGACGTGCCTTGATCACTTCCCCTATACTTTTAAAATTTACTTATATGTAGAAACATAGAAGATTGACAGCAGAAAAAACCTCATGGTCCATCTAGTCTGCCCTTATACTATTTCCTGTATTTTATCTTAGGATGGATATATGTTTATCCCAGACATCTTTAAATTCAGTTACTGTGGATTTACCAACCACATATACACATACCAACCATGTACACACAAAAAATGCATCTACGATATGCAGTATATACTGTTACTACTAGTGGTGAGAGAACCTTCTGTGTTTAACAAAGCAAATGTCATGTCTAAGACTCCAGTTTCTCTTTCTTTTTATCTGAGCTGCAAAGTTTTCACAAAGGGGATTTGATGCTTTTAATTTACCTATGCTTGAATATACAAACTGTACAATAGCTTATATTTGAAGATGGGTTGATTTTAAAATGCAGTCTTTGCATATATAACAGCCATGTGTGATTCTACTTAAAGTTGTATTTTCCTCCATTCCAAAGCTCTGGGAAGTGTATGGTGAACGAAGATGTTTGAGAACATTCATTGGTAATATTATTTACTCTTTTTTAAAAATGACTGTACATGTGCATTTTTTAATAACTGAGCTGTGTATGCTTTATGTAATCCAAAGTTTCCCAAAATTTGGAGGTTAGTGAGCATATTCATGAGCTTAAATATAAGGCATACAAGATTTGAGTGCAAAAGCACAATTTTACTCTTTCTGATGTTAACCAAGAACATCTCATTAATATGAGACAGGTGTAAATCAAAGCCTTTGACATTTGGATGATTTTCAGATAAGATATTTCAGTTTTGTAATGCTGATTTTGACTTTTAAATGGATATTGTTATTTTAAAAGTGGTTTTAATTACTTGTTATCAGCCATGCCTATTAATAGCCCCTCTTCGGAGAGGGGCGGCATACAAATCTAAATAATAAATAGCAATAGGATTAAAAATATTTTTGTGTGAATATTCTACGGGCTAGAGCTAATCATTAAATAGCTAGTCTTCATCTTATCAAGAGTTATGAAAACACTTATTTCATAAAACATTTATTTAAAAAGTACAACCATTTTCTTCACATATTTTTAGAGAGAGTTGTGAGATATTTTTAAATATGGGAATGTTCTCCCAATGGGAATGCTTCAAAAGGAAATGGAAACCAGGCTAACTCTATGGGGCAGAGGTCTTCAACTTGGCAACTTTAAGACTTGTGGACTTCAACTCCCCGAATTCTCCAACCAGCATAACTGGCTGGAGAATTCTAGGAGTTGAAGTCCACAGATCTAGGAGTTGAAGTCCACAGGGTTAAATAAGGTTCAGGAGGGAAGTGTTTTCAATAGGAAAGTGAACACAAGAACAAGGGGACACAATCTGAAGTTTGTTGGGGGAAAGATCAAAAGCAACATGAGAAAATATTATTTTACTGAAAGAGTAGTAGATCCTTGGAACAAACTTCCAGCAGACGTGGTAGATAAATCCACAGTAACTGAATTTAAACATGCCTGGGATAAACATATATCCATCGTATGTTTCTATCTTAAAGTTGCCAAGTTTGGGGACCCTTGCCTATAGGCTGTATACGGAAGTATCCCCTCATTTCATCCTCTGTTTCTGAACACAGAGAATCTACGGAACAGATTAACTACTGGCTGAGATAGACTTCCTGCTTCAATTCTTTGCAGTTACATTTTGAGAAGTCAGATTCATGACAAGAAGTCTAATAGATTCTCTAATTTATTAAGGTCCATGGAAAAGTTGATGCTTGCCTTTATATTTACTGCTTATCCGAGAACTGTATTTGTGCAAACTGGTATAGATACAATTACCAGTTTGTAGTTTTTTGTAGTGCTAGTCTCTACACTATGCTAGCCAGAGGTATCTAATCTTACAAATAAGAGCAAGGAGGAATAAATAAAGTCGTGCCTGAATCCAGCCGTCATGTTCTGCCGCTTCAAAGTTCTTTGCAAGCTATGTTGCATTATACATCATGCTGATGCCCTGTTTAGAGGTTTAAATTCTACTTCTCTTCCATCTAATGGTATGATTTCCATCTTGTAGGACACAGTAAAGCTGTTAGGGATATATGCTTTAACAATGTTGGGAACCAATTCCTCAGTGCTGCATATGACCGCTATCTCAAACTATGGGACACTGAAACAGGTATTTGTATGCGTCGAAAGACTGCTTATGTAATGTGCGTTTTTCAAAAGATAAGCTTCAAGCAGGATACATCATTGCTCTCTTAATGATGCAATGTACCTTTAGGATACTTTAAAGGGTGCTTCCATAACATAAAAACATGTCAGTCATATATGCACATGTTGAGATGGAAAGGACAGACTTACAGCTCAATAAAAGAGCAAATACAGTGTTCCCTCAATTTCTGTGGGGGATGCGTTCCGAGACCACCGCGAAAGTCGAATTTCCGCAAAGTAGAGATGCGGAAATAAATACACCATTTTTGGCTATGGACAGTATCACAAGCCTTCCCTTAACACTTTAAACCCCTAAATTACCATTTCCCATTCCCTTAACAACCATTTACTCACCATTATTATTGGTACTCACCATTGAATAAGACACTTAGTGATCCTGATATTTATAAACATCATTATTTATTAATAATAATAATAATAATTAATTATTAGTAATAATTATTATTTTTGTTATTTATTTGCAAAAATTATTATTTTGGCGATGACATATGATGTCATTGGGTGGGAAAACCCGTGGTATAGGAAAAAACCCGCGAAGTATTTTTTAATTAATATTTTTTGAAAAACCGTGGTATAGGCTATTTGCGAAGTTCGAACCCGCGAAAATTGAGGGAACACTGTACTCTATTTTGTAATTTCCTTGTTTAGTATGTTCAAGAAAAGCTAGGAATGATTCCTTCACAAACTCTGCAGAGTCCGTTGCTAATTGTTGCAGGCTAGACTGACTAATGGTTTGTCTAAATATATAAGCTTGCTTCCTTTATATTCCTACCGTCTGACTTGCTTGTTTTTGTCCTCTGCCTTAATATTTTATTACCAGACATAAGCATGAGCACTGATGATGTTATCTGGTTTGGGTAATGAAACTTGTGCAATAGAGATTAGAATTGCCCCCACCCTCCTTGCCTTTCGTAAGCTTCTTAAAACCCACCTCTGCCGCCAGGCATGGGGGAACTGAGATACTCTTTCCCCCTAGGCCTTTACAATTTTATGCATGGTATGTCTGTATGTATGTTTGGTTTTTTTTAAATTATTATTATTATTATTATTATTATTATTATTATTATTATGGGTTTTAATTGTTTTTTAGTATTGGATTATTGTTATACGCTGTCTTATTATTGCTGTTAGCCGCCCCGAGTCTCCGGAGAGGGGCGGCATACAAATCCAATAAATAAATAAATAAATAAATAAAACAATTAAGTTCAGAGAGCACCAAGGACCCCTCATTTCAACCCTGAGTTTCAAATATTCGCCTTCATTAGTAACACATAAGCCATGGTGACGCAGTGATTAGAATGCAGCACTTGCAGGCTACTTCTGTTCACTGCCTGCTACTAGCAGTTCGGCAGTTCAAATCTCACCAGCTCAAACTTGACTCAGTGTTCTATCCTTCCAAGGTCAGTAAAATGAGGGCCCAGATTGTTATTGGGGCCAATATGCTGACTCTGTAAACCACTTAGGGCTCTAAAGCAGTGTTTCCCAACCAGTGTGCCGCGGCACACTAGTGTGCCGCAAGACATGGTCAGGTGTGCTGTGAAGAAGGAAGCTCAGAGAGGGGGGAGAGAGAAAAAGAGAAAGCAAAAAGAGAGAGAGAGAAAGAGAAAGAAAGAGAGATAGCAAGAGAGAGAGAGAAAGAAAGAGATAGCAAGAGAGAGTGAGAAAGAGAGAGAGATAGCAAGAGAGAAAGATAGCAAGAGAGACAGAGAGAAAGAAAGAGATAGCAAGAGAGACAGAGAGAAAGAGAGAGAGAGAGAGATAGCAAGAGGGGGGAAGGAGGGAGAGAGAAAGCAAAAAAGAGAGGAAGGAAGAGAGAAAGAGGGATGGAGAGAGAGAAAGAATGGAAGAAAGGAAGAGAGAAAGAGGGAGAGAGAGAGAAATAGAGCGAAAGGGAAGAAGAGAGGTTTTTTTTTGTCCAAAATTTTTTTAGCGCCCCAGGATTTTGAAAATATGAATAATGTGCCGTGGCTCAAAAAAGGTTGGGAAACACTGCTCTAAAGCACTGTGAAGTGGCATATGAGACTAAGTGCTACTGTTATTCAGGGCAAGAAGATTTCTTTGTCAACCTCTGTCAGTTCTTAGAATAGGTGAGTCCAACATTGCCAAATGATTTATAACTTACTACTCTGTATCCAGTTCCAGTGCCATGAAACCTTGCCTTCTTCTCTAAACACTCTAACTGCCCTCACAAATTGTCTTTTTTTACTTCCCTCTCCTGGTTTTCAGGAAATCTTAGACCAACAAGTCTCTCCAGTCAGCTGTCTTAAAATCATACTTTAAAAGCTAAAGTTGTAAACATCTTCCTATTCAATTGTTTTCACTCTAGGACAGTGTATCTCAAGATTCACCAACAGGAAAGTCCCTTACTGTGTCAAATTCAATCCTGATGAAGATAAGCAGAACCTTTTTGTTGCAGGAATGTCGGATAAGAAAATTGTACAGGTAACCCAAAAGCTTCATAACTTATTTAGAGCAATATAGTTTCAACTCAGCTTGCAAATCTTCATTCGAATGGTTTCCTTGCAGTTGCAAATACGCTATTTCCCTTTAAAGTCTTTTTTTTTTAAAGTTGAGTTGAGTTTTCTAACATATAGATACTTTAGAATATTTCCATAAAATTTTGCAAACGCTGTGTATCATTCCCTTCAAATTTTGGGGGGAAAAAAAGAATTCATGCTTGTCTTCCTCTGCAGTGGGATAGTCGAAGTGGAGAAATTGTTCAGGAATACGATAGACATTTGGGGGCTGTCAACACCATTGTTTTTGTGGATGAGAACCGAAGATTTGTGAGTACGTCGGATGACAAGAGTTTAAGAGTCTGGGAATGGTAAGTTGAAGTTTGATTGCATTTGACAGTAACGGGACCAAGGCAAAAAAGTAATTACAGCAGTGAAATGCATTGTTTTCTCTATACATTTCCATTAGTCTTTTCACAATCCCAGGTTATTATATTTACACTGCTGCTGAAAAGTTTGGGAGCCATTTCTAATGGTCAATATTTCTGCATAAATATGACACCTCTGTTCTCTGTGTAAGAGAAAGAGAACCCAAGCAAACAAACGATACAAAAGCATCACACTTGTTCATTTATTTCTTAAGAGAAATCATAGAATCAAAAGGCTGGAAGGGACCTTGAGCATCTTCCAGTCCAACCCCCTGCCCAAAGCTGGAATATTTATGCCATCCTGTGCAAAGAAAGGGTTGTCCAGTCTTTTCTATGAAAACCTCCGATGGAACATCCAGAACGCCAGAAAGCAAGCTGTGATCCAGTGAGCTTTGAATGTTGAATTGCAGTCTTTCGTCTCTGACCGATAGTTGAAGATGGAGACATTAACTGATCCCATACCAGGTCTCAAAGTCTGATTCTTGATCTTTATTTTTATTTTGGTAATCTGGTATGCCTGTATTGGCGCTAAAATAAAACTAGCGAGATTGCTATTCACTAAAAGTGAAAAAAATGGAAAAGAAAGTTGTGGAAAGTGACTGCGAAGAAGATATTTTCTAATGTAATATTAAATCTGAGATTTCAAAATGGTGATTTAGTCAACAAAGAGTTTTAACTTTGAATGAAAAGAAGAATCATGTGACTCAAGGCAACTATTTGGTGACTGGCTTTTCTTTGGGGGAGGAGGAGTAGAACAATAATTGATTTGGTCCTTAATTGGCTTTTGACTTTAATGAAAGAGCGCCACCTGCTGGTTCTTCAGTACCACTTAATGATACTCAGAGGCCAGCTACCCCCCCAGCCCTGTTTCAGTAACACACGAAACGTGTAACGAATGAATGTGTTGTAGTGGCAGGTAAGTTTTTATTAGATAGTCACCACCTGAAGCTCCGGAATAACAGGCCAGATATAAATGAAAGAAGAGCAAAATGCTTGATGCTCAAGATGGCTAACCAAGTGCTTACTGAATGCAGATTGTCTAGGTTCAATTGATATAGGTGGTAAAAAATTACTTGCTTTTTCTAACATGGGTTGGATTGGTTTAAAGGTATATAAAAGCCAGCAGTCAAATCAAACTTTTTTATTTAATTTTTTGGTTGTAATAAAATAAAAGGTTTTTCTATTACATACCATCCTATTTGATTTCTTTAAAGTGCAAGTGCTTCTCTGGTTGTACAGTAGGCCAGAGCATTTGGTTTTATTTTATATGGTTCTGTGACAAAATTATCACAATTAACCTTTCTGAGATCATGTACATGCCAAATAATTCATCATTAATATACTGCATGAAAATATGACGTAGCTGTGTAATGAATATTTTCTGCATTTGCTAATCCTCATTGTGAAATCTCTGTTAGCTATAGCAAATTCTCCAAAGAGCTTCCGGAGGACATTTAGTTAATGAAACTAAAACAGCCTTAGATGCTACAAGAAGATTGACAAAATGAAATTTACTAAAGTCTAATAAGAAATATCTTAGTCTTTTAATATACACATCAATGGCAGAAGTGTTGTAAATCATGCTTTGTAGGGAGTTAATTCACAGTTCAGATTGTTAAAATAACCACAACATAATGTAAAACATAGATAGCACAGGGTATGTTTGTATATGTGTATGTCTAATCAAGTTTATATGTGTGCCTCTGTACACTATAATGTGTGTGTGTGTGATTTAATTGGTTAGAATTTATTAAATGCTTTTAATAGATGGTCTTATCTCCATATCTTGAATGCACCGTTCCCTGTAAGCTGCGCACGTGAGCGCGCGCGTGCTCCAAAATACCCCCGTGCGCACCCTTTTCCTCGGCTGCGCACTCCCCATCCCCCTGCCAGCCTGCGGGGGGGGGAGGCGCTGGCAGTAGAAGGGAGCCACGGCCACACCTGCCTCTCCATGGTGCCTCCGGCCCCCTCGTGCTCCTGGCCTCTCGGCCCTGCCCCCCACCCGCCCGGCCTCTCTTTCTCCTCCTCTGCAAGAGAGGGAGGGGGCAGGCGTTCTCCGGAGGCTGGCGGGCGCGCGCTCTTCCCATCTCCCTGCCTGCGCGCCCGCCCGGAACATTCAAAGTAAGAGCGAAGGGTTTTCTTATTTTGAATGTTCCAGGCGGGTGGGCTGGCAGGGAGATTTGGGGAGCGCGCGCCGGCTGCCCCCCGAACACCTGGCCGCCCGCTCGCTGCCCGCTCCGCCTCTCTTTCTCCTCCGCTGCAACACGGCGCCCGGCCACGCTCCGCCTCCCAGGAGCCCAGCTGAAAACAAAATGGCTCCAAAAGTCAGCTGGGCTCCCGGGAGGCGGAGCTTGGCTGGGCGCCGTGTCTTTGCCTCCGCGCGCTGCCTCCGCCCGGCCGAAAACAAAACGGCTCCAAAAGTCAGCTGGGCTCCCGGGAGGCGGTGCGCGGCTGCTTCCTCTTCGCTGCAGAGCCGCACGGAGGCGAAGACACGGCGCCTGGCCACACTCTGCCTCCCAGGAGCCCAGCCGACTTTTGGAGCCGTTTTGTTTTCAGCCGGGCGGAGGCGGCACGCGGAAGCAAAGACACGGTGCCCAGCCACGCTCCGCCTCCCGGGAGCCCAGCTGAAAACAAAACGGCTCCAAAAGTCGGCTGGGCTCCCGGGAGGCGGAGCTTGGCTGGGCGCTGTGTCTTCGCCTCCGCGCGCTGCCTCCGCCCGGCCGAAAACAAAATGGCTCCAAAAGTCAGCCGGGCTCCCGGGAGGCGGTGCGCGGCTGCTTCCTCTTCGCTGCAGAGCCGCCGGGCAGAGGCGAAGACAACGGCGCCCTCCACTCTCTCTCCATCTCTCTCTCTCTCTTTCTCTCTGTTGCCGGCGTGGTGAACGAGAGAGAGAGAGAAAGGAGGGGAGAGAGAATGAGAAAGAAAGTGAGAAAGAAAGCAAGAGAGAAAGACAGGGAAAGAAAGCAAGAGAGAGAGAAAGAGGGGGGGGAAGGAGGGGGAGGGAAAGACATAGAGGGAGGGAATGAGGGAGAGAGAAAGAACAAAAAAGAGAGGAAGGAAGGAAGGAAGAGAGAAAGGAAGAGGGATGGAGAGAGAGGGAATGAAAGATGAAGGAAGGGAGAGAGAAAGGGGGAGGGAGAGATAGAAAGAAGGGAGAAGGGGGTAGTTAGGAAGAGGGAAAAGGAAGGGCTTGGAGAAAGGCAGGGGGAAAGAAATATAGAAAGGAAAGAGGGAGGGAGAGATAGAAAGGAAAGAGGGAGAAAGGAAAGAGGGAGGGAAGAAAGGGAGGGAGAGATAGAAAGGAAAGAGGGAGGGAGAGATAGAAAGGAAAGAGGGAGGGAAAGATAGAAAGAAAAGAGGGAGGGAAAGATAGAAAGGAAAGTGGGAGGGAGGAAAGAGGGAGGAAGACATAGAAAGGATAGAATTATGGATGCAAGAACTTGCTCATGTGTGATAGCGCACGCCCACACTTACTTACTTACTTTATTTATTTATTTATTTATTTATACTTATGTGCCGCCCAGTGCCAAAGGGACTGCCGCTCAGACACTATACTTTTCCGCTCACCCCGAAAAAAAATTAGAGGGAACACTCCTTGAATGTAACCTCTTACTAGCATTAGCACTTAAACCTATACATGGCACACTCCAAGCGGTTTACAGAATCATATCAAGATTAGGGTAGGGAAATTCTTCCTTACTCTTGGTGTTTAACCTGTATCCAAAGTAACAAACATCTAGATCAGGGCTGACAAACTGCCGGCCCCTGGGCTAGATGGACACTTGCGGGCCACGCCCATGCCTGGTTTAGTGAAGGGGGGAAAAGTCCCGATACATCACGTCACAACAACATGTAATGCTAATTGTGATGTCAAATGTAAATAAAACTGTACTTCAGAAATATGGGTTCATATCGGAATACTGTGACCTACATATAAGAACATTTTATTTGCAGGAGCCTTCAATTCATGTATTTTACTTTTGTAGGGACATCCCAGTAGATTTTAAGTACATAGCAGAACCAAGTATGCATTCAATGCCAGCAGTGACTTTATCTCCAAATGGTAAGCTTATATTTCTATCTTATATATTTCTATCTTATCTTACACAGGATATTTTATTTTTAAAAGATGTAATCATATTTAGTATTTTTTAAGTTAACATCCAATATTTCAGAAATATTTTATCTGGGTTTTGGAATGTGTAAATGTTGCAGAGGAACATCTGGTAAAAGCAAAAACAATTTTTTTAAAGGCAGAATAGAAACTAGCTTTTTTTAATTCTTTACTTTAAATGCTGGTAATCCTGCGCTGATCAGACTTATTTCCATATTTCCCGTGTACGTATTTTGCTCTGACAGCTATTTTCCTTGTCTTGGTGGTTTTTTTGTTATATTTTAAGTTATCCACCTTTGCTATATGGTGCATATATTTTTTGGATGCCAATTTGCAAGTTGAATTCTGTATGTTAAATCAGCAATGCCAGAAATACTAGTAAATCTAATTTTGGGATCAAGATGGTAACATTGCAGGCATTTGCCCTTGGCAAATGATTTCTTAGATATCTGTAGCTTACATTTTTATATGTTACAGGAATGTTTGATTCTTAAAATCCATGAGGTAGGAGATTTCACATGTGCCTTAATATCTTACCTCAACAGGAAAATGGCTTGCCTGTCAATCAATGGACAATCAGATTTTGATTTTTGGAGCTCAAAACAGATTCAGGCTAAACAAAAAGAAAATCTTCAAAGGTCATATGGTGGCTGGTTACGCTTGCCAAGTAGATTTTTCACCTGATATGAGGTATGTACTACTGTTTTTACATACATAATATAGATTATGTATCACTTTTGTTTTTATTTTCAAGTTTGGCTCCACAGGTAGTGAAATCTATTTATATAAACCTGCCATATAATTGTCAAATGTTTTCTGGATGTAAAGGTTTTTAAGACTATCGTTGATCAGAATATAATACACATTATTGGGCTACTACATAAAGCCTAATTAGTGTTGTGGTTAGCTCTGGCCCAGCTCCTGCCCCAAGGAATGTGCAGGTGGATGTGGGGGAGATATCCACATGCCGCAGGCCTGTTTTGCTCCCGATCAAATCTGCTGATGAAGCCTCCTCTGACCAAGGAAGCGTGAGTGACAGGGAAGAGGGGAGTTTGGCAGACAGCCCAGGAGGAGATCAATCATCTGTATCATCCTTGGATTCTGAACAAGAATTAATGACACATCCACGCATGCGTAGAGTGATGCATAGGAGCCAACAACTGAAGGATTATTACAAGAGAAAATGAGGCCACCTGTGGTTGGGTGGGGCTCCAGTAATTGGGGCTGCTGCTATAAATAGAAGCGTGTGAGTTTGGCCGTTGTGGAAGAGTAGCTGATCACAGTTCTTCAGGAATCGTGTGTTGCTGTTTTCTGGACTTTGTTTGTTGATTTTTCACGCCTTTGAAACCAAAGCAGAGCAACGTGTGTGTGTGTGTGTGTGTGTGTGTGTGTCTCACTTCGTTGGAAGAAGAAGGGGTGTGAAGTTTCTTCACAGCTGCTAGCTAAGTACTTAATGACTGCTTAAGGGAAATTGTACAGACTACCGGGTTGTTTTGGGACGAGTGCTCTTTGCAATACAAAAAGAGTGCTTAGTTTATTTTGAAGTTTGTGATAAGGAACATTGTTTTGAATTTTCAAATGTGTGTGTATCTGAAATTTGTACCCTTGAATTTTCGGGAGGCTCCTACCAGAGAGCCCGGCAGAATAATTAGTGGACTTGAGATTTGGTTTTTGGGCTACAGCAGCTTATCAAACCCTGTATTATATGGATATCCTGTAGAATTTGGGCAGCCTTTTTTTGGTGCATGGGTCAAATAGGGGTGGGAAGAGAGAGTTGAGCCTTAACGTGGCATCAGAAACAGTTAAAAATGCAAGCTTTCCATTTTTAGTTTTATTTTTGCCTAGAAACAAAATTGAGCATCACAAAACCATTGTGTATGATTTTGCATTCCACAATCCAGGGGTGGGATCTAATTTACATCACTGCCAGTTTGCTTCCTCCCGTGCCAAAAACCAAGCTTATGGGCAGAAGCAAGAAACAACCTCTGAGCGTGTGCAGAAGCCAAAAACAAGACGGTGCCACTATTAGAGCCAGTTCAGGGGCGTGGCCAATCGGTGCTCACTCGCAGTTCGATGGGGGGGGGGGGAATTCCCATTACCGGTTCTATAAACCGGTCTGAATCGGGAGCAGTCCACCCTTGCCAACAATCAAAATTACACCTGGTTTTCAGCATAAGTTTAAACCCTCCATACAGAGCTGAATAGATTGTTTTGTTGTATAAATTTTTGCCAAAACAAATCATCTGACATTAAGGATTAGGCGGCTATCATGCCTTTCTGCTCATTTGAGATGACTTCTGATTAAGTGTCCTACATTTTTGAAGCAGTTACATTGTCATGTTTTCCCATCTTAACAAATACATTGGGACATCAAAGCAGCTAAGAGTAGTAGAAAATCTACATACTTTAAAACTGTAGGAAAGGTCTTATCAGTTCTCTGTAAAAATGTATTCTAATGTTATGAATTGACTATGTTTTAAAATTATTTTGTAATGTATATTTTTCTCTTTGTTTCTTTTTCTTTTGAAACAGCTATGTGACCTCAGGTGATGCAGATGGAAAGTTAAATATCTGGGATTGGAAGACAACAAAACTCTACAGTAGATTGAAAGCCCATGACAAAGTTTGCATTGGGGCAGTGTGGCACCCACACGAAACATCCAAAGTGATCACTTGTGGGTGGGATGGTCTCATCAAACTGTGGGACTGAAGGCTGAACTATAGACATTTCTATCCCTAATCAGACAATTAATACATAATACTTCAGGATCCATATGATACAACAAATAAGGTCTGAAATAAGGACATTAATATGGCTGATTCAAGTACTTCAGTATTAGAATGTGCACCCAGCACACTGGAAAATCAGACATTTGAAATGTTGCCATATTGCAAATCACTGCACAAAATTGACTGACTTATGCTAGTCCTTCCAGCTATTAAAAGAATTAAAATGGAGAGATGTTCCTACACCTTTTTTAAAAATGAAACCAAACTCAAAGCTTCACAAGGTTCACTCAACTTTCCAAATGCACAATTTGGGGGGGAAAGGGGTTTTCATGTTACCATAATATTAATGTATTTAGAAGGTTTTTCTTAGCCTGTTGGGAAACATATCATAGTTGCTAAATACAATAGGATATTGTTTCCATGTATATTTTACAGAAATTGCTACCAGGAATTTTTTTTTTTTTGGCGTGGGTGGGGGGATTTAATAAAAGGTCTTAATCATATGGAAATATCTAAAGGTGTACATAAGTTGCAGCCCCACTCTGCTTTCTCCAGTCTTTCAGCATAGATACAGAACCCACCCAGATGCAGAACATCTGTCTGATTGTATTTAGGAACCCCTTTTTATAATCCAATCGAAAAAACTATTGTGTTTGCTGATGCATTATTTCAAATACATGCTCAGACATTTTATCTATATTGATCATTACTGTATTTTGTTTTGTTCTGTTTTGTATCGTTTAATCCTGATAGAATGTCAGGCTACGTTTTTATTCAAGGTTTTAAATTTTATAATACAGAAATTCAAATAACACAGTACAGGTGTATAAAATGTTTAAGAAACACTTTACCAAATGTTATTTTAGAAGAAACCCAGTCAGCCAATGGAATTAGTACAATGGCAGCCATTAGTGACAGATTCATGATCGTACTCCAATTAGAGTCTTGTAAATAGGCTTTTAAATGTTTATTATTATTTTTGTTTGTTTATTTTACAAAACATGTTTCTTTTGTGCTCAACTACTGTACAGATATCTCGATTCTTATTTTTACAAACTTATTTTTAATAAATGCTTTATATAAAAATGCAGATTTTAACTTAGCACACCATCTGGAGCATTGTGCATTTTAAAATGTTTATATTTGTTATAGATATAAGTGAGGCATGGATCCATTTTACCTGAACCTATGGTATTGGACGCTTATGAAAGAACAACTTTTTGTAGTGCACATCTTTGGTGTCAAAAGTAGAGTGTATGGCAGGTATATGTTGTTTCACATTAGGTGTGTGCAGTTCTGCCATTCAGTTGGCAGAATGCATCTATGTAAACGATGAACTTTTCACAACTTCTCTACACATATTCTGTGGGTGTACTTTCCCAAGCCTATGCAAGCTTCATGCTCTGGGAAATCCAGAGCATGATACCATGGTCTTTCGAGACTGAAGGATGCCAATGCACTTTCCCAAATATCATATCTCCAAATTTGTTTTGGAGAGAAAGGATTCTTTCATTGTTTCATGTTGTGTATGCATAGAAAATAGAGCAAGGGCATAAACTGGTGTGTACGAACTATGAAAGTATCCTGATCACCGCATGTGCATTTACTTTAAAGCAGTGTTTCTCAACCTGGGCCGTTTGAAGATGTGTGGATTTCAACTCCCAGAATTCCCCAGCCAGCAACACTGGCTGGGGAATTCTGGGAGTTGAAGTCCACACATCTTCAAATGGCCCAGGTTGAGAAACACTGCTTTAAAGCCACTATGTACAAATTTCTCAAATAACATCAAATAACATCAGGCCTACTACAGAACAATGGGTGTGGCAATAGAGTGGCTGGGGAAACTATTCGCTTTCTCACGAATTTCACTTTGTATTCAAAAAACACTATAAACGCTCGTGTTTTTACATATTTATAGAAATCAAGGAGTTAATGGATTGTATTTCTTGTATAATTGATGTATCATTATTCTTCTGTGCGCAAGTCAAGTTTGTATGAAAGGGAAAATATATTTAATAGTGAAAAGGGCAAAAATAGTCAAAATTAAACTTTTACTGCAATCTGGCTCACATATAAAAATTGTTCTTTAATTTGTGTCTGCTTATGCTACAAGATAGATTATTTACACCAGCTGGAAATGAAATTTATATAAGCATGCTATTTCAAATTAGTTTAGATAGACGATCAGGTGTCATCTTTAATAAAAGTTCAGTTAATTCCACCCTTCACTATAGTTGAATTAATTTCTCTTTATTGGACTCTGAGTTTCATGCTTAAATACATCTTCCCAATAGATTGAGGTTGGGTTATTATTATTATATTTTTATTATTATTTATTGGATTTGTATGCCGCCCCTCTCCGTAGACTCGGCGCAGCTAACAACAATGATAAAAACAGCATGTAACAATCCAATTAATAAAACAACTAAAAACCCTTATTATAAAACCAAACATACACACAAACATACCATGCATAACTTGTAATGGCCTAGGGGGAAGGAATATCTTAACTCCCCCATGCCTGGCGGCATAAGTGAGTCTTGAGTAGTTTACGAAAGACAGGGAGGGTGGGGGCAGTTCTAATCTCCGGGGGGAGTTGGTTCCAGAGGGCCGGGGCCGCCACAGAGAAGTCTCTTCCCCTGGGGCCTACCAAACGACATTGTTTAGTCGACAGGACCCGGAGAAGGCCAACTCTGGGACCTTATTGGTCGCTGGGATTCGTGCGGTAGCAGGCGGTTGGGTTTTTTTTTTGCTTTGTTTTTGTGGAAGCAAAATCTGATTGGGGTTTATCCCAGTTGAAGAGCAAGAGCATGTTAATAAATGGGGGTTGCAAGTGTATGTTGAGTACTAGTACCACGGGTCACTTTTTCAGAATTGCTCGATTAAGCTGACATGGAACTTGCACGCTAAAGATAGTTGGACAGGATCAAATGAGGCAAAAGATGTAAGTAGGTTAGACTCTTCATCAGCTATATTCAGAGCCTGCCCAATCAGTTTGTCAACAAGGACAGGCTTGCAGGGAAGAGCTCTCAGTTGTAACTCTGCAACATTGTACTTCTTGTACTTATTTCTTGTACTACTGCTTGTTTTATTTCCCTAGGGATATTGGAAAAATGCAGCACTTGTAACTTCTTTTTCAACCAAAAGATTTAATACTCACATTTCATGCTTCAACGCATGTGTATCTAGCGAAGTTAAGCGTTCCAGAAGAACCCCATTCTGTAGGAAAAGTCCAAAATAATACAGCACCCGTCCATTTTTATTCTTGGCTAAGCTTGGCCAGTTAGAGTTTGCTACCTCTCTCACACTTCCAGGTGTTTTTAAATTTGCACGCTATCTCAAACCAGATCATACAGGAATCATCATATTCTAAGAGTCGCTTTGTGTTTTGAGAGTCACCTCTTGTATCTTAGAAATTTTTGTCCTTGTACTTTTCCATTTGCTCCATGAGCTGAAGTTTTCCATAAGAAAATCATCCTGTTGGCCTGCTTTGACCAGGTCTATTTCACTTCTTCCTCATTTCTATCAATGCATGAATGAATGCACAGCACTAGATATAGATAGGTGCATTTTAAATATAAGTGATAAGTTACAAACCAATATGTATAATAAGCAAGTAAGAGTAAGGGATAAGAATATTTTAAACGGAATAGTGACTAACCTAAACGTTGCTAAATCATCATTTCAGCAGAATTCACCACGTTAAATAAAGGTGTTAGAAGCTCAAGTTCATGACATCTAGTATTTCACAAGTCCCCAAGAAGCAGGTGATCACATCATTCTCCATAGTGAATGGAGCTACCATCCATAAATGGGATGACACTGTCACTTTAGCCAATGAGGACTGAGTCTTATCAAATTGATGTATGAGCCAAGGTGGCACAGCAGGTAGAGTGAGGTACTGCAGGCCACTAAAGCTGACTGCTAGATCTGCAGGTCAGTGGTTCAAATCTCATCACTGGCTCAAGGTTGACTCAGCCTTCCATCCTTCTGAAGTGGGTAAAATGAGGACTAGGATTGTGGGGGGGCAATATGCTGGCTCTGTTTAAAAGTGCTATTGCTAACACGTTGTAAGCCGCCCTGAGTCTAAGGAGAAGGGCAGCATAAAAAATCAGATAAATATCTTCATTTCCAATTCCCCCTCTTGATTCAGTTCTCAGTCAGAATGGGACATGTGTCTTAACTCCCATCTGTCTTTTGAATTCAGCAATTGTGACTTTTTCTCATTCCTCAGCTGCCTGGTATTTCATCTGCAGGCCCAGGGTTCAGCACGGCACAGGGCTTCGGCTCTAACCATTAGCTGGGCTTTCAGCCAAAGGCCACCTCCTTTTTAAGAGAGATTCTGGGCATTGGTCTCAAGAGCTTTGCTCTGTTTGTCATTCCGGCTGTTGTAAAGCATTGTGGTCTGGCCATGGAGACTGGCTCTGACAGTGCTTTACAGCTGATTAGTGCTTGCTCAGGAGCTTCTTGAGTGACCAACAGCCGGGGAGTCTCTCGCTCCATACTGCTCAGCTATACAAGCTTCCGTCGTCTCTGGCATAGGTGCACCCTGCCCCAATGCAGTTTCTTCCCGACTCAGCACCGGAGACAGTGGTAGCCATTTTGAATTGTGTCTCTCTCCGAGGCAGCAGCCATTTTGTTTTTGATTCAGCCACATTACAAGGTGGTGGTCATTTTGACCCCCTCAGCATCACTGGAGGATGCAACCATTTTGCCTGGCTTAGGAACAGCAGCCATTCAGAGAATTTATATCTTAGCGATGATGGTGAACAGGGACCATATGATGTAATAAATTGATCCAGTCAGAGCAGGGAAGGCCTGCCGTCTTTGGTACTACCAGTGCGCCCTCCCATGCCGTCGTGGGTGCACACATTCTGGCAGGCGGGCACCTAGACGCTCAAGATTTTGCTTCTGTGCATGCACAGCAAGCGAAATCTCCTGTGAAGACGCACAAGCAAGATTTCGGCAATTTTCGCCAATATTTTTGCTTCCCCACCTGCGCAGAAGCAAAAAATCGTCGAAAGTCACCGAACTCTCACTGACACAAGTGTCTTCATACAGGATTTTACTTGCTGTGCATACACAGAAGCGAAACCTCACACAGGCGCGCATGCCCGCATCGGGAGTGTGCAACTGCACATGCATCTTCAAAATCACTACCGGAATGGCACACCTTACCATTCCGGTAGCAGTCCTTCACTAGGTCAGAGGTAGGATTTGGGTGAACCAGTAGTGACCTGCAGGTGGGTCTGCCCTGGCACTGTGCCATCCTAATTAGACACGTTTTCTAAGGCCTGCAGATGCGAGTAAAGCGCATGCTTAGAAGGCGTGCATTAGCTTGCGCACACACGCTCACTGGCGCTGGGCGAACCGGTAGGTAAATTATGTGAAGCCCACCTCCAGATCAGGTGCAGACTGAGCCTGTAATAGAATGTGAGAATGATCTGGAGGTGGGAGAAACTACCTAGGGAAGAGAGCAATCATGGGCTTCCCCAAATATGCCCATGTCACACCAACACTCCGCAGTCTGCATTGGTTGCCGATCAGTTTCCAGTCACAATTCAAAGTTTTGGTTATGACCTATAAAGCCCTTCATGGCACCGGACCAGATTATCTCCGGGACCGCCTTCTGCTGCACGAATCCCAGCGACCAGTTAGGTCCCACAGAGTTGGCCTTCTCCGGGTCCCGTTGACTAAACAATGTCATTTGGCGGGACCCAGGGGAAGAGCCTTCTCTGTGGCGGCCCCGGCCCTCTGGAACCAACTCCCCCCAGAGATTAGAATTGCCCCCACCCTCCTCGCCTTTCGTAAGCTCCTTAAAACCCACCTCTGCCGTCAGGCATGGGGGAACTGAGATATTCTTTCCCTCTAGGCCTCTACAATTTATGCATGCTATGTTTGGTTTTATAAATAAGGGTTTTTTAGTTGTTTTAGTATTGGATTGTTACATGCTGTTTTTATCACTGTTGTTAGCCGCCCCGAGTCCATGGAAAGGGGCGGCATACAAATCCAATAAATAAATAAATAAATCAAATAAAGGGGAAGGAGTCTACAACTGAGTAATGAGCAGAGAAAAAAAACATTTAGAAAGGAATTGCCCTAACTTATCAGGTGGTGAAAAGAGACAGCATGTAACGTATTTTTTGAACCCTGAAATAAGTGCTTGACCTTATTGCCATGCACTCCAAAGCCCGATTGGGCTTATTAGCAGGAGATGTCTTATTTTGGTGAAAACAGGGTACTTTCAGACCTGCCAGATTCTACCCTTAAAGTACTCTTAATGTAACCTTATACAGTGATCCCTCGATTTTCGCGATCTCAATCTTCGTGAAACGCTATATCGCAATTTTTCCACCCGATGACGTCACTCCTTTCCTTTCTCATCTTTCTTTCTCTCTCTCTTTCTCTATCTTGCTTCTTCCTCTCTCACACTCTCTTCCTCCCTCTCTCATCTCTTTCTTTCCTTCTCTCTCTTTCTCTATCTCTCCCCCTCTTGCTCTCGAGCGGCAAGCGAGCAGCCGGGCGGGCGGGTGAACGGGCAAGCGGCAAGCGAGCGGCTGGGTGGGCGGGTGACAGGCAAGTGGCAAGCGAGCAGCCGGGCGGGCGGGTGAATGAGCAAGCGGCAAGCGAGCAGCCGGGCGGGCGGGTAAACGGGCAAGCGGCAAGCGAGCGGCCGGGCGGGTGGGTGACGGGCAAGCGGCAAGCGATCTTGGGGTTTCCCCTTTGCCTGGGCGGCGGGAAGACCCAGGGAAGGTTCCTTCGGCCGCCCAGCAGCTGATCTGCTCCGCAGCGCGGCAGCAGCGAGGAGCCGAAGATGGGGTTTCCCCTTTGCCTGGGCAATGGGGAAACCCCATCTTCGGCTCCTCGCTGCTGCCGCGCTGCGGAGCAGATCAGCTGCTGGGCGGCCGAAGGAACCTTCCCTGGGTGCCGCCCGCCGCCCACGCAAACTCCACCATCTGCGCATGTGCGGCCATGAAAAAAAGGGTGCGCATGCGCAGATGGTGTTTTTACTTCCGCAACCCTACATCGTGAAAAATCGATTATCGCGAGGGGTCTTGGAACGGAACCCTCGCGATACTCGAGGGATCACTGTAGTACCTAAAGTTCATCTTGTGTTTTCTACTTGAGAGGCTGATAGAACGAGAATAACATTCATAGGTAAAGAAAATAAACAAGTTTTTTTAAAAGGAGCAGACAGACAATGCTAAATTGTTTTTTTATCTATTCTGTTCTATGTTTTACATCAATATTTTCTATCAGTGTGTCTCTCAAATTATCAAAAAGAACATAAAGGGGCATATTTCACACTTTCATTATGTCTCGTGCTTTGTATTTGCCCACTGCAGAATGAACTAATTTCCAACTGGAGATTTTCATTTTCAAACACATCTGTGGGGTTGTTGGTTTTTTTAAAGTGAGAAAAGCCTGAAGTCCTTCTGTTTGTTCTTCAAGGACATTACTACCATCCCCACCTCACAATATGATCATTGACACAAACGTGAAAGAGGATCACAAAGAAATGTTGTATTATCTATTTTATACTATGCCCCAGAATCAGATTTCCAAAATTCTTCACTGCAGTTTACTTACCTGCTTTGAAACTGCCAAGCCAAAATATTTTTTAAAAGTAATTAAAATGAATAACAATGTGTCCCAAAAAAGATGTTGTTTTTTTTAAAACTGACCGAACAAATGTAGTTGTACACATCAGATGTCATGGTTGACTAAATGGACCATAAGAACAACAACTCGGCAGGGGAATTAGCCATGCGTTTTTAAGAATGTCCACATCAGCATATTTAGAATGAACAAAGTCCTTGATGGTAGGAAGTGTGAATTCTCAGCAAAAAGCTGCAGGGGAATAACAATGAAATGGTGCTTTAGGATAGTGACTTTGATAATTCAATGGATGAATCAGCTATGTTAAATGAACTGCTCCATTTAGCTATATTTTTATCCTGAAACTGTTGTGGTTAGCTCTGGCCCAGCTCCTGCCCCAAGGACTGTGGATGAGGGGGAGACATCCACATGCTGCAGGCGTGTTCCCCCCCCCCCCGTGGAATCTGATGATGAAGGCTCCTCTGACCAAGAAGACATGAGTGACAGGGAGGAGGAGAGTGTGGCAGACAGCTCAGAAGGAGATCAATTATCTAGCTCCTCCTTGGATTCAGAACAAGAGTTAATGATACAGCCACGCATGCGGAGAGCGATGCATAGGCAACAACAACTGAGAGATTATTATCAAAGAAAATGAGGCCACCTGTGGTTGGGTGGGTCTGTGGTAATTAGTGAGGGTGCTATAAATAGCAGCCTGTGGGTTTGGCCATTGTGGAGGATTATCTGATCGTTGTGTTTCGTGACTGCTTACTGACTTTGACCTTTTGTGTGCTGATTTCCCCCCGCTTTGAAACTAAACCAGAGCAAAGTGTGTTTCACTTTGTGAAAGAAGAAGGACTGTGAATTGCCTCACTGCTGCAAGCTAAGTATCACAGAACTGATAAGGGACTTGTACCAATTACCAGTTTGTTTGGAGACAAGTGCTCTTTGCTATACCAAAAGAGGGCTTAGGTTAAGTGAATTTTCATTATAAAGAACATTGGTTTGAATTTTCAAACGTGTGTGTGTCTGAAATTTGTACCTGTGAATTTTTGGGAGGAGTCTACCAGAGAGCCCGACAGAACAGAAACCATGCAAAGATTTTTTTTTTTTTAAAAAGACTAATATATGATTTTAGAGAGCTTTGACAAGTAATACCATACTAAAACAGTACCGTTAGGCAGCTGCAAGGCATTCATCTGTTCTAAGAAAGAAATACAAACCAGGCTTGCAAAGAAGTCAAGGGACTGGATGTCTGTTGAAATGAATTACTGTGAGATAATTGCTGCAGATACCAGCATTGGACAAGCATCCATCAGAAATTTTCTGGCTACATTTTGCTGGGGGAGGTGGGGGGGGGTTATAGCCATTTTCTTACAAAGAGCACAACGCAGCATTTAGATATCTCATTTGCATTCATGCTGGACATGACAGTCTTCACATATTTCCACAGCTGTCAATTTATCCCTGCCAAAGGGGAAGCAAAAAGCTCATCTTGGATGTTAAAGAAAGCATGCGTTGTGTAGATGGCATGGCTCTGTATACACCGTCACAACCCTGCTCTATATACGTAAGGTTGCCTGTGTGAAAGAGGGAATGTGTATAGATTAGTGCAGGGGTCGGCAAAGTTGGCTCTTCTATGACTTGTGGACTTCAACTCCCAGAATTCCTGAGACAATAATGCTAGTTCAAGGATTCTGGGAGTTGGAGTCCACATGTTGATATTCATATTGACAAAATTGAACGGGTCCAAAGACGGGCTACAAAAATGGTGGAAGGTCTTAAGTATAAAACGTATCAGGAAAGACTTAATGAACTCAATCTGTATAGTCTGGAGGACAGAAGGAAAAGGGGGGACATGATTGAAACATTTAAATATGTTAAAAGGGTTAAATAAGGCTCAGGAGGGAAGTGTTTTCAATAGGAAAATGAACACAAGAACAACGGGGCACAATCTGAGATTAGTTGGGAGAAAGATTAGAAGTAATGTGAGAAAATATTATTTTACTGAAAGAGTAGTAGGTGCTTGGAAGTAGGAATAAAAACAAGCCTGCAGAGACTTGGAAAAAAACTTCTTCAGAAGGGGTAGGAAGCTGGGAAGTTCGTTAACACCTCATTAGGGCTGGAGGGGGAAAGCTTCGAAAAAACTACATTCAGAGTACAAGACGCCCCCAAATTTTCAGCCCCTTTTTTACGGAGGAAAAAGATGCGTCTTTCTTATACTCCAAAAAAATATGGTATGTCTTTCTCAGTCCAAATTGGGTTGCCTTATATAGCAAAGCTTGTACAGTAAACACAAATAAAGCAGAAAATAGAAAAAGAGATAAAGAGATAAAGAGAAAAAACTATTGGGGAAAAAAAATACAATCAAACTCAACTGTACAACTACAACGACATTGATTTAGATTACTTTAGATTTTTTAAAAATACTTGTTTTAAGCAGTGAATTAATCTCTGACCCTATGGAATCATTGTCCTATCTTTCCTTTGCATGGATCAATAGCCACTTCAAAGGCTAGCTATCTGGGACACAGGTGTCTCTCTAGGAACAGATAATGATCTTGTTGGTAACACTGTAGTCTAATCCAGTGTTTCCCAACCTTGGCAACTTGAAGATATTTGGACTTCAACTCCCAGAATTCCCCAGCCAGCGAATGCTGGCTGGGGAATTCTAGGAGTTGAAGTCCAGATATCTTCAAGTTGCCAAGGTTGGGAAACACTGGTCTAACCAACATAGTAAGTTCACGTTTCTTTATAGAAGAAATCCACATTTTTTGAATATAATGTTGATATAACACATCAACATATTTCACATAACCCTTCATCTTTATTTAAAAGAAATGATTGGATGAAGCAAACATGAAATGTTTGCCCACAGGCCTCAGTTCACCAAAGCCAGTGGCTTGGAGAGCAGCAGGAGGATGAGTACAGAAGGCTCTAACATCAGGATAACGATTTGCAGTTTGTGTAAAACCTAAAATTACGACTAGAATTCCAAGATAAATGTTACAGATTTAGCTCACTGGAACTAAACATCTGCACTCTGATGCCAACAGCTGCTAGTTGGTATGGCAGATTCAAAAGAAGCAAGATTATCAGAACTTTTGCAAAGTGCTTACAACGAGTTTGTAATGCATGTGGATGAAGAAGATGCCCTTGAATCATTTTTGTAGCCGCTGTGTTTGTGCAGTGACACTACCCAGCAGGTTGAACTGTTTCCATGACAAGCAAAAGGGAAGGATAAATTATGCAAAGCAATCGCAGTGGAGCTGTGTGACATTTATTCATTTTGCACAAAGTGTCGGCACCCATGGCATTAGTCACATTCATAAAATTAAGCAAAGGGGAGGTTCAGTCTATCTCTTGTGGGGGAACACCCTCGTCCTATCTCTCAGGAGCCAGCTGGGATATCCCTCAACATAACGGGGGGGGGGGGCCTGTCCACAGGCAATGCCTTTTCTGGAGGTGAGAGGTAGCGTCAACAAGCTTTCAAAATGGACAAGGGGCAGACCCAGAGGGCAGAACGTTATTTCAAGAAAGCTTTTGAGGGCCATGCATTTATCTTAGAAGCTCCATTTAAAAATAACAAGATGGAGCAAGCTTGTAGGAATACCGTTCGTGCTATACACACCAGCAAGTCTCAATTCCCTTCCATTAAAAGTGGGTGGGAGCGAAATTCTTCAAGGAGATAATTCCATAATGTGAGCCGATGAACTAAAGGCTTAAAGATGAAAAAGTCAGAATATCCATTAATAAGGGTGTGAAGATTGTAGCCTGGAGGCCACACACAACTAACCTGTAGCTCTTTGTGGTCTGAAGCCCAAACAAGGGAAGCCCAAAAGTGGTGGAGTTGGGTGTTTTCTTTAATTCTGCATTTTTTATTAGAATATGCGGCAGTTGTCAGGATTTAGGGCACTTATTTCACTCCTTAAAACTCTCACATCCCCCCCCCCTTTTTAAGATCAAGTACTGTTAAATAGGTGCTGTCATCTGCGGTAGTAAAAGGATTTAATGTGTGTTCCCACTGCTGCCAACAGAATTTAGAAAATGTGGTGGGGAGAGAGAGAAAGGCTTTCCAAATGAAACAGATTGCTCTAGCTCAGTATTTTTCAAACTTGGCAACTTTAACAAGCGTGGACTTCAACTCCTAGAATTGCCCAGCCAGCCACATTAAATTTGCCAAGTTTGAGAAACACTGCTCTAGCTGAAAAGAACTGAGCATGGCTAGTCTAGCAAACAGAAGGATCAGAGGAGACATGATAGCGGTGTTCCAATATTTGAGGGGCTGCCACAGGGAGGAGGAGGTCAGGCTGTTTTCTATGGCACCAGAAGGCCAGACAAGGAATAATGGATGAAAGCTGACCAAAGAGAGATTCAACCTAGAAATAAGGAGGAACTTTCTGACGGTGAGAGCGATCACCCAGTGGAACAGTTTGCCTGCAGAGGTTGTGAAGGCTCCAACACTTGAGACTTTCAAAGGGAGACTGGACCCCCATTTGTCCGAAATGGTGAAGGGACTCCTGCCTGAGAGTAGGGTTGGACTAGATGACCTTCCAACTCAAATAAATAAATAAATAAATAAATAAATGAATAAATAAATAAATGGACGAACGAACAAACAAACAAACAAACAAACAAACAAACAAACTGATGAGAGACAAGCCTCAAGAAAATGCTAAGCCAGTCTGAAGCCAAACATCCAGTTTTTGAATTATGGGCTTGAGATGACCCTTAACCTTGATTTCCATCAATTGGTTAACTACCCTTGTAAGTTACACAGGTCTACAAAAAAATTTTTTTTTGTATTCATCGCAGTTGACTTTGTACTTTTCTGAATCATTTTTTTGTTCTGATTTTAAAAATGTACAGTGGTACCTCTACTTAAGAACTTAATTTGTTCCGTGACCAGGTTCTTAAGTAGAAAGGTTTATAAGTAGAAGCAATTTTCCCCATAGGAATCAATATAAAAGCAAATAATAATAATAATAATAATAATAATAATAATAATAATTATTATTATTATTATTATTATTATTATTATTATTATTTATTAGATTTGTATGCTGCCCCTCTCCGCAGACTCGGGGCATCCGATTCCAAAAACATGCTTAGTTTTGCTCTACCACAGAAAGTTTCTGATATAGAAGCGTTTTTGTCATTATGTTATTTCTACAAAGAATGTGTGCAAACCCATTAGGAAAGAAAGAAAAGCTCGGAATTTGGGTGGGAGGAGGAGAAGGAAGAAGAGGAGGAGGACAGTCACTGCTAAAGGAAGAAGGTGAGGTGAGGGGAATAAAAAAAAATTCCAAAACTTTAAGGCTTAAAAAAAAAAGAGGGAATCTGAGGTGTCGAGGAGGAGCATGCGCCTCCCATACACCCGGCACAACACTGCCCCCCATACACTGCGCCAGAGAGAGAAACCCAGGGGGAATGGCAGGAAATTGGCCGGGCCTTCGTGCCGTTCTCAAATGTCCTGGGAAATTTTTCCGGGCTCGGGTGCTTAAGTAGGAAATGATTCTGAAGGAGAGACAAAAAAATCTTGAACACCCGGTTCTTATCTAGAAAAGTTCTTAAGTAGAGGTGTTCCTAGGTAGAGATACCACTGTATATAGTTTTTCTGTAGCAGGTATAGTTTCCATGGAGCAACATCATTATTGTAAGGTATAGGAAATATACTAGCAACATTAAGAAAACAGTAATTACTACAATGTAGAAACAACATAATGACAAAAACGCTTCTATATCAGAAACTTTATGTGGTAGAGCAAAACTAAGCATGTTTTTGGAATCGGCACGTCAAACTCCATAAAACAGACATATTACCTTTGCTGATGTTTTTTTTGTGTATGTTGACTAGTGTTATTGGAGGGGAAATAAGTTCTAGAGATTGGAAGATTAATTCTCCACTTTAAAAACACGACCAAAAGTGCAACATTCCATAAAAGAACATCTCCCAATTTGTGAGCTCTGTCTGTGGGGACATTCTTGTGATACACAAGGAGGGAAGAGCAGATTGCAACAGTGAAATGAGAGGCATCTCAACTCACGGAAGGAATTGGGTCATGGAAAGGATGTCAGAAAGGACTTTCTTTAGTTCCTTGGAAATTTAAGACAGGAGGTTGAAGTGGGGATGGGGGGAGAGAGAGAGAGATGCTTTCAGACTTGCAAGATTCTGTTAGTCAACTTTACAATAAAGGTAGCATTCATGGTTTGGGTTTCTTATTTGCCCTACCTCAAAGGGTTGACAGTTTGTGATGGTCTGTAGAAACCAACAGACAAGGTCTCTGTCCTGCAGATAATCAGGCTACTGTATATGCACATCTGCAATCCTGGCTCACTGCCTTCGAATGTTTAGGAAAAAAGAGCAGGCTGCTTTCAAAATGCCATTCGTACAACAAATTTCATGGAGTTCATTTTGATTTATGCTGAGACAAACCTGACCGGAAAACTAGAATAATAATGGCTCCAAACTTCACCTGCAAACCATGTGCTACAAATAAGCTTTTTGGAAGGGGAAAAAAACAACCTTCAGAGAATGGAAGATTTCAAAAGCCTAGTTGCAAAATGGGGAAGTTGTGGGTAGACAAAATAGCTACATGGACTGCATAGTTTCCAAGCCGATACTTTCCCATCTATATGTTAGAAAAGTCAAAACGTTTCACAACCTCTCTCTTGTTTTTCTTCCCTCACACAAATCTCTCACTGCACAGCTGCCCATAAAAATGCAGAAGTGATCCAAAAACACCACCATCAATTTAATATCCGCCCAGTCTTTTCTATATACAGTGGTACCTCATGATACGAACGCCCTGCCATACGAACAACCCAAGATACTAACCCGGGGTTCAGAAATTTTTTACCTCTTCTTACGAACGTTTTCCGTCTTACGAACCCACCGCCGCCGCTGCCGCCGCCGAGAAACCCCGCCACCTGGCTGTCGCTTTTTGAAACAGCCGGGGGGCTTCTCAGCATCCTCCTGAACCTGAACGCCAAACCCGAACTTCCGGGTTCGGCATTTGGGAGGCCGCCGAGAAGCCCCCCGGCTGTTTCAAAAGGTGACAGCCGAGCGGCGGGGCTTCTCGGCGGCCACCCGAACCCAAACTTTTGCCGAACTTCCAGGTTCAGCATTGGGAGAATGCTGAGAAGCGCCCGGCTGTTTCAAAAGGTGACAGCCGAGCGGCGGCGTTTTTTTGCGGGTTTTTCCCCCCTGCATGGATTAATTCATTTTACATTGTTTCCTATGGGAAACAATGTTTCGTCTTACAAACTTTTTGCCTTACGAACCTCCCCCGGGAACCAATTAGGTTCATAAGATGAGGTATTACTGTATTCTTTTTTAAGGGGTTGCTTTCAGGGTCAGTAAAAGGGGGAGCAACTAGTTCATTGTGGGAGCACCAAAATGGGATAACCAATCTAGTTAGCTAAATCCCAGGCTTTTAAAATTTAATTTAAAACAGAACCTGTCACATGGAGTTAATTAATTCAACTCATGGATTGAAACACCAAGCCTCATAAGTCGGGTTTCAGATTTCAATTTCCAAAATTCTCTGGAATTTCCAGAATTCCAAGAGTTGAAGCCTGCATCTCTGAAACAATCCTATATCAGGGAATGCTGAACTTAATTGCTAGATTTGCACCAGAATGAAGAGATGAGACATAGGAACAGTTCAGCACTTTTATTGTTTAATTCAGACTGCCGGGAGGCTGCAGGGAAGCCCTATATAGGGTTTCCCTGAAACCTGCTGGCCACTATTTCATTTCTCCCACTGCTAGACTAGCCAATCAGCGACGGCTATTCAAATTTGTACTCTGTACATCAGTAGGCAACACAATAAATTTAGTTTTCAAACCCCAAGGATTTCCTGGGTTATACAGTAATACCTCATGATACGAACTTAATTGGTGCAAGGAGGAGGTTCGTAAGATGAAAGGTTCGTAAGATGAAACATTGTTTCCCATAGGAAACAATGTAAAGTCAATTAATCCGTGCAACCAAACCCCCCCCCCCCCGCAAACAAATGGCTTGCGGCGACTGCTGGGAAGCCGCACGGCTGTTTTAAAAGGTGACAGCCGGCATGGGGGGCTTCCCAGCACCCCCCCCGAACCCGGGTTCGGGGCTTGGGGGGAGCTGGCAAGCCCCCCAGGCTGGCTGCGACCTTTTAAAACAGCCGCGCCGCTTCGCAGCTGTCTCCCGAAGCCGAACGCGGAAGTTCGGCTTTAGCGTTCGGCTTCAGGAGACAGCTGCGAAGTGGCGCGGGTGTTTTAAAAGGTCGCAGCTGGCCTGGGGGACTTGCCAGCACCCCCTGAACCCCGAACCCGGGTTCGGGGGGTGCTGGGAAGCCCCGCCGCCCGGCTGTCACCTTTTAAAACAGCCGCGCGGCTTCCCAGCAGTCTCCGAATGCCGGTTCGTAACTCGAAAAAAGTTCGTAAGAAGAGGCAAAATTTTTCTGAACCCCGGGTTCGTATCACGAGTTGTTCGTAAGACGAGGGGTTCGTACCTTGAGGTACCACTGTACACATTTCTGTCTCCTCCTTTGATTTAAGGCTGTGGCATCATAGCTTTGATACCTTTCCAAGTCTACCTAAGCAAATGCAACAATCAAGTCAACATCTGAGGTCATGAAGATATGCTCAGCAGGCATTAAGTGAATGATGTACAGCATCCGCAGAACTGATCGTGAGGGTGGCTCACCTATTATGACTAACCTCTTCAAGATGGATGGAGCTGCCCAAAGGAAGAAAAAGAGTCTGCTAGGATGATGCGGCAACTCACTATTGTAAACCTCAGTTAGAAGAAGTACAGTGGTACCTCGACATACGAGTTTAATTCATTCCAGACCCGAGCTTGTAAGTCGATCAACTCGCATCTCGAACGAATGCCTTTAGACTTTGTTTTTTGCGCCGAGATAACTGGAAGCAAGAAGATTCTTGTGCCACCTAGTGGAAGCTCGGCTCATATCCCAAATTTGAGCTTGGGTGTCGAACAGAAATTTCGCTCGTGTCGCGGCTCGTAACTTGGAATACTTGCATGTGGAGCAGCTCGCATCTAGAGGTACTACTGTACAGGAATCTTCAACCACCACCTACACCAGAGGCCTTCAAACTTGGCAACTTTAAGACATGGAATTTAACTCCTTGGCTGGAGAAATCTGGGAGTTGCTTCCAACTCTGTTACTGTTAACTAAGCTTACCAGCAGGGTACTCAATCCTCAGTATCTGAAATATATTGTAGACATTGTTGGTGCAATTGACCCAGGGGAGACAGGTGGGGAAAAAAATGTCACATTCTGCTTCCTACATCATCTATTTTTCTAGCGCTGCATGTCAGTTTTTTATGCACTGGTGTCAAGAACGGGAGATTAGCACAAAATCAACATAAAATTATGTTTCCCTACAGCCAGATAATTGGCAGGATCTGCCCTTTGCTTCACCCTGTGCTCACTTGCTACAAACACGAGGGAGAAATATCACAGCTAACTCACATCGGAGCCTTGAAATTGGCAGCAGCAATCACCCAGATACAATTTTCTTCATGTAAAAATAATAATAAATGTTCCCCTTAGTTCATTCACAGACGGGAAGACAGAAGCGAAGCTTGTCACCTGGGCTTATAGGTAGACAAATATGCATTTAATATCAGCTGCGGTGAGGTTAATGAGATTTCTTGGATCTGTCTGATGGTGGGCCTGTGAGTCATTTAAAGCTCCCCACAGAGACCAATCTGTTGTGAGAAAGTACCTGAAAGAAGCCATTTGTCACTGTTATTCCAGTACTTACGCAACAGTGTGATAAAACTACCATGAAGCGGGGGGGGGGGGGGGGAACCAAAACAAATTGCAACTGATCACACTCCTTTCTGTTTCCTTGTATCTCTGCATGTACAAAAGGTGATCTCTCCAGCCCTGCAGGTTAAAGAAATTTGGATATTTGAGTTAGATTTAGAAATTCAGCAATATCTTTTTTTCTCTTATCTTTCCTGGGATAGGGAGAGAGAGGAGAAGAGGAGGTAACCTTTCCCCAATCCCAACCTTGTTCTATAATAAAACAACTACTTAGTATGTTCATGTATTCGATTCCTACCCATAATAGTCTAGGTATTCGGCAGCTTATAAAATGCCCAGAGTATACATTAAAGCATCCATATTATCACAATCAAAAGAAATAAATGCAACATAATACATCAAAACAACCACAGCAATAATCAACAAAAATGAAAGTAGAATTTCTGCTGGGCACTTAAAGAAAAGGTCTTCAAACTTGGCAACTTTAAGACTTGTGGACGTCAACTGCCAGAAGGGACCGTTGGCCGCCTCAAAAGGCTGGCAGCGTTTGCGGTGGCGCTGGAAAGCGCAAAGAGTCCGGCAGCTTCTGCCGTTTTGGGGGGATGTTGTTGTGAGAAGGCACACGTGTGTGATATGCGCCTCCCCCCCTTGTTTGGGGGGGCTCCAGCATGTGCCATGCTCGTTGTGGGGCATGACAGCTTCCAGGAGGCGAGCGAGCAGCATCCCCCCCTATAAAGGGGGTGGGGCACCGTTCGCCTCCTCCTTTTTGCCCTGGCTGCCGGCCTGTCTTGCAGGCATCCACCCACCCTACCTTTGTCGCAGTGTGACTGGTGGTCGCCTATATGGGGCCGAGTGGGAATTTTTGGCGGCCGGAGTGAATTTAGTTTCGGCCGTTTTTTTGCCTACTCCACACTGGCACAGAGGGGGTGTCTTGTACTTTATCTTGTTCATTTGGTAACGGGGAGGCGGTAAAGGGTGAAAAATTGGTAGTATCAGCAACTGTGTGATCTCCTTTGGGCACCTTTTAGAAGGTGGCTATGGCCCGGCTATGGAGGGGAGATGCCCTTGGGGCTCACCCATCGCATGCCCAGAGATGACAACCTGGGTGGGTGAGCCTCCCCACACGCATGGGCGTGGCACAGAGCAAGGGAGGGTCAAGTTCAAGTTCAAGGGGACCCTCCCTGGCTCCGCAGGGGGCTTTCAACCCAAAGTTGCTAAGGAATGTTTGATCGGTATTTTCCACCCTTCTTAGTTTACCTCTGCAGGTCCAGATAAACAGATAATAAATGTGACCCATATATCCCATTTCTTGTGTCCGTGTGCTTATTCCACATCCATCGCAATTCTCCAGCTAACATAGCATGTGAACCCTGTAATTGTCACAAATATGAACCCATATTTTAAAATGCTTGATTCCATCCAGATCCAGTACCTGTAATAGTGACCCAAAGTTCCTCTTAGTTAAAAACAAACAAAATAAATGCTCTGGGTTTTTCTATATTGTAGTTCCCAGTCCTACGCATTCCTTGCTCTAGCTACACAATATTCAGCTGCGTTGTATTAATTTCTTCCTTCTAGATCAGTAGCATAAGGGTTTCCATCTGGTCTCTTTATAGAAAGACAGATGTTCTAGTTTGCAATGCATTCTACTGTAAGGATTATATGTCACCAAGTGCTTGGAATCTGCTGAAACCATTATGCTACAAAGTAAATAAAGAAATAAAGTAGCCTGCAAAAGTTCTGGATAAATAGCAATGGATATTAATTTTTATATTTCCTTGCTGCCATCCAATGGCCATCTGGATCTTCACAGTTCAGGTAAGTTAGTTTTAAGGAAGAAAGTTAGAAAGATCAAATTGTCAGCACCTGTTTTCTTATTTTGCACACCTATTGATACTGGTGGCCTAGTGTCAGAATTGTGCAGTTCTCAAATGCAACTTTGAAATGTAGGACAAAGCAATGAAAACCAGACTACAGTGAAACACAAATAAAATCCAAAATGCTGAACTTCAGTAAACCTTATTGGTCAGAAAACAAGCGGATGGCAATGAACGATTGTCAGCACTCTGATTTTGGCCGCCAGGATCAGTTCCATGACTTTGATCACAGGGAACATGGATGGTACCAGGGCCATCCTCTAGACAGGGTCACCGGGGATGATGTGAGACTGAGAGAGGCCACACTATGCAGAGGAACGCCACAGGGATCCAGAACGCCACTTCAGAGACGGGTGGGGCAGTTATGGGTTGGATAGGCACATGAAAAAGGGGCGGAGAATACCTCCACTGTCCTGAGATGGACATGACTTAGGGGAATCACATTAGAAAATTTGAAGGCCACCCCGATCGCTCCTGACCAGGCAACGATGGTAGGGGCCCACCAGGATGTCAACATGAATGAGGGCGAGGTTGGGGCAGAGAACGGCATGGCTACATAATGCCGCAAGGTGGAATGTTTGGGTAAGAAGCCTTCAGCCTTCTGAATTCAGAACAAGGAGGATTCATCCCAGGTGGCCTGCAGGAACAGGCTGCACCGGGAGAGGGCTTTCCAGGACAAGAGAGGACAAACCAACCCAACGACCCCCTGTTCGGCTGTCACTATTGAATGTCCTTATTGTTTGTAACTGTACAAATGGCAACCGAGGGACAAAGATACTCAACACTATGACTCAATGTAGCACCAACTGTGACTCTTAACCTTCAGTGTTTAACTTCCTAGCTCAGTATGTGAAGTCATTCATTTTTATTTTATTTTTGTACCGTGCTTCTGTAGGTGCTGCCACCCACGCTTATCCTTTCAAAAAAAAAGATGTTTCTTTTATGAGGCATTCCATTTTCTATAAATAACACGGGAAAAATGCAATTTACAAAAAAATGTCTCTAGCCACCGTAATTCCAGATAGTCTATGAAGATGGTAACAGGGATCCATCCACCCTCCCTCATTCAGATCAAAAACTGAAATACTGCTTGTGAGAAAGATCTTTTTAATAGACAAAGATTGATCATTTGGACCCAAGCCAGGTAGAGCATTAAAAGTTAAAACCAGCAATGGTTAACAGTCAGAACTATTATTAAATGACCTTGAAGCACACAGGAATCAAACAAGGTCACATTAACTGAGCTTGGTCAAATCTTAACTTGTGCTAATGGCGGTCGCCATTTTAAATATGCAAATTGGTAGCAAAGTGTAGGAAAAATCCTTGGGTGGTGGAGGGGAAGAAAACAAAACTATGCTAATCCCCAGAGGGATACGTGTGGCAGAGGAGGTTCCCTAAAACACTCGACCCTTTGCTGGCTAAGGAATTCTGGGAATTTAAGTTCCCCAACGATCTGAAAGTTTACAAGGTTGAGAAACATTCAACAACAGCAGTGGTTCTCAACCTGGAGGTTGGGACCCCTTTGGGGATTAAATGACTGTTTCACAGGGGTCGCCTAAGACCATGGGAAATGACAAATTTCCCCTGGTGCTAGGAACTAAAGCTTTTATTCTGGTGCCTTAAATCCAACCAATCAGGCGTTTATAGTGGGGGGGGTGTTGCTCTGACCTTCCTGCCAATCAGCTTAAAGCTCTGTTGGAGAATTGGCATTGACTTATGGTTGGGGTCACCATAACATGAGGAACTATATTAAGGAGTTGTGGCATTAGAAAGGTTGAGAACCACTCATCTAAAGCAAGCTTTTCCAATCCATGGCTTCCAAATCTATTGGATTTCATAGCCCAAAGGCCTCAGACAGAAACTACCTTGCTGGCTTCTAATTCTTCAGATTGGAGGGCATCCAGTTGCAGAAAATTGTTCCAGAACCAAAAAATCTGTGATAGAGAAGTGTAATTTAAATTAATGAATATTTCATTGTCTGACCTCTGAAATAGAGAAATGCAACTCATCCTTTCTGCTCTCTTGATGCGATATGCCAGATAGGGTTGGATCTCTCACTTTCCCAGATGTTTACATCAACAAACCTATAATTTTCATTATGCCTCTTTCTTAAGGAATAAATATTTGCCACCTGTTTATGTTGCCCTGCTTTTAAGCAAAAAGATGTTTCCGCAATGTATAACCACTTTAAGTAATAGGCTACATCTCCCTCTCTCTGTTTCTCTTTGCCTTTATTGCCTCTTGCCTTCGCTTTTATTTGAACAAAAAGAAATGTAAAGGTTTATTCTCAAGAACAGGAAGAATGCTAATCATTTGTGGCATTTCTCTGTTCGTTTGCAACCGCAAAGATTATCACAGCAAGAAGAAATTGGAGGGATGTACTGGGCTTGTCAGAGGTAACTCGTGATCCTAAATGTCTACTCTACTTGTTCCAAAATCTTATTCCAGCCAAGTTAGCTCAAAAAATCTCATTGACCATATATTTTAAAACTCTAGCCATCTGGATTAACATTTTGATGGTACGAGATGAACTTTTCCCAATAAGATAACTCAGCACAATAAGACATCACAGATTATTTTTATTACAGGCATTCACACGATAACCCACAGTTATGATGCAATTCTTCTGCAGTATGATCTTTCCCACTGTGCAGGTAAAAAGAGGTTGAATTGTCCCCAGCTCTATATGTTGCTTCTACATGATGGCTTACTTGGTGAAGAACAAAGAACCCGCTGGAATGTTCTCTCCAATCACCTCTCATCCCGGGTCAAAGTCAATAGGAATACACAGAAGTGGTCACATGTAAATAATAAATAATAAATAAATAAATTATCTAGCTCCTCCTTGGATTCAGAACAAGAGTTAGTGATACAGCCATGCATGCGGAGAGCGATGCATAGGCAACAACAACTGAGAGATTATTATAAAAGAAAATGAGGCCACCTGTGATTGGGTGGGGCTGTGGTAATTAGTGAGGCTGCTATAAATAGCAGCCTCTGGGTTTGGCCTTTGTGGAGGATTATCTGATCGTTGTGTTTCATGACTGCTTTACTGACTTTGACTTTTTGTGTGCTGATTTTCCCCCGCTTTGAAACTAAACCAGAGCAAAGTGTGTTTCACTTTGTGAAAGAAGAAGGACTGTGAATTGCCTCACAGCTGCAAGCTAAGTATCACAGAACTGATAAGGGACTTGTACAAATTACCAGTTTGTTTGGAAACGAGTGCTCTTTGCTATACCAAAAGAGAGCTTGGTTTAAGTGAATTTTCATTATAAAGAATATTGTTTTGAATTTTCAAACGTATGTGTGTCTGAAATTTGTACCTGTGAATTTTTGGGAGGATTCTACCAGAGAGCCCGACTGAACATATACTATGGAGTATCATACAGAAAATACGACTTTAGTAACTGACTAGTTAATGCATGGAACTCACTACCTGAATCTGTAATATCATCACCTAACCCCGAAAACTTCACCTTTAGACTATCCACTGTTGACCTCACCCGATTCCTAAGATGTCAGTAAGAGGCATGCATAAGTGCACCAGAGTGCCTTCCATCCTCTGTCCTAATGTTTCTCTCTTACTAGTGTCATGTATATAAACATTGTTATATCTTTGTATACTACCAATACGTACTTGTCAAAATAAATAAATAAATAAAAATAAATTTTGAAAGTGGCCCAGACAATGATGTCTTCCAATACCTAAGTTTTTCAAGTTTTTCTTTTATCCTTTTTTCAACACAATTTTTTAAAAAGCTGAAAAGATGGAAGAGCTACCTAATGTGCTTTGGATGATAGCGCATGAGAAGAAATGCTAGAAAGTCACAACATTAATTTAGGGGCTTGAGGACAAAAACATTTGTTCCCTAGACCTAACACTAATAGCTAAACATTCCTATACTTTTTTCTGCTCGATTTAATCTCTTTCTTGGCAAACAGCTCCCTGCTGAAGTTCCCAACTGGGCTATCTGAAGAGTTGTAGCTTCTCACTTTCTGCAACTCTTCACTTTTTCCCCTTCAGCAGTTTGCATGGATAAAAACAAGTTCCTAAGAAGCCACGTTTGAATACAAAACCTATTTTGCAAGACGCGCTTACATAATTTGTTTGATCTTTTAGCTCGCTAAAGATAAAGGAGACAGAAGAACAACATTCAATCCTTTAAACCACATATTTTCCCATTGTGCCATCAGCCTGTTATAGCCAAAATATTTGGACCACTTTATCATACATCCTTTCATTTGTTGTTCTTTTGTTTCAAATTTTAATGGAAGTTTATACATTGAGTCTCAGGACAAGTGCGGCATAGAAATCGAGTTAAAACATATTTTAAACAACTAGTTTTCCATCTGATATTAATAACGTGTGAGTAATACATTTCAGACTAATATGTTTAAATATAATCTGTGAAAACTAATAAAATATAATCTGTTTTTTTCCCACTGCTTTGTTTTGATCATGCATTTTAACAAATACAGAAACAAATACACACACACAATCACACTAGACTATCACAGGGTAGACTGAGGGAAGAAGACCAAAGGGAGAACAACATGGGAGAAGGAAAATATGAAGTGTCCCATTGTGCTCTTCTACACAAGGGACCTACAGGTGAAGCTGATCATGAGTAAGAAGAGCAGCTAGTTAGTTCCTTCTTAGATAATGGAGAAAGCAATGGGGGAGGGAATGTTTGACCTGAAAACTAGGGCTTCCTCCAGGACTCTTAACTGATAAGAGACATAACAATCTGATCAAGTCACAGTAGAAAGATCAGTGACAGGAGAGCTGGAAATTGGAGGCTGTGAGTTTGTTGGATAATGTAAAATTCAATCATTTAAACCACGTATTTTCTCATTGTTCCATCCGTATGTTATAACCAAAATATTTGGCCCACTTTATCACACATCCTTTCATTTGTTGTTCTGTTATTTCAAATTTTAATAGAAGTTTATACATTTTTAGAAATTACACATTCATCATATTGTATGTTTACAATTTCATTTCAAATTCAGTCCTACAATGTTCAAAACCATGGACTTCTTTGTCTACTGTATATTTTTCTAATAACAGTAAATAAGAAAACCATTTGAAACCATGTTTTTTATTATTATTATTATTGTTGTTGTTGTTGTTGTTGTTGTTATTATTATTATTATTATTATTATTATTATTATTATTATTATTATGTCAGTACAACACAGCAAACGAGATTACTATGCTGGATTTCGTATTTCATCACCTGTCGGGCACTTCCCAAGCACCTAGGACTGCGTGATGTAGCGGCGAATTATGTTTGCCGATCCCAGTAAAGCGGCCTTTTGCAATTGACAGATGGAGATTTTGTCAATTCCAATGGTTTTCAAATGTACACTGAGATCCTTTGGTACTGCGCCCAGCGTGCCAAGTACCACTAGGACCACTTTCACGGGCTTATGCCAGAGTCGTTGCAGCTCGATTTTTATATCTTCGTATTTCACTAATTTCTCTAGCTGCTTCTCCTCAATTCTGCTGTCTCCTGGGATTGCGATGTCGATGATCCATACTTTCTTTTTCTCCACAATCACAATGTCTGGTGTGTTATGCTTCAGAATCCGGTCAGTCTGAAGTCGAAAGTCCTACAGTAGTTTTGCTTGCTCATTTTCGACCACTTTTTCGGGCTTATGATCCCACCAGTTCTTTGCCACTAGTAAATGGTAGTTCCAGCACAAGTTCCAGTGGATCATCTGTGCCACAGCATCATCATCATCATCATCATCATTATTTAGATTTGTATGCCGCCCTTCTCCGAAGAGTGCCATCAATTCTTCTCTTGGTTTTATTTTGAATTCTCCTTGACAATGTTTCACAATACATTACTGTAAATCATTTGTATTTGCCTTTTACTTCCCATCTGTCAAATACTTCTTGTGTCAAGTCACAAAGGTGTTCTTGGGCACAACCTGGATTTGTATCTATTCCCTAGCATCAATGTGATATATGTCACATCAAGAATTTTAAAATCTACATTAACCCTGACTCTGTTGTAGCACACATGTGTCAGGCTGCAGCTATTTTAATTGGGATCTTAAGCCTGCCACATTTTATACTACTCTACTGTTCTGCCTGACCGGCCTCAAGCAATGATTAATGGTCCAGAAAAGAAGGTCAAACACACACGTGGATAGTTAATCAGCAAACTTGTATTTAAACCATAAATAAAAAAGACTAAAGCAAATGGTCCTTACTTTCAGGAGAAACCAAGAGGATTCGTTGCAAAATTCAATCAGTTACAAAGTTCAGTGAAAAACCAACCCATACAAAAGTCACAGAGCAGAAATAGTCCAAGAGTCTCTGAATATTCACAGCACAAAAGCAGAAGCTTATCCCAGAGCGTTCAACTCCCCCAACGCTGAAGTACAATCCACGAGCAGGAACTTCAGAGCAGGAACTTCAGAGCAGGAACAAACCACAAACCACCCAGATAATCAGCCACAGTTTGCCTTGGCCCCGTTCCCTTTTTATGCTGTTTAGCCCTCATTAAGGGAACCACACCCAGCCCAGGTGTGTTTCTCCTACTTCTTAAAGTGACCCCTTCTTTGTAAGGCCCTACGGCTGCGTAAATTGATGTATTGTCCTGCAGACGAGCTGAGAGAAGATAAACTGTCTGACGAATTGCCAGCCCCTTCCCCTGAACTGTCTGCCAATTCATCCTGGCTCTCTGTCCCATCTTCCTGACTGCTGGCTACATCTTCCTGGCTGTCAGCTGCATCATCCTGGCTGTCAGCCAGGCTTTCACAGTCACTGTGTGCCGCGTCTCCCCCATCTGTGGTGGCAACAGCTGGCCCAGGCCCAAACACAACACTCTACTAGGCAATTTGTATTGTGGGAGAATGGGAGGGGGGATTGTTTGAAGTTGCTGGCATGCAGCCATAACAAATTCTTTCCAGGAAGCCAAGGTCATCCTTAGTCTATGCACCTCTGCACCTGTACAGAAGCAGATGGGTAGATTCTGCCAGCATGGCAATTGAAAATTGGACAATGTGATGGATTTATGGGTCATGGGGAAGGGCCACAAACCCAAAGGACTTCAGATTCGGGTTTTACCCAGATGTACCAACATGGTTCTGTTAATAAATTGGAATTTTGAGGAATACTTTGCCTCAGATTCTGATTTAGCTTTGGATGCTATTTGGAACCCTGACAACATGTCTATTTGAACCTCAGTCTTAGGTCATGTCTTTCTAATTTCAAAAGCCTTCTATTTCTCAACAGCATGGGTCTTTCATCCAAACCAAACAGCAAAGGCAAAATACAATTTCAAATCTGGTAAAGTCAATCCTCCTCTTTCCTTTGAATGCTGTGACACTTTATTCTTTCCTGCCACACAACTTTAGATATATTCTTCTGCCACTGTTTAAATGGTACACCAGTTAAAACAGGTACTGTCTGAAACAAAAACATAATTCTTGACAGGACATTCATTTTTATCACAGACCTTTCCCAATCGATGACATACTGTATGTACTTTCTCCCATCTGAACACATCTTTTTACACTTCATTCCATGCCATATTTGATATAATGATACCCAGATATTTTACTTTCTTCTCAATCCTAAAGCCCATTATTCAATTCTATTTGATTTTCTATTTTCATGTTTCTTATTAACACCTTCATCTTCAGCTTATTGATCTTAAAGCCTGTTTATACATCACACTCTTTTAGTTTTCCCATTAATATTTCAATTACCTTCAAATGATTTTCTAAAACCAACACCAAGTAATCTACAAAAGTCGATAACTTATATGTTTCTTTTTAATATCATCTACAATGTTTTATCCTGTCTTACATCTCTATTCAGTATTTTAAAAACCAAACTAAACAAGTAATAAGATAGTGGCTATGCCTGTCTTGTTCCTTTTTGTATCTCATAAGGCTTTGTTAAATCTCCTTTAATAATTATTTGTGCCTTGTGAGAAGAATAAATCAATCTTACCTGTTTTGCAAAGTTCTCAGCAAAGTTCATATCTTCCAAAACATTGAACAGAAAAACCCAATTCAAACTGTCAAAGGCCTTCTCTACATCTAAGGAAATCAATGTGGCTTGTTTTCTTTATTTGTTTTCTTTATGTTGTTCCAGCTATTCCAAAATGTCCAATACATTTCTAAGATTGTTCTTTAATTGATACCCTAGCCTAACTTTTAACTGTCTTTTTAATTTAAAAAAACTTATCCTCATAAGTAAATTCTGGCAAAATCATTTTCAGTATATCAACCAGAATCATTGTAAACAACTTGTAGTCATTACTCCATAATGATATCAGTCAAATCTCGTATCTCTTTAGGTATTAATACTAACATATTTTCAATTCTCTGGAATCTTTTCTCCCTGTAAGATTTTGTAAAACTTATAAAAATTCATCCTCAAAACATTATAATAAGAACCTGATAACCATTTGGTCAGGCCCCTTTCCTAATTTAATATTTTTTGTAGCTACAGAAACTTCCCTTATTTGTCTTGGCCTAAGGATGGGGAAAGGATTTGTGGCAAATGAAACATCTTCCTTTGTTGCACATGATAGAATTTGTGGGGTCCCTCAGATCATCAGATGTTACAAGTCACAGATACATCAATAAAGGAGAAAAGACAACGTGTGAAAATGGGTGTGAGAATTGTCTAAATCCGCAAATGGAACCTTAGCATCCAGCCTATACTCACCTCTAAATTACTAGATGACCAAAATATTCCACCCCAGATTAAGAGTCTATCTTCCTTGAAACATAATTTTAAGGGAACGTATCCAAAGATTGCTAAGATCAGAAGAAAAAAAATGAATTGTTGCAGAGAATTAAATGAGGACTGTTTAATGCAGAGATGTACATTTCAGGTGTTTTTATAGCTTTTATTGATTCAAAACCTTCAGATTTCAATTAAATTTCAAAGTAACTAGCTTAGGGTCTTTTCCCAATTCTTTAATTTAACAAGTACCACCTGTTACTGCGATAAAACAATACCAGAATGACATTTGTCAGTTCCCTATCTTACCTCTAAAGGAGACCTTTGATCCCCACCATCACTTGGTCTCTACATTGTTCCCTCGATTTTCACGGGGGTTGCGTTCCAAGACCGCCTGCGAAAGTCGAATTTCCGTGAAGTAGAGATGCGGAAGTAAATACACTATTTTTGGCTATGAACAGTATCACAAGCCTTCCCTTAACACTTTAAACCCCTAAAGTGCAATTTCTCATTCCCTTAGCAACCATTTAGATTATTACTCACCATGGTTATTTATTAAAGTTTATTAAAAAAATATTTATTAAAGGCGGACGAAAGTTTGGCGATGACGTATGATGTCATCGGGTGGGAAAAACCGTGGTATAGAGAAAAAAACAGCAAAGTATTTTTTAATTAATATTTTTGAAAAACCTTGGTATAACCGTTTCGCGAAGTTTGAACCCGTGAAAATCGAGGGACCACTGTATTTTGTTTCTGATAAAGCAGGAGGCAAAGTGTAACAGATTACACATACCTAGTAGCTATCTTTAGATACAAAGTTGAAATGCTATCCAGCAGTCCACAAATCTGAAGTAGCATGACATGTTGATACTCTCTTACCTCTATTCTCAATAACTGCCACATTATTTCATCTCCCTCCAAAATTATGCCAAAAAGCCTCTCTCCTTTGCAGCATACTTTCAAAAACTGTTATTTATGAGAAACATCACCTTCGAGCCAGATTAGCTAAAGGCAATTTCTCTCTTTCTCTCTCTCTCTGGGCTTAGCCAAAGGCAACATCATGAGATCATGACAGGTAAATAGTGAAGCCAGGGCATGTTAAATGCAAATGGAGATTTTATTTATTTATTTATGGGGAGAAGGGGCGGGTTCTCCTTAGACTCAGAGCGGCTTACAACATGTTAGCAATAGCACTTTTTAACAGAGCCAGCATAATGCCCACACAATCTGGGTCCTCATTTTACCCACTTTGGAAGGATGGAAGACTGAGTCAACCTTGAGCCAGGGATGACATTTGAACCACTGACCTACAGATCTACAGTCAGCTCCAGTGGCCTGCAGTACTGCACTCTACCTGCTGCGCCACCCTGGCTCAGAGATAGCTCTGGTTTCACCAAAGGACCTCTTATGAAGAAAGTCTGCAAGCTTATAGGCTATGTAGGGTACGTTATTTTGTAAGCCAGAGACAAAACTAACCTTTTCAGATTGAGCAAAAAATATTTCAACAAGAATAAATATCTAAGGAAACAAAAGGAAGAAAGTGAGGAACAGAATAGGGAATAGAGCAGTGAGCCCCGTGCATGGGGGAAACAAAGCAACCATTTCATAAATGCATGGCACAACACAGGAGAACAAACACACCAGGACAAGATTCTAGACATCTGCATTTAAAAGACACAAGGCACTCTTTTGAAGGTAACAAAGTCCATATTTTGGACAGAGAGGGTCACTGGCTTGAAAGAGGGGTTAAAGAGGCCATCTATGTCAAAATTGAACAGCCCCCTCAACAGATGGGGAGGGATACAATATCATTTATCTCCAGTCTACAACACAATCCTTTCAACGGTTCCAAGAAGGTTCCACACCCATTTGCACCACTCGAGTCAGGTGACCCTGAGGACAAAGATAAACAACTCTCTAAAACAGTGGTTCTCAACCTGTGGGTCGGGACCCCTTTGGGGGTCGAACGACCTTTTTATAGGGGTCGCTTAAAATCATGGGAAAAGACAAATTTCCCAGGGTGTTAGGAAATTGGTGCCTTGGAATATATTTTTACAATCCGACCAATCAGGTGTTGACAGTGGGGGTGTTCCTCTGACCTTCCTGCCAATCAGCTTAAAGCTCTGTTGGGAGAATTGGCACTAGACTTATGGTTGGGGATCACCACAACATGAGGAACTGTATTAAGGGGTCGTGGCATTAGAATGGTTGAGAACCACTGCTCTAAAAGAATATAAGTGACCAGCTGTCTGCAAGAAGTATAAATCCTTCCATTCCTCATCATCCAGTCTGAGCTGAAGAAGCTTCTTGTATGAGAAGTGAAATGTCTTCAAAGAAAAACAAGAGCCAAACTGCTCCCTCGTGAAAAAAGCACCTTTGGGACAACCGTGACCTGGATGACTGGGAATCTCCACAGACAGAATAGAGACTATAGACAGTTCTTGACTTACAATCATTCATTTAGTTCAGAGTTACAATGGTACTGGGGGGAAAAAAAGAGACTTAAGACCTGCCCTCACACTTACAACCACTGCAGCATCCCAATTGTCATGTGATTAGAATTCAGGTCCTTGGCAGCTGATGGTGGCTGTGTCCTGGGGTCAGGTGACCATCCTTTATAACAGTAATGGCGAACATATGGCACGGGTGCCACAGGTGGCATACGGAGCCATATCTGCTGGTACCCGAGCCGTTGCCCTAGCTCAGCTCCAATGTGCATGTGTGTGCTGGCCAGCTGATTTTTGGCTCACACAGAGGCTCTGGGAGGCCATTTTTAGCTTCCAGAGAGCCTCCGGGGAGGACGGGGGAGGGCATTTTACCCTCACCCTCCCTCTGGTTCAGAAGTGATGTTTCTCATAAATCAGTTCTGAAAGTATGCTCCAGGGAAGCCAGACTATCTCCAAGACCACCTTCTGCTCCACGCATCCCAGTGACCGCTGAGGTCCCACAGAGTTGGTCTCCTTAGGGTCCCGTCGACCAAACAATGTCGGCTGGCGGGACCTAGGGGAAGAGCCTTCTCTGTGGGGGGCCCGCCCTTCTGGAATCAGCTCCCCCCAGAGATTTGTAATGAACCCACCCTCCTCGCCTTCTGAAGGAGTTTAAAAACTCATCTTTGTCGCCAGGCCTGGGGTTATAGATCTTCCCCCGACCAACAAATCTTTTTTAGTATGATTTGTTTGTTTGTTTGTTTATTTGTTTATTTATTTTTTTATTTATTTGTTTACTTATTATTTATTTATTTGTTTGTTTGTTTATTTATTTATTTATTTATTGTTAGAGTTGAAAGGGACCATGAAGGCCATCGAATTCAACCCCCTGCCCAAGCAGGAACCCTATAGTACACCAGTCAAGCGGCAGTTCAATCTTCTCTTAAAAATGTCCAGAGTGTTGGAGTTCACAACGTCCGCTGGTAGGTTGTTCCATTGGTTGTTGAATGAATGCTAATGGAAGTTTTTTAAAATTAGAATTTTTAAGGATTGTTTTTATGTATATTAATTGGATTGTTTTACTACTGTTGTGATTCAGCCTGAGGCTGCTCAGGGACCAGCTGTGTCTCTGCTGGCTCCATGCCCAGAGGAGGATGACAGTGCAGAGGAGGGGGCTGAACAGTCGGATGGGGGAGAGGAAAATCAGGAATGGGATGAAGGAGAACAGCATGAGAGCCCCGGGGGGGGGGGGCTCTCCCCAGCCAGTAGCTTGGAGTCATTAGGTGATGACGCACAAGCTGTCATTGACATGAGACAGCGACGTTCAGAGCAACGAAAGGAGCAGTTAAAGAGATATTTTCACCATTGAAGTAGAAACAGCTGGGTTTGGGTGTGGTCCTCATCAGCAGGGTTTAAAAGGCAGGCAAGGCCTTGAAGCCATGTGGAGTGTTATCAGCTTGGCGTGGCGTTATCCTGTCTTGTTTCTCGGCGTCTCTGATCCTGGCTTGTGGCCCAGCAGCTTTGGAAGATCCGTGGGAGGTATAGGTCTGCTATCTACAGCTTTGGCTTGGCAGCAAGAATTCTGTATTGCTGCATGGACTTTTGGCCTTCGTGAATATATCTGAAGATACAGCATTTCCCTGTTTGTAAGGACATTTTCCGTTACCTGTGTTTTTCTTGGATTTTATAAAACTGCCTTTGCCTTTTACCAGTGTGTCTGGCTTCTCTTTTTGGGTTGGTATTGGCTTCTGGAGTGACCCAGACAGAACAACTACTGTCTCTTTGTATATGCTGTGAGCCGCCCCGAGTCCTCGGAGAGGGGCGGCATACAAATCCAATTAAACTTAAACTTAAACTGGAACCTGGGGAGGGTGAAATACGAGCCCATGGCCCCAGCAGAAGTTGAGAAACAGGCTGTTTCCAGCCTCCAGGGGGCCTGGGGGGGAAGCTGTTTTTGCCCTCTGCCGGCATTGAATTATGAGTGTGATCACTCGCACATGTGTGGTAGTACATGCACATTCTCTTTTAGCACCCAAGATAAAAAAAGGGTCACCATCACTGCTTTATAACCTCCTTAGCCAGCATCCTTAATGACTGCAATATTCATTTAAACAACAGCAGTGATTTGTTTAGCAACCATGGCCAAAAAAAAAAAGTTATAAAGTTGGATGCGGCTCACTTAACAACTACGTCGTTTAGCCGTGGAAACTCTAATCCAAATTTTGAACTATCAAGAACTACCAGAATAATAAAGAAGACATAGTTTATTTGACATGGCTTATCAAAAAAAAAAATCATTTTTGCTTTCAGAAAGAAATTTCCAGCCACCTGGCAGAATGAATTATTCCTTTAATCTTTTGTAAAGATTCCTTTGTGTAAATTCCATTACACCCAACACAAGTTACTTCTGCGTAGACATGCAGAGAATTGCACCACTAGCATTTACTTTAAAGTCCTCTCAATAAAAGTAGCTCCTGAGAGTATTTCAGCAATAGGTAAACCAGCGATAAATGGCATGCCTAATTTCTCCAGGCATCCCGCAAGACAGAGACAGTCATGTAAACTGATAGTTATGCTGATCAAAAGCATAATTCTCTCTCGTTTAAACTCAAGCACACCCATACAAAATGTGCTGTAGGAATATTAGACTCATCACAAAAATAGTGCTGCATTCACTTAATAGCTTTCCATCTGCATGGTTATGGTACTTGAAGGACCATTATAGATTAAAAGAAAAAAAGGGGGGAACCCCCACCAAAACACTCCAGAAGAATTGCCTTGATGTTGGGGGGGAGACCCAACTTCATCCTAGCTACTCATAAATAGGATGGGTTTATGATGTGAATGTAAAGAAATTTCATAGCGAAATTCAAGTATGCCCACGTATAAAGAGGCAGCCCTGAAGGATGCTGTGGTTTTGGCACTCAAGGCTGCTAAGAGGTCTCACAGGACTGAGATAATTGCACTGTCATCATCCGTGCCTCCTCAGAAGTCATCAATGAAAATGAGCAACGCAGCTTAAGAGCTCTCATAATTCTAGGAGGAATAGAATAATTTTTTTTACTGTATACTGCATGAGTCAATAAGATGGCTGTGAAAATATTTACAGACCCTTCACATCCTGGACACAAACTGTTTCCACTCCTACCCTCAAAACAACGCTATAAAGCACTGCACACCATAACAACTAGACACAAGAACAGTTTTTTCCCAAATGCTGCTAAACAAATAATTCCCTTAACGCTGTCAAACTATTTACTAAGTCTGCACTACTATTGATCTTCTCATTGTTCCCATCACCCATCTCCTCCCACAAATGATTGTATGACTTGTATCCTTACAATTTCTATTGACTGGTTCCTAATATGATTTGATTTCTTGTTTGTATCCAGGAAATCATTGTGTTGTACCTTATGATGAACTTATCTTTTCTTGAATGTACACTGAGAGTATATGTATCAAGGCAAATTCCTTGTGTGTCCAATCACGCTTGGCCAATGAAATTCTATTCTATTCTATTCTGTTTTTTATTTATTTCTTTGTTTCTTTGTTTCTTTGTTTGTTTGTTTCTTTCTTTCTTTCTTTCTTTCTTTCTTTCTTTCTTCATTTGTCCAATACACAAATACATAGGAAGAAAAATAGACATGTAGTAATATATATAAGGGTAAAGTGAACTTAGAGGAGAGGATATATGAAATAAAGAAAATATATATGATAAGCGAGAGAAAGGAAAGACAATTGGACAGGGGATGAAAGACACACCAGTGCACTTATGTATGCCCCTTACTGGCCTCTTAGGAACCTGGAGAGGTCAATCGTGGAGAGTCTAAGGGAGAAATGTTGGGGGTTAGGGGTTGACACAATTGAGTCCGGTAATGAGTTCCACGCTTCGATAACTCGATTGTTGAAATCATATTTTTTACAGTCAAGTTTGGAATGGTTCGTATTAAGTTTGAATCTGTTGCGTGCTCTTGTGTTGTTGTGGTTGAAGCTGAAGTAGTCATTGACCGGTAGGAAGTTGCAGCATATGATCTTGTGGGCAATACTCAAATCATGTTTTAGGCGCCATAGTTCTAGGCTTTCTAGGCCCAGGATTGTTAGTCTATTTTTGTAGGATATTCTGTTTCGAGTGGAGGAGTGAAGGGCTCTTTTGGTGAAATATCTTTGGACATTTTCAAGGGTGTTGATGTCTGAGATGTGGTATGGGTTCCAGACAGATGAGCAGTAGTCTAGGATGGGTCTGGCAAAAGTTTTGTAGGCTCTTGTGAGTAGTGTGAGATTGCCTGAGCAGAAGCTGCGTAGGATCAGGTTAACAACTCTAGAAGCTTTTTTGGCGATATTGTTGCAGTGGGCTTTAGCACTTAGGTAATTCGATATTAGTATTCCAAGGTATTTTACTGAGTGTGGGTTGGCAGTGAGAGATTGTTTATTCAGTTCATATGTGCGGTTTGGATTCTTTTTGCCGATGTGGAGGGTAGAGCATTTGTTGGTTGATATTTGAAGTTGCCAGGTGTTAGACCAGTCTGAGACAAAGTCCAGGTCTTTTTGGAGAGTGAGTGTGTTGTCAGTGGTGTTGAAAAGTTTCACATCGTCGGCAAAAAGAACACAATTGCTTTCAATATGGTCATAGAGGTCATTGATGTAGAGAATGAAGAGAGTAGGACCTAGTACGCTTCCCTGGGGAATGCCACTTATGACAGGGACGGGGGTGGAGATAGCGTCTTAATGGAATTAAAGTGATTTTTCCTTCACAAGGAAATGAAATGTTGCTATCCTAAAAGATAGCACATTGTGCTCTAAATTGGTTTTCTTTTTGCATCCATGGCTTTCTAAGCTCTGGTTGTGTTCATCTCTTGTAGGTCTGCCCCAAACCATAGAAAATGCTAACAGCTCAGAAGCCTGTACAGATTAATTCGTTTCTGCAGCCGCTCACAAAGTCTAAAGCCTGCTAGCAAATAATAAAATGAGCTCCTTGAAGAATGCACTGGCAAAATTTCAGTAGAATCCTATTCTGCTGGATTTTCAATACTCAAAAAAGGATTTTCAACAAGGAAACAGAGCAATTTTAACCTAGAAGGCTTTTGCAGTGGTGTCACAGAGGGGAATGTACTGTAGTCACCTCTGAATATAAACATTTCATTTATGATCATCTTTTGTTCCAATTAGAAATATATCCTGCTTTTATAAGTTTCTTCCTTGGGGAAAAACACAGTCCTTACTTAGTTTTTGCTAATTCTCAACTAGAAAAAAAAAGAACAGGTGGAAATGGCACAGAAGATATTATTTATAAGTGAGCTTAAAAGGAGAAAAAGAGAATTTATTTATTTATTTATTTGTTTGTTCCTTTGTTTGTTTGTTTATTGGATTTGTATGCTGCCCCTCTCCGCAGACTCGTGGCCACCACAGAGAAGGCTCTTACCCTGGATCCCGCCAAGCGACATTGTTTGGTTGACGGGACCCGGAGAAGGCCAACTCTGTGGGACCTAACTGGTCGCTGGGATTCGTGCAGCAGAAGGCGGTCCCAGAGATATTCTGGTCCAGTGCCATGAAGGGCTTTATAGGTCATAACCAACACTTTGAATTGTGACCAGAAACTGATCGGCAACCAATGCAGACTGCGGAGTGTTGGTGTAACATGGGCATATTTGGGAAAGCCCATAATTGCTCTCGCAGCTGCATTCTGCACGATCTGAAGTTTCCGAACACTTTTCAAAGGTAGCCCCATGTAGAGAGTGTTACAGTAGTCGAGCCTCGAGGTGATAAGGGCATGAGTGACTGTGAGCAGTGACTCCCGGTCCAAACAGGGTCGCAACTGGTGCACCAGGCGAACCTGGGCAAACGCCCCCCTCGCCACAGCTGAAAAGTATTTCTCTAATGTTAGCTGTGGATCGAGGAGGACGCCCAAGTTACGAACCCTCTCTGAGGGGGTCAATGATTCTTCCCCCAGGGTAATTGATGGACAGATGGAATTGTCCTTGGGAGGCAAATCCCACAGCCACTCCGTCTTGTCTGGGTTGAGTTTGAGTTTGTTGACACCCAACAGCCTCCAGGCACCGGCACATCACTTCCACTGCTTTTGATGAGGAGATGTTTAAAATAAAAGGGATGGGGGTTCAAATAGTTGTAATTCACTTTTCCTTTCCCCTTTTGAATCCCTCCAAGAATTTCAAGTACCATATACCTAATAGAAATTTATACCTATCCAAATAATGGGTTAGTGTAACACTCTTTAGCATATCTCCATTATTTAAGCTTTTGACTATTAAGATAGAAAGACCACTTGTATAAAAGGTTGTGTAAATATTAGCTCTAAGCACCAAGGATTAGAGCACATTTTTCTGCCTTTTTCACACAAAGCTGCATGGAGAGTAAATGACTTTTTCTCATCTTAAAGCCAATTTCTTGGTGTTGGCATGAGGCTATAAAAAGCAATCTTTGGTCAGTGGAGAATCAGTAGCAACACATGCATTGCCCTCCTCCTGAATAATACCAGTTTGATTGAAAGGTCAAGGCAGTGCATTTAATAATATCCAATATTGGCCATGCAGATCTCAGATGGATTATGTTCACTGCCCAGATTTATTAAAACAAACAGAACAAGAAATCTTATTCTTGTAATTTAAGAACTTGGCCACTGCATCAGAAATCCTTTTTTAAGTTCATTGATTGTTCAAAGTTTTTTTAAAAAAATGTTGGTTGCGATACTTTTAATGCTGGAAATGTAATAAAGGGTATATCTGGCGGGAAGAAGCCTCCATGGGGCCTCTCTAGGAATCTCCTGGGAGGAAACAGGGCCGGAAAAGGCATGGAGAAGCCTCCATGGGCCTCTCTAGGAATCTCTTGGGAGGAAGCAGGGCTTCCACCCTCCCTGTGGTTTCCCCAATCACACACATTATTTGCTTTTACATTGATTCCTATCGGAAAAATTGCTTCTTCTTACAAACTTTTGTACTTAAGAACCTGGTCACAGAGTGAATTAAGTTCGTAAGTAGAGGTACCAAATGTAAGTCCTATTGCTCATGAGTTTTTATTCACAATTAATTCATAGCATCTTTTTCTATCCCAAGCTAATTTTACAATAATTAAAATGCATTGATGAATTTTGCCAAAACCTGACAGACTGGTAAAGAATGTGATGTTCATCTTTACAGACAGTGAAAAAACCTCCAAGAACTTGGCTCCATTGTTCCTCAGATTCCTTATTTTCTGCTTTTCATCCTAGTCCTCAAAAATACCCTAAAATTCCACATCCTTTTTCAGGAAGTAGAGATATATTGAAGAACTTTCCTTTTTCTGCATTTTCCCCCCAGCTGCCTTCCTTTGCAAAGGAGCCAGAAGGTTCAGGTTTCCTTTTTTATATAAAAACAATAAAAACAACAACTTGATAAGGAGCATACTTCAAAGAGCTTTTTCTTCCTCTGAACAAAATTGGTACTGAGGGAATCATTGACAGAGCAGAATTACAGGTGAATATCACTGAAATTACAAAAGGGATGAGAGCTGATTTCTATCTAACCCTTCAAGAATAATAAACGTAAGGCTACCAGAAATAACACTTATGGGGGATTTGATTCTTATTTCCATTTTAAAAATAACAGCAAGCGCTCAATGTTCAAGAAATAGGCCTCTAAATGGAATATAGTCACAGTTTCGATAATGTTCTGCCACATTTTACTTACTTTATCAAGTAGACCAAAAGGCAACACAAAACGTAGGCATCTGCTGATTTCATTATTTGTAATATTGTAAAACCAACCTGCAAGTTTGGTTTCTTACGGGCATCCTTAAAGGGGAGCATTTTACTCATTTAAGACAAAAAACCAGCTTCTGCACATGTGCAGAAGTAAAAACCAAGAGGGTGGTGCTTATGGTGCCACTGAAAGAGACAGTTCGCAGGCTGGGGATGTCCAGCTGGCCATCACTGCTGGTTCAGCAAGTGGGGAGAAATTCCTGCTACCAGGAGAACCCACATCTGCTTTCTCCCCACTCTTGTGGGATTTAGAATCTAACTTAGTTAAACAGTCCATATGTGCTTAGAACAGTGATTCTCAACTTGGAGGTCAGGGGTTGCCTAAGACCATGAGGAAAGACAAATTTGGTGTTAGGAACTAAAGCTTCTATTCTGGCACCTTGGAACATATTTTTACCATCCGACCAATCAGGTGTTTGTAGTGGGGGTGTCCCTCTGACCTTCCTGCCAATCATCTTAAAGCTCTGTTGGGAGAATTGGCGCTAGACGTATGGTTGAGGGTCACTACAACATAAGGAACTGTATTATGGGGTGGCATCATTAGAAAGGTTGAGAACCAGTGGCTTAGAGTCACTCGTTCCTTTTCAATATATACTGTATGCTTAAATAAATATGAGAGAGAGTGAGGGAGGGAGGGAAAGAGGAAGAAAGAAAGAGAGAGAGAGAAAGAAAGAGAGAGAGAACATATTCCAAGGAGCAATTTGATAGCCAGTTTGGAGTAGTGGTTAAAGCGGTGGCCAAAACCCAAGAAACTAGTCCTGCCTTAGGCATAAAAGCTGGCTGGTTGACTTTGGACCAGTGACTCTCTCTCAGCCCAACCCACCTCACAAAGCAGTAATTGTGGGAGCGAAAGAGGTAGATGAAAGAGTGTTAGGTATGTTCACCACTTTGCATTATTTATAAAAATAATAAAGGCACAATATAAATAAAAGGTTAAGGACTTCCAGCAGACTTACTAAGGTTGGAGAAATCTACAAAACAATTACATTACCCATATAAACCAGATAACGAAGCTAAAGCACGGTTCAGGAATCGGCTTCAGCTCAACTAAGATATGTCTATTCCTTTGTAATGAACCCAAACTCTTAATGACAATTTAGCTTTATGAGTGCATTATATTAGGGAAACTATATTGGAATGGCTGCACGGTGGCAGGAGCTTTTGTCTCTCTTCAATTATTGATTCCCATATTGCTTCTTTGAACATCGGAGCTGTTTTTTATTTGCTATCTTCTCATACTTTTACGAAGCAACCTTTAGGAATACATTAATGGCTGCAATAAGCATAAACTAGAGAAGAAAAACAAACTGAAATATAAAGATCTGGTATTTCTACAATTGTTGGCGGTGATCACAGGGGATTCTAGTCACACTTTGGTCTCTTTTTAACAAAAAGAACTGGGAGATGTGGGTAGAGGCATGAGACATCTTCTTTTTTTCAGTTCTCTCTTACTTTTTGAAGTAAAGTGTTCCCTCGATTTCCACGGGGGATGCGTTCCGAGACTGCCCATGAAAGTCAAATTTCCGCGAAGTAGAGATGCGGAAGTAAATACACTATTTTTGGCTTTGAACAGTATTCCAAGCCTTCCCTTAACACTTTAAACTCCTAAATTTACAATTTCCCATTCCCTTAGCAACCATTTAGATTATTACTCACCATGTTTATTTATTAAAGTTTATTTAAAAAAATGTTTTTTAAAGGCAGACGAAAGTTTGGCAATGACATATGACATCATCGGGTGGGAAAAACCGTGGTATAGGGGGGAAAAACTGAAGTAAACCCAGAGGCAGGGTTGGTTAGAACGGTACTTTTATTCAGCTCAGCATAGGTAAGTGACTTTCAGCGAGTACCGTCTGCTCTGCTTGGGAGAAACCGTTTCTTTTATACATTTGCGGTTCCCGCCAAAGCAAGAGCAGAGCGCGTCTGAGCCAATCAGGAGCGACTTCCTGATTTCCAGCTCAGACAGCGCTTTAGCAAGGAACAAACTATTTACAGAGATACAAGGTAGCCATTACAGGATACAACACCCCTCCCTCCTTAGTTGGATGCAACCATCACGAAAGCCATGTGACGAAGTCGTCCAATCTGTTGGGTCGCCGCGAGGCTCGCTCCGACCTGCGCAGTTCAGTTGCGTCCTCGCTATCGGTGGTGGAGGTTGGCTCGCTGTTGCTCCCCCGGCGCGGCTGGGGCCTAGTTGGGGCTCCGGCCTGTTGATTCGGCCTGGCCGGCACAACGATGGCTTCGGAGGAGGACGATGGTTCTGCGTCGCTGGAGGATTCCCCCTGACCCGATAAGTCCATTTGAATGTCTAGTAAATCGGGTTGCGAGTTACAGTCTGCTGGAATGGGAGAGTTTTTGTCAGCGGTTTGCTCCAGGGGGTTTCCCATGCGTTTCCGAATGTGATCAATGTGCCGTTTCCACATTCGACCATCCTCCAGTTTCACCAAATATGTTTTAGGAGCAGTCTGTTTAACAACAATTCCTTTCATCCAGTTTACACCTCCATCAAAAATTTTTACAAATACATTTTGTCCCAAATACATTTGTCTTTCCGGGTTTACATATATTGGATCATTAGTACAAAACCTTGGGTGTAACCTATCCAGTGGGGACCTTAATTTCCTTCCCATTAGTAACTCAGCAGGACTCACGTGCGTCTGAGAGTTTGGGGTAATGTGCTGGGTTAACAAGAACTGGTCCAAATTCTGTTGTACATCTCCTGGGCCTGACCTGCGTAATGCTTCCTTAGCCACGCGAACATAACGTTCTGCCAACCCATTAGCCCAGGGCGAGTAAGGTGAGATGAGTGCATGTCTGAACCCTAGGTTATCTAAAAATAATTCAAACTGCCTGGCCGTTAATTGAGGCCCATTGTCAGACACTAGGATATCGGGGCAACCATGGGTAGCGAACAGTCTGCGCAAAACCTTGATGGTGGCACTTGTGGTTATGTTGTTCATTGCTATGATTTCCACCCATTTGTAAAATGCATCAACCACTATTAGGAAATATTGTGACCCCACTGGCCCTGCAAAATCAATATGGACCCATGACCAAGGCCCTGCAAGTTGCTCCCACTCTGCTGGAGTTGTTTTGGGGGGGTTAGGCCGTGATTCTTGGCATGGGTCACATTTGGCTACCCAATTTTCAATATCAGCATCCAAACCTGGCCACCATAAATGCCCTCTAGCTAGGCCTTTCATCCTGACAATCCCAGGATGGCCCACATGTAAAATTTCAAGTACCTTTTCCCTTAGGCTTTTAGGAACGATCACTCTATCCTCCCACAAAAGACAACCTTTTACATATGACAATTCAAGTCTTTTGGTTTTGAAGTCACACAATTCAGGTTTCACAGAGTCATATTGCCATCCTTTTAGTACACAGTTAACCACCTGTTTTAGGATTGGATCTTGCTGCGTATGTGCAGCTACCTCCCTTGCAGTAGTTAGTGGGTTGTCTTCGAGCTCTATCATTAAGACATCCGCAGAAGGGGCAGGGTCCTCCACTAACTCTGCCATGGGGCACCTACTGAGGCCATCTGCGTGGTTGATGGTTTTACCCCCTTTATGGATGAGCTCGTACTGGTATCCTGAGAGGAAAAGGGCCCATCTGATTAATCTTGGGGACATAAATGGAGGAGTAGGCTTGTTGGGGGCTAAAAGGCCTAATAAGGGCTTGTGGTCGATAACCAATTCGAAACTCCTCCCAAAAAGGTAATTATGAAACTTTTTTACTCCTGCCACTAGAGCTAGAGCCTCCTTATCTAGCTGGCTATAGTTCCTTTCAGTATTGGTCATCGTTCTGGAAAAGAAAGCAATTGGGGCCTCTGTTTTGTTAGGCAAAACGTGAGCCAAGACTCCTCCCACGCCGTACGGGGAGGCGTCGCACGTAAGCCTGATAGGTAGCGAAGTACTATACTGGACTACCACACTTTTAGAGGTCAATAATTGTTTTATTTGTACAAAGGCTTCGTGTTCAGTTCTCCCCCATGTCCAAGGGGTTTCTTTCTGTAGCAAACGGTGTAGAGGCTCTGCTGCTGTTGCCTTCTGTTTTAAAAAAACGGAGTAAAAGTTAAGAAGGCCTAAAAAGGCTTGCAATTCAGTCTTATTTTGTGGCTCTGGGGCCTCTCTAATAGCTCTCAGTTTCTCAGTGGTGGGGTGGATACCTTCCTTGTCGATTTTGTACCCCAGGAATTCTACACTGTTGGTTCCCCATACGCATTTATCAGGCTTAATTCTCAATCCTTTGTCTTGAAGTCTCTGGAGTACTTCCCTAATCCTTTTGTTGAGCTGTTCTTGGTTTTCCCCTGCAATTAAGATGTCATCAAAATAGGGAATGGCCCCTTTAATCCCTGATAACAATCTTTCCATTAAGCTTTGGAATACCCCTGGGGCTATGCTTACTCCAAAGTGTAATCTGGTACATTTAAAGGCACCCCTGTGGGTCACAATCATTTGCGCGTTTGCTGTCGCTTCATCGACCGGCAGTTGCTGATAAGCTTGCGCGAGGTTGATCTTTGCAAACCTTTTCCCTTCCCCCAGGGAGTGCAGGAGTTGTTGTACCACCGGAATGGGGTAAGGGTGGTGTTGGAGGGCCTTATTTAGCGTAGATTTATAGTCAGCGCAAACTCTTAAGGAGCCATCCGGTTTTACAGGGGTGACTATGGGTGTTTCCCATGGTCCCTGCTCCACAGGAACTAAAATGCCCTGACTTATGAGCTTATCCAGCTGCAGGTCAAGTTTGGGGAGTAGCGGAAGGGGTACCCTGCGAGGTTTGAGCCGGACAGGTGGGACCTTGGGATCGATGGAAAACGAGATAGGGGGCCCTTTATACGACCCCAAGGTGGGGCTAAACACTTCAGGGAACTCTTGTAAAAAGTTAGGCATGCTATCACAGTTAACATTGCAAATACCAGAAATTTCAATTCCCAAAGGTTCCATCCAAGCCAATCCCAGGAGAGAGTGTTTAGCCCCTGTAACAACAATCATGGGTAGGGTACATTTAACATTCTTAAATACGATAGGTACATTCACTTTGCCCAGAACAGAGATTATCCCCCCTTGAAAATCTCTAATTACCAACGAGGTTTGCAATAGCTCAGATTTAGACAGGCTAGGCATGTACAATTTAAGCTTTTCCCACGGCATAATGGTGTATTTAGACCCCGTGTCAAGTTCCATAGAACATGGCTTGTTATTTAAAAGTAAAGAAATAACAATCTTGCCCCCATTTTCTGTTGCCGTGGTATTCACGGAAAATTGAGTGTTACCTCTTGAGTAGTCGCGGTTAGCAGTTGAGTAGTTCTTATGGCTCGAAAAATGAAAAGGTCGGTTTTCTCGCGGTTGAGGTGTTTGATTCTGGGGTCGTTGGTGGCGCGGTGTGGAGAAGGTTTCCTCCGGTGCTGATGCTCTGCAGGCTTCGGCGATGTGGCCCAGTCGGTTGCAGCGGCGGCATATGGCGTCCCGGAAGGGGCAACGTTGGCGCTGATGGTTCCCTCGGCAGCCGGCGCAGGGGGTGGCGGGGTGAGGAAGTCTGTGTTGTCTCGGCTGGTCTTGCAGCAGGAAACAGCTGTCCTCGTTGCGAGCTGGTGGGCTGCGGTCATCTGGGTCCTCGGCGCGGGAGAACGTGGAGTCTATCTTGGCGATGACTTCTTTCTTTTCGTGATCTATCAGCTCTTTAGCAGCGGCGTCGGCGACCTCTGTGGTTTGCGCTAGCTTAATCACTGTTTGTAGGGTCGGTTCGTCTTCGGTGAGGAGTTTATTCCTGACCGCGGCGTTTCTCATGCCAAAGACTAAGGCATCGGTGAGGCGAGCTTCCAGGTTGTCAAACTTGCATTTCACAAGCACCGTTCGAAGTCGCGTTGCAAATTGGTTGATTGATTCCGCTTCGCGCTGAGCCATTCTCGAAAACTGGTGCCGGAAAACCATGGCTGGTTTTGTTGGCCTGAAGTGGCTCGCGAGCTTGTCTTGTAGGACGTCCCAAGTGACGGCTCTTGCCGGCAGCGGGTCGGTGAGAGTCTGGGCGAGGGCGCGGATTTCTGGACCGCAGTAATTTAGGAAAATGGCCCATCTTCGATCGGCGTCGGCGTCCCGTATTCCTGCTGCCTCGAGGAAGATCTCGAAGCTGGCTAGGTAGTCGTCCCAGGAAGTCTTTTCTGGGTCGAAGAACTCAGGAGCCCGGCCGATTTGGACATTGTTCATGTTGCACGCGTAGTTTCTTTCGTCCGTCGTCGCCAGTGAAGTAAACCCAGAGGCAGGGTTGGTTAGAACGGTACTTTTATTCAGCTCAGCATAGGTAAGTGACTTTCAGCGAGTACCGTCTGCTCTGCTTGGGAGAAACCGTTTCTTTTATACATTTGCGGTTCCCGCCAAAGCAAGAGCAGAGCGCGTCTGAGCCAATCAGGAGCGACTTCCTGATTTCCAGCTCAGACAGCGCTTTAGCAAGGAACAAACTATTTACAGAGATACAAGGTAGCCATTACAGGATACAACAAAAACCATAAAGTATTTTTTAATTAATATTTTTGAAAAACCGTGGTATAGACGTTCCACGAAGTTCGAACCCGCGAAAATCGAGGGAACACTGTACCACTCCAGGGCCACCACTGCAGGACTATTTGTGGTTCCTCAAAATCTGTACCTGATTGATTTTGGAACCATAATCCTTGGATTTATATATCTTCACAAAGAAATTATGAGACAAACAGCAGAAATATGACAGAAAGAGCCATGGTAGCCCAGTGGTTAGAACGCAGTATTGCAGGTTAATTCTGCCCGCTGCTAGGGGTTTGACTCAGCCTTCCATCTTTCCAAGGTTATTAAAATGAGGACCCAGCTTGTTGGGGTCAATATGCTGACTCTGTAATTTGCTTAGAGAGGGCTGCAGAAGCACTATGAAGTCGTATATAAGTCAAGTGCTATTGCTAAAATACAAACCAGGATAGATTTGTTGCTGTTGTTGTACCCTTTCTGCATGCTTTTTTATCATAGTGCTTAAACCAATTTATAGGTTTTCATTACAGGATATACATTTACAGTACATTTTTACAGCAGAGGTGATTGCCGGGAACAAAGTCCTTGTTTTTATGCTTGGAGGTTTTTAATGGCTTTTTAACTATGCAATCACCAGTCTTTCAACAGTCACTATTTTCTACAGTTGGATGAATAGTATTTTTTTGGAGGGTGGGGGGAATTAGATGTAAAATACTAATGAAGACTTCCTTGCAATGGAACAAGTCATTTTGGTGACTAATAATGCAGACCTAAGTAGCTTTAGAGAGTTAATCCCATTTATCTTAATAGTCTTACTTCCTCCGAGTAAACATGGACTGCAGCATTATGTTGAATCACAGCACAAGGTTTATCTGGAAGCCATAGAAAGACTTGAGATACGTTTTTATCCTAACTGGCACAAAGCCCCTGTAGCCCTTTTAATATCATGTCCTCATGAGCTTGCCTTAATCTTTTTCCATCCCACAGCTGAGGCAGCTTAAAGCCATATTTAATTGTTCCAGTTTTAAAGTAATGTTTCCCCATTTCTTCCAGTTGACTTATTTATTTACTTATTTCGTTGGCCATACGATCTAGCATGTCTCATTGACCTTATGGTGGCTGATAGTCATCAGATAGACAGTCAGAAGTGGGGTCTGCCTTCGTCTCAGTTGCCCTTTGAGGCTGCTACCATCCTGTTCCCTTCATGGTCATGAGAATGGCCTTCCATAGCCTTGGAGACCTGGGTTGGCCTAAATAGCATATGATTAATGGAGATGGCAGGCGGAGGATGTCTGAAGAATCGGGAGAGAGAAAAATGGAACAGCTGCAAGGATGATATCTCATCTACAGAGGGAGGATTAATGCCTGTGTAAGGAATCTCAGGACCAGTTTTTGACAGATAACTAATGTCAGGGTTCCAAGTCACACCCCCAGCATAAGTAAAACTCCAAGGCAGGCCTTCTCCTCAAAGTTCCATTTTATTAGAGATGTCATATTGGCACATCTGGGAAAAACATGAAAACCTAAAGGCCTCCGGGTTTTTCCCATCCAAATCAAAGTCGAAAGTTCCTTCCCCAGCACCAGTGAAGAACTGAAAAATTTTTTGCTACCACACTGTGGCCGTGGCTTATTTTGTGGGTGTGGCTTGCTGGCCATGTGACCAGGTGGGAGTGGTTTGACGATCATGTGACATGGGGTGGTTTAAAGGTCATGTGACTGGCTTAAAGCTGGCCAACTTGATGTCACTTACGTCAAGTGTTTGGGTTAGAGTTAGGGTGCTTGGCCTCTCCTCGCCTCAAAGAGATACAATTCTATTTACTATTAAAACGTCAAAAATATGCTATTTAATTCTATGTATATATGCCATATGTGTACACACATATTACACAAAGACACACAAAAATATACATTATCTACTATATAAACTATATGTGTATGTACACACACACACACAACTCTTCTAAAATTATACACATTCTACCTCATTTACTGCAATAGGAAAAAAATACCCAGAGCCCCAAAGGGGGAAAAAATAAAAATTCAAAAAATATCTACCGGTTCTGCATACCTGACCAAATTTTTTTCTACCGGTTCTGCGTATCTCACCATACCCGTAGGAGCCCATCACTGCCCAGCACCCACATGTCCATCACATGGTCCAATCATGTCCCTTTCTCAACTGGAGGGGCTTCCCAGTCACACCTTTCCAGGTGCAGGCTAAACGTCCTTGACTCCCAGGGAAAAGAAAGTTATTTATGGCTATAACCTCACCCTGTCTCCATCTACCCCCACCCATCCCCATTTCCCACAGTATGCCCATCCACCAAGTGTGGCAGCCCTGAAAATCCAAAGTAGAAGATGGCCTCCAGGGCTGACAACTACATTCATGTCAAAATCAAGTCTTCCCCATCTCATATTAGACCAAACTGAGTAGTAGTTTCCCACTTGCAGGTGACCTTTTGAAATCTATGTCCTTTCGCTTAGGTGTTTGTCCTAAGGCACATATCTAGCAGCTACATAATCATCCAGCATAAAAAAATAAAGTAAGGCCTTTATTAAAAAATGAGATTGTTTTCCATGCTACTAGCAACTTTAAGTCCCATGTCATTGATGTCATCTTAAATGCACAAAACATGATGACTTTACAATCCTTTTACTTCTCCAAAGAAGCTCAATATATACCTGCAGCAATTGAAGTTTTCTCAGCTAAGATCTGAGTTGAACCCCTCTTTGAAGCTCAGTTGGGATCTTATAGACCATTTCTTTCTCTTGGAAGAATTCAATCCAAGTTTCTGAGATCCATTTTTCAAATAACTCTGTATCCTAAATCTGGTACTTTTTCACAAAGCTGGCCTACTTAAAATAAAACTTCTGCTTGTATTTACATCTTCCCCTATTGGCATAAGCTTTTCCCCAGTCAGCTTTGCCCCTTTATAATGGTAGCGTCCAGTCTTCCTGGTGCCAGGCTAAACGGCAGTCACAGGACAGCCTTCACTTTGATGGGTTATGAATGTGCATTAGCTGATCTCAAACAACAGGACATTTATTTAGAACTACAATTAGATTTATCAATCCTACCCGGAAACATGTTTTTGAGTCATTCTGCGCATCTTCTCCAATCAGCCAGTTACGTAAGCTACATAACAATTCCAAAATTTAGGTGGGTTTTATCTTTGGTTAGACTTAATACTCTCACAGCAGCTATTACAAAAAGTGAGATATGAAAATTCTGCTTTGAACAGAGACTGTGTCCTAATGGAGGAATAATTGAAATGGTGGAATCTTCTATATTCTGTTGTTCCCTGTAATTTTCAGGAATTATTATCTCCAGTCTACATCAAACATCCCAGTTGTTTTGTCTTGTTCTATCTCAATATCTGATCAATCTGTTGCCATTTTGTTCAGTACAACTAAGTATTGCTTCATAGTTAATGCAGTAAACCATAAGATCTCTTCTAACTTTTCTCAAAATTTAGATGATATGAATTATACACCATTAATTTTTAGTTTTACTGGGATATAGAGTTGTTAACCTGATCCTACGTAGCTTCTGCTCCGGCAATCTCACACTACTCACAAGAGCCTACAAAACTTTTGCCAGACCCACCCTTGACTACTGCTCATCTGTCTGGAACCCATACCACATCTCAGACATCTCACACCCTTGAAAACGTCCAAAGATATTTCACCAGAAGAGCACTTCATTCCTCCACTCGAAACAGAATATCCTACGAAAATAGACCAACAATCCTGGGTCTAGAAAGCCTAGAACTACAGCGCCTAAAACACGACTTAAGTATTGCCCACAAGATCATATGCTGCAACGTCCTACCGGTCAATGACTACTTCAGCTTCAACCGCAACAACACAAGAGCACGCAACAGATTCAAACTTAATACGAACCGCTCCAAACTTGACTGTAAAAAATATGACTTTAACAATCGAGTTGTCGAAGCGTGGAACTCATTACCGGACTCAATAGTGTCAACCCCTAACCCCCAACATTTCTCCCCTAGACTCTCCACGATTGACCTCTCCAGGTTCCTAAGAGGCCAGTAAGGGGCGTACATAAGTGCACTAGTATACCTTTCATCCCCTGTCCAATTGTCTTTCCTTTATCTCATATATTATATATATATTCTTCCTTTCATATATCTTCTCTTCTATTTTCACTTTTATCCTTATATATATTACTTCATGTTATTTTCTTCCTATGTATTTGTGTATTGGACAAATGAATAAATAAATAAAAAATAAATAAATAAAAAATAAAAAATTTGAAAATGTTGGTTCATTGAAAGCTTACTGTTCTCCCTATCCCAGCGCTACTCTCCAGGTGTAGATTGATCATAATACGAGTATATTTTAGAAACGTTTCCATTCATAACCAGAAAACACATCAAGGTTTTTTTCTAACACTTAAGTTGTTTTGTGGGGCTCTAAATTTTCCATGGCTGATCTATGAATAAACTGAAGTGCCACCCCGTGACATCAATCACAGCAATTTCATTTCTGAGCAATAGTTTTGAATTACGTGGCTTCAATAGAAGGGCAAAATGTGGCGCTTTTCAAGGTCATTCAAAAATTCACTGGAGCCGGATAGCGTTTGTGAAGTCTCAGAGTCTGGATATCTGGCCAATCAGGAATAAGAGGCATGAATGAGAAGTGACAACACTTTCCCCGGGGGGAAGAAACAAGGACAAGCTCTCATCTGAGGCTAGCGAATTCAGAAATGTTTAAATGATAGGTTATGTTCCACAGAAGAGAAAAATCTAAGCTGGCTTCCCTTCATATATGTAATTGTTGAAAATACAATCATCTGCAAAAATGAAGCTCCATGATAAGGACTTGGGAGTGGGGAGGATTTCAAAGGCAATAAGACTTTCAACATTTACACTGTGATGATAGATTACAAACAGCTTTGTGATTCTCCCTCTCTCTGTTTTGCCTAGTTGAAATAAAAAAGGCATTGTGTTTTTCAGGGCATTGTCACTTACCACATTCGTTCCACACACACAGGGTCCACAAATTAGAATAACCAAATTCAGGTGGAAAAATCTGGGTGACGGGAGAAAGCATAGCACTTTTTCTGCCCTCCGTACTGTTACGTTTCATTTGTGCCCATAATACAAATAGCGTTCGGCAGGTGATCCTTGGAAATTATGGACCTTCTCGACCTAAGTGGATAGTCCTAAAGAAGTCTGGGACTTCACTCTTCATCTTCAGTGTTCAATTTCAGGACTGGTGGGTCACTAAGCAGGCATAATAATCTAAGCCAGTGTTTCTCAACCTTGGCAACTTGAAGATATCTGGACTTCAACTCCCAGAATTCCCCAGCCAGCATTTGCTGGCTGGGGAATTCTGGGAGTTGAAGTCCAGATATCTTCAAGTTGCCAAGGTTGAGAAACACTGATCTAAGCAGACTGCGCGCGTTGTTATTGGCTGCAAACTTGTGTTAAGCAAACTTCCGAAAGCCAGGGATTTAATATTGTTTTTATTTATTTATCTATTTATTTATTGGTTCGTTTTTTAATTTATTTATTTATTTGTTTGTTTGTTTGTTTATTTTGTCCAATACACAATGAGGGTTTTAGTGGGTATATATATATATATATATATATATATATATATATATATATGTGTGTGTGTGTGTGTGTGTGTGTGTGTGTGTGTGTGTGTGTATGTAACCCTTCCCTGGTACAGAGCTGAAGGGATTGGATACTGTAGCCTAGAGGATAATTCTCTGCCTTACAAGGCAAAGGTTGCAGGTTCAAGTCCCAGTGGGTATGGCTAGCTGATGAGGCCAAAATTAGGCCGAAATAGATCTATCCTAGTCTCCCTTAATTTTCAAATTCAGCTTAAACATGTGACATATATATATATATATATATATATATATATATATATATACATACACACACACACATAGTAAAATACATGATCAAGGTTATAGAGGAGGTACCCATAGTAAAATATATCTATGAAAGAATAGAAGAGAAGATATAGTAATAGAACATATATTGGTCGGGCAGTAGGAAAAGCAAGTAGGATGCTTGGCTGCATAGCTAGAGGTATAACAAGCAGGAAGAGGGAGATTGTTATCCCCTTATATAGAGCACTGGTGAGACCACATTTGGAATACTGTGTTCAGTTCTGGAGACCTTACCTACAAAAAGATATTGACAAAATTGAACAGGTCCAAAGACAGGCTACAAGAATGGTGGAAGGTCTTAAGCATAAAACGTATCAGGAAAGACTTAATGAACTCAATCTGTATAGTCTGGAGGACAGAAGGAAAAGGGGGGACATGATCAAAACCTTTAAATATGTTAAAGGGTTAAATAAGGTTCAGGAGGGAAGTGTTTTTAATAGGAAAGTGAACACAAGAACAAGGGGACACAATCTGAAGTTAGTTGGGGGAAAGATCAAAAGCAACGTGACAAAATATTATTTCACTGAAAGAGTAGTAGATCCTTGGAACAAACTTCCAGTAGACGTGGTAGATAAATCCACAGCAACTGAATTTAAACATGCCAGGAATAAACATATATCCATTGTAAGATAAAATACAGGAAATAGTATAAGGGAAGACTAGATGGACCATGAGGTATTTTCCTGCCGCCAGTCTTCTATGTTTCTATGTTTCTAACATATCAATGAAAGAATAGAAGAAGAGATATAGGAATAGAAGAAAGGTATAGGAGATATAGGAGAGTTACTTTTAATACACTTGAATAATCTATTGGTATTTAGTGGATGAGTAGTCTTTTTTTTAAATGGTGGGGAGGTTTTTAGGTTCTTCCTCAGTTTTCATTTCAATTTATTTTCTTCCAATGCTGCCCCATGATCTTTTGTTCCTAAATGCGAAACATTCTTTCCCACTCTCCCCGTTTTGATTCATTTTCATTTTACCCACGCCCAGTTTCAGCGAGTGACATTGATCCAAAACATTTCCATTTCCTTTTGAATGCCAAGATGACTTCTGCTTTCAAAACAGATGGGTAGAGAAGAAAGCCAGGCACAATCTCTATCCTTGGACAGATGTCTTATAAAAATAAATAAGTTAGGACTCGTGCTAATTAATTCTTTATTCCATCTTTCCCCAACTCTGCCATTTAAAGACATTGGATTACATTTTAACCGTTCTAGTAAATTATCTGGAATGGGCTGTTTGTTTGAGGTTTCGAATTTAAAACATGGCATTGCTTTTGGGATAAGAAGGAAAACCATATTAGCCAGTCATAGAAACAAAGAGATTGTCTATCTTCCTCTCCATTTATAAACCCATGGTCTGCACTCTATCTGCTATAAACTCAGAATTTTGGGAATACATCCAGTTGGATTAAACCCAATCAATTCTTCTCAAACAACTATGCAGTGCCAGTCCTTATTCACCCTTGAAGCATTGATCATGAGATTCAGCATAAACGTACTGCCCTTTTTGAGGTGTTTGGGTAGTTTTGTGCACTGCTGAAGCCTACTGAGAGGTTTACAGTTGGCATTTGCAACTACAAAGATTTTGTTCTGTTGGGCTCTCTGGTAGACTCCTCCCAAAAATTCACAGGTACAAATTTCAGACACACACACGTTTGAAAATTCAAAACAATGTTCTTTATAATGAACAGTCACTTAAACTAAGCCCTTTTTGGTATAGCAAAGAGCACTGGTCTGCAACCAAACTGGTAATTTGTACAAGTCCCTTATCAGTTCTGTGATTCTTAGCTTGCAGCTGTAAGGCAATTCACAGTCCTTCTTCTTTCACAAAGTGAAACACACTTTGCTCTGGTTTAGTTTCAAAGCGGGGGAAAATCAGCACACAAAAGGTCAAAGTCAGCGAGGCAGGCACGAAACACAACGATCAGATAATCCTCCACAATGGCCAAACCCACAGACTGCTATTTATAGCAGCCTCACTAATTACCACAGCCCCACCCAGCCACAGGTGGCCTCATTTTCTTTGATAATAATCTCTCAGTTGTTGTTGCCTATGCATCGCTCTCCACATGCGTGGCTGTATCATTAACTCTTGTTCTGAATCCAAGGAGGAGCTAGATAATTGATCTTCTTCTGAGCTGTCTGCCACACTCTCCTCCTCCCTGTCACTCATGTCTTCTTGGTCAGAGGAACTTTCATCAGCAGATTCCACTGGGGGCAGCATGTCTCCCTCACATCCACAGTCCTTGGGGCAGGAGCTGGGCCAGAGCTAACCACAACAGATCTGAGAAGTAAAATCATGTTTAACTGCAGTTTTGCAGACATCATGGTTTGGCAAACCAGTGTATGGAATCTCAATATGTATTATATGTAGGTTTCAAATGTTATAAAAAGGGGGATTAGAAAGAGTTTAGTCATTTGACCTCTTTTCTCTTTTTTGTGAGCTACTTCTCTCTTAATTACGGCTGTGCAGTGGTTCAGTGATTAAGACATTGGGCTAGGGGCTGAAAAGCTGGCAGCCCAGGTTCAAGACCCAAGGACTACAGGACAGGGTGAGCGCTCATTATTTGCCCAGCTCTTGCCAACCTAGCAATTAAAAAGTATGCAAATGTAAGTAAATAAAGAGGTACCACTTCAGTGGGAACAGTTCTTTGGGACATCCTGCTGGCCACCTGACTGCAAAAATGTCTTCTGACAGTGCTGGCTCAATGGCCTTGAAATAAAGATGAGTCCTGCCTCCTATAGTTGGCAACAACTAACAGAATAAAAACTGCAGGGACTCCTTTTTTCTCCCCCTTAATATAGTATCTGCAATTTATAAAAATGTTTGTTGGGGAATAACCCCTTCTCCCTGCTTAGTAGTATTCCTCTACAACAGTGTTTCCCAATCTTGGCAAATTGAAGGTATTTGGACTTCAACTCCCAGAATTCCCCAGCCAGAGAATGCTGGCTGGGGAATTCTGGGAGTTGAAGTCCAGATATCTTCAAGTTGCCAAGGTTGGGAAACACTGCTCTACAACACAGAGATTAAGAAAAATCAAGAAAGTTGCAAGTAAATGCTTGGAGCAAATCTTTTTTGGGACTATAGAATCCTCCTGTCCGCAGATGAGAGGGCTGTGAAAAAGAGACTAAAAGGAATGGTTGAGCAGACAAAGCTTTTCCTTTTCTCTGAACTTATTTTTAAAAAACCAATTGCAGCTGATCAGGGATGCATTCCTCAATGTATGAATTTTACAGTCACATGATCATGATTTGTGACCTTCCCTTATAGTTTCCCAGAAATAAAGTTACAATGGAGAAGCCAGGAGGTGAGAGGGCATGGCCATACGCCACAGTGACATGGAGTTCCCTGTGCTCAAGGAAGATGTCCAAGCCGTGGCAGCCACAAGTGGTCTGGTTGACTTGTTTGAAGAGCAGAGGAGGTCACCTGGGAAGGAAAACACAAGAGCATGCTGGAGGTTTGAAGAAGGTACTAAATAGAAGCTGGCGAGTGTTTTTCGTTGATTAAAAAAACTTTGGGGTGGGAAAAGAGGAGCCTGCAGGAAATCAGAAGTTGTGGGTGTTGGGTATTTTGATTATTATTAATATTGTTTGTATTAGCAGAGTTCAGCTGGCTTAATTTGCAGCGGAGTTAGCACGGCAAGAAATAACACGTGGTTCAGAATCCCATTTGTTAGCAATGAATGATCACTCCTTCATAAAGATGAAAAATATAATCTTTACTTAAAATTTTGTTGATTCATGCAATTACAGATTGCAAGCAGATAAGCTTATATTCCAGTCCATATTAATAACTTCTGGATGGTCCCATGTGTGAGGATAGCTTTGGATTTCATCTCACACATGTGTCCTCAGCCGAGGACAATGGAGCACACAGAAGGGGGACAAGGAAGGGTCATCAAGGCGAAAAGAGGATCAGAAGTGGAGGAGCATCTACTCTGCAGAAGTTTATATAGTCTGCAGAGTACCTGCCCCTTTTGGTCATCAAAAGGTGACACACTGGTCAGTTAATTGAGACCTGACCATAGAGATGTGTTTACAAGACAGTGCAAGCGTGTAGTAGAGTGGTTAAACCCAACAGTGGGCACAAAGAATCCTTGCTTAATGATCCACATGGTTCTTGATTAATGATGGCAACCAAACTGGCCTTCGCTAATTGGGCAACCACATGTTTTTCTTTAACTTATGACTGGGCTGCTTAACTATGGCATTTCCTGTCCCAATTAGCATCATTAAACGAGAGCTATCTGTAGTCCTTCTTGTTATTTTCTTACATTTCTTACATTTCTTTAAAAGCTCTAAAAGACATATTTTTGCCATCTAATATTTTCGGGTTGAAACTAATGTGAACCTAAATACAGGGTGGGGGGATGCTTAGCATCAAAGGGGTCATATCATATAGAAGGAAAAGATTATGGGTACCTCATTCCAATGATCCAACTGATGCAAAGCATGGCAGAGGTATATGTGAGAATAAAAAATATCAACCATCCAATTGAAATCCAAACTCTTTCTTTATAAGAGTCATATATATCAGGGGTCTCCAACCTTGGCAACTTTAAGACTTGTGGACTTCCATTCCCAGAGTTCCTCAGCCAGCAAAACAATGCTGGCTGAGGAATTCTGGGAGTTGAAGTCCTCAAGTCATAAAGATGCCAAGGTTGGAGAACCCTTATATATATTACACCCTGTTCTGTCTGGGTTTTCCCAGACCTCAACACCAACTGAAAAAACAGCCAGACACTCTGGTAAAAGCCAAAAGTATTTTATAGCTGGAAAAAATAAGCACAAAGGAAAACCTGTCTTCACAACAGACAAGCTATAATACGTTACAGCAGGGTCCTGATGTCCAGTCAATACCACAAGCTTCTTGCTGGCACCCCCCCCCCCAAGGTTTCAATAGTCCAAGGCACAAACCAGGATTGTAAGCCACCAAAGTTCACAGACAGGTCTCACGAATCTCCAAGATAAAACTCCACAAGCCAGGAAGGGTGGGTCCGCCTTTTATCCTTTCCCAAGAGCACCACACCCAAACCCAGCTGTGACCTCTAATGCTGGAAATACTTAGCCAATTGAGTCCGTCTCTGATTAGCTCTCCTTTGTCGCATATCTATGATGTCTTGAGCATTTTCCCCTAAGGAATCCAGGCTGCTTGCTGGGGAGAGCTCCCCCTGGTGGGACTCTGGCTGTCCTTCTTCTTCAGCCTGGGATTCCTCTTCCTCGTCAGTCTGCACCTCCTGTTCCTCAGCCTCTCCCTCTGAGCTGGAAACCGACAGAAGGTCAGCCATTCCCGGAGGGGTCCCAGACTGAACCACAACACCATCCCCCCGCGGAAGGCCCCTCCCCACCTGCCAGCGGAGAGGACGCGGTTTTTGAGGGAACTGGGCGTGAAAATCCCGAATAAGGTCGGGAGCGTCCAACAACGCCGCTTCCACCCAGGAGCAATCATCAGGGTCCCCCTCTACCCATTGCACCTTGTACTGGAAACAACCATCCACCCAACGGGAATCCACAATGTCATGTACCATAGCTTCAGGGAGGTGGTCACGAACACACGGGGCAGGAAACACGGGAACATTGGGACGGAGCGGACAATCGGGAGGGACAGGGACTAACAGCGAACGGTGAAACACAGGGTGAACCCGCAAGTTGGCCGGCAGGGTGAGCCGGTAAGCCACCGGATTGATCACCCGCTCAACGGGAAAAGGACCCAGGAACCGGGGATCTAATTTGTGCCGGGGTAATTCCGAGGCTACATATTTCGTGGACAACCACACCTGATCCCCCACCACCAAAGGGGGCACATCCCGTCTGGAGCGATCAGCCACCCTCTTGTAGTCTTCCTTGGCTTTATTCAGGTACCTCTTCACCATCTCGTGGACCGCCTGCAGCTCCGAGAGAAAGTCCTCAGCAGCAGGCACCGGGGAATCTAGGAGGGTCAAGGGAAAGAAGCGAGGGTGGAAACCATAATTTGCGAAAAAGGGCGTGAGCCGGGTCGATGAGTGGCGGGAGTTGTTAAAAGCGAACTCCGCTACAGGGAGGAACCGGGACCAATCAGTCTGGCGATCCGCCACGACACACCTCAGGTATTGCTCCAGTATCCCTATAACTTTTTCTGTGCCTCCATCGGTCTGGGGGTGCTGCGTCGATGCGAGGCACACGGACACATTCAGGGCCGACATCAATTCCCGCCAAAACCGGGCTGTGAATTGTGTTCCCCTATCAGAGACCACTCGATCCGGGAGCCCATGTAACCTAAACACGTGGCTGATAAACATTTGAGCCGTGAGTTGGGCAGTGGGCACCCTAGTGCAAGGTACAAAATGGACCATCTTGGTGAGCATGTCCATCACCACCATGACTACCGTGAAGCGAGCAGAGGAAGGCAAATGAGTTACAAAGTCAATGGACACGGCACCCCAGGGTCTCTCAGGCGTGGGCAAAGGTTGCAGTAATCCCGGTGGGGCTCCAGTCACCCCCTTGGCCGTACGACACCGGACACAGGTGGCCACATAGGAACGCACATCATCTTGGATGCGTGGCCACCAGAATGTCCGAGAGACCAGCTCCAATGTTTTGAACAGGCCAAAATGCCCCGCCACTGGACAGTCATGACACTGGGTCATAATCAACCCTCTCACTGGCCCGGCGGGAACATACAGCTGCCCCCGGTACCGAAGCAGACCGTCTTGAAACGTCCAGGGGGAATTGGGTGTTAACTCCCGCACTCTCTGCGCTACAAACCCATCCTCCCGCTGCGCCTCCCGTAAACGGCGACGCAAGTCCACTGGGTCCTGAGTGGCAGCCAAAGCTGCAGGGGGTAAAACTGTCTGCAGAGGAGCCGGCTCCCTCGGGTGCGTGTACTCCGGCTTGTGCGACAAGGCATCTGCTCGAGGGTTCTGGGCACTGGGAGTGTACCTGATGCGGAAATTGAACCGCGCGAAAAAGAAGGACCAGCGGATCTGTCTCTGGTTTAACTTCCGAGCCGTCTGCAAATACTCGAGGTTCCGGTGATCCGTCCGTACCTCGATTTGATGACGGGCCCCCTCCAGGTAATGCCGCCAATGCTCAAAGGCAGCCTTCACCGCTAAGAGTTCCTTCTCCCAAATAGTATAATTCCTTTCCGAGGGAGACAATTTCCGGGAGAAGTAGGCACACGGAAACAACATGTCACCGGGACGATGGGCTTGGAGGAGCACTGCGCCAACCGCTACATCTGAAGCATCTGTTTCTAACACAAACGGCCGAGCGGGATCAGGATGGCGCAGAAGCGGTTCCGCCATGAACGCCGCTTTCAGGGCATCAAAAGCCCGCTGTTCCGCCTCCCCCCAACCAAACGGGACTTGTTTTTGTAACAACCGAGTCAAGGGCGTGGTTAACGTGGCATACCCCGGAACAAAAGCCCGATAGTAGTTCGCAAACCCCAAAAGACGTTGTACGTCTTTCACCCGTCGTGGAGGTTGCCAAGACTGAAGTGCGGCCACTTTGCCCGGGTCCATGGAAATGCCACCTGGAGACAAAATGTGCCCAAGGAATTCGACGGTAGTCTGGAAGAATTGGCACTTCTCCAGCTTGGCATACAAATGCTGCTCCCGCAACCGGAGCAGGACCCGGCGCAAATGGTTCAAATGCAAGGCATGGTTCGGGGAATACACTAAAATGTCATCAAGGTAAATCACCACAAAATGGTCCAACATGTCCCGGAACACGTCGTTCATCAGATGTTGAAACACGGCCGGGGCGTTGGTGAGGCCAAATGGCATCACTGTATATTCAAAGTGGCCGTAACGCGTGCCAAACGCTGTCTTCCACTCATCCCCGGCCCGCATCCGGACCAAATTGTACGCACTGCGCAAATCGATTTTGGTGAATACCGTTGCCGTCCGCAACCGGTCCATGAGTTCAGGGATCAAGGGCAAGGGGTACCTATTCCGCACCGTGATGGCGTTAAGGCGGCGATAGTCACAGCAGAGGCGAAGATCGCCCGTTTTCTTTTTCACGAACAAAACAGGGGCAGACAAAGGGGACTTGGATGGCCGAATAAATCCCTTGGCCAAATTCTTCTCCACAAACTCCTTGAGGGCCACAAGCTCCGGCTCGGACATGGAGTACAAACGACCAGCCGGGAGCTTGGCGTCAGGGAGCAGGTCGATGGCACAGTCATACATCCGATGCGGTGGTAGCCGATCCGCCTCCTTCTCGTTGAACACATCGGCGAATTCCTCGAGGCAACGGGGTAATTGGATCGCGGGAACTACTGGGCCGTGGGCTGCGCACACATGTCGGTGATGGTCCATGCACTGCAAACTGGAGAATGTGACCAGATTTTGGGACCACACCACATGCGGGTCATGTGCACGCAGCCATGACAACCCCAACACGAGGGGAAAATGAAGCCCCTTGGTAACATAAAACTGTAGGGCCTCCTCATGAGTTCCGATGCACATCCGCACCGGCAGGGTCTGGAAACGGATGGGACCAGCCAGCAAAACCCGCCCATCGATAGTCTCCACAGTTAATGGCGGGGTAACAGGACAAAGGGGCAAGGAATGACGTTGGGCAAAGGCTTCGTCCAAGAAGTTCGTCGTCGCCCCCGAATCCACGAGGGCCAACGCGGGATAAGTCCGAGTCCGTTGCGCGATATGCAGAGTCACCGCAAGCGTCAGGTGTCGAAACGGTCCGAATTCGGGAGTCGTGGAGTCAGAAGAAAGTGGGATCCCCGCCCGACCTAGTGTTGCCACCAAGCCGGGCCCCCCTCGTTTCCCGATCGTTCCGGCGACGGAGGACATCCAGACGAAGGCCCCGCCATCGGAGAGTTCAGGGCAGGGACGGGGACACCAGGGGTTGTCTCCTGTAACTGCACAGGGGATGCCATGGGAAGCACGGGAGAACTGTAGGGTACAGGAACGACGGCAGCCACTGTGCTCCGCCTCTTGTGGGGACAAACGACAGCAAAATGTCCCGGGGCCCCACAATAGAAGCACAACCCAGCTGCCCGCCGACGCCCTCGTTCCTCCGGGGTCTGTCGGGGTCGGGCGTAACTCACGTCCATCGGCTCCCCGGCAGCAACACGATCCATCAAGCGTGGAGGCAGCGCTGGTGAAAAACGTCGGGGCACAGGGACCGGAGCCGGGGTGCTTACGGTTGACAACCCCCGCCGCGAAACAGGTGTCGGCGGGACGCCTGACGCACGGGGGTTGGACCGTCCCGCTCGATGGACTTCCCTGGCCAACAGCCTGGCCTCTATTGCCAAGCAATGCCGCTCCAAACCGTCCAACGTGCCGGGCATCACCTCATGCACCAATGCGTCCAACATCGTGTCTGATAGTCCATCCTGAAAGGCCTCGATCAGGGCAGCCTCATTCCACTGGACTTGCCCGGCCAGAGACCTAAAGTCAGCCATATAGTCCACCAGGGGGCGCGAACCCTGGCGTAATTGCTTCAGCGCCCGCGTGGCCGTTTGTTCCTGCACCGGGTCCGCAAATTGGTGACGCAGCAAGTCACAGAAAGCATTGTAGTCCTGGAGTAGCAGATCATCCCGGGTCAGGTAAGGTGCCACCCACGACGCTGCAGGGCCAGCCAATAAACTACACAGAAACGCCACCTTGTGGTCATCCCCTGGGAAGTGCATCATCTGGGCGTTGATAAAAAGCTGCACCTGGCTCTGGAACGCAGAAAACAGCCACCGGTCCCCCCAGAACTTTTCCGGCATCGCCACAAAACATTTCCTTCTGGGCAAAGGTGCTGGAGGTGGTACCACAGGTGCCGCCTGGGGTGGGGCCGCCTGGGACAAAACCTCCACTTGACGTTGTAATAACAAGACTGTCTGGGTCAATTGAGCAATGTCCCCTCGCAACTCTGCAAAGACAGCCTGCATGTCCGCTGCAGAAACATCCATGGTGACAGGCAAAAACAGGAAGCCGAAAAACAATAGATGTCCAACAAGGAACCAGCAACAAAGAGCAAGGAAAAAAGCAACCAAACCACCCCTCCAAAATGAGCACCAGGTGTCTGGTGGTTGGTGGAGTTTTATACTGTTCTGTCTGGGTTTTCCCAGACCTCAACACCAACTGAAAAAACAGCCAGACACTCTGGTAAAAGCCAAAAGTATTTTATAGCTGGAAAAAATAAGCACAAAGGAAAACCTGTCTTCACAACAGACAAGCTATAATACGTTACAGCAGGGTCCTGATGTCCAGTCAATACCACAAGCTTCTTGCTGGCACACCCCCCCAAGGTTTCAATAGTCCAAGGCACAAACCAGGATTGTAAGCCACCAAAGTTCACAGACAGGTCTCACGAATCTCCAAGATAAAACTCCACAAGCCAGGAAGGGTGGGTCCGCCTTTTATCCTTTCCCAAGAGCACCACACCCAAACCCAGCTGTGACCTCTAATGCTGGAAATACTTAGCCAATTGAGTCCGTCTCTGATTAGCTCTCCTTTGTCGCATATCTATGATGTCTTGAGCATTTTCCCCTAAGGAATCCAGGCTGCTTGCTGGGGAGAGCTCCCCCTGGTGGGACTCTGGCTGTCCTTCTTCTTCAGCCTGGGATTCCTCTTCCTCGTCAGTCTGCACCTCCTGTTCCTCAGCCTCTCCCTCTGAGCTGGAAACTGACAGAAGGTCAGCCATTCCCGGAGGGGTCCCAGACTGAACCACAACACACCCACATTAAAAATGATGGACTTTGATCGCATAGCTACAGCTTGTCAGAATTATTTCAAATTTGCGTTGGAAATGTGGTGTATACCAGGCACAAGGTAGTTTTCTCAATAAAAAACTTGACAGTAGGAGTTATTTCTTCAGAAGGCTCTTTTACTTCTTCAGTAGTATCAAACTGTAACTATTTACTCTATACTATATTACAGAACAAATCACCAACCAACCACTATCAGACTAAACTATACCACTAAACCAAACCATCAAAACAGATCACACCCATACAAAAGGTGTATTACATTATATACATGTACTGACCAATCACATTATAGAACATTCTGCTGAAGCACCATGACTCAGCATTTTATTTGTTTGTTTGTTTGTTTGTTTATTTGTTTGTTTATTTATTAGATTTGTATGCCGTCCCTCTCCATAGACTCGGGGCAGCTCACAACAATAACAAAGACAATGTAAGAACAAATCTAATAATTTAAAAAACACTAAAAAACCCATTATTAAAAGCAAGCATACACAGAAACATACCATGTTTACATGGTTACATACCACTTTAATTCTACCGTACTTATAATGTTATTTCAATCTGGTCCATTGCCCTACAAGGCAATGGACCAGATTACCTCCAGAACCGCCTGCTACTGCACAAATCCCAGTGACCGATAAGGTCCCACAGAGTTGGCCTTCTCTGGGTCCCGTCGACTAAACAATGTCGTTTGGCGGGGCCCAGGGGAAGAGCCTTCTCTGTGGCGGCCCCAGCCCTCTGGAACCAACTTCCCCCGGAGATTAGAACTGTCCCCCACCCTCCCTGTCTTTCGTAAACTACTCAAGACTCATTTATACCGCCAGGCATGGGGGAGTTGAGATAGCTCTTCCCCCTAGGCCATTACAAGTTATGCATGGTATGTTTGTGTGTATGTTTGGCTTTATAATAGGGGTTTTTAGCTGTTTTTTTAACTATTGGATTGTACATATTGTGTTTATTATTGTTGTTAGCAGCCCCGAGTCTGCGGAGAGGGGCGGCATACAAATCCAATAAATTATTATTATTAATTATTATTATTATTATATTCTGACCCAGCTGCCATCTTGATATTTTTTATTCCCCACAACAGATGCCTTGAGGCAGATTGAAAAGAAACTTGAATTGACCCAAAGAGGCCAATAGGCAGACTGAATCCTTGTCTGCCTGTTCAAATGGATGAATTTTGCCTATGAAAGCAATCCATATTACCTCAGAAAACAAGGATTTAGGGACATCTGTTGAGGTTCCAAACACAGACATAACATGTAACTCCTTCAATATGTCAAACAAACTACATTATAATTGCCAGATGGTTCTTGTGCTTTTTCCTGACATTGTAGAAATTGCAGACCTGAGTCTATCCAGAGCAGCGAAAATAGCAGCACAATTTCCACAATCTGTTTAAAATGATGTTTATACCATTTTTGTGTTAATTTGCATATGCCCTCTTCAAGGCACCTTTCTACCTTTTTCAACCATTTAGCTCTTCAAAAGAAAGACAACGCGTACACATGTTTCCAATTTTGTGCTAGCATGTTCTGCTTTCTTTATGATCCTTTTATAAGAGAGAATAAAAAATGAAGCATATCTGAATGACATTAAGTTCTAGAATGTATGATCACCCTATCTTAAGCGTCTCACTGCAAAATAAGACATCCTGCCCTTAGTTTCTAAAAAGAGAATTTCTATGAAGACTTTATTTTTATTTTTTTATTTTGTCCAATACACAATACATATTGAAGAGAATAGACATGAAGTATTATACATAAAGAGAAGATATAAAAATAGAGGAGAAGATATATGAAGGAAGAAAAGATATATGAGATCAGGAGAGACAATTGGACAGGGGACGAAAGGCAGGCTAGTGCACTTATGTACGCCCCTTACTGACCTCTTAGGAACTTGGAGAGGTCAATCGTGGAGAGTCTAAGGGAGAAATGTTGGGGGTTGGGGTTGACACTACTGAGTCTGGTAATGAGTTCCATGCTTCGACAACTCGAGTGCTAAAGTCATATTTTTTACAGTCAAGCTTGGAGCGATTAATATTAAGTTTGAATTTGTTGCGTGCTCTTGTGTTGTTGCGGTTGAAGCTGAAGTAGTCATTGACAGGCAGGACATTGCAGCATATGATTTTGTGGGCAATACTTAGATCGTGTTTTATGCATCATAGTTCTAAGCTTTCTAGACCTAGGATTGATAGTCTGCTTTCGGAGGGCATTCTGTTTCGAGTGGAGGAGTGAAGGGCTCTTCTGGTGAAGTATCTTTGAACATTTTCTAGGGTGTTGATGTCCAAGATGTGATATGGGTTCCAGACAGATGAACTGTATTCAAGGATGGGTCTGGCAAAAGTTTTGTAGGCTCTGGTGAGTAGTGTGAGATTGCCGGAGCAGAAGCTGCGTAGGATCAGGTTAACAACTCTAGAAGCCTTTTTGGCGATATTGTTGCAGTGGGCTTTAGCACTTAGGTCATTTGATATTAGTATTCCAAGGTCTTTTACTGAGTGGGGGTTGGCTGTGAGATTTTGTTTATTCAGTTTATATATGAGGTTTGGATTCTTCCAAAGAGCCGATTTGGAGTTTTTTCAGAATTCAGTTAAGAGTAAAAGTATTCCTTCTCCCCATATCTCAATTTCCTGCCTTTATTTTGAGGTGAAAACTGAAATCCTCAACCAACTCTGGGTTGTTTGTGTGAGCAAATTATTCATAATTCTTTTATTTTATGAACAATTTTCTCCATCGTACTATGGTTCATGGTGGGGAATGCCCAGCGATGAACCTCCAGATGCTGTTGAATTGTAACTCCCATCAGTACTCACTAATAGATTGCAAATTGCAGTTAATATCTTGGGAATCAATGCTGGACCTTCAAAAGTACAGTGGTACCTCTACCTAAGAACGCCTCTACTTACAAACTTTTCTAGATAAGAACCAGGTGTTCAAGATTTTTTTGCCTCTTCTCAAGAACCATTTTTCACTTACAAACCTGAGCCTCCAAAACTAGCCGGAAAACTCAGGGAGAAGCCTCCGTGGGGCCTCTCTAGGAATCTCCTGGAAGGAAACAGGGCCTCCACCCTCCCTATGATTTTCTCAATTGCAGACATTATTTGCTTTTACATTGATTCCTATGGGGAAAATTGCTTCTTCTTACAAACTTTTCTACTAAAAAACCTGGTCACGGAACGAATTAAGCTCATAAGTAGAGGCACCACTGTATATTTACAGCCATCTATGAAGTAAATCTCATGTGTTCTAGAAAATATGCGTAGGGCCACCAGCTTTTCAAGGATAGATAATACATGGACATTCTGCTTAATCCATTTCAAATCACTGACAACAGCACACTTTTAATGACAGGTTTCATAAGCTGATTTAAGAAGCAGCACCATGTCTAAAGGCAACACTTGCATTCATTCTTTTTAGTCTTTTGCCAGCAAAAATCCATACTCCCAGTACAAATTTCCATAATCTAAAAGAACACCTGAAGCTGCTAAGCAACAACTGTGTTTTATACAGTTTATACAGTAATGCTGTAGGCAGATTTCTTTATTTGAGTCATAGGAACTTTTTTTATGAAGGATTACTTGGATAAAGGAACAAAAGGTAGTATTTTTAACATTTCCTAAATCTGTAAAAAAAAATTACACTGGATCAGGCCAAAGACTTCAAATCCTACCACCAGAGAAGGGAATCTGATGCCCATTGGAAACTTAAACTTGTCTTCAATTTCGTATCCTAGCAACTGGAATCAGAGGACATGCTATCTTTGAACATTGCATGAAAAATATCTTTTATACCTATGATATCTTTATTCTAACACAAGAGAATAGACGTAACTCAGGGTTGAACTGGGGAACACTTGATGCTCTCTGAGTTGGTTGGTTGCTTGCAAATGTTTCATTAGCTGATTAGGTAACATCACTGTGAGGTTTATTCACTGTAGGTATACAATAGCTCACCCTGCCAGTGTTGATGAAAATGTGCTTTTTCTTTCCTTGTTAGTTTCTATATTGTTTTCAGCTTGGATTTTTTTTTTTGGTACTAATTCCTATTTATCTGGGTGTAGTAGAGTGATGTGTTCTGGTCTTTTTGTTTCCATTTTAGCTTTTCAATTGTCTCTTTTAAATGGTGTGTACACGTGGTTTATCGCTAGTGGATGGCTGATGTGTTTGACAAAGAGATCAAAATTATTTCAAATCTATTACCATATTGTAAACTCTACAGGTATATTAAGTCTGCTTAAATTCAGCCCCTAATATGTAAATTTACAGTAAAACCACACGATTCCTTCGTGAAACGTGTTTTAGATGATCCTCTATCGCTTCTGCAGTATCCTGTTTTACTTTTGTTTTATTTACCACTTTAGGTTTATTACATTCTAATATCTTGTTTTTAAATTATACAGTTTACTTCCACAGATTGTAATATTTTAGATTTATGCTTGCATGGGTAATTAACGTGCCATTACAAAGCTGTTATACTTTATGTGTTATTTTATCTTTGCTATGCTAGTGTTTTGTCTCATCTATCTGATTTTACTTTACTGGCGTATTTACCCAACTAACATTATTTCAGTCGACTAGAAGAGGGGAGAAAAGGAAAGAATGAGAGATAAGGGAGCTGGAGAATGCAGGCTAAACTATATACTGGCACCATTTACAATTGATAAAGTGGAAAAGAAACCAGAAGAAAGGTCCATCTATCATAACTGCATGGCCAGCCGGTACTAATATATTTTTAAAAATCTCCCTTGAGAAAGAAAGTGATTTGATAAAACAAGAAGAAAAGTTAGAGCATTGGCCAGAACAAATTGTGAAACCTTGTGAGAACTGGAGCAGAATCTGTGGTTTGCAGATTGCATGAAAAATTGGAAATACGTTATGAGAGAAACTGAGCATCTCTCACAAAGTGAGAAGGAAGGAGAAGAGGGCATATTCTCTTTCTCTTTATCGTACACCTACTTTTTTTTGAGTAGGTATAATGTGCACATATGAATGCAACAGTGGTAGGTTGCTGCAACAGTGATGGGTTGGACCAGTTTGCCCAAACCAATGGCAGAAATTTGCTCCACTCGCCAAACCGCCAGCAATAGCCAGCTGGACATGACCCCGAACCTGTCCTCTGATTGTCGCTCCTTGAAAGCAGCTGGCAAAGAACTCTCTGACACATGTGCAGAGGCTACTGCACATGTGCAGAAGGTCATTTCCCCAATATGACGGGAAATGCAAAACGCACACTTCTGACATGATGCAAACGGATAGGGAAGGTATGTATTTATGTATGTATGCATGCATGCATGCATGCATGCATTCATTCATTCATTCATTCATTCATTCGATTTTTATGCCGCCCTTCTTCTTAGACTCAGGGTGGCTTGCAACACGTTAGCAATAGCACTTTTAAACAGAGCCAGCATATTGCCCCCACAATCCAGGTCCTCATTTTACCCACCTTGGAAGGATGGAAGGCTGAGTCAACCTTGAGCCTGTGATGAGATTTGAACCGCTGACCTACAGATCTACAGTCAGCTTCAGTGGCCTGCAGTACAGCACTCTACCTGCTGTGCCACCCCAGCTCTTAAGTAGAACCCACCACTGGAATCCAAGTATGTTTGTGCTTGTTGAATAGTTTCTCATCATAGAACAATTTTGATCTCTCTCTCTCTCAACTGATAGGGCAAGGATTCCTTAACTTTTTTTGCCGTCTTTAGTGTAATCTTAATGTACATACCTCCCCTGGAAAGCAAAATAGCCCAATGAACCCAAATGAACAATGAAAACTATACAATGAAACTTTCTTTTTAATAAAATCATAAAATATACAGATAAAAGGTTCTTCATACTTCCCTTTGGCTCTGTCTGTACCTCCCCAAGGGAAATACTGACAAATCTGACGGTGGGAACCCCTGACATTTAGAATCCTAGATATATTTTTGAAAAGTGTTAGAAGTAGTAGCCATTGTTAACATATTCCTCTATAGATTTGATGGAGCTTCTTTCAAACCCATCTGCAGAAATGGGAGCACTCAGCCAGCCTGGTTGAGTGAAAAAGCAAAGAAACTAGTGTTTAAGATGTTGAGCTAGAAACTGGAAGGGTGGGAATTCTTGTCCCACCATTAGCACAAAATGAGCTGAGTGATTTTGGGCCTGTCCCTCTCAGTCCTAGGAAGCAGATAATGGAAAACCATTTCCAAATTTTTGCCCAGAAAACTTCATGGACTTGTCCAGGAAATTTCCAGGAGTTAACAATGGTTCAAGGTATCAAAAAGAAAAAAACAGAAAAAGAAATTCAATTTGATTGACTGGGAAAGCTAAGAGTCAATTCTGGCTGGACTTTGGAGAAGGTAGCCACCTGGGAAGACCAGGCAACAAAATGGACAATGGCAGTGGCAAGCAACTTCCGTAAATGGGAAGGTGATCTGGCTATAATATCTATTGACCCATTGATCATGAATGTAGATTTGATGGATCTAGCTGACTCCCTCTCTCCCCAGTCCTTTGTGCATTCTTCCCAAAATGGAGGCCTTAGGGAATGCGTACCATCCTAAATGGACAGGATAAATTATTCCTCAATCAAAGGTACTGTATACAAAAGCCATGTTCCTCTACTAGAACTTCCAAACCACTTCCATAGTGTTCTGTCCGAGCAATGTGCCCCCTCCCCAAAAAATAGGTTCACACACAGAAAGCTTTGACAAGATTTAAGCATGCGATTCTAATAATTTAGTATCAGAAAGATTTAACTGTGTAAAAATGTATCAGCAAAGCAAGAAATAAGTCCATTCGTATCAGCTGTTCATTAAAATCACAAACATAAAGCCAGAACTCCCAAATAGTTCTTTTTGATTCAATCTCTATTTAACATGACTCACTCCAAGTTGGCAGGAAGCCTGGACGTCAAGATTTCACTTTCTTAGTTTGTAATTGATATAACTAATCCAAGAGCCAAATCCAAACAATCATTGCTCACATTATAAAGTTGACTTTCTCACTCGCTTGGCACAAGACTGTTCTGTCAGGCTCTCTGGTAGACCCCTCCCAAAAATTCACAGGCACAAATTTCAGACACACACACGTTTGAAAATTCAAAACAATGTTCTTTATAATGAACAGTCACTTAAACTAAGCCCTCTTTTGGTATAGCAAAGAGCACTTGTCTCCCAACAAACTGGTAATTTGTACAAGTCCCTTATCAGTTCTGTGATACTTAGTTTGCAGCTGTGAGGCAATTCACAGTCCTTCTTCTTTCACAAAGTGAAACACACTTTGCTCTGGTTTAGTTTCAAAGCGGGGAAAAATCAGCACACAAAAGGTCAAAGTCAGTAAAGCAGGCACGAAACACCACGATCAGATAATCCTCCACAATGGCCAAACCCACAGGCTGCTATTTATAGCAGCCTCACTAATTACCACAGCCCCACCCAACCACAGGTGGCCTCATTTTCTTTGATAATAATCTCTCAGTTGTTGTTGCCTATGCATCGCTCTCCGCATGCGTGGCTGTATCATTAACTCTTGTTCTGAATCCAAGGAGGAGCTAGATAATTGATCTCCTTCTGAGCTGTCTGCCACACTCTCCTCCTCCCTGTCACTCATGTCTTCTTAGTCAGAGGAGCCTTCATCAGCAGATTCCACCGGGGGCAAAACAGGCCTGCAGCATGTGGATGTATCCCCCACATCCACAGTTCTGGGGGGCAGGAGCTGGGGCAGAGCTAACCACAACAAAGACTAACCCTTAAATACCCAAAAGGCATGGCCAAGTGTTCCAGAGATCTTTTCACACAGTGGCCTCCTCCTGTTCAGCCACTCATGCCTTCTGACACTTCTGCGTACTCTGGCATCAAGAAGAGGGTCTTCCTCTTCTCCTGAGTCACTCCTGAGTCTCCTGAGCCACTCATGGGCACTTCTGGAAGTGCAGCAGGCCCTGGTTGGCTTTCAGCCTCTGATCCCACATCCACTCCAACCTCCTTGCTATCAGACTCAGGTGCAAAGTACACTGGCCTAGGATACCAACCCACACCCATCTCTCAATCCTCAGAATCCATGATCAGCTGTACAGGACACGGATGGGCAGGGCCGCCGATAGACGGGTATTACTGGGAGGGGCGTACCGGGCCCCGGGAAATTGAATAATGGGGGGGCCCCGGCGCTTCTCCTGCTGAGCCCAGCTGCTGCGGCTGGAGGCGCGCCCGCTCTAGCATTCCTTTCGGCCGGCCGCTACCTGTGCAAAGTTTGGCTGCGAACTCGGAAGCGCCATCCCACCGGCTGGCTGGCTAGCTGCTGCCTGGCCCCCTCCCTCCCGGAGGAGGGTCTCCCTCCGCACCACCAGCGGCGCTCCCCCCGCCAGCCAGCCAAGCCCTGCGCCCGCCGGATCCGGCTCCTCGCTCTCCCCCCCGCCGCCCGCCACGTTTGCAGGAAGGAGGTGGGGAGGATCGGGCGGCCCGCCAAGGCCAGGAGGGACGCTGCTGCCCCCCCTTCCCTCTCTCCGCCCGCCGCTGCGCCTCCTTGACGCCGAGAGGAAATGCCCCGGGCGGGGGAGGCCGGGGGGGCTCGGACCGGCCACGGAGCCAGGCCCCCTCCGCCCGAAAAGCTGCCACGGAAGACCGCGGAGAAGGCAGGCTAACTGAGGAGGGGGCTGGGGCGGGGGTGCCTCGGTGCAGCAACCTGAGCAGGCAAGAGGGAGCGGAAAGTAGGGGCTGGGCGGGGGTCTGACCCATGGGTGCTTTGTTTCTTTTTCTTTCTTTCTTTCTCTATTTCTCTCTTGCTCTTTCATTCTTCTTTCTTTCTCTTGCTTTCTTTCTTTCTCTTGCTTTCTCTCCTTCCTTCCCTCTTTCCATTTCTTTCATTCCCCCTCTCTTTTTATTTCTCTTTCATTCTCTTTCTTTTCTCTTTCTTTCTTTCTTTCGTTTCTTTTTCTTTCTTTCTCTCTTTCTCTCTTGCTCTTTCATTCTTTTTTTCTTTCTCTTGCTTTCTTTCTTCCTCTTTCTTTCTCTCCTTCCTTCCCTCCTTCCATTTCTTTCATTCCCCCTCTCTCTTTTTATTTCTCTTTCTTTCTTTCTTTCTTTCTTTCTTTCTCTTTCTTTCTCTTTTTCTTTCTCTCTTTTACCTTCCCTTCCTCTATTTCTTCTTTTCTTTCTCCTTCCTACCTTCTTCCCTCCCTCCCTTCCTTCAGTCCTTCCTCTCTTACTCTCCCCTTTCATAAGTTTCCTTGCTTCCTTCCTCTGTTCCTGTCCCTTCCCCCTTTCTTTCTTTCTTTCTTTCCTTCCTTCCCTCCCTCCATTTCTTGCTTTCCTTCTCCTTCCTCCCTTCTTTCCTCCCTCACTCCCTTCTTTCACTCCTTCCTCTCTTACTCTCCCCTTTCACACCTTTCCTTGCTTCCTTTGCACCCTTCCTCTGTTCCTGTCCCTTCCCTCTTTCCTTCCTTCCTTCCCACCCTCCGTCCATTCATTCACCCATTCCTCTCTTGATCGCCCCTTTTACCATTCCTTCCTTCCTTCCTTCCTTCATAGCTCACCCTCGCCTTTCTTCCCTTCCTTCCAGATGGGAGTGCCCCCTCAAGACACCCGCCTGACTGCTGGTACCCTGCTTTTTCTCTCCCCTCGTCCTTTCCAGCTCCTCTCCGGTGGCTGCCGGGTGTGGGATCCCCCTCCCCTCTCCCCTCGCTAGAAAGCACATGGTTTTGTCAACAAGAAGGGAGAAGTGCCAAGGAGCCGTAAATAAGCCTCGCTCCGCCTGACCGATGCCAGGATCTTTCTTTCCCTTGTCACTCCCGCTTCTTTCTTTCTCCTGGACGAGTCCACACAATCGGCTTAACCCAGTTCCTGAAATAGCCTATGGCAGTGCTTCCCAACCTTGACAACTTGAAGATATCTTGACTTCAACTCCCAGAATTCCCCAGCCAGCATTCGCTGGCTGGGGAATTCTGTGAGTTAAAGTCCAGGTATCTTCAAGTTGCCAAGGTTGGGAAACACTGGCCTATGGGACCGCCTCGCTTGGCGTGAAGCAGGAAATGATCCCTGGGGGATGGAGTGGCTTGGTGACTTAAAATAGTTTTAAAATGGCGGGGGGGCCCAGACACTTAGGCTGTATGGGGCCCCAAAATTCCTGATGGTGGCCCTGCGGATGGGCCACCCCATATAGCACTTCCAAGAAACATAGAAGATTGACAGCAGAAAAAGACCTCATGGTCCATCTAGTCTGCCCTTATACTATTTCCTGTATTTTATCTTAGGATAGATATGTCATGCTGAATATTTGCCAGCCCCCAGAGACATTCAATAATGAAAGAGTTAACTATGTGTGCCTTACTAAGATCCTCCTATTATGATGTAATATCCTGCCAAATCTCACATCACTTCCTTCTTCTTCATTGTTTGATCATATCCCGCCCTTTCCCAAACTGCATGGATGCAGCCACCGAAAATGGGCTTGATCCATTTGTCTCTGTATCTTACTTATTAGCGAATTTCCTAGACACGTGTAAAAACCGTCCCTTTTCTCTGTTCTTCAGCCTCCCACCATTCAACTATAGGAGACAATTGCAAAAGCTTGTACTATTGTACTGGGGGCAGGGAGAAACATCTTTATCTGCTTGCCTCGTGCTGTGTATAATTTTATAAAGTCCTCATCATTTTCCTTTTTAACTTTTCTGTATAGCAGAGAGCTCGAGGCTTCCCAGGGGAAATTGCTTCAGCTGCTCCATTCTGCAGGTTTTTGAGCCTGCAATATTCTGTGTAAAGACTTAGCCAAATTAAATTTATAAGAGTTCCCCGAAGAGATAGTCTCGCCACAAATAGTCCTGATTTATCTATGCTGGCACTTTTATTTAAGAACGGATGATCTTTCATGTTTGATACTGTTCAATTTCTGATTTTTAAAAGTTAATATGTTCTGTTTCTACATCAGCTTGTGATGCATATTATCTAATAGATTATTTTGATCATCAATTTTCCTCAATATCATGCATTTTATGGGCACTTTCGCCTACTGCCTGCACTTTTGTGTGGATGTCTGCTTGTATGCCATATGGCAAAAATTCAGGAAAAATCATGCAGATAAGTATATAAATGAATGTTTAATTAATCATGGGTTAGCTAGTCCTAAGAATGCCGTCACTTATATATAAGTTGCTAGTGCAGTCAGACGGGGACACGATTGAAGGACTGACTAAATGGTGGCAAAATGAGATACAAGTAGAGGTACAAGAGATGGAAAATACCGTAGAAAATATAAGGAAAATTAAAAATACAAGAATTAGGAAAATGAGAAGGAAAATATTACATAAGTGGTATTATACAGTGTTCCCTCGATTTTTGTGGGTTCAAACTTCGCAAATAGCGTATACCACGGTTTTTCAAAAAATATTAATTAAAAAATACTTCGTGGTTTTTTTCCTATACCACAGTTTTTCCCGCCCGATGACGTCATATGTCATCGCCAAACTAATAATTTTTGCAAATAAATAACAAAAAAAATAATTATTGTTAATAAATTTATTGTTAATAAGTTTATAAATATCAGGATCACTAAGTGTCTTATCCAACGGTGAATACCAGTAATAATGGTGAGTAAATTGTTGTTAAGGGAATGGGGAATGATAATTTAGGGGTTTAAAGTGTTAAGGGATGGCTTGTGATACTGTCCATAGCCAAAAATGGTGTTTTTACTTCCGCATCTCTACTTCACGGAAATTTGACTTTCGCGGGCGGTCTCGGAACGCATCCCCTGCGAAAATCGAGGGAACACTGTACTCCCGTTCAACTCGCACACTTTCAGCAGAATGTCAGGGGTATTTGTTGGTACGGGTGTCAAGATAAAGGAGTGTTTATGCATATGTTTTGGGAATCCCCGATAGTGCAGGAATTTTGGCAAAAAGTACAAGAGGACATTAATAGAATGCTAAACATACAATGGACAATCACTAAGGAAATGGCAGTACTAGTTCAAAGCAATGCGATGGGAGAATTTAGAGAAATAAAACAAGCAGCAATAGAAAGTGCTCAGGCGGTCATAGTTTGGGGTTGAAAGGATGCGACAAAATGGACAATGCAAAATTGGTATAGGTACCTGGTGGACCATATTCAATTTGAAATTATGGATAAAAGGTTAAATTTGGATAATGAAACTGAATTGAGACAACAGATGGGACGGTGGGACAAGGTATGATGAGTAGAATCCGTGACCAAGCTACAAGAAATAAATTGGTATCACTGTATAATATGTAAATAGATATACAGTATTGCTCCTGGGTCAAAGCGGATTATATAAGAAACACCCCCGATTTGGTGGTGGGGTATGTGTGTGTGTTGGGGTGGTGGGCACATTTCACTATGCACTGTTTTATGTTGTGTGTATATTAAACCTGTTTTAAAAAATTAATAAAAAAATATTTTTTTAAAAAAGAAAGAATGCCGTCACTCAATCACATCTAGTTATCCAGCTTGAGCTTCATTTAGGAAGACTGGTTAAGGGATCTCACTTCTACTTTCTGTGGATCTGTTGAATTTTCAGGAGCTGGATCAGCAGCAGTGGGATAAGACAGGAATAATTAGACTTAGCTATTGGGGGAAGGACCTGGACCTCGCATGCCCTTTTGAATTCAATGAGGTTTTGTGATATAATTAAAGCATGTCACGCTTTAATAACTTTCTTGAAAAATAGCAATAATTAAAGCATGTCATGCTTTAATGACTTCCTTGAAAAATAGCAGTCTTCAGCTGCTTCTCAAACATTTATGAAGCAAGGCATCGTGTAATATTCAAGGATCAAAGCTACGCTTGGGATCATTACAGTAACGAAGCAAGTAACGGCCAGAGACATCACAAGGCAGAAATTATGTTATCATCACTACTTTCTGGATTATTAACTAGGGATGAACAGCGTTCAAATATAATGAAAAGGTCAACTTGTTCTTCTTTTCTAGTTCCTTTGAAAATAACTCTTAACCTTTCATAGTTTGGTTTCTTTTTAGGGACAGGATGCCTGATTTTGTATCAGGCTAGGATCCCCCCCTCCCCCCCATGTCCTAATTAGACAGGATACAAGTACTGTACCAAGAAGATAAGGGCATCCATGGGACTACAAGAAAATAATATTTGTAGCTCAGGGTAGAACTACGGTGCATCAAGGACACCATAAGAGCATGCCTTTATTGCAAACAGCTCCCGTTTTTTAAACTAATATTTTAGCTTGACAATATTTTGATAATAATAATAATAATAATAATAATAATAATAATAATTTATTAGATTTGTATGCCGCCCCTCTCCGAAGACTCGGGGCGGCTCACAACAATGATAAAAACAATATTATAGTGGCACAAATCTAATATTAAAAGAAATAACTAAAACCCTATCATATTAAAACCAGACAACACATACATACCAAACATAAAATATAAAGAGCCTGGGGGAAAGGTGTCTCAACTCCCCCATGTCTGGCGGTATAAGTGGGTCTTGAGTAGTTTACGAAAGACAAGGAGGGTGGGAGCAGTTCTAATCTCCGAGGGGAGTTGATTCCAGAGGGCCGGGGCTGCCACAGAGAAGGCTCTTCCTCTGGGGCCCGCCAGACGACATTGTTTAGTAGACAATAGTGGCTTGAGGTTTTTCTGGTTATCTAGGCAGATGCCAACTGCTCCAGAAACAAATTCTATAATTCTGTTAAGCGCTCAGGCTAAATGACAGCAGAAGAAGAATTAGCAGGTTTCTATTAAGTCTTGTAAAAAAGGAAACAAGCTACCACTAAGGCCTTCCTTTCCATGTTGTGCAAGTTAAATTCTTGCCACTCTTTTTCTTTTCCATGTGCAGATAAATGCCACCGGAGAACGCCAGTAGGACAGAGGTGTCAAACTCAAGGCCCGCAGACCAGATCTAACCCATGGGGGGTGGGGCTTAGATCTGGCCCATGGGGCTGCCCTGGAAAAAGCAAAGGACTGGCCCATTTTCAGCTGCAACAGTCTCCTGCAACTCTCTGCCAGTGAAAACGGAATTCGGGAAGGTCGTAAGTGGCCCTCTCAAACTCATTTTCACTAGCAGAGCACTCAGGCCACCACAGCCCCCCCCCCTCATGACACAAGTGGTTTCAAACTGGCCACACCCACCTAGACCATGCCCCCCTTGGACCCTCCAAGGTCAAACACTGCCCTGCTGTTGCCCTCAATGAAATTGACTTTGACACCCCGGTAGTAGAAGGATTATTATCCTTGTTGGATCCTGCTTGTGGATACTCTGTGAATGATCTGAGAAGCAATTGGTTACTGCTGGGATACCTGACCTCATTTAGTTTGACTTGTAGCTTTAGTTAGTATCAAAAACATACATTCAGATAATATTTCCTCTGAAAGTTGTTAAGGAGTGTGCAAAACCCTTGAGTTTTCAAGGACAAGCGCAGAGGAAAATGTTGAATTCTAGCACATATCCAGGAGATATGAGTAATTATTCAGCGATATAAAACAGATACATTAAAGTGTATAAAATAGAGTTTTCTTTAGAAATAGCACAGCCAAGTTAAACAGTCCAGTCATTCACATTCAAATCAGTCAATATCTCTCAATACAATAATAATATTACAAGGCTGTCTTTGTCTAGATATATTAGACATACATTACAATTTACAAATATATCAAACTATCATCAAATACACAGAGCTTACTACATCAGTCATCAGTGAATCAGCAGAAAGAACAGAGAGAGCAGAGAGAGAATCATGCTCTCTAGCTCCCTCTTATGGCGATTTGCAACACTACCTCTTAAAGCTGTAATATTTCAATACAAACAAACATTCATTGTTAGCTTGTTTATATATTGCAACTCAAACTGTCTTGTACATAGTAGTAACAAAAGTAAAGTACCGGTAGTAACAAAACAAAAGTTTGGAGATATAAATAATGTAGGCTTTTTATAAGGAAGAGTCGGAATATTATCAATTTTGGGGCAAGTTCTACTACTGGCTGGAGAAAAGGACAAAGTAATAAATGTACATTGTTATATGTACATATAACAATAGTAGTAGGAGTGAAAAAGTTAAAAAAAGAGATCTTTCTTGGTGATAAATGGGTTAAGGGAAAATAGATATAGGATTAGATATATAAATATCTAATTTATTGTACACAAGTCATATACATGTATATGACTTGTTTACAATAAATATGTAAAAAATAGTTGTGTAATAGTTTGTGAGCACAATAAGAAATTTAACACAGATTTGCTACACAAATGTCTAATGTTTTTAAATGTCTTTGTTCTATATATTATGTACATATGTTTATAAATGAAACTTTATAATAATTTTTTTAAAGAAATAATGTAGGCTTTTTAAAAAGTGGTTGCTTAAAGGCTTAAAGTTTCATTGTCAATTAAGAACATATCTACTGCCTACAACTTTGTTGGCAAAGAACTAAAGGCATAGGGTTTTTTATCTGCTATTAATTAAATTCACTTTCACCTGATGGATTATTATCTGATCCAAGATAATGATGTGCAGAATTTAACAGGTAGCAATGAAACAGAAAAAGAACCGCATGCACGAGATTTAGACAAAGTAAAATCACTCCCTTGTTTATTAGAAAATTGGGGGGGGGGGGAGTTTACTTGTTACAGATGCCACTTCATGGCATTTTTATCTGACATCCAAAATAGGATAAGTGGGTGATTTAGCAGTGCTAAATATAGACATCTAAGGAGGAGATGCCTATATGTGGCAACCTACTGCACATTCATATTTCTGATTCATTGAGGATCTCTTTTCTTGACGGATTGGAAATTGTGGCATTAATGGTTCAACTCATCTATTCATCTCCATCTACATATTTCTACAGAGGGAAATAAATCAGGGGCATTCCCCATTGATTGGGGATGGGTAGCAAAGCATTGTGCTGGTTCTACTTGGTGTGGATTGAGGAGGAGAAGTCCAGTCTGTGGTCCTGGCTTTGTGGGGTACCTTGAGGTTTAGTCCTTTCCCCTTCTATTTAATATGTACGTGAGACTGTTGAGTCAGATCATCAATGGTTTGGGGTGATGCATCACCAATACACGGATGATACTCAACATTATATCTCCATCTCTCTAAGCTGTGAGGGCCAGGATGGGCTGCAACAAGCTTCAGGTCAACCCCAAACAAGACTGAGTGGCTTTGGGACTTTGAACTTTCTAGTACCAGGAACAATTGTATTGGAAGGGGTGGCACTGTTTAGTTTAGTTTAGTTTAGTTTTATTGGATTTATATGCCGCCCCTATCCGAAAACTCGGGGCAGCTAACAACAATCATGAAAATATACAATAAAATCCAATACTAAAAGCAAATTAAAACCCCTTAATATATAAAAACCAAACATACATACAAACATACCATGTATACAGTTGTAACGGCTTAGGGGGAGAAAAAAGTCTTAATTCCCCCATGCCTGGCGGCAGAGGTGGGTTTTAAGAAGCTTACGAAAGGCAAGGTGGGTGGGGGCAATTCTAATCTCTGGGGGGAGTTGGTTCCAGAGGGCCGGGGCCGCCACAGAGAAGGCTCTTCTCCTGGGTCCCACCAAGCGGCATTGTTTAGTTGACAGGACCCGGAGAAGACCCACTCTGTGGGACCTAACTGGCCGCTGGGATTCGTGCGGCAGAAGGCAGTCCCTGAGGTAATCTGGTCCGGTGCCATGAAGGGCTTTATAGGTCATAACCAACACTTTGAATTGTGACCGGAAACTGATCGGCAACCAATGCAGACTGCGGAGTGTTGGTGTGACATGGGCATATTTAGGGAAGCCCATGATTGCTCTCGCAGCCTTAGATAGAGCTGATACATAATCTGTGGCATGTTCCTGTATTTACAAATTAAGGGAAATATTTCTTCACCCAGAGGGTCGTTGGTTTATGGAATTCACTTCCAGAAGAGGTCGTGACAGCTGTCAGCCTTGATAGCTTCAAGGCAGGATTAGACAGATTCATGGATGCCAAGTGTATCAGTGGTTATTGAAACGGATGTCCATGTGCCGCCTCTATGTTGGTTGCGGCAGACAGGATTCCCTTGGGTACCACTTGTTGGGGGTCAAGGGAAAGGGAGAGTTTTGCCTTCTCTTTTTTTTTTTAATTTTTTTTTATTATTTTTCATAAAAAACAAACAAATACATACAAACAATGAACATAAAGTGGGGGTGTGTTTCCCCCGCTTCTTATGAAAGTATACATTCAAATATAGAAAAAGAATACATAATTAAATATATGTTAACTATTATATAGAAAAAAAAAATTAATAAATTTGAGTTAAAGTTTACAAATCTTAATATGGGTGTTAGGTAGGGTTAGTATAACATAATTACCAAAGAAAAAATACCTTTAATATAATCCTAATTACTATAGTAAAGTAGTATCAAACCTTCAATCCAAACAGTAAAACTAAATTCAACTATTGTACTTTGAAAATCTTAGTATTTTACTTATACTTATACATACATTACTATATCATAATCATCAAAAAGTCCTTTTAAACTAATATTAATATTATTATCACCTAGGTAAAAACTAATACAAAAAAAGATAAAAAAAACAACCACTAGAGATATATCTTATTTTTTCTTATCTATCCATTTGTAAACATTGTTCCATGTTTCATAAAATTTAGTATCCTCTTGATCGTTTAATCTTCTTGTCATCATATCCATTTCAGCGCAATCTAATATCTTGACTGTTATTCAATATTATATTCGTTGTTTGTTTTGAATATATGGTATCTATTAGGTTAACAAATTTTGGGCCAAATCTCATTTTATTTAATTGCATTTTTATAAATATCCAATTAACGTTGTCGAAGGCCTTTTGAGCGTCCAAAAACATTAGAGATGCCGTCTTGTCTGGATGTTGTTCATAGTACTCTAGTATATTTATTACAGTTCTAATGTTATTTTTAATTTGTCTCCCTGGAAGAAACCCATTTTGGTCTTGGTGTATTATTCCATTTATAACTCTTTTGAGTCTCTCTGCGTAAATGGCAATAAAGATCTTATAATCTACATTTAATAATGATATAGGCCTATAGTTTTTAATTTTTTCTGGTTCTGTACCCTGTTTATGTATTAAAGTTGTCAGTGATTCTGACCAAGATTTGGGGATTTTTCCCTCAAGTCTACATAAATTAAAAGTTTCTAACATATGGTTTCTTATTGTTTCGTTATCTATCTTGTACCATTCTGCAGGTATGGCATCTGGGCCTGTGGCCTTGTTGCTTTTCTGTTTTTTAATTGTTATTAGGAGTTCCTCCATTGTTATTGGTCCATCCATGGTAGCCTGTTGATCTTCTGTTATTTGTGGTAAATTTGAAGCCTCTAAATAGTTAAAAACTTCATCTTCAATAACATGATCTTTAGCATATAATTCTTTATAAAAATTATACACAATGTCTGCCTTACCTTCTGTATCATATTTTATTTTACCATCTTTATCTTCTAATTTTTGGATTAATTTTGATTGACTCTGTTTTCTAAGTTTATACGCTAGCCATCTGCCAGGTTTATTTGCATGTTCGAAATATTGTTGCTTTGCTCTTTTGATCTTTTCAGTTAGTTGGTTTTGTTCTATAACTCTAATTTTATGTTTAATTACATTTATTTCTGTCTTTAGATCTCTGTTCTTAATATGTTGCTGCGATAAGGATTCTAATTGTTTTAGTTCGTTTGTTAATTGTAAGTACTCTAATTTCTTTTCCTTATTATGTTTTGCTGTATAGGATATTGTTAAACCTCTTATATACGCTTTAACTGTATCCCATAAGTTCTGTGGAGTAGTGTCTGATGTTTTATTAATTTCAAAAAATATTTTTAATTCCTTTTCGATCCAATCCTTATATTTCTTATCATTTAATATATACCTATTCATCCGCCAGTTGTTCTGTTTATTATTCATCGTCATGTAGACCACTATTGGGTTATGATCAGCCCATGTATTAACGTCTATCTCGACCTCTCTTATTTGTTCTGCCACCGTTTTTGGTGCCCATAACATGTCTATTCTCGTCCAAATTTTATGAGGATTGGAGTAAAAGGTAAATTGCCTTTTGTGAGGGTGTCTTTCCCTCCAAATGTCGCTTAGTAATAATTCCGCTTTCATTTTTTGAAAAGTGCTAGGTAGTAAATTTCTTCTTGTTTTTTTTGCCTTTTCCCCTTTTTTTATTACCTCCCCCTCCTGAGTGGTCTAATTGTCTATTCGCGATAGCATTGAAGTCACCTATTATCAATACATTATCAATAGCTAAATCTATTATTATTTGGTGTAAATTTTTATAAAATGTCATTTGGTCTTCATTGGGAGCATAAATAGAAACAACCACTAGAGGTCTAGGTTCAATATCTACTTGCACAATCAATATCCTACCCTCTTTATCCTTATATATTTGTTTGGAATTTATAGAATTCTTAACATACATCACTACACCTCTTTTTTTTTGGTCTGCTAATGCAGCATACATTTTTCCAATTTTGGGATTCAACAATAATTTTTGGTTATCTTTTTTAATATGAACTTCTTGTAATATTGCAATCTGAACATTTTGGTTTCTAATTTTAGAGAAAATTTGCTTCCTTTTTCTTGGTTCGTTAAGTCCATTAACATTTACGGAAAAGATTTTTAAGTCTTTATTCGTTGTCATTTAGTGGGTTTTTTGGTTTCTCGCTGAGGTTGAACTCTTCTAGCACCTTGGTCCTGCTCTATTACTTGAGCGGTTGCCCCCAAGTTTTCTTCTTGCTGAGTTGGTAGTTTTTCCCCTGGTTGCTGTTGAACTAGTTGTAGTTGGACCACTTGTTGCTTACTTGCATAGTCGGAGTGGCCAATACCACTCTGTTCAAGAAAGTACATGGCTTGTTCTACGTTTTCCAGTTTGTACCTTGTAGAACGCCATGTCAGAGAAAGTCCTTGTGGAATAAGCCAACGGTAAGTAATGTTTTCTTTAATCAAAATTTTAGTTAGAAAGTGGTAATCTCTTCTGTTTTCTCTGACACTTCTTGGAACTTGCTTTAGTATCTTTATTTCTACTCCCTGACGTTGGGGCGGGGAGTTTCTTGAATGGTGGAGTATCTCATCTCGCAACGCCTTTCTTGTAAACTTAATATGTATCTCTCTTGGGAGGTTGTGCCGACGGATATAGCTATTCGAGATTCGGTATACTTCATCGATTTCTCTCTGTAAAGCTATGGGGTCCTCTTGGAGTATAGCTCCAATAATTTCCGCCATAGTCGCTTTTAAGTCTTCATCTTTTTCCTCTTTTATATTCTGAAATCGAAGTCCGTACGAAGCTCGTTGCATCTCCAGCTGGATAATAGATTCATCATATCTTCTGTATCTCTCATCGGCTCTCCCTTCAAGATAATCCATTCTTTTCTCATTTTTATCAGATTGTTCTTCAACTTTTTTAACTCGGTCGTCACTTTCTTGAAGAGTTTGTTGGATCTGCTTTATCTGGTCTTTCATCTCGCCCATAACAGCTTTCATTTGGGCCATCTCCACTTTAAATTCTGCCAAGTCAGCTTTTATGGCTTCTCTTTGTTGTGTTGCCTCCTCCTTTATAGCTTCTCTTTGTTGTGTTGCCTCCTCCTTTATGGCCTCTCTTTGTTGAGTGGCGTCTTCTTGTGATTTGACCATGAAGTCCTTCAAAGTATTCAAAGTCTCATGTATGGTTGCAAGATTGGACTGCATTGTTTTGTCTTTGTCTTTGTCTTTGGTAGACATGGTTAACACTTGATGCGAGGGAGAAGAATGCGGTGACACTTGTGGAGATAGAGTAGTTGGTGTAGTTTGTTTTTTTGTTGTTTTAACAAGGGTTGAAGTATGGGACATTATCAAATTAGAATCCACTATTTCAAATTTTGAGGTTAGTTTCAATTTTATATGTAGTGAAAAGGAAAAAAAATTACTATAAATTCCAAATCTGTTGAATGTATTTTGTTTCCCTTATAATATAACTATACCAATTCAATAGCAATTCAATTAATAACAGAATTCAAAAAAAAAAAAAAAAGAAGGAAGAAGAAAGAAAAGAAAAAAGAAATATTATTATTTAGTGCCACAGAAACAAAAGAACAGGTATTAGCCTTTTCAAGTAAAAGGAAGACAAAAAGTAAAAGAAGGGAAGGAATATCAACTATATGTAGAAAACAAAAGAAAAAGAGTTGGAGGAGAAACTTTAGGAGGAGGAAAGAAAAAGAAGAAGGAAAAAAATGAAGTAAAAAGAGTTGTTCGGAAAGGAAAAGAGAGAGGGTAATATTTTAGTTCAACTGCTCAAGATCCCCAAGGACAATTGGTGGGCCACTGTGTGACACAGAATGCTGGACTCGATGGGCTTTGGCCTGATTCAGCATGGCTCTTCTTTTGCTTGAAGATCAGAGTTCAAATGGGAAGGGCTTAGGTTGTATTGACAGGACATTGAGTCTTAAAGCAGCCCACATATGAGGAATGCAAGTAGAAGCGAAGGGCTCCACTTACTTTTTCTTACCAGTATGGGATCCCGAGGCCGGCGCAGGCACGCAGGCACCCAACATGTGTGCACACGCACCCATGTGATATTTTGCTTTTGTGCATGCACCCAAATCTCACACGAGGACAATCTCATGAGCAAAAATTGCCAAAATCTCACCCGCACAAGGGTCCTCACATGAGGTTTTGCTTCGAGCGCATGCACAGAAGTGAAATCTTGCCAGGGGATTTGCACAGACGTGTAAGGCATGCGCGTGGCTGGGCCAGCCTCCAGAACTCATCAAAAAGTCCTAACGGATCGCCAATCCCATTCGTACCGGGTGGGACCCATCACTGGTGAGTATACATGGATACACTTTCAATTCCTTTTCTGAATTAAAAAAAAAAAACCTTATACATAACTATTTTGGTCAATCCCTTCTAAAATATCACTATGAACATGTAAATAAGTCTGAGAAATGAATGCAACTTAGCAGTTCAAAAACATGCCAATGCAAGTAGATAAACAGGTACCATTTTGGTGGGAGGGTAACAGTGTTCTGTGCACCTCAACGTATAGTCATGCTGGCCATAGGACCATCGCAGTGTCTTCAGATATTTATTTATGTATTTAGAAAATGTATATTGCCACCTAATCGCACATGACAACACAAGGCAGCTTACAAAGATATTAAAAACACCATATTAAAGGAGCCAGGGTGGCGCAGCAGGTAGAGTGCTGTACTGCAGGCCACTGAAGCTGACTGTAGATCTGTAGGTTAGTGGTTCAAATCTCATCACCGGCTCAATGTTGACTCAGCCTTCCATCCTTCCGAAGTGGGTAAAATGAGGACCCTGATTGTGGGGGCAATATGCTGGCTCTGTTACAAAGTACTATTGCTAACATGTTGCAAGCGGCCCTTAGTCAAAGGAGAAGGGCGGCATAAAAATTGAATGAATGAATGAATGAATGAATGAATGAATGAATGAATAAATAAATAAATAAATTAAATTAAATTAAATAAAAAGAAAAATAATATTCAATAGTCTCTGTATTTTATGTTTTGTTTCTTTGGTGATGATATGTAAGATTGTATTATCCTCTGTCTTTTTTTTTTAACTGCATAATTTGACAGCCCATCTTAGCTTCATTTAAGAGTATGAGTAATATGCAGACGTAAAACTTGTCAGCAGCCCTGAAAAAGAACATTTATATGTATGAAAATAAATTGATGGCTCTTTCTTAGTTTTTTTAAAAAAAACCTTCACTACAATCCATTGCAGTTTTTTGAGTCACATCTGAGGATTCTTTCTTAGTTCAGAATATAAAGAATACAGTGAGCTTTCATTTTTCCAACTGCAGCAGCATTTTTATATTTCTCTGTGGGTTATTTGGGAAAAAATGAATATCAAGATAGGAAGAAGGAGTCATCTTGCTTTTTCCAATAGGCAAGTGCAGAAATAGCTGATTTGTTGGTGGGTTTTATGAGAAAATATATTGGTGATTGCAATGTATATCCAATCTGCCAAGTGGCTGAGTCGTAAAAGACAACCATCTTTTTATATATATATATATATATATTTATCCACTGGTTTTTAAAATAACAAAAATATATTCATATTCAAAGGTTGTTTGAATCTAACTTGGATCTGTAATATTCCCAGTTTTGTTGCTTTAACAAACTCATATAATATAATGATCATATAATCATTTTACTTGACAGCTGGCTTTTGGCCTCTCATGCCACATTTTTTAGTCAGTTTTGAAGTTCATTTTCCTTTGACTAATATTGGTGTCATTTTACAGCCTACAGGCTTAGATTTAATTCCCTGTTGTAGAGACTGTGTTGCTTGAAGCAGTATTGGCAGTGAACAAAGAATTATATTCTTGAAAATCTATTAACCTCTCCCCTGCATTCTTATATTTACTCAAATCAAATTCGTTTTCAATTTTTCTCCTATTTTGGAATTCTAATCATTCACAAGCAGTACTACACCTTTTCTAGATGTTGCATTTATCTCCTCTTGCTATTAGTTATAGAGTTCCTTAATGTCACTAAGTCTATAGAAGGGTATAGATTTAAATAATATTAATGTTACTGAATATCAATTTTAATAGATTATTCTATTAAATAAAGAATATAATAGGTTATTATTTGAGTTATAGCCAAGGATATACTTAGTGAAATTTTTATTTTTATTTATTTTATTTATTTATTAGATTTGTATGGCGCCCCTCTCCGAAGACTCAGGGCGGCTCACAACGTCAATAAAAACAATATAACAGTGGAACAAATCTAATATTAAAAACATATAAAACCCTATCATTACTTAAAAACCAAACAGCAACATTCATACCAAACATAAAACAAAGTATAAAAATAGCCTGGGGAAAAGTGTCTCAACTCTCCCATGCCTGGCGGTATAAGTGAGTCTTAAGTAGTTTACGAAAGACAGGAAGGGTGGGGGCAGTTCTAATCTCCGGGGGGAGTTGGTTCCAGAGGGCCGGGGCCGCCACAGAGAAGGCTCTTCCCCTGGGGCCCGCCAAACGACATTGTTTAGTCGACGGGACCCGGAGAAGGCCAACTCTGTGGGACCTTATTGGTTGCTGGGATTCGTGCGGTAGCAGGCAGTTCCGGAGGTACTCTGGTCCAATGCCATGTAGGGCTTTAAAGGTCATGACCAACACTTTGAATTGTGACCGGAAACTGATCGGCAGCCAATGCAAGCCACGGAGTGTTGAAGAAACGTGGGCGAATCTTGGAAGCCCCACGATGGCTCTCGCGGCTGCGTTCTGCACGATCTGAAGTTTCCAAACATTTTTCAAAGGTAGCCCCATGTAGAGAGCGTTGCAATAATCGAACCTCGAGGTGATGAGGGCATTTAATATCATTGTTACACCATTTCTTTGTATACATCCATATCCATGGGGAGGACAAGTGACAAATGTTCATTATGACATCAAGACTCAGGCACCATGAATTACATATCTGAATCCAATGTCTGGATGCATTATGCATGTACAAAAAGCCAGAATTTGCAGTACATATTTCATCATTTTTTATCACCACAGTTTAATAGCAGATATACCGTATATTGTTTGGTGGTCTGAATGCTTTGCAACACAGGAATCAAATTTAAAGTAACTAATTTTGGCCTACCTAATTTCATTTATTCTTAAGGTACCCTAACATGCGGAGCTTAATTTCCATTTTGAAACATGGCTCTTATGTTCCATGCCCCAAATATTAAAAAGGAGTCATTTTTTTTAGTATTGGCTTCATCAATGACTAGAATTTGCAATTTGCCCATTTCATCACTTTCAAATATACTAAAAAAAAAATCAATATTCTTGCAGAATGTTGCTTTCTGACATGTGCCTCCCACCAGTAGTGGATTTTACTTACCTTTGCTACCAGTTTGGCAAAGTGCGTGTGTGGTACTTCTGCACATGCACAGATCATCTCTGATGATGTCTGGACAGCTGGGTGGAACCTCCCACTGCTACAGGTTGGGGCGAACTGGTAGCAACCCACCACTACCTCCCACCCTTTCCACCTGACTTAACTAAATGTTAAATGGTTTTTTAGCAATAATTCAGAAGTGGTTTGTCGCTGTCTTCTCCTGGAGTTCCTTCTGTTAGGTGGGTTGGCCTTCCTCACATTTATTGACCCTTACTGGTCCTTTCTTCCCTCTTTGTGTTTGCCATTTAACTTTCTTTTTTTTTTAATTTTACAAGCAAGAATGACCCTACCAGGAGTTCCCATTCTCATCAACGTTGAGCCCTTCTAATATATCAAGATAGAGTTATTGGGAGGAATTAATTTAGACACAACTACTCTACAAAAAGACCTAGACTCAGTTTCTCACTGGTCCAACACATGGCAACTCCAAATCTCAACCAGCAAATGCTCTGTCCTACACATCGGCAAAAAGAATCTGAACTTCAAATACAAACTTAATAAACAAATTATCACAGATAATCCTCACTCAGTCAAGGACCTCGGAATACTAATAACTAAAGATCTAAGTGCCAAAGCCCACTGCAACAACATCGCTAAGAAGGCCTCAAGAGTTGTTAATCTAATCCTACATAGCTTCTGCTCTGGAAATCTCACACCACTCACCAGAACTTACAAAACTTTCGCCAGACCCATCCTAGAATACAGCTCATCTGTTTGGAACCCATATCGCATCTCAGACATTAACACCCTTGAAAATGTTCAAAGAAACTTCACAAGAAGAGCCCTTCATTCCTCCACTCAAAACAGAATACCCTACGAAACTAGACTTACAATCCTGGGTCTTGAAAGCTTAGAACTACGACGCCTTAAACATGATCTAAGTATTGCCCACAAGATCATATGCTGCAATGTCCTGCCTATCAAAGACTACTTCAACTTCAACCACAACAACACAAGAGCACACAACAGATTCAAGCTTAATATTAACCGCTCCAAATTTGACTGTAAAAAAATATGACTTTAGTAATCGGGTTGTCAAAACGTGGAACTCATTACCGGACTCTGTAGTATCATCTCCTAACCCCCAACATTTTACCCTTAGACTATCCACGGTTGACCTCTCCAGATTCCTAAGAGGTCAGTAAGGGGCGTGCATAAGTGCACTAGAGTGCCTTCCGTCCCCTGTCCTACAGTCTCTCCTATATCTCATATTTCTTCTCTAGCATATCCTCTATAACCTTCATTGTGTATTATTGTGTGTTGGACAAAATAAATAAATACAATTAAGCTTACATCTATGAAGGCATATACAGGATCATACAGTTAACATCTTTCTGTTCCCTTTGGAACCACTGACCGGACCTCTGATAAATGACTTGCTATTGTTACAGTTTACTAGATTTACCAGAATCATGTTGCTGGTTCTCAGTCTTCCAGTGGATCTTGTATGCAAAAGATTCATGTTTCAGTAATAAACATCTCCAGACCCATCTGGAGACTCTTTCCAGACAGGCAGCTTTTCTGCTGCCCAGTCCTCCTGATTACAATTTATTAATCCAGGCTATTCATATAAATCTAAAAAAAAATCCCAGATAAATCCCAGATTTATTCAAATTTTGGGACACCATGATTACAGGCATGTTTATATGTTGTGGTTAGCTCTGGCCCTGCTCCTGCCCCAAGGACTGTGGATGTGGGGGAGACATCCACATGCTGCAGGCCTGTTTTGCCCCCGGTGGAATCTGCTGATGAAGGCTCCTCTGACCAAGAAGACATGAGTGACAGGGAGGAGGAGAGTGGGGCAGACAGCTCAGAAGGAGATCAATTATCTAGCTTCTCCTTGGATTCAGAACAAGAGTTAATGATACAGCCATGCATGTGGAGAGCGATGCATAGGCAACAACAACTGAGAGATTATTATCAAAGAAAATGAGACCACCTGTGGTTGGGTGGGGCTGTGGTAATTAGTGAGGCTGCTATAAATAGCAGCCTGTGGGTTTGGCCATTGTGGAGGATTATCTGATCGTTGTGTTGCGTGACTGTTTTACTGACTTTGACTTTTTGTGTGCTGATTTTTCCCCGCTTTGAAACTAAACCAGAGCAAAGTGTGTTTCACTTTGTGAAAGAAGAAGGACTATGAATTGCCTCACAGCTGCAAGCTAAGTATCACAGAACTGATAAGGGACTTGTACAAATTACCAGTTTGTTTGGAGACGAGTGCTCTTTGTTATACCAAAAGAGGGCTTGGTTTAAGTGAATTTTCATTATAAAGAACATTGTTTTGAATTTTCAAATGTGTGTGTGTCTGAAATTTGTACCTACCTGAGAGCCCGACAGAACATTATATATTCATGCAGCTAGAATCTCGTAGGGAATTATGGGCCCATCATCACTTCCTCTTTATTTTCCAAAACAAAACCTGATCCATTAGTATTTATTTCCACATCCCTGAAATGAAGATGGAGTAAAGGGAGAAGTAGTAGAATCCGGTGAATTATTCATATCATGTTAATTCTAATTTATTCTATGCAGAGGGATCATTCAGATATACATATCTTCTTGTTCCTGAAAGATTCATTACAAGGAAGAAATGAAGAAAATTATTTGCAGAACAAGTCAAGCACAGTGAAATGTAGCACAAAAAAACTTTCCAGTCCTAAACGAGGAATGTCTGTCACCTTTTTTGAAGAACCCAATTATTGCCAGTAATGACTGTCTGGTGGCTTAAGGGCACTTCTATATAGAGAATAGAATTTCAGATCTGAAAGAAAACACTCCGAAGGACAAGTCTCTTTGGATTTAATTTATTCATGGATATCTTATCTGTCTGTTCTTAATCACATTTATACCAAAGTAAATCTCATTACTTGCATGTAGTTTCCCTTCTAAGGAGCCTGTATAAAGGCCCAGCGAAATTACTACCCACCTGGAAAACCATGCTACATTACAACGCGTTGTTTCCATTGCCAATCTTTGCTCTGCATTAACGAGGCAAGTGGATCCTTACTTAGATTTCACAGGCCAAGTTAAGGAGCAGGATTGGTCGGATTCCCTGCCTGTCAGGCCGATGCCATCGTTTTGAGTTAGAGGCTTTGGCCTGCCACAAGTAGAATAATACTGTGGGAACTGGGAGAGGTGGTTGCATGAGGGGGAAAGACACTAGCCACATCAAATTCCTTCCAGAAGATTCAAGGTCATCCTTTGTTCAGCACCAGCGGAAGTACAGGGGAAGACTGTGGACATTCATAGAAACAGAGTGATCCACGTGATGAACTTATTCATTCATTCGTTGGTTTATTTGTTTGTTTGTTTGTTATACAAATATAGTATTATACTATGTATAATATAAGTATAAAGTAGAGATTGAAAAGATAAAAAGACATTAGGGCAGGGATGGTAGCATGAAGGTGCCCTTATGCACACCCCTTACAGACCTCTTAGAAAAGGAGAGAGGTCTATTGTAGATAATGTAAGGTTGAAGATTGGGATTGGGAGAAGAAACAACGGTGTCTGGTAGTGAATTCCAGGCATTGATCACTCTATTGCTGAAATCGTATTTTCTGCAGTCTAGTTTGGAGCGATTTTATTTGTTTGTTTGCTTGCTTGCTTGCTTGCTTGCTTGCTTGCTTGCTTGCTTGCTTGCTTGCTTGCTTGCTTGCTTGCTTATTTATTTATTTATTTTTGTCAAACAATTATAGGGTGGTAATTTGTACAAATAAAACATTAGATAAGTAATGATAAAAAGTAACAAAAGAAGACAATAGGACAGGGACGGTAGGCACAGTGGTGCGCTTATGCACGCCCCTTATAGACCTCTTAGAAAGGGGGAGAGGTCAACTGTAGATAGTCTAAGGCTAAAGGTTTTGGGATTATGAGTAGAAACCACAGAATCAGGTAGTGCATTCCAGGCGTTGATTATTCTGTTGCTGAAGTCGTGTTTTTTGCAGTCATGTTTGGAGCGGTTGACATTTAGTTTAAATCAATTTCATGCTCGTGTGTTGTTGCAGTTGAAGATGAAGTAGTTGTTAACAGGTAGGACATTTTGGTATATGATTTTATGAACTATAATTAAGTTGGAAAGGAGACGACAGAGTCTTCTTTTAATAGATAAAAACATTTAGTTTTTATCTATTGCATGCTCTTGTGGTGTTGTTGTTAAACATGAAGTAGTCGCTAACAGGGAGTACATTGTGATGTATGATTTTATGAACAACATTTAAATCAGTTCAGAGGCAGCATAGCTGTAAAATTTCTAAACGTAGTAATTGAAGTGTGGAGGAGTAAGATAATTTGTTGTGTGAGGAGGAGCGGAGGATTCTTTTTGTGAAGTATTTCTGGACTGAAATTTGTCTTTTCCCATAGTGAAACAGTGAAATGATCGTTCGACTCCCAAAGGGGTCCAGACCCCCAGGTTGAGAACCACTGTTCTAGTATGAAGACTAAATCATCTGCAAATGCTTGTAGCTTGTATTCCTCCTTTTAATTTTTCATTCCTTTAATTTCCTTATTCTCCCATATTTTTCTCATTAGAGGGCCCAAAGCAGACCCCCAAAAGTTGCAGTTCGACCACTTCCCACAGTGAGCTACCGAGGGAAATGACTGTGTCGTCCCGGTGTTGGTTCCTCTCCTCAGGAATGGCTGGTTTAGTTGCCTGTTAAATTACCTGACATGTGGCAGAAGCCAAGGGAGCATCTGGGGCAAAGTAGGCAGTGACCATCACAGCTCCTCCTCAGGAGCTATTCTCCAGCAGTCCAGCTATTTATGAATGCAGAAGGCTCAGACTGGGTACAGAAATAGCCCAGATAAGAGGTAACAGGTGCTGAGGAGAGATATGATATAAAGCCAACTATTTTTTCTTAGATTTTTATCCCACTCTTTAATTTTTATTTACAGTGGTACGTCTACCTAATACTGCTCTACTTATGAACTTTTCTAGATAAGAACCGGATGTTCAAGATTTTTTTGCCTCTTCTCAAGAACCATTTTCCACTTACAGACCTGAGCCTCCGAAACTGTAACCGGAAAAGGCACGGAGAAACCTCTGTGGGACCTCTCTATAAATCTCCTGGGAGGAAACAGGGCTGAAAAAGGTGGGGACAAGCCTCTGTGGGGCCTCTCTAGGAATCTCCTGGGAGGAAACAGGGCCTCCACCCTCCCTGTGGTTTCCCCAATCGCAAGCATTATTTGCTTTTACATTGATTCCTATGGGAAAAATTGCTTCTTCTTACAAACTTTTTTACTTAAGAACCTGGTCACGGAACAAATTAAGTTCATAAGTAGAGGTACCACTGAATTTATAAAAGTTATAGACCACCAATCTTATCGGATGGTAACTCTAGGTGATTTATACATTTGCATATACAGTGGTACCTCGGTACTCGACCACAATTCGTTCCAGAAGTGTGGTCGAGAACCGATTTGGTCGAGTACCGAATTTATTTATCCCATAGGAAATAATGGAAATGGATTTAATTGGTTCCCAGCCCCTGTTAACTCGCTGGGAACCAATTAAATCTATTTTCTTTATTTCCAATGGGATAAATAAATTCGCTACTCCAAGCTGCAGGAAAGGTGGGGGCTGCTGGAAGCAATGAGGAAAGGAGCCCCCAGAAGCTGCCATCCCGGCAGCTTCAGGGGGGCTGAGGAGCTCTCTAAGAGCTCCAAGCTGCAGGAAGGGTGGGGGCTGCTGAAATCTTGGCAGCTTCTGGGGGCTCCTTTCCTCATTGCTTCCTTTTATTACCTGTAAGCAGCTTCAAAAACTTTCTCCTTCCCTGTGGCTCCAACACGCCACGATTTCCCTTCCAGTAGCAAGAGCCCCGGGAAGTCACGTAATGAAGGGAAGCTGCTGGAGCGGCAGCAATTGCTGAGATGGCTCCGTCGGCTTCCCTTCACCACGTGACGTTCCCGGCGCTCTTGCTACTGGAAGGGAAATCGCCGATTTCAGTAGCAAGAGCGCCGGGAACGTCACGTGGTGAAGGGGAGCCGATGGAGCCATCTCAGCAATTGCTGCCGCTCCAGCAGCTTCCCTTCATTACGTGACTTCCCGGCGCTCTTGCTACTGGAAGGGAAATCGCTGCGTGTTGGAGCCACAGGGAAGGAGAAAGTTTTTGAAGCTGCTTACAGGTAATAAAAGGAAGCAATAAGGAAAGGAGCCCCCAGAAGCTGCCAAGATTTCAGCAGCCCCCACCCTTCCTGCAGCTTGGAGCTCTTAGAGAGCTCCTCAGCCCCCCTGAAGCTGCCGGGATTACATTTCAGATAATGAACAAAATTTTCTCTGGCTGTTCGGTATCTGAATTTTTGTTCAGATACCGAAGCAAATTTTTGCCGAAAATTTTGTTCGTTATCCGAAATGTACGAGAAAGGAAGCGTTCGAGTACCGAGGTACCACTGTATACATGTGTGCATGCGTGTGTGTGTGTTGTTGAGATCCTAACCCAGCTGGAGTTTTTTATGCTAAGGTAGGACTAGAAATCACAACCTCTTAGTTTCTAGACTAACTCCTTAACCACTACACCAAACTGGTTCTCAGAAATCTGTTCTTGATTGACCAACAGATAGTGACCAACCAGCAACAGACAATGATGACATCATAATAGTCCCCAGGATTAACACCATGTTCCATGGGGTATAACAGCTTATCTTTTGCATGGAAAAGAATCAAATTCAATTATGGGCATTTCCAGATGGAGCTCAGAAAAAGCTCTGTGCATTTGAATAAACTGCTGAACTAGTTATTTTAATGACTAACTTCAATAACGTAACCCTTTACCTTGCTTTTTGTTATATTTATGTTTTTTACAGTTGGCACCTGCTTGAATAATTACAATGGAAAGAGACATTCAACCAGGAAAAGCTGAAAGGGAGCAATAATAAAGAAAAATGCAAAAAAAAAAAAAGCAACAGTTTTTAAAATACTTTTTAAAGAGAGAGCAAATTTCACGGAAAATAACCTTAAGGCTCTTTCCCCAAAATCCTTATGCTTCTTCACCTTTTCTACAATTTGTGTTGTTATCAGTGGGAAGCAAATCTTGGTGGTAGACATAGTATTTAAGTCCCCATCCTTCAACTTCATTGCTCACTTCAGCACACAGCAGTGGAAATGAAGTAAGAGCGAAGGATTGAATGTCCCATCAGTTGGGCAAGACAGTCTATTGTTCAGGTCTCACATTTTTAAAAATCACTCTATTCATCATGACAACAATCCCAGTTCAGTTCCTAACAGTCAGACCTTTTTAAAAAACATAGAGTTCCCCATTAGCACATCTTGCTTCAGCAAAAACTTTCACTGATAACACAAAAGATTTCAGTCTCACCTTCACCATAGTCCATTCTCCAGTAGGGCCAGTATCAACAGAATTAGGAAAGGGAACCAATGCCTCCCACTTCTATCAATTGCTAAGTTATTCTGGCAAAACGCTATTTGCAACAATAAGGGCATAGAAAAGTTCTCTGCTAGATTAATTATTTAGCCCATCATCTTCTTTTCTACCATCTAAGTATTATTTTTCTACATAACTGAGGGGTTTTTTTGCTAATTAGAAACATAGAAACATAGAAGACTGACGGCAGAAAAAGACCTCATGGTCCATCTAGTCTGCCCTTATACTATTTCCTGTATTATATCCATTGTAAGATAAAATACAGGAAATAGTATAAGGGCAGACTAGATGGACCATGAGGTCTTTTTCTGCCGTCAGTCTTCTATGTTTCTATGTTTCTAATTCTTGTAGTTAGAGGGGGCTGGGAAAGATATCCATAAGCAATAGCGCCTTTCCTCACCCTCAGCTGAAGGATCAACAACAAGCTCTCTGAGAGAAAAAAAACCAGGGGAACATCAAGGAAGAATTCTGACATGGCTGATGTGTGAGTGCTTGCAAAACCTCTCTGAACACAATGGAGATTAAAGGTGTCAAGTTGCTGTGATGGAAGAAATTACTGGTTGGCTTTAATCTTTCAAGTTTACAATAGCCCATAGAAAAAATGTCCAGAGTTCTCTACTTGGGTATCAGGTAAAGATTGTCTTAGGCCAGTGATGGCAAACCTTTTTTTTCCTTGGGTGCCAAAAGAACGTGCCTGTGCCCTATCACACATGCGCAAGTACCCACACCCATAATTCAATGCCAGGGGAGGGTGAAAACAACTCCCCCCCCCGAGGCCCTCTAGAGGCCAAAAACGGCCTGTTTCCCAACTTCTGGTGGGCCCAATAGGCTAGTGTTTTGCCCTCCCTAGACTCCAAAGGCTTCCCTGGAGCCAGGGGAGGGCAAAACACCCTCCCCATCCCCCAGAGGCTCTCTGGAAGCCAAAAACACCCTCCCAGAGCCTTTGTGTGAGCCAAAAATCAGCTGGTCGGAACACACATGCACGTTGGAGATGAGCTAGGGCAACGGCTTGCGTGTCAGAAGATATGACTTCCTGTGCCACCTGTGGCACACATGCCATTGGTTTGCCATCACCATCTTAAGCCTTCTATTGTTATCCCAGAAGTTAATAGACACCCCGTGAGCTCCCTGAATGAAAGTAGATTAAGTACTCCAATTTGATCTGTTCAGCTTTTGCCCCCAATATTCCATAAATTAAAAAAGCCGAGACACAATTACATTTTCATACTTTAAAAAAAATATTATTATTATTATTATTAATATTAATATTATTAATATTATTAATTAGATTTGTATGCCGCCCCTCACTGGAGACTCGGAGTGGTTTTTCCAAGAACCATTGTGAAAAATTACTTCATCTTACACATTCTGTACTGGCAATAGCTTTATTTGCCTGGGGCTACTGAGGGCCTTATCCCAACCATAAAGGGAATATAGAGTGGGATTTTTAGAGTTTTCATTGTTATTTGCCTTAATTTGCCTTCTTGAGGGCTTGTGGGATATTTTTCATGAATTTCTTATCTGAAAATGGGGAAGTAATTGAGAAAGTGTTTTTTTGCAATCATTTTCAGAAACTTTTCTGACAGCTGCCATATTAAGAATTAAGGCATTCACATAGTTTTTGCTGCCCTTTGGCCATTGGTTATGATCATTATTTCTCTTTTGCAAATACAAAACTGAGATCAATGGAGGAAAAAAGATTGGCCTAAAGCAATAGGGGGAGATTAAGGCCGGAGATGGATTTAAATTGAAACTCAGCACACTCTCAAGAAATGCGACAAGTCCTGTCATTGGAGAATCAGAGAAAAATATTTTCCCCAAGAACCAAGGTAGCTGCCGTACATCCAGGCTGGATACGATTGGCAGCAGGGTAATCCCCTCAGCTCAAGGCAATTTAACTACAACTAATGTGGGATAAGTGGACGGAGGATGGCAATCAAGTTTGAAATGAAGAGGCTTAGCGTGAATTGAAAGAAAGGAAGAAAATCCTATAAAATGCAAAGATTTTATATGGCCAACTTCACATATACCCTTGTACCAGTAATGGGCAGCCAAAATTTTTACTGCCATGCTGTGGGTGTGGCTTATTTTGTGGGTGTGGCTTGATGGTCATGCAGCTGTGCATTCAGCTTCATTTCACCCCATCCTGCCTGTTGCCCATCCCTGCCTTGTACCATGTATAAGGTGGGCAATCATCATCATCATCATTATTATTATTATTTATTAGATTTGTATGCTGCCCCTCTCCGGAGACTCGGGGCAGCTCACAACAATAGTCATCCTCCTTTAGGGAGGACAGTCCCTTTTTTGTAGGTTCCGTCCTTCCTCAAAAAGTGCCCTCCTACCTGTCCTCCTTTTTGATATTTTAAAACCAATCTTTTAATCTCTGTATTCAGAGATGCTGCGCCGAACAGTTACGCGTCATGTGACAAAGAAACACAGAAGACTGACAGCAGAAAAAGACCTCATGGTCCATCTAGTCTGCCATTATACTATTTCCTGTATTTTATCTTAGGATGGATATATGTTTATCCCAGGCATGTTTAAATTCAGTTACTGTGGATTTACCAACCACGTCTGCTGGAAGTTTGTTCCAAGGATCTACTACTCTTTCAGTAAAATAATATTTTCTCATGTTGCCTTTGATCTTTCCCCCAACTAACTTCAGATTGTGTCCCCTTGTTCTTGTGTTCACTTTCCTATTAAAAACACTTCCCTGCTGAACCTTATTTAACCCTTTGACATATTTAAATGTTTCGATCATGTCCCCCCTTTCCCTTCTGTCCTCCAGACTATACAGATTGAGTTCATGAAGTCTTTCCTGATACGTTTTATGCTTAAGACCTTGCACCATTCTTGTAGCCCATCTTTGGACCCGTTCAATTTTATTAATATCTTTTTGTAGGTGAGGTCTCCAGAACTGAACACAATATTCCAAATGTGGTCTCACCAGTGCTCTATACAGCGGGATCACAATCTCCCTCCTCCTGCTTGTTATACCTCTAGCTATGCAACCAAGCATCCTACTTGCTTTCCCTACCGCCTGACTGCACTGTTCACCCATTTTGAGACTGTCAGAAATCACTACCCCTAAATCCTTCTCTTCTGATGTTTTTGCTAACACAGAACTGCCAATACAATACTCAGATTGAGGATTCCTTTTCACCAAGGGTACAGTTCAAAAGGACACGATTATGAAACGCATGCGCAGGGCACAGGAGAACTTCACGTGTCTTGCACTTGTCTCCCACCATTGCCCCTACATTATACTTTGTATTTACTTCTAACGGAAATACAAAATATTTCTTTCTCAGAGAGCATTATACTGAGGTAAGTACAATTCACATTTTATTAATTCATTAATTCAATTTTATACAACCCTGTTTTCCACACGTGTAAAATAATTTAAATAAGCTTAGTAAAGTTTTAGTTTTAATTATTAATTTTATTTATTCATAATGACATAAATGTTTCATTTATTGACATTGTAGTTTTTTCTTAAAATTTTTCATCCTCCTTTTTTATTGTAAAAAAATTGGTCACCTTAACCATGTACCAAAGTGCTCTAATTATTATTTTTCAAATGCACAATATAGAAAGAGTAACAGAACAATCAATAGCATCTTTAAAACCTATAAGGTTTGATCATAGCATGACTACTGTCTCTTTTGTCAGAAGGCTGTATAGCCAGTAAAAAGTGTTTTCTTAATTAAAAAAAATCAAATAGTTAATCCTATGTTTGGATACAAGATGCTGGAAGATTGGGGGGGGGAGTTGATCTGAGGATGTAGTAAAAAACAAAGAAGATGGCAGCCATAACAATCCTATCAAGCTTCCACTGTCCTTTACGTGCATCACAGACTCTTAATCACACTGTCTTGGCTACATCTTATCTTTTTGAAGACACCCCTGATAACAGGAGAGGATCCATTCTAAAGGCAGCTTACACAAAGCAGCCAAGAAAAGCTACCTCAAAGATCCTGTCAATCTTTAAATTCGTGTGCACTACCATCCTCCCAAACTGCCTAAGGCCACAGAGGGCAATGTGGGTTGCTACCAGTGCAGTAGCAGACTGCGCACCAGTAGGGGACGCCAATTCGCACAATTTTTGCATGACCACGCCGGTGGCAATCCTATGGACGCCGCCATCTTTTTTCAATTTTTTGTATTTTTTTTTGCTTCGGGCGCATGTACAGAAGCAAAATCTCACAAGGGGACATGCGGGAGAGAGATTTCAGCGATTTTTTTTTTGTTTCGTGCGTGCACTGAAGCAAAAAAATTGCCAAAACCTCACACAGCCGCATGTCCCCTCATCAGATTTCAGGGCATTTTTGCTTCCTGCATATGCACAAAAGCAAAGACATGCTGGGGATGCTTGTGTGCACGCACAAGAGAAGCAAAGCTGCATGCGCAGCGCACCAGTAGCACCGATAATGGAAATCTGCCCCAAACCCACTGGTATAGGTAGTGGAGCATTTCCCTTTCCCATTCCATAGTAGGATTACCCACCTTTCTTTCCTTCAAAGCCTTTCTTTCCTCGCCTCTTAACAAATGAGCCCATATGCACAACAGAAGAAAGAAGCCCTGTTGATCATGGGCAAAGATAAACTGGTCAGATGTCTGGTCAGACCTTAAGGTGACCAGACAGTCCCGCTTTTTAGGAATTTTTCCCGTGTTCCACGTTATTTTTAAAAAGTCCTGCTTTTTTCGGGCGGCCAGTTGGCAGAAGCACGCTCACTCTGGCTCTGCAGCACCCCACTGCCACCGCCATGATGCCCTGTCCAGCCCTCCTGCTTCTGGGCTTGTTGCAAGCCGACCCAAGCCACCTCCATGCCCCAAACCGATGGGCCAAACCTGTCCTGACGCTGCAGGACCCACAACTCCCGCTGCAGTTTCCCTCCAGCCCTCCAGCAGCGCCTACAGACAGGGGCCCTGCGGATTCCATCGAAGCCGCCACCCTCCGCCAGCTATGTCTTCATGGGGAAGAACAGGCAAGCTGTTTTGAGCATTTTGAGTTTTGTCAGTCGTCGTCCCCCGCCTCCCCCGCACCTCCGCCTATGGTGTACTGCCGCCTTAGCTAACTCATGATCTGGTCACTTTAAATAAGCTATAACAAATATGTCCAAGCTTGCTTTTTTCTTCCCTTTCCTAGCACTTCTCTTTTTTCTTATGATTTTATCTTTTGATTATACATTGTGCATATTTGTCTTTTGTTTTATGTAATTTTTAAATACAGATAATTGTTGCTATAATATATGGATATAGATTTATTTATGTATAATACAAGATTTTTCTTCACTATGTACCCCCTTCCCTTTCCCCCCTTTTCTCATTCCCCTTCCCCACCCCTACCCCCCCACCCCCCCAAAAAAAATTTTTGGTAGCCCATCACTACACGCGGACCAAAAATAGTTCGCCATCACTGGCCTATACTGTATTCCACAGAATGGATCACTGTAGCATTTTAGCTACAAAACAAACCAAAGCTTTATTTTGAACCACAGCCATTTCTTTGAATAACAAGTTGCTTGGCCTTGGGACAGACTATCCCAATAGATAGATCTTTAGCCCAGAAGGATTTTCTCCGAATTGGCGTGCCAAGGGTGCGCAAGAGAAGAATCACTGCTTCTCATTTAGCGCAACTCAGGAAGCAGCCACTAATCTATAGATCTAACTGTGGCAGCTTACAGTTTATTCATTATAGCTGTGCCAACACTTCTGTCTATTGACACATTCTAAATTGAACCTGATTGTTTACAACAGGTCAATATTTTCAGAATGTTATCTCATGAGGCTTCATTTAGCCGCATAAATGTTTTCAGGAGGGGGAGAGTAGAGGAGCATGGGGGATGGGAATGATTAATGCAGAGCAACATGGGCCATCCAACAGTTTCATCACACTCATAATCATGTTATTTTATCTCTTTCTCTCACACTTTTCCCAACCCCCAGACCGAGAGAGAGAAAAACTGTTTGCAGAAAATAAGGTGTTCCGTAGCACATCACTCCCATCGATTCGTAGGACAGATGCTTTAGCAGATAACGGTGAAATCCTTCCTCCTTCTTTCCCTCTCCCCTGCCTCAGCCAACCCACAACAGTTCCGAGCTTGAACATGGTTTTCTAAATCTGCACACATGCTTTATAAAATAAAAGCAAGGCCGGAATTTTGGGTGCGCTAATTGCCTTTAAAAAAAAAAAACCTGCTCTATGCCTCTCTTCATCTTTGCCATTCAGAGTAGGATAAATGCTTTTCTGGCTGTGGACCAGCAGCACAAACACACACTTAGAAAACTGAGTAGGGAGAGCAGAGTTGCAAGAAGTCTCCAGCAACCTCCTTTATACATTCATTGGCCTTAACTGACAACACGGATCCTGTTATTAAAGATTCCATGGCAAATAATAGCTTCTTTCACTGTTATGAAACACAGGGACTATCAATATTATGACAGCGAGACTCTGCCAGGGCCTTACTGGCCTTACTTCGACATCCAGAAATTCCAGTCTGATTTTAGAAGAAATATAAATAATGCAGGCAAATAAAATGCCTACATATCTCCTGCTTCATTGAAGGAAAGGAAGAGGGGATAGGTCAAATGGACAGAACTCTGAATAAGTCATCAAGCTTCATCCACGTAGGGAACAGCCAGTTGAAAAAAATAACACATTTGCGGGGATCAGAGTTATTACTATACAGCTGGGCAGCAAAAATTTAGGTGATCACTAGTTGGCAGCAAAAGAGGAATAGGATTAACACATTGATCCCATCTAGTGGTCTTCCATGGTATTGTCTGAAATAACATATTGTAATTTTGCAACTAATTAAAAGGCAGCAACCCAGTGGCTATGGCTTCCTTTTAATGGTTTAAGGATGACATGCAACCAATGTGCAAAAAGGCTCTGTTCCGACTCTGTATAAAGCATAAACGTGAAAAATAACCTGTTTGTCTTCAACCCAGAAAAGAGATTCCAGTTACTTCCCCTAGAACAGTAGTTCTCAACCTGGGGGTCAGGACCCCTTTGGAAGAACCATGGAAGAAGACAAATTCCCCATGGTGTTAGGAACTAAAGCTTCTATTCTGTTGCCTTGGAAAATATTTTTACAATCCGACCAATCAGGGGTTTACAGTGGGGTGTCCCTCTGACCTTCCTGCCAATCAGCTTAAAGCTCTGTTGGAAGAATTGGCGCTAGACTTATAGCTGGGGGTCACCACAAATGAGGAATTGTATTAAGGGGTTGTGGCATTAGAAAGGTTGAGAACCACTGGACTAGAAGCACTAAAGAGAAGATGGAAGCAGAGGAGATGGATCTCTAACTGAAAAAAAGGACCAAAGTGGACTATTATGTTTTCTCATCTTTTGACTGGAAAAAAATATAAGGCAAGAGAGAACCTCTGTGTTTACCTTAGTAAATAAACAGGTGTTGGGACCACAAAACTCCCAAAATATTCAGCTATTCTGCCAAAAAGCCTGGAGAAAGCCAAGGTGTCTGAAATCCCTTTGAGAAAGAGTTCAAGTCACGTTGAATCTTGTGGTCTCCATTACATGATACACCAACACTTTCCAATGAAGTGCTAAAATTTCTCTGTCATAGCTTCTCTGCTAATACATGGGATGTGACTGGAATTCTCTCTACAATTAGATGAATTTTTATGATCGGTGATGGCCAAAATGAGGCAGCTCCCAATATCTTCTCTTTTGCTTTGCATCTTATTTCTGCAGGATTGCCAGAGGACCCAGATTGTTCTGCTGGGTCCTCTGGAAAAATGTCTCATTTTTGCTCTATCTCAGCTTTTATTGATGGAATAATGATCACATGTAGTGCAGCAAATGTTAGTCAATGGAGGCTAGTTTCATCAGCTTACTTGATGGTCAAATATATGCACGCCTACACATTCTTCTCAGAGCTTTTTCATTTTTTTGGCAATGTCATGGAATGTGTCCCCCTGGTGTCATTGTTGTTGTTTTTTTAATATTTTTTATTATTTTTCAAAAGACAGACAAAAACAAACAACATTCAACATTTAAGGAGCTACCATTGCTCCGCTTGTCGTAGAAGTCTAACTAATACAGAAAAGGAAAAGCCTAACTATAATCAGATCAATACAGAAATATAACACACGCACACTATATTCTTGTTAAATTTAATTCTATATTCTTTATATTAATTAAGTTTCTTGTCTATAAAATATCAAATACTTATTCAAAAAATAAAATATAGGAAATAACACTTCTAACTTTATCATACTGTAAAAATACTCTATGTTTATATTGTTTTTAAACTATTACACTCTATCTATTAACCTTCAAAATAATAAGTTCTGATAATTATAAATTCTTACTTATTTGATTTTTAAAACTATATTTAAAATTCCACCATTCATATACTTTATCCCATATTTTATAAAATTCTGTTTCAACTTGATTATTCCAATGTTTTGTCATCATGTCTAGTTCTGCACATTCCATAATTTTTTTAAATACTTCTACATCTTTTGGTATTTCCTTTTCTTTCCATTTCTGTGCAAATGTAATTCTTGCCGCAACCAATATATGTATTATTAAATAGTAAATTTCTTTTTTATACTTCTTATTTGAAATACCAAACAGGAAAAATTCAGGAGATTTTTTAATCTTCTCCTTTGTTATTTCGTTTATCCATTTCTCTACTTTATTCCAATATTTCTTGGCTTTAGAACAGCGTTTCCCAACCGGTGTGCCGCGGCACACTAGTGTGCCGCGAGACACAGCCAGGTGTGCCGCCTGGGCGGGGCACTGCGGTGCCTCTGACCTCTCCGCTCCTGCCCGATGCCGCGGTTTCTGGCGCTCTCCTGCTGGGCCCCAAAGAAGGAAGGCAGGAAGGAGAGCTCCATTCTTCGCGCCTTTTCCCCGCCTTCCTTCTTTGGGGCCCAGCAGGAGAGCGCCAGAAACCGCGGCATCGAACAGGAACTGGGAGGTCGGAGGCACCGGCACAGCAGCGCCCGCCCAGCTGAAGCTTCCCTGTCGTCATCGGCAAGTGTCCTTTGGGGCCCGGCGGGAGGGCACTGGCGGTGGGAGCGGGGGGGGCGCAGCTGCAGCAGCGCAGGCAGTCGCGGGGAGATGGCGGGGGGAGCGGGGGGCGGATAAAGCGGCCCCGGGCACCGTTCCCTGTAGGCTTTTCCAGGGGCGCGCAGGGAGCCGCGGCCACCCGCCCGCCTACCGGATTTCCCTCCGCGCGGCTGGGGAGGTGGATTCACCGCCCCCGCCAGCCCGATCTCCCTCCAGTGGCTGGTGACGTAGATCTACCGCCCTCGCCAGCCTGATCTCCCTCCGTGGGGGGGTGGGGGGCGACGAACCGACGACCGGGGGCTGTCCGTCCGTGTTGGGTGGTGCAGGGCAGGCACAGGCAGCCCCAGGGGAGAACAAGGGAGAGAGAGAAAGGAAAGAGAGAGTAAGGGAGGGAGAGAAAATTGAATGAAGGAGGGAGAGAAAGAAAGAGTAAGAAGCAGAAAGGATAGAGAAAAAGGAAGAGAAAGGGAGGGGGAGAAAGGAAAGAGGGAGGAAGGGGGGGAGAGAAAATTGAATGAAGGAGGGAGAGAAAGAAAGAGTAAGAAGTAGAAAGGATAGAGAAAAAGGAAGAGAGGGAGGGAGAGAAAGGAAAGAGAGAGAAAGGGAGGGAGAGAAAATTGAATGAAGGAGGGAGAGAAAGAAAGAGTAAGAAGTAGAAAGGATAGAGAAAAAGGAAGAGAAAGGGAGGGAGAGAAAGGAAAGAGAGAGAAAGGGAGGGAGGGAGAGAAAATTGAATGAAGGAGGGAGAGAAAGAAAGAGTAAGAAGTAGAAAGGATAGAGAAAAAGGAAGAGAAAGGGAGGGGGAAAAGGGAAAGAGGGAGGAAGGGGGAGAGAAAGAAGATATGAAGGAGGGAGAAAAAGAAAGAGAGATAGGAAGGAAAGAGGGAGAGAAAGGAATGAGAGAGAAAGGGAGGGAGAGAAAGGGAATGAAAGAGGGAGAAGGGGTGAGAGATAGAAAGGATAGACAGAAAGGGAGAGAAAGGAAAGAGAGAAAGGGAGGGAGGGGAAGGAAAGAGATGAGAGAGGAAGGAGGAGACAGAAAGAGAGGAAGGAAGGAAGAGAGAAAGAAAGAGAGATGGAGAGAGAAAGGAAGGGAGAGAAAGAGGGGGGGAGAGAGAAATAGAGCGAAAGGGAGGAAGAGAAATTTTTTTTGTCCAAACTTTTTTAGCGCCCCCCCCTCCATGTTCCCCAGGATTTTGAAAATATGAAAAATGTGCCGCGGCTCCAAAAAGGTTGGGAAACACTGCTTTAGAACATGTCCACCATGCATAAAAATATGTACCAGTTTCTTTTTTACATTTTCAACAGACAGGTGAAGCAGTCGGGAACATTTTGGAAATTCTATATGGTGGAAGGTGCCATCTATAAAACATCTTAACTTGATTTTCTTTAAAAGAAATTGATTTTGTTATTTTCCAATTATATACCCATATCTTTTCCCATGTTTCTAAATTTATCTCTTTGCCAAAATTTTTGCACCAGCTGATCATGTTGTCTTTCAATATCCAACCTATCGTTCGATGATTTATTAAATATTTATATACATTTCCAATTAACTTCACTTGATTTTGAAGTAATAATTTACTTACTTTACTTGTCATTGTTACGGATCTATGACAACTTGCCACGGCTGACTCACTGTAGCCAACTTGCCATGACCAACTCACTATGAGACAATCTTGCGTGGGACAAGAGTAACATTAATATTGAAGAAATAGTGGAATAGAATCATTAAAGAAAGGATGCCAAAGGAGGGGGGGAATGAAATCTGAATGACACCAATTATTTTAATTTAAAATCATTCTTAAATTGTTTTAAATCATTAAATTGAATTGTTGAATTGTCCTGCAGTTGTGGCAAGTTGGCCAAGGTGAATTGTCCCACAGCAAATTGGCTGTGGTGAATTGGCCATGGTGAGTTGACTGTGGCAAGTTGTCCCCTTCTGCATTGTTATCACCTCAACAAATCTCTGGTTTCTCCTTGGAGATTACTTTATGTAATATCGTTGTGGTTATCTATACCAGTGTTTCCCAACCTTGGCAACTTGAAGATATTTGGACTTCAACTCCCAGAAGTCCCCAGCCAGCATTCGCTAGCTGGGAAATTCTGGGAATTGAAGTCCAAATATCTTCAAGTTGCCAAGGTTGGGAAACACTGATCTATACAATGTATATACAGTGATCCCCCGATTATCGCGAGGGTTCCGTTCCAAGACCCCTCGCGATAATTGATTTTTCGGGATGTAGTGGTGCGGAAGTAAAAACACCATCTGCGCATGCGCGCCCCTTTTTCCATGGCCGCGCATGCGCAGATGGTGTTTTTACTTCCGCACCTGGGAAGACCCAGCAGCTGAGGAGCCGCCTGCCTGCCCGCTTGCCCGCCGCCTTTCAGCTTGTCCGCCGCTTGTCCGGCCGCCGCTTTTCCGCTTGTCCGGCCGCCGCTTTTCTTGTCTGCCCGCCGCTTGTCCGCCGCTTGTCCGGCCGCCGCTTGTCCGCCGCTCTGGGAGTTGAAGACCCAGGGAAGGTTCCTTCGGCCGCCCACCAGCTGATCTGCTCGGCAGCGCAGTAGCAGCGAGGAGCCGAAGATGGGGTTTCCCCGTTGCCCACGCAAAGGGGAAACCCCATCTTCGGCTCCTCGCTGCTACTGCGCTGCCGAGCAGATCAGCTAGTGGGCGGCCAAAGGAACCTTCCCTGGGTGCCGCCCGCCGCTCGAGAGCAAGAGGGGGAGAGATAGAGAAAGAGAGAGAAGGAAAGAAAGAGATGAGAGAGGGAGGAAGAGAGTGTGAGAGAGGAAGAAGCAAGATAGAGAAAGAGAGAGAGAAAGAAAGATGAGAAAGGAAGGGAGTGACGTCATCGGGTGGAAAAATCGCGATATAGCGTTTCGCAAAGATCGAGATCGCGAAACTCGGGGGATCACTGTAACTGTTTGGGGTAATACAATACATATAAGCCAACTATGCATGTTTGAGACGTGTTCCTTTAAGGACAATGAGGTGATTGGCCATAAGAGAGAGCCAGTAAAGTTCCACTTGGGGGAATATTATTGCTTAGATATTGTGTGTATAGGAATTGTATGCTGATATCTGGTTAGTATACTCTATGATAGTTTGGTTTATGCGTGTATGATTTGGACTGTATAACGACTACTCTACTGAAAAACTCTAAATAGTATGCATACTCTACTTGTATTAGTCTGGTTTATTGGCTGAATATTCCATAGCTGCCACATTTACTCTATCTTGGTTTGTTTTAGTGATGTTATATTTTCCTAAGCATTCTAATAGTGGTGCAGAGAGGGAACACAACAATTTGTTGTGGATTTGTATGCCGCCCCGGGTCTTTTGAGAGGGGTGGCATACAAATCTAATATATTATTATTATTATTATTATTATTATTATTATTATTATTATTATTATTATTATGTCAATACAACACAGCAAACGAGATCATTATGCTGGATTTCATATTTCATCACCAGTCAGGCGCTTCCCAAGCACCTAGGACTGTGTGATGTAGCGGCGAATTATGTTTGCCGATCCCAGTAAAGCGGCCTTTTGCAATTGACAGATGGAGATTTTGTCAATTCCAATGGTTTTCAAGTGTCCGCTGAGATCCTTTGGTACTGCGCCCAGCATGCCAAGTACAGCTGGGATCACTTTCACTGGCTTATGCCAGAGTCGTTGCAGCTCAATTTTTAGACCTTCGTATTTCACTAATTTCTCTAGCTGCTTCTCCTCAATTCTGCTGTCTCCTGGGATTGCAATGTCGATGATCCATACTTTCTTTTTCTCCACGAGAATAATAATAATAATAATAATAATTATTATTATTATTATTATTATTATTATTATTATTAATTTAAATCTGTGTGAATCCAGCATTAGGCTACCAGCTGGAACGCTAAATTGTGCTAGCCGCTGCAGCTCATAAGTTTTTGCAGGACCAGCATGATTTTGCTGCTGCACCTGTGGAGGTAACAAAATTGTGCCCGTGTTTCGGCGAGGTTTTTCCTGCGGCTCCGTGCACGATTTTTCTACCTCCACAGGTGCAGCAGCAAAATTGCGCTGGTCCCACAAGAATCTACGAACCGTGATGACGAGCGCAATTTAGCATTCCGGCTAGTAGCCCACCACGGTGTGTATCTGTACACTTTGTACAATGTAGGGTTTCAAAGCCATCTCCCTTGCGGATTAGTGCCCCTCCCAACTGTATAAGAAAGGAAAGGCCTGGTAAGAAGCATCATTTGCTGGGGAAATGTTTAGTTTAGTTTAGTTTATTTAGATTTGTATGCCGCCCCTCTCCAAAGACTCAGGGCGGCTAACAACAATAAAAAACAATGTAACAAATCTAATATTAAAAAGTAATCTTAAAAAACCCAATTTAAGAGACCAATCATACCAACAAACATACCATGTATAAATTCTATAAGCCTAGGGGGAAGGGAGAAAAAAATTTTCAATTCCCCCATGCCTGACAACACAGGTGGGTTTTAAGGAGCTTGCAAAAGGCAAGGAGGGTGGGGGCAACTCGGATATCTGGGGGAAGCTGGTTCCAGAGGGTCGGGACCACCACAGAGAAGGCTCTTCTCCTGGGCCCCGCCAAATGACATTGTTTAGTCGACGGGACCCGGAGAAGGCCAAGTCTGTGGGACCTAACCGGTCGCTGGGATTCGTGCAGCAGGAGGCGGTCCCGGAGATATTCTGGTCCGGTGCCATGAAGGGCTTTATAGGTCATAACCAACACTTTGAATTGTGACCGGAAACTGATCGGCAACCAATGGTGTTAGGCGTTGCAGGCATAACCATAAATGTTTGCCCAGTTATTGCAGACCATGCTACAAGCTACTCTCCCATGCACAATCTGCAGTCAAATAAGAATAAATAGCAAATTATGTTTATCTTATGCATCTTCACTCCCATTTCTGTGACTGCTTTCCATATGATAAGCTTCTGGGGGGGGGGGGGAGAGAGGAAATGTTATTTGTATATTTCTTGGGGGCAGTTAATGAATTCTAACTTGTTTTTAATCATCCAGCCAGCAAATACAATAAGACAATCCCCAGAGCAATGGAAACGCTGGGGCGGGGGATGTAGGAAGCCAAATCCAACTGCCTGGCTGCTTATAATTTACCTTCTGTCTAAAGATTTTCCCAGAAATGTTGAGAGAAGCGTCAAAATCTGCTGCGGAGGTAGCATTTTTCCTTCCTGGGATGCAACGAAACACCATATTTTCTCCGTTCCCCAACAGATCTATCTCCTGCCTAACAAGCCTTGCCAATTTTGCCCCTAGAGGCCCCATCTGCTAAACCAGAGAGTAACTAATTTAAAGAACTCTCTCTCTCATCACACATGGAATTTTAATGAAGTTAGCTGAACCCCCTTCCTGCTTCCTTTGTTGACTCTGCTTTAAGAATATCAATGCACAGGCTTACAATGAAAACCCTATTAAGACTTGCAGCTACCAGGGTCCGATTTTGAAATGCAGTTGCTTGCATGCATTAATTCCTTTGATTTGAAGGCTTTCCTTCTCTTCATCTCAAATCAAAATGAGCTTTCCGGAGACAAATGGTTAAATAGCAGCTGCTGCCATTTTCTGATAGCATCTCTACATCTTTTAAGCTGGAAGAGATGCAAGTAACCCATTCTGACCCAGGACCATCCCAAAGGATGCCTGGACCCACATCGTTCTTGCAGAATCCTTTCAAAGTTACATTTCTGTTGTTCAGTCAAGGCAACTTCCAAGATCTCAGAATGCAGCATTTGGTTTATTTTATTTTATTTTATTTTATTTTATTTTATTTTATTTTATTTTATTTTATTTTTTTATTTTATTTTATTTTATTTTATTATTTTATTTTATTTTATTTTATTTTATTTTATTTATTTATTTATTTATTTATTTATTTATTTATTCCAATACACAATGAGAGTTTTAATGGGTATATATCTATATACACATATAGTAAAATACATGATGAAGGTTATAGAGGAGATACTCATAGTAAAATATATTTAAGAGATAATAGAAAAGAAGTTATAGTAATAGAACATATCAATGAAAGAATAGAAGAAGAGATATAGGAATAGAAGAAAGGTATAGGAGATATAGGAGAGCAATAGGACAGGGGACAGAAGGCACTCTAGTGCACTTGTACTCGCCCCTTACTGACCTCTTAGGAATCTGGATAGGTCAACCGTGGATAATCTAAGGGTAAAGTGTTGGTGGTTTGGGGATGACACTATGGAGTCCAGTAATGAGTTCCATGCTTCGACAACTCAGTTACTGAAGTCATATTTTTTACAGTCAAGTTTGGAGCGGTTAATATTAAGTTGAAATCTGTTGTGTGCTCTTGTGTTGTTGTGGTTGAAGCAAAAGTAGTCACCGACAGGCAGGACGTTGCAGCATATGATCTTGTGGGCAATACTAGGCGTCTTAGTTCTAGGCTTTCTAGGCCCAGGATTGAAAGTCTAGTCTCGTAGGGTATTCTATTTCGAGTGGAAATTTCGGGTTGCCAAAGGGAAACAATTCTCTTCCAACCAGGAAATTCTGCATTAAAATGGGCCATCAAATTTGTAATGGCCTTCTTGGTCTCAAGTATACCAGACATGTTGGGACTCTTCCTCCCCAGGCAGCTTCATCTATTTCAAATAGCTTCCCTTGTCAAATCAAGAAAAACATATTTAAGAGAAATCCCTGTCTCAGACTAATCTTTCTCCGAAAAGTATTATGAAGGGGAAAAAATAGCACTTTGGCAAGACAGTCCTATCGCTGTTGATTCAGAAAAAAGTCCATGAAGTTCAGTAAGATATTTGTTCTGTCTCTCTCTCTCTCCCTCTCTCTGAGTTGCTTCTTAGAGGAAGGAAAACAACCAATAAGTACACTAAGTGTCTATTCCAGTGTTTCCCAACCTTGGCAATTTGAATTTATTTGGACTTCAATTCCCAGAATTCCCCAGCCAGCATTCACTGGCTGGGGGATTCTGGGAGTTGAAGTCTAAATATCTCCAAGTTGCCAAGGTTGGGAAACACTGGTCTATTCTATATATCTCATTTATTGAAGGCATTCAATCTGAATAGCCACATGTTGGAGAAGACTCTGAATAACCACTAAATGGTAATAAAGGTATTTTTAAACAACTCTAGCCATCTGGAGTACTGCAGCCAATCCAGGTGATTGTCAGGGTTGCATTTGGAAGCTTACTGGTTAGATGCAGAAAAATTACCAGGAAATTGAGACTTTGAGGAACAAAGACAATGCAGCAGGAATTCTTTTGAAGTTTTACTCTTCTTTGTATCAAAACTATATTCTCTATTTTCTATGTACAGAATACAATATTATCTTACTATATAACACCACCACTAACTACAGGCTACGAACCACTACCAACCACTGACCACAGACCATACCTATGCAAAGGTGCATTACTGTTTATACAATTTTAAACCAATCAGGTTGTAGCTTAATCATGGTGACTCAGCAGTCTTTTCACTTTGCATAATTACAGCCTTTTAACTGTAAATGGAATATTATCTCAGGACAGTACTAATCATGACAGTGATAGCCTTAGATTCAGTAAGGTAGTTGCTCTCTTTTAACTAATGATTATATAGACCAGTTTCAGTTGTTACATCGAGACGGGCATTCACTTCCTTATTGATTTCTCCCTTATAAAAGCAGCCAAATGAGAATGATGGAAGCAAAAACTAATAAGATAAAGCATTGTTCTTTCTTAGCTTGTGTTCAATGCTTTAAAATTCATTCATGCATACATCTATACACATGAACTGTGGTGACGTAGTGGTTATAATGCAATACTGCAGGCTAATTCAGCTCATTGCCAGGAGTTCGATCCTCAGCAGCTCAAAGATGACTCAACCTTGCATCCTTCCGAGGTCAATAAAATGAGGACCCAGATTGATGGGGGCAATATCCTGATTCTGTAAACTGCTTAGAGAGGGGTGTAAAAGCATCATGAAGCAGTAAGTCTAAGGGCTATACTTATTTGTTTGTTTATTTATTTATTTGTCCAATACACAATACATATGGAAGAGAATAGACATGAAGTAATATATATATAAAGATAATATGTAAAAATAGAGAAGATATATGAAAGGAAGAAAATATATGATATATGAGATAAAGGAAAGACAATTGGACAGGGGATGAAAGGCACACTAGAGCGCTTATGTACGCCCTTACTGGCCTCTTAGGAACCTGGAGAGGTCAATCATGGAGAGTCTAAGGGAGAAATGTTGGGGGTTAGGGGTTGACACTATTGAGTCTGGTAATGAGTTCCACGCTTCGACAACTCGATTGTTAAAGTCATATTTTTTACAGTCAAGTTTGGAACAGTTAATATTAAGTTTGAATCTGTTGCGTGCTCTTGTGTTGTTGCGGTTGAAGCTGAAGTAGTCATTGACCGGTACAATTCCAAAACATGAACTATGAAAAGATTAAAAACCCTAAAAGATGCCTCTCATTAAAGGGTGCTTTCTTCCCCTCTGCAGACAAATGCCCACTTCTACTTGTTTTGCAGAAATCCCCACTGCCTTCCAAAATGTAGGCAAAGGACTCAGATTAAATTCTGATGGAGGTAGAGCAGAAATGCTGCTACTGAAAAGGCTTGCTTTCTGAGCACCTTGGTTTTGAACAGGTCCTTTTGATCAGGAGATTATGGGTGGGCATATTGGTCCTTAAAGTAGCAAAAATGTATCTGTACACCACCCAGAATCACTCAATGAATCACTCACTGAGCTTAGTGGAAGACATTACATTGCCCACAACCCATTAGATGTCAAGGTCCTCTTCGAACACAATGGACAAACATCATCATCACATTGCCCTCAGGGCCCAGCCTTCAACTTTTTCCACCTTCTTCTATTCATAAACTGCCCCAAGAGCTCTAAGTTGGACTAACCCAATGGTTATCAATTATTTTCTGTTATGCCCCCTTCCCCACCCCAGGCAGAATCATCTTCGCTGCGATGATTGTTTGTAATATTCAGCATATTTTAACTGAAAAAGTTCAAGCGGCTTATCAGCGTGGTTGGGGTGTAATGTGTGTAAGAGATACCTTACTTAATTTTGTTCATGCTGTCCGCTGCCAACATTTTTAGACACAGTAAACATACCAGTCTTTCCTCATCTCCCACTGTAGTCACAATGAAACCAAGTGCTACATATTTATTTTTATTTATTTATTTATTTATTTATTTATTTATTTATTTATTTAACTTATTTAATTGGATTTGTATGCTGCCCCTCTCCGAGGATTCGGGGCGGCTCACAGCATATAGAAAAACAAAACAACAATATGAATCCAATTAATTAATTAATACAATATTAAAAACAACCAATCAAACCAATCATTCAGCGCTCATACTTAAAACAATCATTGGTCAGGGGAAGATTTGATACTTCCTCATCATATTTTCTCGTCTTAGCCAGAATACCTTCGGGACCGCCTTCTGCCACACAAATCCCAGCGGCCAATTAGGTCCCATAGAGTTGGCCTTCTCGGCGTCCCGTCGACTAAACAATGTCATCTGGCCGGACCCAGGGGAAGAGCCTTCTCTATGGTGGCTCCGGCCCTCTGGAATCAACTCTCCCCGGATATTAGAATTGCCCTCACCCTCCTCACCTTTCATAAGTTATTGAAAACTCATCTTTGTAGCCAGGCATGGGGAAACTGACATATCACCCAACTATCTTGGTTTGTGTATGGTTTGAATGTATTGTATGATTTTACTATAAGGGTTTTTAAATTGTTTTTTAAATATTGGATTTGTAGACTGTTTATTATTGTTGTGAGCCACCCCGAGTCTTCGGAGAGGGGTGGCATACAAATCTAATAAATTATTATGATTATTATGATTATTATTTTGAGAGACTTACGTTTGTTTTATTATCTCCATCTCTCTATTCTCCTTTCTTTTCATCCCTGTTAAATTTAGAGGTTTGTTATCTGCACTTCATATCTCCTGCTCTGTGCTGTGTGCTATTGTTTGGTGCAAAAAACCCTCTCTGCGGCCAAAAAAAGCACAATCCCCAGGGTCATACCCCCCCCCCCCATCACTCTGTGATCCTTCCCGGGGGGGGGGGACGCCCCACTATTTGAGAAGCACTGGACTAACATCAGGCTTACCGGAATGAATGAAAGTGTGTCATTTTGAAAGTCCCAGCAGAGAACAGGGTACCAGATCTCATTTGCAAAAATCCAGATGATAACTAGATAGCAATCAAGAGTTGTTTTCTCAGCCAGAGGGGATTTCATCCCAGATACCTTAGACCTAACAAAACACAAATTTCTAATATATTGGGCTCTATTAGGGTCTGTTTAAAGAGGTGGCCATTTTAAGGTATCCTTCCTGGCTTTAGGGTGGGAGGGAAAAACACAAGCAGGTAAGTTTTAAAGATTAGTCAAATAAGTGACTGATCCAATACTGCCCTCTTCTGGAAAAAGGAGAAAAGATGCGTAGAAAGAAATGATAGAAAAGATAAGCCACTACAAGTACATTTTATTTTACTGATACCAGCTGTGACAAAGATCATGGCATGCTTCTAAAATGCAAGCTGTAATTCGGTCAATTATGTTAGAAATGTTAAAATACAATGTTTGGTAATAAAACTCAAATTGCCATATACATTTTGAATAGGTAAGCAAGATAATTCAGCGTATTTGGATTAAAAGCCAATCTCTTGATGATTTCCGCAACCAGGCAATAACTTGAATTGGTGAAGCAGCTGTCAGCAATAGATTCATTTCAAGCAATAATGCATGGCAGGTGGATTCCTCAAAGAATAGTTTTACTGGAAATACGAAATTGACACATACTGTATATAGTGAAAGCCAACTCTGAAGGGCCCTTGATTTTCACGTAATTAAAGTACAAGTTTTTGCCTCGATCCCAAACAATCAATCATGTGGTCCGATCACAGGAGTGACTTCTGGTCCGGTGACACACTCCTTCTTCTTACGACCAAGGGTGAGAAAGTCCTTGGTTCACAGGCGAAATAATTTTATTTTGACTACACAACCCCAGGTATCTAATATTTATTTGGTTGCTTGCTTGAATTTCTAAGCCACCCTTCTCCAGCAGACTCAGGGTAGCATACAAGGTAAAACAGATACAAAATACAAAATCTTAAAACCCCAAACCCCAAACATTAAAACATTCATCCAGATTTATCCAATATCACAGACATACTATCAGCTGGAGCAGAGTGTCAATGCTCAAAGGCCCCAGGCCTGCCGGCAAAGGTGTGTTCTTAAAGACTTTCCAAAGGCCAGGTGGGTGGGGGCAATGTGAATCTCTGGTAGGAGAGGATTGGAGCTGCCACAGAGAAGGCCCTTCCCCTGAGCCCCGCCAGCCAACATTGCTTGGCTGTTGGGACTTTGAGAAGGTTGACTCTGTGGGATCTGAGCAGCCACTGGGATAAGTGAGGCAGGGGACGGTCCTGTAATACCCCCTCCCCGTCCCTCGCTCCAGTGTGGTAGTACTGAAATTTCGAGATGGCTTCAGTCAGGTCAGCTTCAAGGTTGAAAGCAGCTTGGTGCCTGCTAATCCAAGTATAGGGTCCTAAATTTCTATATGATATCTTGCTATGTTTACTGACAGGATTTGGAGATGCCTCAGGAAGTGGACAAGGCCATGGGAGCTTTATTGGCAGGATTTGGAGAGGCCTGATGAAGCAGGCAAGGCCATGGGAGCTTTATTGACAGGATTTGGAGAGGCCTAAGGAAGTGGACAAGGTAATGGGAGCTTTATTGACATGATTTGGTGAGGCCTGTTGAAGTGGACAAGGCCATGGGAGCTTTATTGACAGGATTTTGGAGAGGCCTGACGAAGCAGGCAAGGCCATGGGAGCTTTATTGACAGGATTTTGGAGAGGCCTGATGAAGCAGGCAAGGCCATGGGAGCTTCAAGATTGAAAGCAGCTTGGTGCCTGCTAATCCAAGTATAGGGTCTTAAATTTCCATATGATATCTTGCTGTGTTTACTGACAGGATTTGGAGATGCCTGAGGAAGTGGACAAGACCATGGGAGCTTTATTGACAGGATTTTGGAGAGGCCTGATGAAGCAGGTAAGGCCAGTGGAGCTTTATTGACAGGATTTGGAGAGGCCTAAGGAAGTGGACAAGGCCATGGGAGCTTTATTGACAGGATTTGGTGAGGCCTGATGAAGTGGACAAGGCCATGGGAGCCTTTATTGACAGGATTTGGTGAGGCCTGTTGAAGTGGACAAGGCCATGGGAGCTTTATTGACAGGATTTTGGAGAGGCCTGATGAAGCATGCAAGGCCATGGGAGCTTTATTGACAGGATTTGGAGAGGCCTAAGGAAGTGGACAAGGCCATGGGAGCTTTATTGACAGGATTTGGAGAGGCCTGATGAAGTGGACAAGGCCATGGGAGCTTTATTGACAGGATTTTGGAGAGGCCTGATGAAGCAGGCAAGGCCATGGGAGCTTTATTGACAGGATTTGGTGAGGCCTGATGAAGTGGACAAGGCCATGGGAGCTTTATTGACAGGATTTTGGAGAGGCCTGATGAAGTGGACAAGGCCATGGGAGCCTTTATTGACAGGATTTGGTGAGGCCTGATGAAGTGGACAAGGCCATGGGAGCTTTATTGATAGGATTTGGAGAGGCCTGATGAAGTGGACAAGGCCATGGGAGCCTTTATTGACAGGATTTGGTGAGGCCTGATGAAGTGGACAAGGCCATGGGAGATTTATTGACAGGATTTGGAGAGGCTTGATGAAGAGGACAAGGCCATGGGAGATTTATTGGCAGGGTTTGGAGAGGCCCGATGAAGTGGACAAGGCCATGGGAGATTTATTGACAGGATTTGGAGAGGCTTGATGAAGAGGACAAGGCCATGGGAGATTTATTGGCAGGGTTTGGAGAGGCCCGATGAAGTGGACAAGGCCATGGGAGATTTATTGGCAGGTTTTGGAGAGGCTTGATGAAGAGGACAAGGCCATGGGAGCTTTATTGACAGGATTTGGAGAGGCCTGATGAAGTGGACAAGGCCATGGGAGCTTTATTGACAGGATTTGGAAACTGGAGGTGGGAAAATCTCGCCAGGAACTTTGCATCATTAATTTAGAAGACAGACAGTGCAGACCCAATCTTCGCTTGAGAGGTTTCCCCAAAGATTTTGCAGAGAGCAAACAACTTATTCAAGAAATCCTTCAATGGTTCATTGAGAACAAAGTTAAATGTGAGTTGCAAGAATTTGAAAGAGCGCATTGGGCTTTTGAATCCCGCAATCGTGGGGATTCAAAGGACATTGTTGTAAGGTTTGTTTCAGAAAGGAGAGCTGCAGAAATATATAAAGAGTTGAAACAGATCTTAAACTTACGTTACAAAGCTTTTCCAATACGCGTTTTAAAAGATTTGTCTGCTGAAACCCTTAAGATGAGAAACCAGATGAGTGAGGTGTCCTCCCAACTTTATGAAAATGGAATCAGGTTTTCGTGGCGTTATCCTGCTACAATATGTGTGTTTAAGGATTCCAAGGCTTTCCAGGCGAGATCGTTAGAAGACGGAAGAAAGCTGCTTTTCCAATTGGGGTTAAATCCGGATGGAGCATCCCAGAGACAGTCATCACTGGATCGGCCAGATGCAGCAGAAGAAGAGTTGTTTCTCCAACCGTTCCGTGAAGCAGGGCAAAGTAAGGGGGAGAAGATCGCAGCACTTCAAAGAGAACTGGCCTCACTCCAGGCAGAGAAGAAAGACGAGCCAAGGGTTACTCGACAGAAGAAAAAATAATAAACTGAACTGAGTTGACTTGCTAATATGGTATTAAGTTTTTCAACTAATTAATCCTTTTTTTCCTGTACTTCTTTATTGGTTGTTTTCGCTAGTTAACAAGGGGAGAGTAGGGAAGGAGGGGGGAATCTTTTATTATGTTGTAAAATGGGGAGGAAGGGGGGGCTTTCTGAGGGAACGCAGATCCAGGAGTGCCTCTTAGTAACGAAAGTTTTTTTCGTTGCCTCCCCCTGGGGGGGGGGTCAGGATAGGGGCACCAGGGTGGGGATTCATTGTAATAAAAAAACATCTTTCCGGTAGGCTCTGTTTTGTTGGAAGGGGAAATGCATTTAAATTATGTAAATGGGTGATATAGGGTTATTATCGCTGAATGTAAATGGTCTCTCATCACAGAAAAAACGTTATAGAATCATGAAGCTGGCAAAGGACAGTAAGGCAGATGTTTTATTTTTATCAGAAACTCATAAGGGAAGGGAAAAAACAGACAGATTAGTCACAATACTGAGTGGCAGAAAGTTTATGAGTCGAGAGGAACGAATAAGGCAAAAGGAGTCGCCATCTTGTTTCACCGAAGAGTGCATTTTCAGTTAAGTAATATTAAAAGGGACAAAGATGGCAGAATGCTATTTATTAAGGGGAAAATAAGAAACAAGTTAGTAACTTTAGCAGTAATTTATGCTCCCAACGTAAATGCAAAACAATTTATAATAAATGTAAAACGGAAATTAGATGATTTTGCGGAAGGTATAGTGATTTTAGCAGGCGATTTTAATCTGGAATTAACAGCAGGGAAGGGGGAAAAGAAAAAGTTACACCTAAATAAAATCAATATGTTGGATCTTCATGAGAATATAGTTAATAGAGACACTTTCTATTCTGCAAGACATAATAAATTTAGCTGTATAGACTATATGCTAATTAATAAAACAGATAAGGTAAAGTTTAAGAAAGCGGAAGTGAAAACTATTTGGCTATCAGACCATGCTCCTCTCCTGGCTGTGATAGAGATAGAGGTTTGTAGGAAACAAAGAATTTGGAGGTATAACCCCATCGTCTCAGCAAATGAGGAGAGTAGAATTAAATTACAAAGGGAACTTAATGGATTTTTTTGTATTAATGCAACAGGTGAGATTAAACAAACAATAGTTTGGGATACACATAAAGCAGTAATGAGGGGTAATTGCATTAGTACTGAAGCTTTTATTAGGAAATCCTGGGATGCTAAGAGGAATAACTTATTAAAAGAAATAGATTTAATCCAAGAAACTTTAAAAATTACAAGAAATAGAGAATGGAATTTATTATTATCATTTAAGAAAAAGAAATTACAATTACTGGATGAAGAAAGATGGAATAAAATGAAGATGATTATGAAACATAGAATTAGGGGTTGGAGTAACAAATCAATGAAGCAAATGGTACACTATTTGAAAAAAAGAAAAGAGAAATCTCACATCTCTGCTTTAAAAGATAAGGATGGTGTAATAAAACGTAGTAATGTAGAAATGGAACAAATAATGAGAGATTTTTATGGGGAATTATATAAAAAAGAATATGTTATTTCGCAAACCTCAGAGGTTAAAAATAAATTAAAGGAAGAGGATAGTCAAATGTTAAATGCAAAAATCACAAATGAGGAGATATCTAGAGTTATTAAGGGATTGAAACCCGCCAAAGCACCAGGTCAAGATGGTTTTACTGCTGAATATTATAAAGTGTATATGAATGAATTATTACCGCATATGGAAAAATTGTTTAATAATGTAATGGAGACTTTTGAAACTCCACAGACGTGGAAAATGTCAGAAATTATGATGGTCCCAAAACCAGATCGTGATTTAATTGACCCGAGTTCTTATCGCCCCATCAGCCTATTAAATCAGGATTGTAAGATATTTATGAAAATATTGGCAAATAGGGTGGAGAATATATTACCAAAAATAATTGGAGAAGATCAATATGGATTTGTGAAAGGAAGGAAAATTTATGAACCAATAAGAAATGTGGTCAATGTTTTACACCATGCTACCAGTACCAAAAGAAAATTAAGTATCTTAAAATTAGATGTCTATAAGGCTTTTGACAAAGTTAACCATGACTACCTATTTCAATTATGTAAAGATTTAAATATGGGAGACATATTTTGTAGAGTTATAGAAACAATATATAAGGATAATGTGGCTCAAATCACAGTAAATGGCAATAGAACAGAAATGGTTAAAATTCAGAATGGAACTAAGCAGGGTTGCCCACTATCCCCAATGTTATTTGCATTAGCAATTGAGACCTTAGCAAACAAAATTAGAAATGATAAGGAATGGAGAGGCTATCAAATAGGGGAACTTGAATTGAAATTAAACTTATTTGCAGATGATGCTATAGTGATGTCTGAAACCCCAATTGAAATGATGAAAAGAATAATGATACTGCTTCAGGAATTTAAAGATCAATCTGGACTTAAGGTTAATATAGATAAATCAGAGATAATATGTTTAAATACTGGCCCCAAAGAGCAAATCGAGATTCAGAAAATTTCAGGATTGAAATTAGGTTGTAAAAAAATGAAATATTTGGGAATTTGGTTGTTCAAAAATCCAATAAAAATAGTCACGGCCAATTATAACCTAATATGGAAAAAAATCCAGAAGCAGATTAAAAATTGGAAGGGTAAAAAGTTAGGAAGAATGGCTAAGATTAGAGCCCTTAAGATGATGATAATACCAAAAATGATGTATCTGTTTCAGGTTCTACCGGGTAGTTTTCCTGAGGCAAAATTAAGAGAATGGGATAATAGACTAAACTTTTGGATTGAAGGAGATAAAAAACCCAGAATAAGGAAGCACTGGCAGTTTGCACAAGAGAAAGAGGGGGGTTGGGGCAGCCCATGTCTATTATTATATAGAAATGCTTTTCAAATGGAAAGGTTAATGGAGCTACAGTTATGGGGGGAAAAGAAATGGGTAGAATTAGAAAAAGAAATTAATAATATAAATAACAAAGAACTATTGTTTAAAAATTGGAGTAGAATCGAAACCAGTACCTTAAGTGATCCTTTTAAAGCATGTTTAGAAATATGGCTTAAATGGCAGAGGAAAAGTGGAATAAAGGTATCCAGGCTATCAACGTTATATGTATTGAATATAGGGGATGATGTGAATCTAAGTAGAATTATTAAAGTATTAAATAGTAAACGGATAACGAGAATTGAACAATTATATGAGAAAGATGGAAGAGTTAGTAGAACCAGATTGGAATGGTGGATTGGTAAACAGAAATGGTTGCAGATTAATGCAATATGTACATATTTAAACAAAAGTGAGAATAAAGAAGCCTTCTTACGGGAAGAAAATAGTTTAGAAAAAATATTAAGTGAAAAGATAAATGAAAGTAAAGCACAAGCTGGTAATATATATAGAATGCTATTCCAGATGGAAGAAGAAGTAACAAAAAGTTTAACAAGATGTTGGCAGGATGATTTACAAATAGATGAAAGAGAAATGAAAGAAATAATAGAAAATATATACAAGATTAAAAATATGAGAGTTAGAGAGATGAGAAGAAAATTTTTACATAAATGGTATTATACACCTGTACAAATTGCACACTTCCAGGGGAAAGAGAAGGGTAATTGTTGGCATGGGTGCCAGAAAAAAGGAATTTTTATGCATATGATCTGGGAGTGTGCAAAAATTCAGAAATTCTGGAATGTAGTGCAGAATGAAATTAATAAAATGTTAAACATTAACTGGATTATTACAAAAGAAATAGCAATTTTAATTAAATATAGGGAACTAGGAGAATTTAAGGAAATTAAAACCGCAGCATTGGAAAGTGCTCAAGCGGTGATGGTATTAGGTTGGAAAGATTCTACAAAATGGACAGTACAAAATTGGTACTGGTATATGGTGGACCACATACATTTTGAAATTATGGAAATAAGATTAAATAATTTTGATGAGAATAAATTGGAGAAGCTGATGATGCAATGGAACAAGGTAAAAGACTATATGTTAAGTAGAATCTGTGATGTAAATATGAAAAATAAATTACAATCACTCTTTCAGTAATATTTGTTCAAGATAGAGCCAAGGATTAGTAGATAGATAAATAAGCAAAATAATTTTTTTTAAATCCCTTTGTAGGGGTGTGGTGGGGGTGACGGGGTGTGTGTGTTGTTAGGTGACGGGCACATGCACTGTGCACTGTTATATGTTTGTTTTATGTAAACCTATAAAATCAATAAAAATTATTTTATTTTATTTTTTTTAAAAAACCATCCCCGAATGCATGATCAGGCTTTGCGCATGCGTCCAGAGTAGACGCTCCCATGGAACGCTCTCCAGATGTGATTAGAGAAAACAAATCTTAACCCTCAACAGCCCTCCCAAGCTAAGTGAAAGTGATTTATGAGATAGAGAACTTGAAAGAGACTTCGAAAACCTGCTTGGATCAGCTAAAAATAGGAGTTATAGACCAGAACTTCACTGCTAAAAAAGTGAGTAAAACGACCAATAAACAAAAAAAAGAGAAACTTAACGATCTCAATATAAAACTTCAAGACACAGAAACAACCCTTCAACAACATCCAGATGACACAATAACCTTACTTAAAACTAAAACTATAAAAAATGAAATAAATTTAGAAACCCAACAACTTACCGCTAAAATTAAAACTTTAAAACAAGATATGGAGATATCGGCTTCTATGATATCAACTTGGACGATATAGACACCCCCTCGGAGAACAGCAATAATGAGTTTGAGTGGGAAGACGACCTTCCAAAGCAGAAAAGCCCCCATGCTGCGGGGAAGGGCTCCCTGCTGGAATCCATGGCATCGGAAGAGAAGGAGGAGGAGGGGCGATGGCGAATGTACCAGATTGGGGACCAGGGTCACCGAGTGGACATGAAGGCCATTGAGCCCTACAAGAAAGTAATTAGTCATGGAGGCTATTACGGGGATGGGCTAAATGCCATTATCATCTTTGCGGTTTGCTTCATGCCAGAAAGCAGTCAGCCAAACTACCGATACTTAATGGATAATCTGTTTAAATACGTTATCGGCTCCCTAGACTTATTAATAGCGGAAAACTACATGATTGTTTATCTCAACGGGGCAACCACTCGGCGGAAGATGCCCAGTTTAGGTTGGCTCAGGAAGTGTTGCCAGCAAATTGACAGGAGGCTAAGGAAAAACCTAAAGTCCTTAATCATAGTCCACCCTTCCTGGTTCATTAGGACACTTCTGGCAATCACAAAGCCGTTTATTAGCTCAAAATTCAGCCAAAAGATCAGATATGCCTTTACTCTGGCCCAGCTGGCAGAGCTCATCCCCATGGACAGCGTCACCATCCCCGAATGCATGATCAGGCTTTGCGCATGCGTCCAGAGTAGACGCTCCCACGGAACGCTCTCCAGATGTGATTAGAGAAAACAAATCTTAACCCTCAACAGCCCTCCCAAGCTAAGTGAAAGTGATTTATGAGATAGAGAACTTGAAAGAGACTTCGAAAACCTGCTTGGATCAGCTAAAAAGAGGAGTTATACACCAGAACTTCACTGCTAAAAAAGTGAGTAAAACGACCAATAAACAAAAAAGAGAGAAACTTAACCATCTCAATATAAAACTTCAAGACACAGAAACAACCCTTCAACAACATCCAGATGACACAATAACCTTACTTAAAACTAAAACTATAAAAAATGAAATAAATTTAGAAACCCAACAACTTACCGCTAAAATTAAAACTTTAAAACAAGATATGGAGATATCGGCTTCTATGATATCAACTTGGACGATATAGACACCCCCTCGGAGAACAGCAATAATGAGTTTGAGTGGGAAGACGACCTTCCAAAGCAGAAAAGCCCCCATGCTGCGGGGAAGGGCTCCCTGCTGGAATCCATGGCATCGGAAGAGAAGGAGGAGGAGGGGCGATGGCGAATGTACCAGATTGGGGACCAGGGTCACCGAGTGGACATGAAGGCCATTGAGCCCTACAAGAAAGTAATTAGTCATGGAGGCTATTACGGGGATGGGCTAAATGCCATTATCATCTTTGCGGTTTGCTTCATGCCAGAAAGCAGTCAGCCAAACTACCGATACTTAATGGATAATCTGTTTAAATACGTTATCGGCTCCCTAGACTTATTAATAGTGGAAAACTACATGATTGTTTATCTCAACGGGGCAACCACTTGGCGGAAGATGCCCAGTTTAGGTTGGCTCAGGAAGTGTTGCCAGCAAATTGACAGGAGGCTAAGGAAAAACCTAAAGTCCTTAATCATAGTCCACCCTTCCTGGTTCATTAGGACACTTCTGGCAATCACAAAGCCGTTTATTAGCTCAAAATTCAGCCAAAAGATCAGATATGCCTTTACTCTGGCCCAGCTGGCAGAGCTCATCCCCATGGACAGCGTCACCATCCCCGAATGCATGATCAGGCTTTGCGCATGCGTCCAGAGTAGACGCTCCCACGGAACGCTCTCCAGATGTGATTAGAGAAAACAAATCTTAACCCTCAACAGCCCTCCCAAGCTAAGTGAAAGTGATTTATGAGATAGAGAACTTGAAAGAGACTTCGAAAACCTGCTTGGATCAGCTAAAAAGAGGAGTTATACACCAGAACTTCACTGCTAAAAAAGTGAGTAAAACGACCAATAAACAAAAAAGAGAGAAACTTAACCATCTCAATATAAAACTTCAAGACACAGAAACAACCCTTCAACAACATCCAGATGACACAATAACCTTACTTAAAACTAAAACTATAAAAAATGAAAAAAATTTAGAAACCCAACAATTTACCGCTAAAATTAAAACTTTAAAACAAGATATGGAGATATCGGCTTCTATGATATCAACTTGGACGATATAGACACCTCTTCGGAGAACAGCAATAATGAGTTTGAGTGGGAAGACGACCTTCCAAAGCAGAAAAGCCCCCATGCTGCGGGGAAGGGCTCCCTGCTGGAATCCACGGCATCGGAAGAGAAGGAGGAGGAGGGGCGATGGCGAATGTACCAGATTGGGGACCAGGGTCACCGAGTGGACATGAAGGCCATTGAGCCCTACAAGAAAGTAATTACCGTATTTTTCGCTCCATAAGACGCAGTTTTTCCCCTCCCAAAGTAGGATGAAAAATCAATCGCGTCTTATGGAGCGAAGATGCAGGCAGGGAGGGGGGGAGGCGCTGGAGCAGAGGGGGGGCGGCGAAGATACGAACCCCTCCATCGCCGCTTCTTCCCAGCGGAGAAATTCCAGGCCCCACCTGTTCCCGCTCGATCCTCCTCCCTGAGGCAGCTCGACCTCCCATGGCCGCTTCCTCCACCCTCCATCGCAAGCCCTCGCCACCGCAGCCAACGCGCGCTGCGATCTTCAAGGCCGGCTCCTTTCGGCCCAGCATCCCGGGCCAAGCGGCTGCCTTCCGTCACTGAGCCTGGCTCGGCCGGAAGATTGTAGCGCGTGTTGCCTGCGCCGGCGAAGGAAGCCAGCTACGATCTTCCGGGCGAGCCAGGCTCAGTGACGGAAGGCAGCCGCTTGGCCCGGGATGCTGGGCCGAAAGGAGCTAGTCGGACGCACCCTCGCGCTCCTGGCTACTCCCGCTGCCTTTTCTCCCGGGCTCTCAGCAAGGGGGCTGCAGGAGAGGCGGCGAAGGCGATCTCTTTCGTTCTCCGGAGGCTGGCAAAAGTGATTTTCAATGTCGGAGGCGCGGTCCGGCGTGCTCTCTCTCCCCATCCCCCTGCCGGCTTACTTTGAATGTGACAGGGGGAGGGGGAGAGCGCACGCCGGACCGCGCCTCCGACATTGAAAATCACTTTTGCCAGCCTCCGGAGAACGAGAGAGATCGCCTTTGCCGCCTCTCCTGCAGCCCCCTCGCTGAGAGCCCGGGAGAAAAGCGCTTTCGGCGAAGGCAGCAGCGAGAGGCCAGGGGCGCGAGGGGGCTAGAGGCGCGGGGCAGGGGGACGGCCGCGGCTTCGGGTGCACCCTTGGAAAAATCACTTTCGCTAGCCTCCTGAGAACGAGAGAGTGAGAGCGACAGAGCAAGATAGAAAGTGAGAAAGAGAGAGAGAGAGAAAGAGGGGGTAGAGAAAGAGATAGCAAGAGAGAGAGAATGAGAGAGAGAAAGTGTGAGAGAGAAAACAAGAGAAAATGAGAGAGAGAAAGGGGGAGAGAAAGAGATAGCAAGAGAGAGAACGAGAGAAAGAAAACAAGAGAGAAAGAGAGAGAAAGCAAGAGAGCGAGAAAGAAAACAAGAGAGGGAAAGTGAGAAAAATAGAGAAGAGCAAGAGGGGGAAAGGTAGAGAAAGAGGGGGAGAGATAAAGAGAGAGAGAGAAAGAAAGAGAGATGAGAGAGGAAGGAAGAGAGTGTGAGAGAGGAAGGAAGAAAGAGAACGAAAGAAAGAGAAAGATGAGTGAGGAAGGAAGAGAGTGAGAGAGAGAGAGAAAAAAGCAAGAAAGAGATAGCAAGAGAGACAGAGAGAGAGAGAGAGCAAGGGAGAGAGAAAGACATAGAAGGAGGGAAGGAGGGAGAGAGCAAAAAAGAGAGGAAGAAAGAAAGAAAGAGGGATGGAGAAAGAAGGGAAGAAAGAGAATGAGGGAGGGAGAAACAGAGCGAAAGGGAGGAAGAGAGAGATTTTTTTTGTCCAAACTTTTCTTTAGCCCACTTTTTGGCTCAAAATATTTTTTTTCTATTTTCCTCCTCTAAAATCTAGGTGCGTCTTATCAGCAGGTGCGTCTTATAGAGCGAAAAATACGGTAGTCATGGAGGCTATTACGGGGATGGGCTAAATGCCATTATCATCTTTGCGGTTTGCTTCATGCCAGAAAGCAGTCAGCCAAACTACCGATACTTAATGGATAATCTGTTTAAATACGTTATCGGCTCCCTAGACTTATTAATAGCGGAAAACTACATGATTGTTTATCTCAACGGGGCAACCACTCGGTGGAAGATGCCCAGTTTAGGTTGGCTCAGGAAGTGTTGCCAGCAAATTGACAGGAGGCTAAGGAAAAACCTGAAGTCCTTAATCATAGTCCACCCTTCCTGGTTCATTAGGACACTTCTGGCAATCACAAAGCCGTTTATTAGCTCAAAATTCAGCCAAAAGATCAGATACGCCTTTACTCTGGCCCAGCTGGCAGAGCTCATCCCCATGGACAGCGTCACCATCCCCGAATGCATGATCAGGCTTTGCGCATGCGTCCAGAGTAGACACTCCCATGGAACGCTCTCCAGATGTGATTAGAGAAAACAAATCTTAACCCTCAACAGCCCTCCCAAGCTAAGTGAAAGTGATTTATGAGATATAGAACTTGAAAGAGACTTCGAGCTGCTTGGATCAGCTAAAAAGAGGAGTTATAGACCAGAACTTCACTGCTAAAAAAGTGAGTAAAACGACGAAGGGAAATGGCGACTATCCCAGATCTAGGGGAAAAAATGGATACACTCCTCCAGGCATTTACTAACGTGGGGGAACAACTTAAAGAAATGCAACTAGCCATGAAAGAAATGCCAAATGGCATGAACGAACTGAAAGTTCAATCCAAAGATCAGGAGATAAGGATCTTGAAACTGGAGGCTGATAGGAAAAAACAAGAGCAGCGTATAAACAATTTGGAGGACCGGCAGAGGAGATCAAACTTACGATTGAGGGGATTTAAGCAGGATTTTGGTGAAAATAAGAAATTAACCCAATTGATTTACCAATGGTTCCTGGAAAGTAAAATCACAGTGGACTTGGATGAAATTGAGAGAGTCCATTGGGCTTACGGTCCTCAGAATTTAGCCAATCAAAAAGATATTCTGATAAGATTTGCCCTGGAGCGGAGAGCAGCCGAAGTTTTTACACAGCTTAAAAAAAACCCAAATCTTCATTATAAAGGCTCTCCTGTCCGGGTCTTGAAAGATTTATCTCCTCAGACGCTGATGTTAAAAAACCAGATGAGACAAGTGACGAATATGCTCCATCAGAATAATCAGCGTTACACATGGAAATTTCCAGCCACGATCCTGATCTTCAAAGATGCCAAGACTTATTTTGCGAGTTCCCTGGAAGAAGGAATGCAAATGCTTCGACAGCTGGGAATTAATCCGGATATGGGAGAAGCAATTCCTCTGTTATCTACATGAGATCCCAGCAGTCAAGAGAAGGAGGAAAGAATCATCGCATTAGAAAAGGAACTAGCTTTATTCAGAGACAAGGGAAAGAAGGAGGAGGGACGCGTCACATGCCAAAAGAAGAAATAAGAAACAAGCATTGCATTGTATAACTGGTGTTGTTGTTCCCAGCTGACTAACTTTATGGGTATTCTTTTCCCTTCATTATCTAAAGGAAGGAATAGTGGAGGGGAGTTTGAGGGTTACTATTTGACTCTTAAAGGAGTATTTTTGTTAGAGCGTACTAGAGGGATAGCAAAGCCATGGGTGCCTCTCGGAGCCAATGGAGATTTCTTCCATTGATTCCCCCCAGGGGGAATGTTGAGGGAGGGGCACTTGGGTGGGGGTTCAAGATTACAAATGAAGAATCTTCCAATATGCTTCGCTTTACAGAGGAGAGAAACATAACTAAAAGGAATGGGTGAAAAAGTTCTGATGTCACTAAATGTGAATGGATTGTCGTCACAGATCAAACGTTACAGAATCATGAAACTGGCTAGGGATATAAAAGTAGACTTTCTATTTTTATCAGAAACACATAAGGGGAGAAAAAGAAATGATAAATTAACAAACTGTAAGGATTGGAGAGGGGTATCTGAGTCCAGAAGCAATAATCATAAAAGTAACGGAGTGGCAATTTTAATAAATAAAAGAGTTCCTTTTGAATTGACTCAGACTAAAAGGGACAAGGAGGGAAGGATGTTATTTGTTAAAGGAAAAATGAACAATAAGGTAATAACATTAGCAGTAATTTATGCCCCAAATGTAAACACAAAGCAATTCATATTAAATACAAAGCGTAAATTGAATACCGTATATACTCGAGTATAAGCCGACCCGAGTATAAGCCGAGGCACCAATTTTTGGCACAAAAACTGGGAAAACTTATTGACCCGAGTATAAGCCGAGGTTAGAAAATGTAGTGGCTACTGGTAACTTATAAAAATGGAAACCAATAAAATTACATTAATTGAGACATCAGTAGATTAAATGTTTTACAATATTTATTTTAAAGAGGGTAAACAATATTTATTTCAAAGTGGGTAAATAAAAGCAATCTGATATTTACAATAAATTAAATAAAATTAAATAAATTAAAAAGTAAAAAAAGTAGTTCAATCAGCAACCAAGCTAAAACCTATAAGTCAAAATCCCTCAAAACAGGATTCTTCCTCCTCATCTGTTTCTCCAAATAGAGCTTCAGCATTAGCTGCTGTGAGATTATCAGCATAATTTTTATATAAATTGAAATAATTGAACACAGGGGGGAGGCATACTTTTATGTGCAAAATAAACCAATATGCATCAATTTTTCCAGTTCAATTTTCATATCATTATGTTCAGAAATGTTCAAGCTACCAATCCCATGCCAACTTTAGTAAAATAGAATGCATTTTGCAGGCAAAATTATCAATAAACCTAAAACAAATTCACAAAAACGGGAGGGGGGAGGCACATTTATGTGCAAAATAAACCAATAAGGATTAATTTTTTCAGTTCAATTTTCATTCCATTGTGCGCAGAAATGTTCAAACTTGTTTCCAGGTGAAAAGAACGTTCAAAAAGACCAAAATGATCAATTTGCAGTCCGGGTCAAATAGACCCGGGAACATAAGATTAGGGAGTTTTTTCGAAAAGAACAGCAGGGTTAAAAGGGGGGTTACATAACTCCATCAAAGTGGTATCAGACACAAATCATGCCTTAGTTGTCCCTACCAGTTTGATCGTGCGATCTCTGCCCTTTTTTTCTCACTTGCAAAGAATGGACGTGTTGCCTCTAGCTCCTGCAGGCACTCACAGGGAAACCAAAGCAGCACCGTTGAGAGGTTAAAACACGCATGCCTGTTGCCAACGCTTCTCTCCCTCTCCCCCTCCCTAAAGTTCCTCAGGAAAAGACATTTTAGACTACGGTACCCTTCTCCTCATTGGCCGCTTTCCTCCCATCACGTGCATCTACCATAAGTCCATACTCCCCCCTGGGTCTCATTCTCTTTCAGAGGCAATGGGCACCAATACCTTTGCACCCCTTCCTATCTCTCTATGTCTCTCTCTCTCGTGCGTACTCAGTTTCTTCGGCTTGGGTTACATGTACCGGGTCTGTGTGCACCTTTTCTCTCCACCTGCCCCACCAGCGTTTCTGTTAACGTGTCCCCCGGCTCCAGTTCTAAGAGGAGAGGCAAAGGGGGCTCCAAGCTGTGGGAAGGGTGGGGCAGCTGCCTTCCCTTCCCCGGGTCCAGCAAAGTTGCCAGCCAACTGCTCCGACGGCGTGCGAGAGGGGAAAAGACGATGGGAAGTCAGGGGGGAGGGGATTCCTGCTTCATGAGTCCCCCCCCCCACCTCACCAGCTTCGCATCGTCTGTTCCTCTCTCGCACGCCGTCGGAGCAGTTGGCTGGTAACTTTGCTGGACCCGGAGAAGGGAAGGTAGCTGCAAGGCGCCGACAGGAGCTCCAAGCAGGAAGTAAAAGGGGGCTCCGAGTGACGCGGCTGTGGGAAGGGTAGGGCAGCTGCCTTCCCTTCTGCGGTCCAGCAAAGTTGCCAGCCAACTGCTCCGACGGCGTGCGAGAGGGGAAAAGACGATGGGAAGTCAGGGGGGAGGGGATTCCTGCTTCATGAGTCCCCCCCCCCACCTCACCAGCTTCGCATCGTCTGTTCCTCTCTCGCACGCCGTCGGAGCAGTTGGCTGGCAACTTTGCTGGACCGCAGAAGGGAAGGCAGCTGCCCTACCCTTCCCACAGCCGCGTCACTCGGAGCCCCCTTTTACTTCCTGCTTGGAGCTCCTGTCGGCGCCTTGCAGCTACCTTCCCTTCTCCGGGTCCAGCAAAGTTGCCAGCCAACTGCTCCGACGGCGTGCGAGAGAGGAACAGACGATGCGAAGCTGGTGAGGTGGGGGGGGGACTCATGAAGCAGGAATCCCCTCCCCCCTGACTTCCCATCGTCTTTTCCCCTCTCGCACGCCGTCGGAGCAGTTGGCTGGCAACTTTGCTGGACCCGGGGAAGGGAAGGCAGCTGCAAGGCGCCGACAGGAGCTCCAAGCAGGAAGTAAAAGGGGGCCCCGAGTGACGTGGCTGTGGGAAGGGTAGGGCAGCTGCCTTCCCTTCTCCGGGTCCAGCAAAGTTGCCAGCCAACTGCTCCGATGGCGTGCGAGAGGGGAAAAGACGATGGGAAGTGGGGGGGGATTCCTGCTTCATGAGTCCCCCCCCCCTGACCTCACCAGCTTCCCATCGTCTTTTCCGCTCTTGCAGTTGGCTGGCATCTTTGCTAGAGCAGGGGAGAGGAGGCAACTGCCACACTCTTGCCACAGCCGCTTCGGTTCACCACACTTTGCCCTTTCCCACACTCGCCCAAGCCAGCAATGTCTGCCGGGCTCCCGCGGTGCGCCCTCTTGTGGTCACCCGGCGCCCTCTTGTGGTCACCCGAGTATAAGCCGAGGTCGGGTTTTTCAGCCCATTTTTGGGGCTGAAAAACTCGGCTTATACTCGAGTATATACGGTAACTTCGCAGAAGGTACAGTGATTTTGGCAGGTGATTTCAATATTGAACTGATAGCAGGGAAACAGGGAAAAAATAATTTGCCATTAAATAAATTAGGTATGATGGATCTTCATGACGAGGCGACAAATAGAGCCACGTTCTATTCAGCTAGGCATAACAAGTTTAGCTGCATCGACTATATATTAATGAACAAAATCGGGAATGCATATCTTAAAAGAGTTGAAACTGAAAGCATTTAGTTATCTGACCACGCCCCATTATTAGCAGTAATTGTATTTGACTCAAACAATAAACAAAAAATATGGAGATACAATCCTATTGTGTCAGGAAGAGAAGAAAATAAATTGAAACTCCAAAAAGAATTGATTGAATATTTTAAATTAAATGACACGGGAAATATGAAGCAATCAACAATTTGGGATGCACATAAGGCCTTTATGAGAGGAAATTGTATCAGTACCAAAATTTATATTAAAAAAAAAAGTGAGACAGAAAGGAAAAAATTAATTAAAGATATTGAGTTAACTCAAGAAAGATTGAAAAGTACAAGAAATGGGGAGTGGAACAATTTACTAAAAATAAAAAAACCCTGAGACTTATGGATCAACAAATATGGAATAATATGAGATTGATTGTAAAGCAGAAAATTTTGGGATGGGGCAATAAATCAATGAAACAAATGGCAAATTATTTAAAAAAAAGAAAAGAAAAATCTTGTATAGTTGCTTTAAGGGACAAGAAAGATGTTATAAAACGTGGTAATGATGAATTGCAAAAAATAATGAAAGAGTTTTATGAAGAGTTATATAAAAAAGATCAGATTATTTTGCAAAAGATAGAGACTAAGGAGAAACTAACTGATGAAGATAAACAAATGCTAAACGGGACAATAACAAATGATGAAATTATTAGAGTTGTTAATGGACTGAAACCTGCCAAAGCTCCAGGCCCAGACGGACTTACGGGGGAATATTATAAGACTTTTGGGACTCAATTATTACCTCATTTGGGGAAACTATTTAATAACATACTTCAAACCTTCAACATTCCACAGTCATGGAAGACATCCGAGATTATCACTATTCCAAAACCAGATCGTGATTTGTTAGATCCGGGATCCTATCGCCCCATCAGTTTATTAAACCAGGACTATAAAATATTTATGAAAATTATAGCAAATAGGATAGAGAGTATCTTACCAAAAATAATTGGGGAAGACCAATATGGATTTGTTAAAGGAAGAAAGATTCACGAACCAATTAGAAATGTTGTTAATGTGTTACACCATGGTTCGAGTGGCTCTGCATCAGCGTGGGAAGGAAGGAAAGTAAGCCAGCCCGGCTCTTCTCGGCTCGTATCCCGGCACTTGAAACGACCTTGATGACTGCAGGAACCGCTCTGGGCTGCCACCAACACCTCCTCCACCTCTCTCTGTTTGTTAAGAGCTCCTGCGTGTTAATCAGCGTTGGCCTCCTCCAGGAGTTAAAAGAAAGAATCTGAGGAGCTTATTGTACAAGATCGCATTTGCCTTTGTTAACAACAAGCAAGAGGGAGAAATAACTCAAACCAGCAATTTTATTCCTAAATGGGAAATAGACCCTGTTGTGTGGCGTCAGACAAGGTGTAGGTGGTAGAGCTCTTTTGAGAAGGAGATGCTCACGGGACACTCAGGAAGGCGATGTTGCTGCTCCTCCGGACTACGGCAAAATAACACCAAAAATATGGGAAATTGGAGCTAAATTGGACTTGGGGTTCTGCAGGTTTGAAGATGAGCAGTTGCTGCTCAGAAGGAACCCTCTTTTCTGCTTAGTGCTCCGTGTTCTCTCTGCCCCCAGAGTTTATGGCTCGGTCGGCTGGGCTCCGGAAACGACGGCCACGGGATTTGGTCGAGCCGCCTGTGGTTTACAGCTTGTTTACAGCTTGTTGTTCACACCCCCGCAGCACGCTGCCTGCTGTCTGAGCTTAGCAGAGATTGTTTTATTCAGCGTGGAAAGATCTTGCTGCACCCTTTTCCGTGGCGTTTGTTCAATCTATTTCAGCCACGGAGATTTTGTGGAGGAAGCAGCTGGGCTGCGGGGAAATGGCGGTTCCCCTTAATTACAACAGGAGGCTGTAGCTGAGACTGGGGGGAGAGATTGATTGATACTGATAAAAGTGGAGCCTTGAAGGGAGGAGAGAACGAGGAGAGACGGGACCGAGAGGCGAAGGTGACGCTGGTTGGAGGTGCTGCTGCTGGAACGACCCCCCCCCCATGAACTAAGGACGCTTGTGAGCTGCTTGGTGGGAGCGCCCAAGCGTCGGAGGCTCTACGGGGTGAAAAGACCGGCATGGAAAGATTAGACTGGATATTGCTGTCGAGGAAGAGGAGATGGTGGCCCGTGAGAGGAGCGTGGAGACTGGGGGAGATGTCGAAGCGATATCGAGGTGGGAAAGAGAGTTCTTGGAGGCCATGCAGTGGGGTCTGGCAGACAGAGAACTGGAAATGTCGCTCGGAAATCAGCGACGCCATCGGAGGCCACCGAGGAGTGACCAGCGAGGGGCGAGGGTCCTATGAGAGCCAAGGGACTGGTGATGGAACTGAGAGACTGAGAAGAGACCTGGGAGACATCATAGCGCCAGAAAAAAGGGGTGACTAATATTAAGAAGAGATCCTTCCTTTTAACCAGGCTGAGATATTCCCCTGGGACCCTGAACACTGTTATAATCCAGAACTTCCAATTAAGAACTAATTAAGAATTTAAGAACTGCTGACTGACTCCTTTTCTATATTTTTATATATTTTTAATACATCTTAATACATCCATTCTTAGCTATTTTATATTTTTATATTTTTTATCTGTTTTAATATTTAACTAATGAATTAATTAACTGGGAATTGCATTTCTTACATATTTATTAGTGTTTTAAAGTGTTATCAATTTAATCTATTTTTAGTATTGGGGGTTCTAATTTAAATGGATGACTGGGACAGAATTACTTGTGTGCATGAGTTAAATGGCTGGTATGACTGGGATGACTGGGGTGGGAGGGGCTACGGGATGGATGAGATGAATGGTAAGAGTATGAATGGTAGATTTGGCCCACCTGACGCTCAAGAGGCGGGAGGAGATGGGGCACCGATCTCTGGGGTGGCAGAGGGTCGGAATATTCCTGTGTTGCTGGGGAGAGGCAGATATGGCGGGGGCCACGGAGTTAGCCGTTCCAGGGGAACGAGGGACCGTTGCTTAATAACGATCCCTTGTTCTGGCTCCGTGAGCCCAATCTTGGGTACTGGTGATGAGTGTAACTCTGGCCCTGGGCTCAGGTTGCTGCTGCTTAATGCCAGGTCGGTGGTAAATAAAGCTCTCCTCATCCGGGATTTGATCCTGGATGAGGAGGCCGACCTGGCATGTATTACTGAAACCTGGCTGGGCCCAGAGGGAGGTGTTCCTCTCTCTGAAATTTGCCCAGCTGGGTTTCAGATATGGCATCAACCTCGACCCCAGGGAAGGGGGGGAGGAGTGGCTATTATAGCCAGGGAGAGCCTTTGCCTACGTGGACTCATTGCTCCGGAAATTGCGGGTTGCGAGTCACTCCTGATGAAGTTGGACTTAGGGGTTCAGGTGGGCTTATTTCTCACGTACCTGCCTCCCAGCTGCGTGTCAAAAGCCCTGCCTGTGCTACTCGAGGAGGTAGCCGGGTTGGCGGTGGAGTTCCCCAGACTTATTGTCTTGGGGGACTTCAACCTGCCGTCACTCGGCGAAACCTCTGGGTTGGCACAGGAGTTCATGGCCACCATGACAGCCATGGACCTGACTCAAGTAGTACGGGGTCCGACTCATGAGGGGGGGCACGCACCCGACATGGTATTCCTTTCCGAGCAATTGAGTAATGGTCTGAGACTAAGGGGCTTAGAAGCAGTGCCTTTGTTATGGTCAGACCATTTTCTACTACGGCTTGACTTCCTGGCTCCAATCCTTCCCCGCAGGGAGGCGGAACCAATTAAGATGTTCCGCCCCAGACGCCTGATGGACCCAGAGGGCTTTCAGACGGCGCTTGGGGTTATTCCAGAGGCACTTGTCCACAGTTCGGCAGAGTCTCTTGCGAAAGCCTGGAATGAGGCTGCAGCAGGGGCTCTTGACCGGATTGCGCCTTTGCGACCTCTCCGTGGCGCTAGACCCCGTAGAGCTCCATGGTTCAACGAGGAGCTCCGGGAGTTGAAACGCCAGAAGAGACGTCTAGAGAAGCGATGGAAGAAGAGTAGGTCTGAATCTGATCGAACACTTGTAAGAGCTTTTATTAAGACTTACAAAGTGGCGCTCAAGGCGGCAAGATGCGCGTACCATGCCGCTTTGATTGCATCAGCGGAATCCCGCCCGGCCGCTCTGTTTAGGGTGACCCGCTCCCTTCTTAATCAGGGGGGAGTTGGGGAGCCCTTGCAGAGTAGTGCCGAGGACTTTAACACGTTTTTCGCTGATAAAGTCGCTCAGATTCGGGCCGACCTCGACTCCAATTGTAAAACAGAGTCGACTGACAACGAGTCAGTCGAGGTGACTGGGGCACGTACTTGTCCACCTGTCTGGGAAGAGTTTGATCTGGTGACACCTGATGAAGTGGACAAGGCCATTGGAGCTGTGAGTTCCGCCACCTGTTCACTGGATCCGTGTCCCTCCTGGTTGGTTTCGGCCAGCAGGGAGGTGACACGGAGCTGGGCCCAGGAGATTACCAACGCTTCCTTGGGGAGGGGAGTTTTTCCATCACTCTATAAAGAAGCGCTTGTGCGCCCCCTCCTCAAGAAGCCCTCCCTGGACCCAGCTGTGCTTAATAACTACCGTCCAGTCTCCAACCTTCCCTTTATGGGGAAGGTTGTTGAGAAGGTGGTGGCACTCCAGCTCCAGCGGTCCTTGGAAGAAGCCGATTATCTAGGTCCCCGGCAGTCGGGTTTCAGGCCCGGTTACAGCACGGAAACTGCTTTGGTCGCGTTGATGGATGATCTCTGGCGGGCCCGGGACAGGGGTTTGTCCTCTGTCCTGGTGCTCCTTGACCTCTCAGCGGCTTTCGATACCATCGACCATGGTATCCTTCTGCACCGGCTGGAGGGGTTGGGAGTGGGAGGCACTGTTCTTCAGTGGTTCTCCTCCTACCTCTCTGGCCGGTCGCAGTCGGTGTTAGTGGGGGGACAGAGGTCGGCTCCTAGGTCTCTCCCTTGTGGGGTGCCTCAGGGGTCGGTCCTCTCCCCCCTGCTATTTAACATCTACATGAAACCGCTGGGCGAGATCATCCAAGGACATGGGGTGAGGTATCATCAATATGCGGATGATACCCAGTTTTACATCTCCACCCCATGCCCAGTCAGCGAAGCGGTGGAAGTGATGTGCCGGTGCCTGGAGGCTGTTGGGGCCTGGATGGGTGTCAACAGACTCAAGCTCAACCCGGATAAGACGGAGTGGCTGTGGGTTCTGCCTCCCAAGGACAACTCCATCTGTCCGTCCATTACCCTGGGGGGGGAAATTATTGACCCCCTCAGAGAGGGTCCGCAACTTGGGCGTCCTCCTCGATCCACAGCTCACATTAGAACATCTCTCAGCTGTGGCGAGGGGGGCGTTTGCCCAGGTTCGCCTGGTGCACCAGTTGCGGCCCTACCTGGACCGGGACTCATTGCTCACAGTCACTCATGCCCTCATCACCTCGAGGTTCGACTACTGTAATGCTCTCTACATGGGGCTACCTTTGAAAAGTGTTCGGAAACTTCAGATCGTGCAGAATGCAGCTGCGAGAGCAGTCATGGGCTTACCCAGGTATGCCCATGTTTCACCATCACTCCGCAGCCTGCATTGGCTGCCGATCAGTTTCCGGTCACAATTCAAAGTGTTGGTTATGACCTTTAAAGCCCTTCATGGCACTGGACCAGAATATCTCCGAGACCGCCTTCTGCCGCACGAATCCCAGCGACCGATTAGGTCCCACAGAGTGGGCCTCCTCCGGGTCCCGTCAACTAAACAATGCCGGTTGGCGGGCCCCAGGGGGAGAGCCTTCTCTGTGGCGGCACCGGCTCTCTGGAACCAACTCCCCCCGGAGATCAGGACTGCCCCTACTCTTCCTGCCTTCCGTAAACTCCTCAAAACCCACCTTTACCGTCAGGCATGGGGAAACTAAACATCTTCCCCTGGGCACGTTGAATTTATATATGGTATGCTTGTGTGTGTGTGTATGTTAGTATAGGGTTTTTTCTTAAATTTATAATATTTTAATTAATTGGATTAATGTATTGGATTGTCTTTTCACTTGTTGTGAGCCGCCCCGAGTTTTCGGAGAGGGGCGGCATACAAATCCAAATAATAAATAAATAAAAAATAAATGCTACCACTACCAAAAAGAAATTATGTGTTCTGAAGTTAGATGTGTACAAAGCATTCGACAAAGTTAATCATAATTACCTGTTTCAACTTTGTAAGGAATTAAATATGGGAGAAAACTTCTGTCAAATTATAAAAGAAATTTATAAGGATAATATGGCCTATATTAGGGTAAATGGAAATAGAACAGAGAAAATTAATATCCAAAATGGAACTAAGCAGGGGTGTCCACTTTCCCCCACTTTGTTTGCAATGGCAATTGAGGTTCTAGCAAATAAAATCAGAGATGATAGGGATTGGAAGGGTTACCGAATTGGGAAACTCGAATTGAAATTAAATCTCTTTGCAGATGATGCCATAATACTGTCTGAAACCCCCATTGAAATGATGCGAAAATTAACGGTGGTACTTCAGGAATTTAAAGACCAATCAGGTCTCTCAATTAATATTGAGAAATCAGAAATATTCTGTTTGAATATAGGTCCCAAAGAGCAAATCGAGATTCGAAAAAACTCAGGATTGAAATTAGGATGTAAAAAAATGAAATACTTAGGAATTTGGTTATTTAAAAACCCAAATAAAATTGCTGAGGCAAATTATAACTTAATATGGAAAAAAATGCAAAAGCAAATTAAAAAGTAGAAAGATAAAAGTTTGAGAAAAATGGCCAAAGTAAGAGCTCTTAAAATGATGATTATTCCAAAAATGATGTACTTATTCCAAGTTTTACCAGGCACGTTCCCAGGAGTAAAACTAAGGGAATGGGACACTAAAATGAACTATTGGATTGAAGGAAATAAAAAACCTAGAACAAGGAAACGATGGCTGATTGCCAGAGAAAAAGATGGAGGATGGGGGTACCCAAATTTAGAATTATATAGAGAGGCATTTCAAATAGAAAGATTAATGGAATTACAATTACTGACAGAAAAGAAGTGGGTGAAACTTGAAAAGGAGATTAACAACGTTAAAAACAAAGAGATCTTATTTAAAAAATGGAGTAAAATAGAAATCAATAGATTAGCCGATCCTTTGAAAGCAGCTGTAGATATTTGGTCAAAATGGCAAGGGAAATTAGCAAATAGGAACTCAAAATTATCAACCTTGCATGTTTTGAACATAAATAATGACATTAACCTAGATAGAGTTATAAAGGAATTAAACGATAAAGGCACAATGAGAATAGAACAATTATATGAAACAGATGGAAGAGTTAACAGAACTCGCCTCGAATGGTGGTTGGGCCAACAAAAATGGTTGCAGATTAATGCAATATGCAAATATTTGAATAAAACGGAGATTAAAGAAGCATTTTTAAGAGAAGAAAACTGTCTAGAGAAAATACTGAAAGAAAAGAGTAATGATTCAAAAGGACAGGCTAGTAAGATTTATAGTATGTTATTACAAGTTGAAGAGGAAGTGATTAAAGGCCTAACAAGATACTGGCAAAACGAATTACAGATTAATGAAAACGAGATGGAAGACGTAGTAGAAAATATATGTAAGATAAAGAACACAAGAATTAGAGAAATGAGAAGGAAAATCTTACACAAATGGTACTTCACGCCAGTAAAACTAGCACACTTCCAGAGGAAAGGAAAAGGAAACTGTTGGCAATTTTCTTCTCTCTGATGATCAAGAACTTAATGGGAAACAGGAGCAGAAGTCTGAACAGTGAAACCGGAAGGGGGGGGGGAAAGTATTTCTGAATTCAAGCCGAGAGTGAAGAACACGTTGGGAGATTTGAGGTCCTGAAGAACACGCTAGCCCTCTGCGTCCAGACTTGGCCTATTGAGCGATGCGCCAAGTGGGTTTGCACAGCCCAGGTGACACTGCCACTTCGTAGTTGCCTTCATTATAAACTTTCCCACTGCAATGTCACCAAGGCATCCTAGGAGGGGCACCCATTGTTATACCGCCATTCTTATTTCAGTAAGTATTTATATGCTTCAATGTTAAGGGCGAGAGATTATATATATATATATTTATGACTCTTTGACACATATTTTATCATGTTCAACTGCGGGAAAAACCGCCGATGACAGTTGTTTACTTTAGAATAAAATAAAAAATAAATAAAACTTTAAAACAGTTAAATTTTGAATCTGCAAACAAACCCAGCCGCTGGCTGGCTTTCAAATTGGCACAACAAAAAGCTGAAAGAACGATAGAATCTCTCTATGATAACTCAGGTCTCTTAAAAACAAACACAGAAGAAAAACATAATAAAACATTTCTATCAGGAACTATATACAGTGGAACCCCGACATACGAGCTGCTCTACTTGCGAGCAGCTCGAGATAAGAGCTTGGGAGGGAGCGTCATTTCCGTTCGCCTCCCGAGCTCACATCCGGGATACGAGCCACGCCTCCCTGACGCTTTCGGCAGCGAAGGAAGGAAGGCAAGGAAGCGCCCGGCTCCTCTCTGCTCGTATCCCACGTGGTAAGCATTCGCTTGCCTTCTGCTTAGGGGTGGGGGGGTCCTTGGCTTCTGCTTGGGGGTGGGGGGGTCCTTGGCTTCTGCTTGGGGTGGGGGGGTCCTTGGCTTCTGCTTGGGGGTGGGGGGTCCGAACGGTGTTTTTTTGTAATTCCGAGGGGCCTAGCAGGGAGATCGGGAGCTTGCGCAATCGCCCATGCGGCCCCGAAATTAAATAGCCGCCGGCCCCGCCTCTGCTGCAACCCCCGTGCTTTTTCGGCAAAGTGTTAGCTGGATGCCTTCAAGGCGCTTCTGCCGGCTTCTCTCCCTTCGTCTCCCACGGCTGTTGCTCTTCTGCGCCCTCCAGCCGAGCCCCTTCGCCACGTGGGCAGGCTTCGGAGCTCTTTACATTAACCGAGAGAGAGGGGGGAGAGAGAGAAAAAGTGTTACGCTGGATGCCTTCAAGGCGCTTCTGCCGGCTTCTCTCCCTTCTCTCCCACGGCTGTTGCTCTTCCGCGCCCTCCAGCCGAGCCCCTTCGCCACGTGGGCAGGCTTCAGAGCTCTTTACATTAACCGAGAGGGGGGAGAGAGAGAGAAAGTGTTACGCTGGATGCCTTCAAGGCGCTTCTGCCGGCTTCTCTCCCTTCTCTCCCACGGCTGTTGCTATTCCGCGCCCTCCCGCCGAGCCCCTTCGCCACGTGGGCAGGCTTCGGAGCTCTTTGCATTAACCGAGAGAGAGGGGGGAGAGAGAGAAAAAGTGTTACGCTGGATGCCTTCAAGGCGCTTCTGCCGGCTTCTCTCCCTTCTCTCCCACGGCTGTTGCTCTTCCGCGCCCTCCCGCCGAGCCCCTTCGCCACGTGGGCAGGCTTCGGAGCTCTTTACATTAACCGAGAGAGAGGGGGGAGAGAGAGAGAAAGTGTTACGCTGGATGCCTTCAAGGCGCTTCTGCCGGCTTCTCTCCCTTCGTCTCCCACGGCTGTTGCTCTTCTGCGCCCTCCAGCCGAGCCCCTTCGCCACGTGGGCAGGCTTCGGAGCTCTTTACATTAACCGAGAGAGAGGGGGGAGAGAGAGAAAAAGTGTTACGCTGGATGCCTTCAAGGCGCTTCTGCCGGCTTCTCTCCCTTCTCTCCCACGGCTGTTGCTCTTCCGCGCCCTCCAGCCGAGCCCCTTCGCCACGTGGGCAGGCTTCAGAGGGAGAGGGAGAAAGAGAGAGGGAGAGGGGGGAGAGATAGCAACAGAGTGAGAGAAAGGGGGGGGAGAAAGAAATAGCAAGAGAGAGAAAGTGAGAAGAAATAGAAAGAGGGGGAGAGGGATAGAAAGAGAGAGAGAGTGAGAGATGCTCAGTGAGCCTTTCTTTGAAGTTGCCTTTCTTTCTTTCTTTCTTTCTTTCTCTTTCTTGCTTTCTTTCTCTTTCTTGCTTTCTTTAAAGGAAGAGAAAGAAAGAGAGAGAGAGTGAGAGATGTTCAGTGAGCCTTTCTTTCTTTCTTTCTCTTTCTTTCTTTCTCTTTCTTGCTTTCTTTAAAGGAAGAGAAAGAAAGAGAGAGAGAGAGAGAGTAAGAGATGTTCAGTGAGCCTTTCTTTCTTTCTTTCTTTCTCTTTCTTTCTTTCTCTTTCTTGCTTTCTTTAAAAGAAGAGAAAGAAAGAGAGAGAGAGAGAGAGAGATGTTCAGTGAGCCTTTCTTTCTTTCTCTTTCTTGCTTTCTTTCTCTTTCTTGCTTTCTTTAAAGGAAGAGAAAGAAAGAAAGAAAGAGAGAGTGAGAGATGTTCAGTGAGCCTTTCTTTCTTTCTTTCTTTCTTTCTCTTTCTTTCTTTCTCTTTCTTGCTTTCTTTAAAGGAAGAGAAAGAAAGAGAGAGAGAGAGAGAGTGAGAGATGTTCAGTGAGCCTTTCTTTCTTTCTTTCTCTTTCTTTCTTTCTCTTTCTTTCTTTCTTTCTCTTTCTTGCTTTCTTTAAAGGAAGAGAAAGAAAGAAAGAAAGAGAGAGAGTGAGAGATGTTCAGTGAGCCTTTCTTTCTTTCTTTCTTTCTCTTTCTTGCTTTCTTTCTTGCTCTTTTTCTTTCTCTCTTTACCTTCCCTTCCTCTAAACTTTCTTACTTGGCTGATTTTAATTTTTCTGCTTGCAGGCAAGTTGGCTTCCAGTTTTCTCGGTGGGAAAAAAGAGGTCTCGGTGGTGTCGGTGTTTAGAGCGAGCATGGCTCCAAAAAAGGCCGCTGAGAAGAAGAAGAAGGTGATGATATCCATAGAAGCGAAGCAGGAGATAATCAATTTGCACGAAAAAGGGACTCGTGTTGTTGACCTTGCGAGGAAGTTCCAACGCAGCACATCCACCATCTGTACAATCCTGAAGCAGAAGGACATCCTTAAAGATGTTAAACCAGCAAAAGGTGCGACAATAATTTCCCAACTCAGGACGTCTGTTCATGAAGAGATGGAGAGGTTATTGTTAATTTGGATAAAAGAAAAGGAGCTGGCCGGAGATACAATAACAGAGGCGGTCATCAGCGAGAAGGCTCGTGCGATATTCGCCGATCTGAAGAGCAATGAACCATCCTCGTCGGGAGATCCAGATGAGTTCAAGGCAAGCCATGGGTGGTTTGACAGGTTCAGAAAAAGAAGTGGCATTCACTCCGTGGTTCGGCATGGGGAGGCAGCGAGTGCAGACATCAAGGCAGCGGACATAAATCACATAGATGAAGTTTATAGGGTACAAACTAATTACGCTAGGCACTTCAAACTACCAAAAGAAGTCCACATAAGGTTTACAAAGAAAGCGGTATGAGATGAAATCTACAAAAGCACCATAGGGGAACCGTTAATGTATGCAGGAGAAGAGATAATAATACTAAAGCAGATCCCGAAAAGGATAAGAGAAAGGAGACGAGATTTCCAATACTTAACAAACAAACTAATCAGACAAGGGATTCCATTCAGATGGTTAATCCCAGAAGGATTATTAATTACTTGGAAAGATAGGAAAATTAAAATTGACTCTTATGAAAAAGTGGATAAATTTATTGAAGAAAATTTGGAGAGAAATAGAGAGAGCAGACCAGAAATTGAACCCCGAAGCCAGGAAGATAAAAGAAATAGTAGAAAAAAGAACCAGAGGCCTGATAAAGTGGACAGGGCCAGGGGAGCTTTATTGACAGGATTTAGAGACACCTGATGAAGTGGACAAGGCCAGGGGAGCTTTATGAAGTGGACAAGGCCATGGGAGCTTTGACAAGATTTGGAGAGGCCTGATGAAGTGGACAAGGCCATGGGAGCTTTATTGACAGGATTTGGAGAGGCCTGATGAAGTGGATGAGGCGATGGGAGCTTTATTGACAGGATTTGGATAGGCCTGATGAACCCACATAACACCAACACTCCATATTCTGTTGTAAACTGCCAAGTCCTGAGGGATTGGGCGGCATATAAGCCAAATAAATACAGTGGTACCTCTACTTACAAACTGAATTTGTTCCGTGACCAGGTTCTTAAGCAGAAAAATTTGCAAGAAGAAACAATTTTTCCCATAGGAATAACATAAAAGCAAATAATGCGTGTGAGTGGGAAAACCACAGGGAGGGTGGAGGCCCTATTTCCTCCCAGGAGATTCCTAGAGAGGCCCCATGGAGGCTTCTCCCCACCTTTTCCGGGCCTGTTTCCTCTCAGGAGATTCCTAGAGAGACCCCACAGAGGCTTCTCCTCACCTTTTCCAGCCCTGTTTCCTCCCAGGAGATTCCTAGAGAGGCCCCATGGAGGCTTCTCCCTGCCTTTTCCAGTTTCAGTTTTGGAGGCTTGGGTTTGTAAGTGGAAAATGGTTCTTGAGAAGAGGCAAAAAAATATTGAACACCCAGTTCTTATCTAGAAAAGTTTGTAGGTAGAGGCGTTTGTAGGTACAGGTACCGCTGTAAATAAATAAGATAAGCGACTGACATATAATCAGCTGGGTGACATTCCTCCAGACTTTACACCACACCCAAAATCCTAGCTCTACCAGACTACTGGATCAAAAGAGAAATGTTTCTTACCTACTCACAGCTTTGCTTTACACCCAGGCATTGCTAGAGTTTCAAGGCACTCCTTAACCATCTGAGTTGCCTCTTTGGCTGTACCCTGGTGTACTGAAAAACCACCTCCCCCGTGGCCATAGTTGTGAACCACCAGCAACTTCTCACACTGGTGTGTCAGTACCTCCTTCTGTACTCTGACAGCTGACCGAGATGGTCTCAGGCCCACCCTCACTTTTATATTCTCAGCTGTCCGAAGCGAAGGCTCAAGTGCGGAACATCTGTCCAATATGTTTTTGCTGCTAATGGGGTCCGGGGACAAATCCCAGTTGTCTTTTTCTCTTATCCCACCTAATGTTACATTGTGAATCCCTGGATAGATGTAGGACAAATCATCACCATCCCGAATGAAGTGCTTGATCCAAGGAGCCTGAATCTTGAGAACTTGCCCTCTGGTGGGGTAGATCTCTAGATCTCCTGTAAGTTTTCGAGAACCAATGCCTGAGCAGTTTACGACGATATCAAAATCGCGGTGTAGCTCCCAAAGATCTTCTATTTTCCTCGTATGCACCTGGCCTCCGTTTTCTTTCAGCCTACAAAGAATATATCAAAGGTTAAAAATACAGCACTTTTGAATCCTCTATGGCAGTGGTTCTCAACCGGGGGTCAAACGACCGTTTCACAGGGGTCGCCTAAGACCGTGGGAAAAGACAAATTTCCCATGGTGTTAGAAACTAAAGCTTCTATTCTGGCACCTTGGAACATATTTTTACAATCCGACCAATTAGGGGTTTACAGTGGGGGTGTCCCTCTGACCTTCCTGCCAATCAGCTTAAAGCATTGGCACTAGACTTATGGTTGGGGGTCACCACAATATGAAGAACTGTATTAAGGAATCACGGCATTAGAAAGGCTGAGAACCACTGCATAGCTAATGTTTTACTTAGATCAGATAGTAAGATCACAAATTTGAAATGCAAATAAAGGGAAACCCAAATCACATATGTGTGTTAGCTGGTCATCGCATATTACAACATCATGACACAAACTCATTTTGAACTGTGCCTCATTTGTACCATATTATATCACAGGATGCAAACGATGTAAATCAGATCCTTTGACATCATAATGCATGGGATGCCTTTATGGTTTCTACAAATAAATCCCATCAAAATGACAACAAAGAGGAAACATCTATGTACAAAAGCAGTGCAGGATAGGTCTTATTGCCCTTTGTTATTGGTTTTCAGCTACAAGTTCACTAATAAGGAAAGGCACCCATGAAAATGATGTGGTAACTTATTCCTGAAAAAATTTTATTCAATTTGCAGATGACACTAAACTGGCAGGAATAACCAACATCCCTAAAGACAAGCTCAGGATCCAAAAAGATTTTGACAAACTTGAATAATGGATCCTCTCCAACAAAATGGATTTTAAATGTGGAGAAAAGCAAAGTTTTACATTTAGGAAGGGACCTTGGAATCCCAGTGGATGATCACTTAAATATCAGCCAGCAGTGTGCAGCAGCAGCCAAAAGTGCTTTTACAATACTGGGTTGCATAAACAGAGGTGTAGAATCAAGATCACAGGAAATATTAGTACTTCTTTATAAAACCCTAGTAAGGTCACATCTGGAATACTGCAACCAATTTTGGTCATTGTAGTACCAAAAAAAAATGTTGCCACTGGAAAAAATTCAGAAAGAGCAACTAAGATGATCAAAGGCCTGGAGAGTAAAACATATGAAGAAAGTCTGCAGGATTTGGGTTTGGCTAGTCTAAAGAAAAGAAGAATAAGGGGTGACATGATAGTAGTATTCTGGTATTTGAAGGGCTGCCACAAAGAAGGGCCAATTTATTTTCCAAAGCACCAGAGGGCAAGACAAAAACAATGGATGGAAACTAATCAGTGAGATAAGCAACCTGGAATTAAGGAGAATCTAACTAACTAACTAACTAACTAACTAATTTATGTATTTATGTATTTATTTATTTATTCATTCATTCATTCATTCATTCATTCATTCATTCATTCATTCATTCATTCATTATATTTGTATGCCGTCCCTCTCCAAAGACTCGGGGCGGCTAACTTCCTAACAGTGAGGACAAACAACCAGTGGAACAACAGCTTGCCTTCAGAAATTGTGAGCGCTCCATCACTAGAGGTATTTTAGAAGAGACTGGACAATTTCTTATCTGAAATCATATAGGTTGAGCACGGGGCTGGACTAGAAGACCTCCAAGGTCCCTTCCATTTGTAGTGTAGCATAGTGTAGTGTATTGTATTCCATTCCATTCCATTCTAATCTGCAATCAAAATTGTGATTGGTGGAATTTTTCAAAAAAAAAGAAGAGTTTATGTTTTTGGAGTGAAGAAAATATTTTGAATAGCATATGGGAACTGTCCACCTAATCATAAGTTGCCCTTTCCACCAGAACTGGTTCCTTTCTTTAATGTGGATCTACAAAAATTGCAGTCAGGATCCAAAGAATCACAAAATGTTAGGTTTTTGTTTACTGGGCTTAATACCACATGACAATTGTGAAACCAAGTTCCCAGACACTGTGTAAGATAGAAGTGTCATCAAGCTGATGCATCCAACCTCACAATGCAAAAAATCTGTTTCAAACAGAATCCGAATTTTATGAAAATCATGAGGAAATCACTGGTGAATAAAAGTTTCACTGCACTATGTCAGATAGCAAAGGACTGGTACAGTGGTACCTCTACTTATGAACTTAATTCGTTCCGTGACCAGGTTCTTAAGTAGAAAAGTTTGTAAGAAGAAGCAATTTTCCCCATAGGAATCAATGTGAATCAAAGTGAATAATGTGTGTGATTGGGGAAACCACAGGGAGGGTGGAGGCCCTGTTTCCACCTAGGAGATTCCTAGAGAGGCCCCACGGAGGCTTCTCCCTGCCTTTTCCAGTCCTGTTTCCTCCCAGGAGATTCCTAGAGAGGCCCCATGGAGGCTTCTCCCTGCCTTTTCCAGTCCTGTTTCCACCTAGGAGATTCCTAGAGAGGCCCCATGGAGGCTTCTCCCTGCCTTTTCCAGTCCTGTTTCCTCCCAGGAGATTCCTAGAGGCCCCATGGAGGCTTCTCCCTGCCTTTTCCAGTCCTGTTTCCACCTAGGAGATTCCTAGAGAGGCCCCACGGAGGCTTCTCCCTGCCTTTTCCAGTCCTGTTTCCTCCCAGGAGATTCCTAGAGAGGCCCCATGGAGGCTTCTCCCTGCCTTTTCCAGTCCTGTTTCCACCTAGGAAATTCCTAGAGAGGCCCCACGGAGGCTTCTCCCTGCCTTTTCCAGTCCTGTTTCCTCCCAGGAGATTCCTAGAGAGGCCCCATGGAGGCTTCTCCCTGCCTCTTCCGGTTACAGTTTCGGGAGCTCGGGTTTGTAAGTGGAAAATGGTTCTTGAAAAGAGGCAAAAAAATCTTGAACACCGGGTTCTTATCTAGAAAAGTTCATAAGTAGAGGTGTTTGTAGGTAGAGGTACCACTGTATTTTGGTTAGATCTGAGTATGTGTGCGTTTGTTCAGTTTGTTTCTCAGCAAATATTAGTTTCGTTCTCAAGCCAAAATGTCCCAAATTTTCATTTTTGCAGAGGAAATTCATAGAAATGTCTATTCTGCTTTATGATATGGATTGGGATCCTCAGGGGTAAAAGTGCTGTTGGGCTTCTGCTCAGAAACACAATCCCTACATTTTAAGAAGTCCGATTTGGTAAATCTGCCCAGTTAATGAAAAGCAACAATTATAACTTAACACGGATGAAAGAATTCCTGCTACCCAAAACATTCATCCCAAAGTCCTGGACTTGTTAACGAAGCATGTAAATCTTTGTTGGACATTACACAATATCGTCACAGGGCATATTTGTTAAAGTTCAATCCTAGTTTCCTGTTTCCCAGTTTGTGCCAACACGCAATCGTTTTGAGATTTGAACTTGGCAGAACTTTTCACAACAGAATATATTTGCAAGCTACACCACCTTCAGAGCAGAGGCTGCAAACCTCCCCTCACCTCCCAATAAAAATTCTTATTAGCCACTATAGTGGTTCATGCATTCCAGCCAAGTAATTTATTACTGATTCCCTTTGGGAGTCTTTTGATAAAGCACTAGAAATAGTGGTTGGGACACTGAAATGATGTTTAATAAACTGCACATTTATCAGCAGAAATTGTAATCATGTTTTTCAGCTCACTGGACCTATGCCGTCGTTCAAGGAAGCTGATCAACCCTCACTGCAATGGGTTTGTGTGCCAGGGCACTGCACTGAGGAAGGGGAGCTCCTGAGGGAAATCACAAAAGAGTAAAACAGAAATGAGAGGCAACCGAAGTCTCTGCCCTCAACCCCACCTGACAAATATTAAATGGATCCTACGCTTTTACTGAGCCTCAGCGTTGTGTTCAGTGTTGTTTCAAAAATGAAACATGACAGGGCCTGTTTGTCCCAAGAGAAAACAGGTAGGATTGGGAGGAGGAGAAAAAATGCTCGGATAATTACTGTAAAACAAGAAGCCCAGAATGTACAAATACAGTGTACAAAGCAGCAATACAACCCAATGACCCCCAGATAACTGTTGGTAATATTTTACTTGCACTCTCCATCACCTCACTCTCAATTGCAAAACTGTAAAAACATCCAAATACAGTGGTACCTCATCATACAAACTTAATTGATTCCAGGAGGTTCGTAAGGTGAAAGGTTCGTAAGATGACACAATGTTTCCCATAGGAATCAATGTAAAAGCAAATAATGGGTGCAAATCCTTCAGGAAAATCCCAAACTTTAGAAGGGAGGCGAACAGGGGGCAGGGAGAAGCAGCTAAAGGGGGCGGGTGGAAGAAGCAAGGCTAGGCTAAAGGGTGAGAGGGAAGGAAGAAAGGCAAGGGGGGTACCCCTCCCTTTTCTTTTTTCAAAAGACACCATTTCAGTGCCTTTGCAAGCATGCAAAATCTTTACTCCTCCAAGCTGCCCCTCCCTTTTCTTTCTTAAAAAGACCGTTTCAGTGCCTTTGCAAGCATGCAAAATCTTTACTCCTCCAAGCTGCCCCTCCCTTTTCTTTCTTAAAAAGACACCGTTTCAGTGCCTTTGCAAGCATGCAAAATCTTTACTCCTCCAAGCTGCCCCTCCCTTTTCTTTCTTAAAAAGACACCGTTTCAGTGCCTTTGCAAGCATGCAAAATCTTTACTCCTCCAAGCTGCCCCTCCCTTTTCTTTCTTAAAAAGACACCGTTTCAGTTCCTTTGCAAGCATGCAAAATCTTTACTCCTCCAAGCTGCCCCTCCCTTTTCTTTCTTCAAAAGACACCGTTTCAGTGCCTTTGCAAGCATGCAAGATCTTTACTCCTCCAAGCTGCCCCTCCCTTTTCTTTCTTCAAAAAAGGGGGGGGAAAGAAACCCCTTCATCCCAGCAGCAGCTGCTTGGGTTCGTAAGGTGAAAATAGTTCGTAAGAAGAGGCAAAAAAATAATAAACACCGGGTTCGTATCTTGAAAAGTTCGTTAGAAGAGGCGTTCGTAAGATGAGGTACCACTGTATTTTTAAAGGATCTCTGGCCTATAACACAAAAGCTGTCTTCCTGAGTAAAGTGCCTCTGGATACCTTGGGTCACCACTCCTGCCCTCTCTAGCCAGCATTATGAACCACCTTGGGAAAAATCACTAAGAACATGAGCTTGCCCATCATGTTGGAGGTTGACAAATTCAGATAATGCATATATTATTTAGGCATAAAAATTCTCCTTGATGTAAGGTGAAATGATGGTCACTTGCTTAGGTCCAGACACAGGTGCAGATGTAAATGCTACACTATGCCAGAAGAAAAAGAAGAAAATTACAACGTTAATATCCAGTTGATGTTTGAATCCAACATCACCAAATATAATTGAATGATTGCTAATCCTGGATAGATTTTGTTGTGGTTGGCTCTGGCCCAGCTCCTGCCCCAGGGAATGTGGAGGTGGATGCAGGGGAAACTTCAACACGTAATAGGCCTATGTTATTGCCGACAGAGTCAGTTCAGAGTTTAGTTTCCTCGGACGAAGAAGAAGGTGGAAGTGACTCAGCAGAGGGGGTCTTGGCACACAGCCCAGGCAGTCAATCTCCCTTATCTTCCATTGATTTGGATGAAGACACTTTGGATCCACGCAAGCGCAGAATTATGCGTAGAAGAGACCAAGTAAGGACATATTACAGGAGATAAGAGAGGCCACCTGTGTTTGGGTGGGGCTCCAGTAATTAGGACTGCTGCTATAAATAGCAGCGTGTGGTTAGGCCTTTGTGGAAGAGTATCTGATCGCAATTCTTCAGGAATCCTGTGTTGCTGTTTTCTGAACTTTGTTTGTTGATTTTTCACGCCTTTGAAACCAAAGCAGAGCAACGTGTGTGTGTGTCTCACTTCGTTGGAAGAAGAAGGGGTGTGAAGTTTCTTCACAGCTGCTAGCTAAGTACTTAATGACTGCTTAAAGGAAATTGTACAGACTACCCGGTTGTTTTGGGATGAGTGCTCTTTGCAATACAAAAAGAGTGCTTAGTTTATTTTGAATTTTGGGATAAAGAACATTGTTTTGAATTTTCAAACGTGTGTGTGTGTCTGAAATTTGTACCCTTGAATTTTCAGGAGGCTCCTACCAGAGAGCCTGGCAGAACAGATTTAAGGTAGAATTTTCTTCCACTTATAATCCATTCAACGCCCTTCTACAGGTTGTGGTTACGGCCACCAATTTATATAAAAGAATAAGGCTACTAACATTCTTTAATGTTTTTTGCATTTCAATCTTTTTTTAAAAAGTGAATAAAAACCCATACCTTTTCTCCAGCCAAATTAAATACGATGGGCAGTCACATTTCAGTGTGGTAAAAGCTTGACCATATTTGTGCTGTGGAAATTTCTTCAGTTCCTTTTCAGTCATTGAGCGAAAGGCCAGAACCACATCAGACCAGAATGGCACCTTGTCCTCAGGAATGTCCTTAAATATTTGCCAGCTTGTTCATATTCAAGAGAATAAGGGTGTAAAACACAGACATTCTTGGTGTTAATAGCCAAATAAATCCAGCAAAGTTGAGTTCCTATTCCACCTGTTAATATGATGTTTAGGCACCACTAGTCTGTTTTTTTTCAAAAGATAATGTTTTCATTATATAAATAAAAATGTAAATGTTCATTTGTTCAAAATCTTAAATCCCCGAAGGTTCTTCACTGATTGCTTTGAAATTTTGACACAACGTTGCATTCGAATATGTGTGCATTTTTATATACCTACTATTATATTATATAGATGTCACACCTGTGACAGGTAAAAACACGGAGGTGCTAAAACAGGACCTTCTTCACTGATTGCTTTGAAATTTTGACACAACGTTGCATTCAAATACAGGTGTGCAGTTTAGATCTACGCACCGATTGATTCTCACATGGACAATTATATGTTGCATGTTCTAGAGTCGGCAAACTACACAAACCAGACTGAGCCACACCAACGCCTGGCGGGTACAGCTAGTCCTTAAATAAGTAGAAGCTGCCACAGCTTCTATATGTTCAATTTGAATACACATTTACTATTTACTGTTCACAAATTCAAAATGATGAAACATTTAAACATGGACATGATCGAAACATTTAAATATGTCAAAGGGTTAAATAAGGTTCAGGAGGGAAGTGTTTTTAATAGGAAAGTGAACACAAGAACAACGGGACACAATCTGAAGTTAGTTGGGGGAAAGATCAAAAGCAACATGAGAAAATATTATTTTACAGAAAGAGTAGTAGATGCTTGGAAAAAAACTTCCAGCAGTGGTTGGTAACTGAATTTAAACATGCCTGGGATAAACATATATCCATCCTAAGATAAAATACAGGAAATAGTATAAGGGCAGACTAGATGGACCATGAGGTCTTTTTCTGCCGTCAATCTTCTGTTTCTATGTTTCTAAAATAAGAAAACAGCGAATATGTAGATATAGGAGTTTGGATACCATTCCAGTTGATTCAGTGCTGGTTTGCTGTTGTTATTGACACTATAAAACTGTTAATCAGACTTGAAGAAGTAAATGATTCAGTAGACTATCGTTAGCCATTCTAATCTTTTAGAACCTGAGAGGTTTTTAACCTCTTAGGTTGTGATTGTCTATTTTGAATAATCACAGGCTCCTCTAAACATCTACCTAAGCCTTAGAAAATAAAGCCAATTCATGCTTATAAAAGAGGACAAGGGTATCTCTAAAAGTGTCAATGATTCCAATCAGCAAGTTCAACTAGGAGAAATATTGTTTGAAAAATATTAAACTTAACTACCAAAGCTAAGGGAAAAAACCAAGCATGGGAAGACGAAGAAAAATATCTGCTAGAGGTATATGGAATTTTACAGGACTTCCCAAATGTGGGATAACATCTGTTATTTCTCTGCTTGGAGAGCTTGAGGTTAAGTGGACTGTATATACACTATTCTGATGGAACTTCTAGATATCGTTTCCTGCAACTGTTGAGCCTTAGGAATTGAGTAGCTGTTAAAGGCAATGCGCCATATAAGAATATAAGAAGAGCCATGCTGAATCAGGCCAAAGCCCATTGAGTCCAGCATTCTGTGTCACACAGTGACCCACCAATTGTCCATGGGGATCTTGAGCAGAAAGAGAAGGCAAAACCCTCCCTTTCCATTGACCCCCAACAAATGGTATCGAAGGGAATCCTGCCTGCCTCAACCAACATAGAGGCGGCATTTGCAATCATCTAAAAGTGTGATGGTCTATGAGTTTGTATGTATGCAATAAAATTGTCTTAGTTTTAATTATGATTTTAGATATTAGGTTTTTTTCCCCTTGACTTCTTTTTATTGCTGCTGTTATTTGTGACTTTTCATACTATTGTAAGGCACCCTGAGTCCTTCGGGATTGGGCAGCATAGAAGTCAAATAAAATAAAATAAATAAAATAAAGTTTAATTCCTGGTGATTCCTGGAATAAACCTGGTTACTTACATCTCAGGAATCCAAATAAGGATGAACCTGGTCGTGTACTGCCTCTTGGTGATAAGTGAAATGGAATTAAGTGTCCCCTGGCAGCCTGTCTTTCTTTCTTTCTTTCTTTCTTTCTTTCTTTCTTTCTTTCTTTCTTTCTTTCTTTCTTTCTTTCTTTCTTTCTTTCTTTCTTCCTTCCTTCCTTCCTTCCTTCCTTCCTTCCTTCCTTCCTTCATTTGATTTTTATGCCGCCCTTCTCCTTAGACTTCTCCTTAGACCCAGGGCGGCTTACAACATGTTAGCAATAGCACTTTTTAACAGAGCCAGCCTATTGCCCCCACAATCCGGGTCCTCATTTTACCCACCTCGGAAGGATGGAAGGCTGAGTCAACCTTGAGCCGGTGATGAGATTTGAACCACTGACCTACAGATCTACAGTCAGCTTCGGTGGCCTGCAATACAGCACTCTACCTGCTGCACCACCCCGGCTTGCGATCTTACAGCTATAGAAGCAGCAGAGAAGATGTGAACCTTCAAGGACTGCTCTAGGGAGCAGGGAAGTCATTTAGTTGACCCCCTGAACAGCACACAAAAATGCTCAAAAAACCCCAATGCCACAAAGTGTTGGCTGCAAGGGTGACCAACCCTTCTGCAGTTGCACATATCCACTGTTTTCTTATTTTGAAACTGGTTTTGTAAGCAACTGGTTCTACCCCCATGCTGGAATTTTCCAATAACTCAGATAAAGAAAGGCAAGAAAAAAGGATTAATGATAATTAGTAATAATAATAATTTATTAGATTTGTATGCCGCCCCTCTCCGAAGACTCGGGACGGCTCACAACGATGATAAAAAAACAATATTATAGTGAACAAATCTAATATTAAAAAGAAGTATATAAAACCCTATCATATTTAAAACCAAACAACACATACATACCAAACATAAAATATAAAGAGCCTGGGGGAAAGGTGTCTCAACTCCCCCGTGCCTGGCGGTATAGGTGGTTCTTGAGCAATTTACGAAAGACAACCAAGAGTTTTATAAATACCTCATAGTTAGCTGTACAAAAACACTGCTTTGTGCAAGCAAAACAAGATGAGGCACTGTGTAAGTTGCACGTAACTCCACATTTGCCCTGGAGCATCCAAATATTAGAAGGAGCTTTTATTATATACCTTCTAGATAAATGGTATGCTATATAGAAGAGAAGATGTTTATAATCAGACCCACCAGCAAAGCCAATCGGCAAGACAAATGGGCCATGTTCAATTCTATGACCCACCCAAATACAACCGTAGGGGTTCTCCCCCTTCAGTTGAATTATGGTCATATTCAGATTTTCTTTTCCTCCCCTCCCTCTGCTCAGCCCCTCCCGAAGTTCCCAATTCCACCACAACTTTCTGTGTGAACAAAGAGAAGTCCAATTAAATGTAGTCAAGATTGATCTAGTACCGCATCCTATTTCACCAATCAAGATGCAGAGGCAGCCCAGAAGCAGGACCTGAGAATAATTCTATCCTCTGAAGTTACTTGCCGATAACTGGCATTTAGTGCCAAACCTGCCTTTGAATATAAGGTGCCGTGACAAGTTAGCAAATCTCATTACAGCACATTACAAAAATTACAGACCCAAGCCCATGCTTTTGAAAACTGAAACTTGCATTTTTAAAAGAGAAAAGCAAGTGCCATTGCAACACATTAATATTTCCCGAAATAAATTCTGAACCCGGTTTAAGGATCACGAGATATAAGTCTAAAATAAATGTTTGTATACATTGTTACCTTTGGGACTGCCTTCTGCCGCACGAATCCCAGCAATCGATTAGGTCCCACAGAGTTGGCCTTCTCCGTGTCCCGTTGACAAAACAATGCCGTCTGGCGGGACCCAGGGGAAGAGCCTTCTCTATGGTGGCCCCGCCCTTTGGAATCAACTCCCCCCGGAGATCAGGACTGTTCCCACCCTCCTTGCCTTTCGCAAACTTCTGAAAATCCACCTTTGTCACCAGGCCTGGGGAAACTGACATACCCCGAGCTGCTCCATTTCATGTATGGTTTGTCTGAACTGTATGATTGTTTTTTATAAGGGTTTTTAAATTGTTTTTAATATTGGATTTGTATTTCATGTATTATTTGTTGTGAGCCACTCTGAGTCCTCGGAGAGGGGCGGCATACAAATCTAATAAATTATTATTATTATTATTATTATTATTATTATTATTATTATTATTGTCAATACAATGCAGCAAATGAGATCACTATGCTGGATTTCGTATTTCATCACCAGTCAGGCGCTTCCTAAGCACCTAGGACTGCGTGATGTAGCGGCGAATTATGTTTGCCGATCCCAGTAAAGCGGCCTATTGCAATTGACGGAGATTTTGTCAATTACGATGGTTTTCAAATGTCTGCTGAGATCCTTTGGTACTGTGCCCAGCGTGCCAAGTACCACTGGGACCACTTTCACTGGCTTATGCCAGAGTCATTGCAGCTCAATTTTTAGATCTTCGTATTTCACTAATTTCTCTAGCTGTTTTTCCTCAATTCTGCTTTATTATTATTATTATTATTATTATTATTATTATTATTATTATTATTATTATTATTAATGTTTTTCTTCTGTAGAACTCAAGATTAGGGTTCTCTCTTGGTCTATACCAGTATTATATGCCTCCCAAATGTGCCCTAATAAAGAGGCTTGCTCAGCACAATCCTGAAAGAAATCACAAAAGCATTTAATGAACTCTATATTCACCCAGATACCAAGTGAATCCCAGCTTCTGAGGCCTCTGAGGAATTACAGACGGATAAGAGATGGTCAAAAGTCTCCCTAAACCACTGCTTCTGCTGATCAACAGGTGTGCCTGTAGAGAAGAAAGAAAACACATTTCAAACAGAGGGAAAGCAATTTAAGAAAATCCAGAAAAAACAGACATAAAACGGGCTGCACTGAAATTTATGCATTGGATACAAACTGCTAATGGAAGGTTTTGAGAATCCAGCAGAGATTCCACACAAGAGGAAAGGGACAAAGAGGAGGTCTCTGAAACATCCCACCTCTAAAATCCCCATACTCTTCATACTATTTTCAGTAGTGGGTAGTAAATCCCGTTACTACCAGTTTACTCATCTGTATACGTGTGCTCGCGATGCTTCCGTGCATGCGCAGAAGCACCCAGGGCACATGAGCAGAGCCTCTTCCCGCCGCCATTACTGGTTTGCCAACTTGCGAGCAACCTACCACTGGCTATTTTGGGAGGTCATTCATACTTCCAGGACAAATTTTCCCAAACCACAAGGAGTTGTAGAGGAGGAGAAAGAATTACAATGGTTTTTTTCTCACTCTCCTCCTCCAGCAAGAGCAGAACTCTTCTAATGACTCATTTCTCCACATTATTATTATTATTATTATTATTATTATTATTATTATCATCATCATCATCATCATCATCATCATCATCACAACATAGCAAATGAGATCACTATGCTGGATTTGATATTTCATCACCAGTCGGGCACTTCCCAAGCACCTAGGACTGCGTGATTATTATTATTATTATTATTATTATTATTATTATTATTATTGTTGTTGTTGTTGTTATTGTTGTTGTTGTTGTTGTTGTTGTTGTTTATAGGCTGCCCTTCTCCTCATGGACTGAGGACGGCTTACAACAATAAAACATAGTAAACAATTAAAAAATGCATAATACATAAATAGTAGCAACAAAAAATAACCCAATTCAAAACATGCAATCATCACTCATACATGCAGGTAGGACCATTGCTTAGCAGCCCCAGGCCTGCCAACACAAGTGTGTTTTAAGTGCTTTTCGGAAGGCAAGGAGAGAGGGGACAGTACAAATCTCTGGGAGGAACTGGTTGCGACAGAGAAGGCTCTCCCTCGCGGTCCCACCAGGCGGCGTTGTTTGCCAAACATGTGGAATAATGTGATGTGAGATAATAGTTTGATTTGCATAGAGCAGTGGTGGCGAATCTATGGCAGGTGTGTCGGAAGTGGCACACAGAGCCATCTCTCTAGACATACAAGCATACAAGCCATCTAGACATACAAGCCATCACCCTTCTGGCGCACTGGCCAGATGGACTTCACATGCACGGGAGTGCCATAAACTGGAAGAGCAGCTGCCCAGTGCACATTGCAAGCACCAGGCAGCTGCTCTTCCGGTTTCCGGCACATGCATGCGCACTGGTCAGCTGGTCTTTGTGTGTGCATGAGTGCCAGAAACTGGAAAACCAGGTGGGCAGTGCAGATGCGTGCACCAGAAACCAGAAGTTCATCTTCCTGGCGTGTACATGCGCATCAAGTGACTGCTCTTCCTGTTTCCGGCCTGCACACACACACACATGCTCCTGTTTCAGAATTTGGTACCGAAACGGTTCACCAACACTTGTACTGTTATATCCTGAGAAGCTGGGAAGTTTTCACTCCAGTCCGACAAGGAAGTGGAGCAGGGAAATTCTGATTGGTTCTTTTATTTATTTATTTATTCATTATTTATTTATTTATTTATTAGATTTGTATGCTGCCCCTCTCCGTAGACTCGGGGCGGCTAACAACAATAATAAAACAGCATATGACAAATCTAATATTTAAAACAATTAAAAATCCCTTATTAAAAACCAAACATACACACAAACATACCATGCATAAATTGTATAGGCCTAGGGGGAAAGGAATATCTCAATTCCCCCATGCCTGACGACAGAGGTGGGTTTTAAGGAGCTTATGAAAGGCGAGGAGGGTGGGGGCAATTCTGATCTCTGGGGGGAGCTGATTCCAGAGGGTCGGGGCCGCCACAGAGAAGGCTCTTCCCCTGGGTCCTGCCAAACGACATTGTTTAGTCGATGGGACCGGGAGAAGGCCAACTCTTTGGGACCTAACTGGTCGCTGGGATTCATGCGGCAGAAGGCGGTCCCAGAGATATTCTGGTCCGATGCCATGAAGGCATCCTTCCCAAAAGGGCTCCCTATTTAAACCCCTGCCAAAAGCACGCAAAGGGCTGATTTTTATTTTATTTATTTATTTTTTATTTTTTATATTTGTAATTAGATTTATACTATACTATTAGACTATAATCAATAAAGAGCTGAACATTTATAGGAAAGTCCCATATAGGCCAACTGTAGAACATATATGTGTGTTGGGAACCTATTGCCAGACACAATCCATATCATCATTATCATCATCATCACCATCATCCACAACAATTGTGTCATGGAATATAATGAATAGAATGGCATGTGTAAAATGGCCGGATAATTTATTCCCAGGATGCAAGATAAAATAGACTCTTCCTGACATGGACAATTTATTTTGGGACTTAAACTTAACACTGTCCGGGAAAAGTAATAGCTTGTACCACCACATACAGCATGGAGTTACTCTGGAAATTTTAGAAAGGCATCCAGTCTTAAAAACCAGCAGATAGTGTCTCTTTCAGAATAAATTACAATAGCTTCAGCTGTCTCACTCAAAATGTACCAGTTAAAAGGCTGGAAGAACGTTCCTTGAAACTGCAGCTATATTTCGTAGAAAATTGATTTTGGAGCTACAAAGTAAAATATTGGGGGGGGGGACAGGCAAAACATAATTACGTGGACAACTTCAGATTTTGCTTTCCAAAATGTAAATTTTGCTTGCCTGGATAAAGATGTGGGATAAGCATTCCTGCAGCAACGTCGCTGGTCGTGTTAGGAGAAAATCTATCAGCCACGACAGTCACAGTGCAGTTTGTAATGGAGTCTGAAATGTACACAGCGGTGGATAAACCGATCAGACCAGCACCAACAACGACAATCTTTGCCTTGGCCATGTCCTGGAAGAGGAAGAAGGGGTCTGAGTTTGAAGGAAAGGCTTCTGCACGATTGGTTGCCAAGAACTCTACTCAACGTAGCCAGGAAGTAACTAGGGGTTGAGTGCAAGCTGAAGGATACTGTTGCTAAAAAGATTAATTGCACCATGTAACCTTTTATAATACAGTAATACCTCATCTTACGAACTTAATTTGTTCTCGGAGCAGGTTCGTAAGGTGAAAAGACTTTGGCCGGCCAGGAAGGGCGTCTTTGTGACGTCAAAGCTCCGCCTATGGAATTCCCTATTGGCATTCCCCACCTCCTTTCCAGCCTCCCAACCGGCCTGACAGTTCCGCGGCTCTTTCAAAAAGCTAACAGCCGGGCGGCGGGGCTTCTCAGCGTCCTCCTGAACCCGAACGCTGACCCCAAACTTTTGCTGAACTTCCGGGTTCGGTGTTCGGGAGAACGCAGAGAAGTTCCCCGGCTGTTTCAAAAGGCGACAGCTGGGCGGCGGGGCTTCTCGGTGGCCTCCCGAATGCCAAAACCGGAAGTTCGGCAAAAGTTTGGGTTTGGCGTTCGGGTTCAGGAAGACGCCGAGAAGCCCCCCGGCTGTTTCAAAAGGTGACAGCCAGGCGGCGGGGCTTCTCGGCGGCCACCCAAACCCGAACTTTTGCCGAACTTCGGGGTTCAGCGTTCGGGCGGCGGGTTCGTAAGATGGAAAAAGTTCGGAAGAAGAGGCAAAAAATTACCGAACCCCGGAATTGTTCGTATGGCGAGGGGTTCGTATCACGAGGTACCACTGTATCTCAACTAATTCTATTACACATATTTAATTCTCCACAGAAAAACAAAAAGATATGAAGGAGCTCTTAAGCCATAGACCCATGATGGCAAACCTATGGCATCGTGGCACACAGAGCTGTACCGGAGGGCACGCAAGGTGTTACCCTATGTTAGCTCTAGCTCATATGCTGATTTTCAGCCTTTTCTGCCATTTTCGCTCTTCCCAGGTTTCAGAGAAACAGTCCCGAGCTTTCTTTTGCCAATTGGGCCTGCAATACTTGCTGAGGTTGTCGATCCATCTTGTTTCAGGTCTCTTTCGTGGAAACTTTTTATCAAGTAAGATTTGTTCCATAACCCCCTTGGTCCACCCGTCATCAATTCTTGCTCTGTAGCCAGCCCATTTCCATTTCAATTCTTTTACTCTCTGGATGATATCCTGTATTTTCATTTTGGGGGTCCGCAGAACAATTATTTGCATTTTTCATATTGCACTAAATCAGGGGTCCTCAAATTACAGCCCCTGGGTCAGATATGTGCAATGAACGTTTGTGTTGCTGCAAATCTCCCCCATTGGGGACCCAGCTGTTTTGCCAACTCTTTTTCATGGTGGCTGCTTAGCTCCAGCAGTTGCTTCCTGTTGGGGACCTAAGGCGCCAGGCGGACAGGAAAAGAATAGCGAGCAAAGGCTGGCAAGGCGCCTATCAATGTGAGTGACATCGAGTTGGTCACACCCACCCAATCACATGACCACCTTGCCACACCCACGCAGCCATTTATTAGACAGATCTTATTAGTAGTCCACGGCATTTAAAATTATGAGACGGTTAAATAATCAAGAAGAATCAGAATTTTATGATATTTGGCAGAAAGTATACACTTGGTGGGAAATAAAGAAAAAGAGATAAGCTTATTGTTATATTACTTTGAATATTTGAAATTATTAGTTAAACCGTATTAGATGGTGATTATTTACAATATAAACATAAATTCTTTTTTCTTCTCTTCTCTTTTTATCCTAGTTTGATTTAATTCATGAATTAAGAATTTCTATATATATTTTTATAAAGTTTTAGATGTGTTTTTATTTACTATGTTATAATTGATATCTTTACATATTTTATAGATGGTGTAAAACAACACTAAGACCTTTCCTTTTTTCTTTTTTAATACAGTGATGACTTCTATTCTGAGCGGAGCAACTGTAGCTCCACTAAATGTTATATGTTATGTTTGTTCTGTCTGTTTATGAAAATAATAAAAAATATTTTTAATTTTTTTAAAAAATGAATTTAATGGTCTCTGGGGTTCAAAAGGTTGCTTTAATTCATGTGCAGGTCTTTCTATCATATCTTGTAATGCCGAGCATGCATCTTTCCATGGCTCTTTGCACCACTCCTAGCTTTTATATAATTGTTAGTGTCCATGTTTCATTGTATTATGGTTTAATATTGTGGTTTAATATGTCCTATGGTATAGGGTTTCCTGGCTAAGCAGGGGGTTGGACTAGAAGACCTCCAAAGTCCTTCCAATTCTATTATTCCATTCTATATAAATCCATCTGTTGTGATTCATAAACTATAATTTATTAGTTAACGTGCTATGCAAATACAGCCTATTTTGTCTTATTGAATAAACAGTAATTTAAGAGCTGGAGTTGGCCGCTTATAGCTGCCTGTCACAATTATATTTAAATACCAAATCAAAAAGTATTATTTTGTCAAGCGTGTATATGATTACAGACAAAGTATAGGCATGGTTATTATGAGTACAGTGGTCCCTCGATTTTTGCGGTCTCGATTTTCGCGAAACGCTACACCACGTTTTTTCAAAAAATAATACATTTAAAAATAGTCGGCGGTTTTTTTTTCTACACCACGGTTTTTCCCGCCCGGTAACGTCATACGTCATCACCAAACTGATGTCGGCCATTGCTGATTGGCCGAAATCTTTGGAAATCTTTGGAACTGTTGGAACTTGTTAAGATTTGTTGGAAGATGGCTCCTAAACGTTGCACGCGGAGCGGAGGCGGCGACGCTAAAAAGAGCAGGAAGATGCTGACAATTAAGGAGAAAATTGAACTTTTGGACATGCTGAAAGAGGAACGCTCTTATGCAGATGTTGGTCGGCATTATGGGATCAACGAATCGAGTGTGCGATACATTCGGAAAGACGAAAAGAAGATAAGGCAAACTTCTCTGATAACATTCAACAAGGCTGCAAAAAGAATGGTGACGCCTAGAAACAAACGCCTTATGAAGATGGAAGCTGCTTTGTCCGTGTGGGTACAAGACTGCCGCAAAAAGAGCATTGCTTTGGATACCAGCACCATACGAACAAAGGCACAGCAACTGTACAACCGTCTTGCAAACACAGAAGGAGGCGATGCAGATGAGGGAAACGCAGGTGAGGGCTTATTTAACTGCTTTTATTCTGTCCTTATTTAAGTGCTTTAATTCTGTCATTATTTAAGTGCTTTTATTCTGTCATTATTTAAGTGCTTTAATTCTGTCATTATTTAAGTGCTTTTATTCTGTCCTTATTTAAGTGCTTTAATTCTGTCATTATTTAAGTGCTTTTATTCTGTCATTATTTAAGTGCTTTTATTCTGTCCTTATTTAAGTGCTTTAATTCTGTCATTATTTAAGTGCTTTCATTCAAGGGTCACTTCTCTCTCCCTTTCCTGTCATTCTCTGCAGGTGAAGATGCTGGTGAAGGTGCTGATGACTCTGAAGACCCCCAGCCATCAACATCTTCTGCTTCTTCAGCCCCATACACATCCACATTCACAGCAAGCAAAGGGTGGTTCGAGAAATTTCAACGGCGCTATGGCCTGAAGAGTGTGTCATTGCACGGAGAAGCTGCCTCAGCAGATACAGGTGCAGCCGAAAAGTACGTCCAGGGCACGTTTAAATACCTAATTGCAGAAGGGGGCTACCTTCCAGAACAGGTGTTCAACATGGACGAAACAGGCCTGTTCTGGAAGAGGATGCCTTCACGGACTTTCTTGATGCAAGATGAAGCCAAAGCCCCTGGCTTTAAGGCCATGAAAGATCGGGTGACTTTGATCATGTGTGGGAATGCAGCAGGTTTTTGATGAAGCCAGGGCTAATTTATAAGTCACGAAATCCAAGAGCCCTCAAGAACAGAAATAAGAATGCATTGCCAGTGTACTGGATGCATAATCCTAAAGCATGGATTACAAAACCCCTCACATGGGACTGGTTTCATCAGTGCTTCATCCCACAGGTGAAGGATTATTTGGCTGCCAAAGGACTCAATTTCAAAGTGCTTCTCCTAATGGACAATGCTGGAGGCCATGATGACCTGGCACATGAACATGCTGGGGTGCAAGTCGAATTCTTGCCACCAAACACCACATCGCTTATCCAGCCGATGGATCAAGGTGTTATCCGCGCATTTAAGGCACTGTACACGCGCAATTCTCTTGGAAGCATCGTGGAAGCAATGGATGCTGATGAAAACTTCACATTGAAGGCCTACTGGCGTCAGTACACGATCGCATCGTGTCTGAAGAACATTCAGAATGCCTTAATGGATATGAAGTCACAGACAATGAATGCCTGCTGGAAGAAATTGTGGCCAGAAGTGGTGAATGATTACAAGGGATTTGCTCCCGAAGAAATTCAACATGCTGCAGTCCAGAACTCTGTGAAGCTGGCACAGGCACTGGGTGGAGACGGCTTCGTTGACATGACACCAGAGGAAGTCAATGGTTTGCTTGATGAGCATGGCCTACCGCTGACAGACAAAGATCTGGAGGAGCTGACCAGGTCAGCGAGTGAAGAAGAGGAGGAGGAAGCGGAAGCTGAACAAGCTGAGGAAGAAGAAGATGTTGGCCTAACGCTTGAGCAGCTTGCAGAACTGAACAGAGCTGCTGCACATGTACAACGCATGGTGGAACTTTGGGATCCCAACATGACTCGCTCTATACAGTTTAAGGCCTCCCTTGACAACACCTTTGCACCATACAGAGCCATGTTAGCCCAGAAAAAGAAACTGCGCCAACAACTGCCCATAACTATGTTTGTCACGAAAACCAAGAGGTCTGTCACACCATCACCTGCAGTGTCCATTGTAGAAATGGTGATAGAAGAAGATCCCGAGTTATCCTAGTTATGCTAACCCCCCCCCCAAAAAATGTAAAAATGTAAATAAATATTGTTATCATTTATAACTATCAGGATGACTAAGTGTCTTATTCAATGTGTACAGTACAGGTACATGTAGAGGTACAGTACAGTAATTAAGGGGATGGGAAATGGTAATTTGTGGGTTAAAAGTGTTGGGACTGAGTGGCATACAGAAGAATGAATGAATGACTGAGTGAATGAAATTCAAACACAGGTGAGGGCTGGGGTTTTTTATTCTGTCATTGTTTAAGTGCTTTTTAAGAAAGGAAGGAGGGAGGGAAGGAGGGAAGGAAGGAAGGAGGGAGGGAAGGAGGGAAGGAAGGAAGGAGGGAGGGAAGGAGGGAAGGAAGGAGGGAAGGAAGGAAGGAAGGAGGGAGGGAAGGAAGGAGGGAGGAGGGAAGGAAGGAAGGAGGGAGGGAAGGAAGGAGGGAGGGAAGGAAGGAAGGAGGGAGGGAAGGAGGGAAAGAAGGAAGGAGGGATGGAAGGAGGGAAGGAAGGAGGGAAGGAGGGAAGGAGGGAAGGAGGGAAGGAAGGAGGGAAGGAAGGAGGGAAGGAGGGAAGGAAGGAGGGAAGGAAGGAGGGAGGGAGGGAAGGAGGGAAGGAAGGAGGGAAGGAAGGAGGGAGGGAAGGAAGGAAGGAGGGAGGGAAGGAGGGAAGGAAGGAGGGAGGGAGGGAAGGAGGGAAGGAAGGAGGGAAGGAAGGAAGGAGGGAAGGAAGGAAGGAGGGAAGGAAGGAGGGAAGGAAGGAAGGAAGGAAGGAGGGAAGGAGGCGGGCATTCTAAAAGCCGAGAAGCCGTTGCCGCCAGCGCTGCTGCAGGAGGACTCGTGCCCCAAGAAAGCCGGTGAGAGGGGCAAATCGGGCGGACAGGGGGTAGCGGCGAGGAGGCCGGAGGCGCTGGGTGGGTGGCTGACATTAAAAACAACCATTGCCAGCCTCCGCACTTTCGTCGCTCCCCGGCTCCACCATCTGCGCATGCACGGCCATGGAAAAAGGGCGCGCATGCGCAGATGGTGTTTTTACTTCCGCACCACTATACCGCGGAAAATCGATTATCGCGGAAGGTCTTGGAACGTAAACCCCGCGATAATCAAGGGATCACTGCACATGATATTTTACGAATATATGGGTACATTAGGACAGGGACGGTAGGCACGATGGTGCGCTTATCCATGCCCCTTAAGAATGGGGTGAGGTCAACAGTAGATAGTCTAAGGTTAAAGTTTGGGGAGTTTGGGGAAGATAAAGTAAGATAAAACAATATTTTATTTTATTTTCCTACCATGCTAACTTTAGCTATCTTGACAGTTAGGGGCAGCACTGATACATTCTCTTCTTTAAGCTAAGACAAAGCCGGTCATTATTTGCTTAAAATCAAAGATCAGCACAAAATGCAAAAGATTCAACTTTGGTTCAAAAAATAATAATAAATGCAAAACACAGCATGTGGGAAGAAAACTAGCAGAAGCCCTCATGCTGACACTGTGCCCTTGGCTAAAAGCCTCAACGGAGGTCTTCGAAGATCTTAGGTCAGGCACATGTTATTTACTCAGATGAAACTGCTTCTTCAAGGTTTTTCTAAGTAAATAATTGGAGGACCAGGGTGTTGCTTTTTTTTTTCTTTTTTTAATTCTTGTGACCTATGATACTCATCCCCTTGGGAGAGCTTAACTGATATATTCATGCAAGTTCCCTGTGAAATCAAGTTAACTAGCTGGAAGTAGGTAGAAAAAAAAGCAAGGTATATCCAGACTATTACGAGATTTTTTAAAACTAGCAGCTCAGGGACAGAAGGCACCCTTCCCTCTCTTCTCCTTTCTTTTACCTTTCTAAAGCATGCTGTACAAAAATCTATTCTGTTATTCAACTTGCTTAATTTCAACAAAAGTATTATTTTGTAGACATAGTTATCAAACCAATGAATCAGAAACCTTTGCCAATATTTTTCTGTTGCACATCTAGACCTGCTTTCGGCCCATCCCTGCATCAAGAATGGCCCACATCTGGACTGTGTTAAATTTTAAAGAAAATCTACCTAGCAGAATCAAAACTTCCTAGATGAACTTAATAGGCAACATTAATTCATAGGTGTCAATAGACGGGCGTGCCAGATAAGAGATCCGTAGATAACACCTGTAAGCTCTTCTAAAGTGCTGTTGATATACTGTGCATTCCTCCATTTCTTAAGCCAGAGGTCTTCAAACTTGGCAACTTTAAGACTTGTGGACTTCAACTCCCAGTTGAAGAGAGAATTGCACTCCTTTAATTGTGGGAGTTGTAGTTCACAAGTCTTAAAGTTGCCATGTTTGGGGGATCCCTGTCCTAAGCCAACAGAAAACTCATTAAATAATTTGTGCTGTACCAATTGACAAGTTTAAATCTGCCAAAGCACATTACAATTTTATTGCAGGATAATTTAAGAGGGGAGATTGGCAAATTTCACTGGATTAGTTTCCCTCCAAATCAGCATCAGGTAGGAAAAATTACCATCAATCACAATCCATGGAAGAATGTTGCTTCACCTAACTTTCTAGTCACCTGTGTGACAGTTAAACCATAGACTGTTTTCAAAACTTTTTTCTGCTGACAGGACACCCTACAATGCAGCTCCCTCTACTTAACCCTGGACCATTCTACATCCTACCCCCAGAAGTTTTTTTCATTGCTTTATTTGCTCCGAATAAGATTGTTTCCAGCCCTAACCAGAATAAGTTTGTTTCCAGCCCTAATCAGATGCTAATGATGTTCTCAGCTCTTACCAGCTTGCAAGCTCTTTCATTGTTAATCTCTCTGAATAAGGTTTCTTTTAAGCCCTAACCAGGGGATAAAATAATGTGCTGGAGCTGACCAGACTAAGGACACTAGCCACATAAATATCTGGTAGGTAGATTTTTTCCCTATTTTCCTTCCACAAAACTAGGGTGTGTCTTATATTCCAGTGCATCTTATACTCTGAAAAATAAGGTATATGGTTAGAAACACTATCTGAGAATATACCTTTGCTCCAGACTTCAATTCTATTGTGATTTTATCTTTGATTTATATATAAATAGATGCAGTTTAGGAAACAAATTGAGTTTTTTAATGTGTTTGAACAGGATGTCTTTTGCAATCCGTTTAAAAATACAGTAGCTGAAAAGCTTGAATGTGCAGCTTTGCCATTTTATTGATCTGTTTTCCTTCAAAACAAGTATATGAACTTTGAACATGGCAAGAACCAGTTGATAATTTCCCAAATATACTGCCTGGTAAGGGCTACCAGTTAAAAGAACATCTGAAGTATTTGTTCTTTGTCCCTTCTAGGAAAGAAATCAGCATTTTTTTTCCCAATGTGTGTGGATTCCTGGCATACCTATCAAAAGTCATATTGCAAAACACTTGGGACACTGAAGGACTTTTAAAACTTCTCTGAGGATCTTCTGAGTGTTTTCACCCTTTGATATATAGGCTTACACATTGAAGGCAGCTAGCTAAATCCCTCCCTCCAATTAGCGTTTGTGTTTTATTTGCAAGCATTCATGTTTTTTTTAATTAAGGTGGGATTCTGAAACCACATATACAATATACAGTACTTTGCTTTATTTTATTTCATTAATTAGAAAAAAACAAATGCTACCATGGGAATTCTGGGAAATGAAATCCACACATATGAATGACCTCCAGGTTGGAGAAAATTGCTGTGGAAAACATATACCGTGGCCTGGTTCACAGACCATGCAGAGAATTGACTTTTACTGCTAAATAAATTATCTGTCTTAGCCTACTTTCCCACCATTCTGTAATCTGCAAAAAAGATTAAAATTCACAATTTACAGCTATAATTCAGAATCTGACAAGAAAAAAAATGAACAATTCACTTAAAGAATGATAGCTATTTGTCTCCTAGACCTAATTACAGGATAATTAGCCCAAACAGACACACACAAAATTGTATCAACAGAAGAGAAGAAAAAACTCCCTTTTAAACTTCAAAGGGATTTCTTGTACAAACAATGCACAGTTTAAATGCAAACCAGTTTCTAACCCAGTAACTGGGAAATTGAGTCCACTAATATTCTCCAAACAGTGATAAACACTCACAATGAAGTATAATCCAGAGTCCAGGAATTCCACACGCAGTCTTGAATACAAACAGGAAACAACAATCCACGGTTGACGAAACTATCATCAGATAATCCTCCACAATGGCCAAACTAGCATGTTGCTCTTTTATCAGCAGCTCTAATTACTGGAGCCCCACCCAAACACAGGAGGCCTCTCTTATCTCCTGTAATATTTCTTAAGTTGTTCTCTCCTATGCATAACTCTACACATGCGTGGGTCAGTCATACATATACCGCTTCATAGTGCTTTTATAGCCCTCTCAAAGTGGTTTACAGAATCAGCATGTTGCCCCCAACAATCTGGGTCCTCATTTTACCCACCTGGGAAGGATGGAAAGATGAGTTAATCTTGAATAAATACCAGTCACAAGGCTCATTTCATGAATGTTTTGCCAAATGAATTTTGTTACTATTTTATCTAAATTTGTGAAAAACTTTTTTCCAATTTAAGGGGAACAACTTGAAATAGATATCATAATTTTGGGAAAATATACATCTTAATGATGGCTGTACAACCTAGCAGAGATACCTGTAACACATTCTTCCATCTTTGATGATCCAATTCTATTTGTGTTATCAATTTATTATAATTATTGTCCTTGGTTGTTGAGCATTTATTCATCAAATTAATACCTAAATATTTGATTTTTTAAAAACTATTTGTAATCCCAGTTTTTCTTCTAAGTTTTTTCCTTGTTGAATCATCATGTTGTTAGTCAATAATTTAGTTCTCTGTTTATTCGTTTTTAGACCAGCCACTGCTCATTTCATGAATGTTAATGACACACCATCACTTTTCAAGAATCAAGTTGTGTGTGTGTGTGTGTGTGTGTGTGTTTCGAAACATCGTTCTTCCAAAGATAATTAAGACAAGGCAAAATAGGAGGGAAAGACCTGTTGATGGCTTGACCAATATCAGTGAAGAGCAATTTCTCCATGGCTGCAAAAACACAATAACCTCTTATATTGCTGTAAAGCAGTGTTTTCCAACCTTGGCAACTTGAAGATATCTGGACTTCAACTCCCAGAATTCCCAGTCAGCGAATGCTGGCCGGGGAATTCTGGGAGTTGAAGTCCAAATACCTTAAATTTGCCAAGGTTTGGAAACACTGTTGTAAAGTACAACATACGTTTCTTTTGCAAGCCTGCATTTACTTAAGAATTGACTGAAAGGAGCTTTTCAAGAACCAGACACGTATTACACGGGGGAGTGGGGGGGGGAGGACCGAAATACCTTTCTTCACAGAAGAAACCAGGTACTTTCTGACAAGCGCCGCTTTCGCACAGAAGCGTTGCGTATCAGAGAAGCAGGAGGATCCACGCTCAACAACCGGAAAACATGACCGCCACCTCTTCCTAGATTCCGCCAACTCTTCCTAGATTCCGATTGGACGGAGAGCGGGGAGGGAAGTATATTGCTCCTTTTGGTCGTTTGCGCGTGCGCGCTCCAAAAAGGCTTGTGGAAGTTGCCGCTTTCGGCGCAGTTTTTATTTTTGAGGCGGCAGCCTGGTGAATTGTTGTTAATAGTAGCCCATCTACTATCTGAAGGCATAGGGAGGTTTGATTAGGTTGCTATTTTGGTAGTATTTTTAATCGGAGCCGCTAAGTTGCACGGGCACAATATGTAGTAAAAAAATAATAATACACAGGTGACATGTGGAAGCTTCCATGTGATTTGGTTATGGGTTAGCGCAGGAGTATAAGCAAAGCTGGCTCTTCTGACTGGTGGACTTCAACTCCCAGAATTCCTGAGCAAGCATGGCTGCCTCGGGAATTCTGGGAGTTGAAGTCCACAAGTCATAGAAGAGCTAACTGCCTACCCTTGGATTAGCGTGTTTATTTCATTGAATTTTGATTTGGTGTTGCATGAAAGATGTTATGCAGCGGGGTATCCCAAAAGGGTTCCGCCCTGCACCCGCTGCTCCTCAGCATACGACATAGATGAGGGGAGAAAAAGGGAGGCTCAGCAAATTTGCGGAGGACAGGTGGGGAGTAAGGGAGTTGTTGCTATCTCACAAAACAGGCTGAAAGCTCAAAGACATAGAATAGAATTTTATTGACCAAGTGTGATTGGACACACAAGGAATTTGTCTTGGTGCATATGCTCTCAGCGTACATGGGAATTCTTTTAACAAAAACTCCATTCAGTGATGAGAATTGTGAGGTGCTCAGGTTGGTACCATCTTGGCTTAGCAGTGGTTGTGAGAAGGTTCTGGAAAAACCACAAATCAAGCACAAAGGCAGCCCTGTGCTGCAGCTGCCAAAGGACTCAGTGTAGTTTTGGACTACAGCAGTAGAGGCTGGCACAGAGCAGCAGTGGGAGCTATCTCTACTTACTTGTTGGGTGAGATGCATTGCCAGAAAATGAAGATGGAATGGGATTTTAAAACGTGCAAAAGCTCAGGGAGGAGCAGTGACTAAAGTAGAGGGAACCTCTACTTCTCTAAGTTATATGAAATTCTCTTCCATACAGGTAAAAACAATTGTAAAGTCACCTTCACACTGTGTTCAATTCCAAGTAAGAGACATACATAACACTGGTTCTACTTTTTTTTACTGCTAAAGACAGGCAATTGTGATCACCATTAAAAAAAATTCAAAATGGATAATAGAGCAGTATATTTGTGAGGCCAACTGAAAAACTGAAAGGTTTTTAGACCTCCAGAATTTCTCATCAGTATTATTCTGGATCTGGGCTGGAATCAGGTTGACTCTTCCAATAATAATAACAATAATAAGAGCTTACAGGCTGGTAATTCTCAAAAATAACATTCCTTTCATTCCATTTCGGTTCTCATTATTGCAATTCCGGTAGGGAGAAAATGCATTCAACTCTTTCAGGCTAAATTACAAAGTTATAAACCTCTCTAATCAACAAGCTGTCTACTTTGAAACATTTTCTTATCTCTGGGTTGGGTTTCTGCTGTTAAAAAGCAGTATATCAGGCAATAAAACACTCACTTATCTGGGAAAGAGACAACATAAATTGCCTTCTTGGTTGATTTCACTTTGACAAAAGCTTCTTCTCTTCCATTAAATTCCGGAAGTGGTGTAATTAATTAATTAATTTACACACTCTGAAAAAGCATATTAAAACTCCTTCCCCCCCAATTTCTTCCTTTCTTTTCTGCAACCTTCTGAACTTTGGGTTTAACCAAGGACTGTCTTCTAACTTGAACTATCAGAAGAAACATGAGTCTTCATGCTTTCGTCTGACGGCTGATCTGTTTCGCTTTCATCCTCACTAACTTCCCCCACATCTCTTAAATCAGGGTAATTGACAGCTTCTAAGTCATCTCCGTCTTCTAAATCTAACATTCTAATTCTAAAGGCTGACAGGGAACACACACAACAAGTATAAGGAAATAAAGGAAAGCAGGGGTGGAAAGAGACTGAAAGAAGGGGTGGAAAGAGATTGAAGTGATGAAATCTGCATCGAATCATACGTTCTGGCATATGTAAACTGAGGCTGCTATATCCAAGTAACCCCAGGGTGGGGTGTTTTTTTGGGGGGGGGTGTTTTTTGTTTTTGCAAGACAGTAGAAATGGGGGAAAGTAGAAAAGAGTTTCCTGCAAATTGTTCTTATCATCTTGTGATTGTTAGCTAGTAGGTAGTTTAGTTTAGTTTAGTTTAGTTTATTTAGATTTGTATGCTGCCCCTCTCCACAGACTCGGGGCGGCTAACAACAATAAAAAACAATGTAACAAATCTAATATTAAAAAGTAATCTAAAAACCCCCAATTTAAGAGACCAATCATACCAACAAACATACTATGTATAAATTCTATAAGCCTAGGGGGAAGGGAGAAAAAAATTTCAATTCCCCCATGCCTGACAACAGAGGTGGGTTTTAAGGAGCTTGCGAAAGGCAAGGAGGGTGGGGGCAACTCTGATATCTGGGGGGAGGTGGTTCCAGAGGGTCGGGGCCGCCACAGAGAAGGCATGAACTTGACATTCTCTTTCTTTAATTTAAAAATATTCATATAAAAGCATTAGTAACTTCAGTGGAAACCATGTAAGAATCCAAAGGTCTGGAAAAATATCTGGTATACTGTATTCTGTTTATGTACACTATTTAATCAATCTAATTACACACAAGGTAGTTCTCGACTTACAACCACAACTGAGCCCAAATTTTCTGTTGCTAAACCAGACAGCAACGTTAAAAGACTTTCCCCCATTTTATTACCTTTGCAGAGTTGTTAAGTGAATGACTTCAGTTGTTAACTTAGTAACACAGTTAAATGGAATCTGGCCTCCCCATTGACTTTGTTTGTCAGAAAGTCGCAAAAGGTGATCACATCACACTGCAAGACACATACATACATGCTAGTTGCCAAGCATCCAAATTTTGATCATGTGACCATGGAGATATTGCAACAGTCATAAGTATGAAAAAAGGTCATAAGTCACTTTTTTCAGTGCCGTTGTAACTTCAGTCAAAAGACACATAGTTTTAAGTTGAGAACTAGCTGTATACCATTGTCAGTGTACAATGTATTATTAAAAACTGGAGTAGATGCTGAACATAATGCACATACTTTTTATTATTAGATGTACTGGTTTCATTAGATCTTTTCATGTTGCCCCCGTGCACTTGTAATGGGAGCCTCGGGTTCCACATTAAAAGTAAGTTTGCTTTTAGAGGTATGAAAACTCACACATACTTACCTCATTTCAAGAGCACCAAACATGGACTCACACAAAAAAACCTCGGGAGTGCTAGGGTAGGGATAGTAAATATTGACTCATTCTGGAGCTGATGGAGGGTGGATAGCAGGAGAAAAAGTGCTGTTTTAAGGGCTGGTTTTACCCATTAATATCTGTTTCCCTTCCAGAAGTAATAAGATAATGAACTAAATTAGCAAAGAAGAATCTTTGCTCAGAATTAATACGATGTATCAGAATACATACAATGGTTATGCAACATCAGTCACGGAACAAATTACATGGGTCCTGAAGTACCTGGAGCCTAACCTCACAAAATTTGTGGGTTTTTTCCCCATTTCTGAATCTATGGAGTTTCTCAGCCATCCAGGTTCTGGTTGTTCCAAAAAGACAACTGGACTTTCTTGGGTTTTTTCCCCCTTCTATATATACAATTTTCCAGTTCTCTGATTTATTATATTTCCATTTGTTCTTGGTTTTCTTGACAATCTCTGCACATTTTTTTCAAAATGTTTCCTAGGCTCCTTACCGTCTAAATCTGCTGATGGGTTCAATTTTGGAATAGGAATTGAAATATATATACATTTTCTAGACTGTGCAAGTTATTAGACATTTTCAAGAGAGTTACTGTTAACAGAATCTGATTTCCGTTGTATTCTTTTCATTTCATGTCATGTCATTTATTCTGATTTGCATGCCACCCAAATCCCAAGGGACTCTGGGCAGCTCACAACCAAGGAATAAAACATACAATGTAACATTAAAAGCCCATTAAAAGACAATCTAAAACAATTGAAAACAAACAATTGAAAACAATTAAAACAGTTAAAAACCATACATCTCATTAATGGCTGGATCCCAATGGTGTACCATCAGATCAACGCCCCCAGGCTTGCCGGAAAAGCCAGGTCTTTACAGCTTTCCGGAAGGCCAGTAGGGTGGCGGTAGTCTGGATCTCAAGAGGCAGCTGGTTCCAAAAAGTTGGGGCAGCCACAGAGAAGGCCCTCCCCTGTGGGCCTGCCAGCCAACACTATTTAGCTGACGGAACCTAGAGAAGACCAACTTTGTGGGCCCTTATCAGTCACTAGGAGCTATGTGGTAGAAGGCAGTCTGGCCCTAAGCTATGTAGGGCTTTAAAGGTAATGACCAACACCTTGAATTGCACCCGGAGACCAATCTTGCCACCTTAGTAAAACTACATCAAGAAACAGTATTTTCTTTCATCTGAATAATGCTGATATCTCGGGCAGGATCCATGAAAGTTATAGAATGCCTGTTTCTTTTCCTTCACTGATGGCACTGCTAGGTAAGGAGACAAGAATAATAGAAAATACAGTTGCATCTTCCATATACAGAGAAACCACTGCAACACAACTTGAGTGTTCCTGCACTGCCATACTTCTTCCTCAAAATCATGAGTTTCTACTTTGTGTCTTCTGGCCCTGACTGTTGCTGACGGAAGGGATTCTGAGATAGGTTTTCAAAATAAGCAGGCAGAAAGAGTAACCAGGACTTTGAAAGAGAACCTTTTCTCTCTGTGGGTGCGTGTGTCTCAAAAATTATAATTCACATTACTCCAGTTGCTAGCTAGTTGATTCAGAACAGCATCCTGAACAAGGAACCAGTTTGTATGCCTCCCTCCTGGAGAAAGCAAGAAAATGTTCCAGTTACATGGTACCATGAACTGTCTGTTTGGATGTTGCAGGTAAAATCACACAAGCTGGCTGAAACCAAAAGAATGATTTTATCAATTGGTGCCGCACGCTCCTTGGTTTAGCATTTCATTCTTCTCCTGTGTTGCATCGCTCTGTGCTGGAAGAGATTTTTCCGGGGGGCTTTTTTTGGTGACCTGCTCATCTAGCCATGCAGCTTCTGCCCACGTGTTTGTCAGTGGTTTTCCAAGTGTTTCTGGCAGCATCAGTGTTAACACTCCACTCAAGAAGGCCATGATTCCAACAATCAACTAAAAGGAAGAAAACAGCATTCAAATGAGTGTCAGAAATAGGTTTATTTCTGGGGGTAATATTGCAATGCAAGAAAATGGTTTGTAACCATGTAAGCCATAATCAGTATGTAATCTGGGGTTTGCTAATTGTGCTGCAACCTGATTGGCTGTAATCTATATATAAGGAGTAACACCCTTGCATGGGTGTGGTTTGTGCTAGGTGGTTTGTTATAGTGGTTTTGTGAATTAGTGGTTTGTGGGTGGTTGCAGTGGCGGATGTAATAGTAGTGTATGATAGTATTGTGATAGTTTATTTAGACAAGCATTTTGCTAAGAAGAAAAGTAAAATATGTTTTTACAAGAAAGCCTGCAGCAGTGTTTTTCACTGAAGACTTCAATTAGGTTTAGTGGTGAACTGGCTAGTTGGTGGGGTTACCTTTCGCATGCGCAAAACTCTCTCTAGCTGCCATTGTATATTTGGAACACTGATATCTAGAATCTCCTTAGCAATTCTAGGTGGCTTTTATACAGGGAGTCCTTGATGTACGACCAGAATCAGAACCAGAATTTCCATTGCTAAGCAAAGGTAAGTTAAGCAAATCTTCCCTGATTTTGCAACTTTTTTTTGCCACAATTGTTAAATGAATTACTTTGTAAATGCACATTAATGCACATGCACATTAATGCACGTTAATTTAATACAAAAATTAATTTGTAAATGCACATTAAGTGAATCTGACTTCCCCATTGACTTTGCATGTCAGAAACTGACTGGGAATGTCATAATGAAAGATGTGAAAGATAAATCAACTTAGCAGCTGGTAGTAGTCAGGCCCAGATTTCTATTAAAAAGTTTGGTGTGACTCTTAGGTATGGCACCTACCTGTGGGAAGAAGATCCAAACACTTGACAGATAGACACAGAAAGGTGCAACTACACTCCCAGCTCGGCACATCATGCTCCCACTTCCAACAGCAAGCGACCTGCAATACCAAAAATGATACTGTTCACTTGAATTGTCCAAATTACGTGGCTACTGTTACAACATAAAATATTTTTCATAAAGTACTAATAGTGGTTCTCAACCTTTCTAACGCCGCGACCCCTTAATACAGTTCCTCATACTGTGGTGACCCCCAACCATAAATCTAGCACCAATTCTCCCAACAGAGTTTTAAGCTGATTGGCAGGAAGGTCAGAGGGACACCCTCACTGTAAAAGCCTGATTGGTTGGATTGAAAAAATATATTCCAAGGCGCCAGAAGAGAAGCTTTAGTTCCTAACACCATGGGAAATCTGTCTTTTCCCCTGGTCTTAGATGACCCCTGTGAAACGGTCGTTCGATCCCCATGCCCTCCAGGTTGTGAACTACTGTACTAAACTGATATATTAATACCCATGTTTCCCCGAAAATAAGACCCTGTCTTATATATTTTTTGAAGCATGAAATAAGTGCTTGGCCTTCTTGCCATGCACTCAAAAGCCTGGCTGGGCTTATTATCAGGGGATGTCTTATTTTGGGAGAGAGAGGGTACTGTTAACACTAGCTGTAAAGAGGGGAGGGAAGAACTCACCGTACAACAGTTGGATAGAGTTCTGCCGTATACAAGTAGATAAGGCCAAATGCAATCCCTATTGCAAATTTTCCAGCCATATTTGCTAAAATACTCAGAGTATTGAAATCCTATTAAGAAGAAAGACAATTTGTAAAGCATGTGGAGAGAGAACACAGATTTAGTTTATCTTTGTGTACCAGAATTTATGTAAGACTTCTAAACATAAAGAATCCATGTTGTTCATCCAATTCACAGCTGACCAAAGTCAGGCTTCCTTTATTCAGTTTTCTGTATATAAACCCCATATTTTGGAACTCATTAAACCTCCTTAAATCTGTAAATTTCCCCCTCCCCCATTCTTTTTAGAAGAAATCCTTGAAGCAGTATTATTTGACCAAATTCCCTAAATAAAATTTATTAGTGACTATCCTGGGAGAATGTTGAATTATTTTTATGTAGTTGTTTTGTTCTATGATACTGTCTACAATTATGACTTTGTAATCAAAGAGTCTTTTGAACTATATAAGCTAGCAAAACTGTAAAATAATAAAAACCATCATAGGGTTAGAACTATGTCGCTAAAACACGATCTAAGTATTGCCCACAAGATCATATGCGGCAACATTCTACCTGTCAATGACTACTTCAGCTTCAATCGCAACAACACAAGAGCACGCAACAGATTCAAACTTAATATTAACCGCTCCAAACTTGACTGTAAAAAATATGACTTCAGCAACCAAGTTGTCGAAGTGTGGAACTCATTACCTGATTCAGTAGTGTCAACCCCTAACCCCCAACATTTTTCCCTTAGACTATCCACGATTGACCTCTCCAGGTTCCTTAGAGGTCAGTAAGGGGCGTGCATAAGTGCACCAGTGTGCCTTCCGTCCCCTGTCCAGTCGTCTCTCCTTATCTCATTTATCTTTTCTTCCTTTCAAATATGTTCACCTATACTTTTATATCTTTTCTTCTATTCTTTTCTTCATTTATATTATTACATATCTATTCTCTTCGATGTGCATTATGTATTGGACAAAATAAATAAATAAAATAAATAAATAAATAATATGTCATCAGCCATTATAAGAACTATTTGTAACACGTTTTTCCGATTTAACTGCTCTTGAAAGGTTTTGCAATTTCATTTCTGAAGGTCCCTGCAAACATTCATTCATTGACAAAGGAATGTTAATTCACTTCAAGTCACAGAGTGGCATGGGGCTATTTTGGCTCAATATGGGAAACCTAACAGAGCATTGCAAATTAAATACATCAAATGTGTTCCTATAGGATCCAATAAGATTTTGGTATGAGTCACCCACCTGAGGCATGAGCATCACTATCCCACAGATCGCTGCACTCATGATGAGGAATGGGATCAAAGTGTTTCTTCTCCCTATTTTGTCCATTCCCAGGCAGGCAATGACATATGCTGGAAGCTCCACAGCACCTGCCATTAGAAAATTCATGTTTTTTAGAAAGTTCTTAAGAGCTTAAAGACACAACTGAGTTTATAGTTCCCTGTAGTTTTTTCCCCTTTTTCCAATAGAAAGAGCTCGTTGTCTGGTGGCATACTTAAGTCCTTGCATTTCATAAATGGTTTCATATCCCCAATAAAGATGAGTTTTTCATTCTGCTTTTTTACTGTTTCTTCTAAGCAAATTGGCTCAAGTCCCATTACCCCTACCCCACAAGAATGCTGACTGAGAATTATGGAAGTTGGAATTAAATCTGAACAAGATTGGGCTGGGGAAAGTTAACATAGGCAGATAAGCCTCTATAACTATAGTGAGGTATCTATAACTCACACTTCTCCATCCTCAAAAGTAATAAGATTTGGCCTATCTTACAATGTTAGTGCAAATATTGAATATAATTTACAGAAATGCACTTGCCACTGAGGAAAGATGCTCCAGAAAAATGAAAATTGGCTATCTTTCTTACCTCTACAACTTGTGTTTTTAAATAAAATAACTCTTCAAAACTCAGCCATTTCTTTGGACATAACTTTGTAATGGTGAGTCATCTTGTAATGTTTACTTAGTATGGAAGGGAAAACACTTTTAAATATGTTAATTGATTTGTATTAATAAATGCTGATCCTTAAATGATCCCAAATAACAAACAACAACAATCTATGTAAACTGAACAATTTTGAGACCCACTAATTTCAACAGAAGGTATCTAAGCACACAATGAACATTCCCCAGGAAGAGTTAAAGATCCTTTAACTTGTCTGCTTCAGTGACTCCATTCAGCCATCCAGTAATCCATGAAGGGGATTCTAATAATAGATTGTTTTTAAAAAGGTCTTATGGAAGAGGAACAAATTTTACCTGACAAGGTCAAAACTGGGTTAAAAATGGATTTTAAAATGACAGCCAGCCAGAATGATACAGAAAATGATGTTACAGTGGACATGCATTTCTTAATAATTAAAAGGGATATGCAAATAACAAATGAATAGAATGTCCTGAATAATCTTCCTATCTGAATTTACAAAAAAGAAGCGTGTTAAAAGTTTTGAAGAATTTTGAGACAGGACAAAGGAACGATGAAAGGAAATCAAGTCCTACATTATTTGAAAGGACTAAAGATCAAGATTTTTAGAAATAAAAGGAAGGAATATAAAATTGGTTTTTTATGGTTTTCATTTTCAAATTTACGTGGCCTCCCATCTCACAAAAATAGTGTTTTTGATTGGCTGAGAACAAGATTAAATATCAATTAAAAATATACCAAATATTATTATTTTAAAAACTTTAAAAAACAGAGCCAAGAAAGAATGGCAGATGTTAATAGCAATGGAGCCACTCCAGTATCTCACTGGTCCCCTGGGTACCCACATTTGACGGTATTACCACGTTTCAAGGATTTTAAGAAAATCAACGTGGATGGAGCCAGTCTTGCTTCAGGGAGGAAGATGTTCCAATAACTGCCAGGGCAGAGAAGGCCCCTCCTAGGAGCATGATCCCAGTGACCGGTTAGGTCCCACAGAGTTGGCCTTCTCCCATCGACTAAACAATGCCGTCTGGTGGGACCCAAGAGAAGAGCCTTCTCTGTGGCAGCCCCGACCCTCTGGAACCAGCTCCCCCCAGAGATCAGAACTGCTCCCACCCTCCTTGCCTTTCGTAAAGTTCTTAAGACCCATCTTTGCCGTCAGGCAAGTGGGGAACTGAGACATCTCCCCCGGGCCTATACAGTTTATACATGGTATGTTTGTGTGTATGCTTGCTTTTAATAATGGGGTTTTTAGTGTTTTTTAAATTATTAGATTTGTTCTTCCATTGTCTTTGTTATTGTTGTGAGCCGCCCCGAGTCTACGGAGAGGGGCGGCATACAAATCTAATAAATAATAATAATGATGATGATGGTGAACGTATGGCACGCGCACCAGTGCCCCAGGTCAAATCTCAGGGTGTTTCTTTCGTGAGCTTCTGTTTTCCTGCAAATGACAGGAAAACAGATGCCATACATCCCACCGGCCAGCTGGTCTTCAGATCTCTACTGATTCATGCACACATTTACAGGTGTGCACACATCTTTCAGTTTGGGCATGCGCACGTGTGTAGTTTGGGCACTCGGTGTCTAAAAGGTTCGTTACCATTGCCTTAGGACCTGCCAAATGTTACTTCCTAACTGACATAGTATGCCTCTCCCGCCAGATTGGATGGGATGGGCAGATGTAATTGGGGAGAGACAGCAGCTGCCACACCTGAAACCCAGCTTGGGGCATTTATTTATTTTTATTTATTTATTTATTTTGTCCAATACAAATTGAAAGTTGAAGAGAATAAAAACATGTAGTAGTAAATATCAGGGAAAGGATAGAACAAAAGATATGAGAATAGAATACAGTGATCCCTCGAGTTTCGCGATCTCGATCTTCGCGAAACGCTATATCGCGATTTTTAAAAAAATATTAATTTTTTAAAAAACCACTTCCGGGTTTGGCTTCGGGAGTCAGCTGGGAAGCGGCGCGGCTGTTTTAAAAGGTCGCAGCCGGCCTGGGGGGCTTCCCAGCACCCCCCCCGAATCCCCAACCCGGGTCCGGGGGGGTGCTGAGTCCTGAAGCCAAACGCGGAAGTTCGGCGGCTGGACAAGTGGCGGACGGACAAGCGGCGGACGGACAAGCGGCGGACGGACAAGCGGCAGACAGACAAGCGGCGGACAAGCGGCGGGCAGACAAGCGGCAAACAAGCGGTGGGCGGACAAGCGGCGGGCGGACAAGCGGTGGCCGGACAAGCGGCGGCCGGACAAGCGGCGGGCGCGGCAGCAGCGAGGAGCCGAAGATCGGGGTTTCCCGTTTGCGGCACTGCCGAGCAGATCAGCTGCTGGGCGGCGGAAGGAACCTTCCCTGGGCCAGGTGCAGAAGTAAAAACACCATCTGCGCATGTGCGGCCATGGAAAAAAATGGTGTGCATGCGCAGATGGTGTTTTTCCTTCCGCACCACTATATTGCGAAAAAAATCGAGTATCGCGAGGGGTCTTGGAACGCAACCCTCGCGATACTCGAGGGATCACTGTATGTCAATGCAGAGTAGAGGAAAGGTTATATGAATGGGAGAAAATATATATAAAATACAGGGTTCCCTCGATTTTCGAGGATTCGAACTTCACGACTAGCCTATACCACGGTTTTTCAAAAAATATTAATTAAAAAATACTTCGCGGGTTTTTTTCTATACCACGGTTTTTCCCGCCTGATGACGTCATACGTCATCACCAAACTAATAATTTTTGCAAATCAATAACAAAAAAAATAGTTATTGTTCATAAATAATTATGTTTATAAATATCAGGATCACTAAATGTCTTATTCAATGGTGAGTCCCAGTAATAACGGTGAGTAAATTATTGTTAAGGGAATGGGAAATGGTAATTTAGGAGTTTAAAGTGTTAAGGGATGGCTTGTGATACTGTCCATAGCCAAAAATGGTGTATTTACTTCCGCATCTCTACTTCGCGGAAATTCGACTTTTGCGGGCGGTCTCGGAACGCATCCCCCACAAAAATCGAGGGAACACTGTATAGGATATCACAAAAAGAGACACACTCCCCCTCCAGACCCAGCCTGGGAGGTTATCACTGATTTTAAAAACAGCAGAGATAGAAAACACACACACACACATACACACAAAAGACCCCTCCAACCCTTCCAACAGTGGAGTGGCCCATCAGAGCTTATGTGGAACCTAGGCAAGGCTAGGATTATGCGTGAAGGTGTAAGCAGAGAGATGAGCAAAGCATAAGCTGAGGAGTGAGGAGCAGAAGCAGGTGATGAGAAAGCACCTGTGTGAGAGATGCAGCTGGGGCTTCTTGGCTGTGTACCTGCCGTTCTCCATCACATGGCAGGCACAAAATATTATTTTTAGTTTAAGAACTGTTGACACATATATGCAGGCCAACATATGAAACTAATATAATAATAATTTTTGTAACTTCTGGCTTGAATGGGCAGGAGATCCCCATAGCCTGAAAGATATTTCAAGGGTTCTTCCAGGCTGAAAGGGTAGTTCGTAAACAAGAGATAGGTTGTGGGAGGAGATGATTTGGTCAATTTTAGGAGAAGGTGCTAAGTTACTAAAATGGTTCATACTTGTGATGACAGAGGAAGCCACTTTTTTACACATTTCTTTTTTTCTTTACTATAGTCTTATTTTTCTTTTTCTTTTATTTTTTCTTTCTTTACTGCACTATTATTTTTTTAAGCTTTGTGTTCATCCTTACTGTTATAATTGTATTTTTAAAATAAAATTACTATTAAAAACTACTTGCAGGATATGTTATGTGTATATGTTCAGAGATATTTAGTTGCCTTACTTTTCAGTAAACAAATGGAGAGAATTCCTTGCTTACTGTACTTCTCCCTACATTGCCAGATGCAACAGGGATAGTCTTAACAAAAATCAAATCTTTATGAGGAACTCGTAAATAAGGGGTGTGCATAAGTGCACTTATGTGCCTAATGTCCCTGTCCTACTGTCTTATTATCCTTTCTATTACTACGTTCTACTTATGTTATGTTATGTTAATATGCACTATAATACTATACTTGTTTGACAAATAAATAAATAAATAAATAAATAAATAAAATAAACTCTTAAGTTCTTTAGAGGATCTTCCAACCGCCTCTTCCAACCGCCTTCTAGTGCCCCCAGTCCTGGTTGAAATTTTTATTCATTACACTTATTTGTATTTCACGAACGACCTGGCTAACTCATTTGTATAAATTTACAGTTTGTGGAATAGCTACCATCCTAGCATGGACCTAGACTTGGAAATAACCAGCAACAGTGATAATCCCTGGACATGTACTGTTGTATTTCTGTTCCAAGTGCAATAAGTTACATCAAGCAATATTTACCTATGAGAAACAGATTTAAAAATTCATTGCCTCCAAAGTTCACAGAACTGAGGGAGAATACATAATATCCTAAACTCCCCGTGAACCAAATCAGCCAGACTGTAATGGTCCTTCTTGCAATGTGCCAGTTACGGAACAGATCTAAGACGTTGTGCTTCTTCACGGGAGAACTGTCATGATCCCCCATTCTGCTATTGGCAAGATCGTCTTGCATCGGGTACAGTTCAGCAATTTTACAAGGAGTGCTTACTTTATTCCATCTTGCCATTACATTAATTAATTTTTGTGCCTCTTCGTATCTCTCCTCTGTGAGCAGCCAGAAAAGTGTCTCAGGAAGCATCCAGCAGCACAAGACAAATGGGAGAGTTGCTACAGAAAGGCAGATCTGATAGACCCACCAGGTCCGTGCCAAGTAGCCCACGAGAGCCACTACCATGACTCCCACAGCAAAGAAAGCATGGATGTGCATAGATGCCCAGGTGCGGGCTTTGATGCCCGTGTATTCAGTCACATAAACAAACACTACCACCAAGTAGCCACTTGATACCTAGGAGGGGAAAAAAGACACAGGTAAAATAAAATGGCTTCAGGCTCTAAGAGTTTTTTTGTAATTAAAAAAATGATGGTCAGGGATGGTACATGCTCAAAACAGGAAGGCACCTTTTCTTAACAGGGAAAGTGGTGCTACAGTAAGGATTGGGGCAATAATAGTGAGTGTGCAGGATGCTGTGAGTAGTGAAATGGGTGGTATTTAAAATGAATAAATACTGGAAACTAATGTGGACACAATCCAGCCAAAGGATGCCCAGGTGGCAAGATATTTATTTTATTTTATTTATTTGTCAAACAAGTATAGTATTATAGTGCATATTAACATAACATAACATAAGTGGAATGTAGTAATAGAAAGGATAATAAGACAGTAGGACAGGGACATTAGGCACAAAAGTGCACTTATGCACGCCCCTTACAGACCTCTTAGAAAAGGGGAGAGGTCAATTGTAGATAATGTAAGGTTGAAGATTTTGGGGTTGGGGGAAGCAACAACAGAGTCAGGTAATGAGTTCCAGGCGGTGACCACTCTATTGCTGAAATCGTATTTTCTGCAGTCATGTTTGGAGCGATTTACATTCAGTTTGTATCTATTACATGCTCTTGTGTTGTTGTTGTTAAAGGTGAAGTAGTGATATAAAAGCATGGACTTAGGGCATGGAACCATGGTCCAGATTCAGATCTCATGGTCATGAAATTGGATAGGTGATCTTTGGCTAATTGGTTTCTCAACACAGAGCTTTTCCCCTTAGAAAAGAAGCTAGGCGAAATGATTTAAACATAGGGCAGCCCACATTCACATACCTGAATTCCTGCACAATACAAGAATACATAAAATTGAGGCGGGGGATTGTCACCTACAATAAGATTCCTTATTTAGGAGAAAGGAAGTCAAAAAATTAACATCTCTGCCTTTAACTCTGGCTGGATTGAGACCATATAACACTTAAGCTATGGTGTCATTATTTTTTTGAAGGAAAGTGCCTGAAATGTGATCATTATTTTATTTATTGCATTTTATCTTAACAGGATTAGATCAATATTAAACCGATTTTTTAAAACTCTAAAGACTGTTTAATCTTGGCTGGGAAGTGCAGCAGTTTGAACTTTTTGAATAATCAGGCTTCTTTTAAAAAAAGTAACACTAATAATTTCATTAGAAAGGAGATAAGCTCATACTCTTACCATTGCGAGAAGGAAACGGACAATCACAAAACTGTTGTAGTTAAATGTGAACGCCACAGCAATGCCAAATATAAATTGTCCGGTGCTTGTGATCCACAGGATGTACCGTCTCCCTAGTCTGCGAATGACAACTGTAATAATAAATATTGCAGACACTGCATTGGAAAAACAGACACCTGAACTAACAAAAAACAAAGACATCCCACCAACCCTGTATTTGCTATCAAATCTCTCTACAATCTTCAGAAATGTTATCTTGGCTTCCAACAAATTACAACAGTATGTGAGCGCTAGCACTTAGATTTATATACACCTTCATAGTGTTTTACAGCCATCTCTAAGCGGTGTACAGAGTCAGTATGCTGTCCCTAACAATATACTGCTGCGGGTTGCAACAATGCAACTGGACTAGGATTCATTATATTCATCATATTTTTTTTAAACAGAAGAGTTTATTTGATAAACTCATAATAACTGTGAGTATATAGCAGTGATGACGAACCTTTTTTTCCTCGGGTGTCGAAAGCGCGTGAACACACACTATTGTGCCTGCACGAGTGCCCATACCCATAATTCAATGCCTGGGGAGGGCGAAAATTGCCTCCCTTGCCCTCCCAGAGGCCCTCTGGATGCCAGAAAAAGCCTGTTTCCCAACTTCTGGTGGGCCCGGTAGGCCCATTTTTCACCATTTCCAGGCTCCAGAGACTTCCCTGGAGCCTGGGAAGGGCGGAAACGCCCTCTCACATCCTCCTGGAGGCCCTCCAGAAATAAAAAATGCCCTCCCAGAGCCTCCGTGCAAGCCGAAAATCAGATAGCCAGTGCGCACATGTGTGCTGGAGCTGAGGTAGGGCAACAGCTCACATGCCAGCAAATATGCTCCTACTCAGGCAGGGGGTTGGACTCGATGACCTAACGGTCCCTTTCAACTCTATTAATAAATAAAAATAAATATGCCTCCACGTGCCACCTGTGGCACCCGTGCCATAAGTTCGCCATCACTGGTATATAGTATTATATATACTATATACTCATACACATTTATATATTTATTTGTTCATTCATTCATTTGTTTGTTTGTTTGTTTGTTTATATTTCTATGCTGGCCTTCTCAACTGATTGAGGGCATCTTACAACAGAATAAATACAAAAACAAAATGTGTGAGAAATCTAATATTAAAATACTAAAAATTCTAAAACCCCATTTTTCCTAAAAAAAACCCCAATCATCCTATGCACACACACACACACAAACACATGTATATAGCTTTCAGAGTATATAGTTCCACAAACTTTCAAAAGCCTGTCTTATTTTATATAGAAAAGTGGGGAAAGAGAGGCAAGGGAAAGGAAAAAACAGAAAAATCCACAGCAACCTAAAATATCTCATTAAATTGCTGTAATAATGGAAACTACCAATATTTGCACATATTTACTGTCAGTTACCAAGTCAGCTTAACAGAGAAACAATTAATAGCAAATATACAAGCTACTACTTGAAAGAAAAAAAATTCAAAAAAAGAAAAAATAGAAACCATATTTAACCATAAATGAATTAAAGACATTCCCCCCCAAAACAAAGAATATGCAAAAAACAAACTGTGTAATCTTGACACTTTTAAGGGGTGAAGAAGAAGGAAAAAAGAACTGATATAAAACTGGGAAAGGACTTAGGCAGGGAAGGATATCAGAGCAATAGAAGCTCTGTCTCCACATTCAGAAAGGGTTAAAATTAATTAGGCATACCGCTCCTAATTGCTAGACTAACTAATCTCCCAATCATTTAATACCTCAGCCCATTCCTTTGTTTTCAACACAATCTTCTGTTCTTTTCAGGAATGTAACAGCAACCCTTCCATTTAGAGATACCGGTAACTACAGTATTGCCAATAGAATTTTTTCAACATCTAATGAAAAGATTATGGCAAGATCCTCCTTAGTGTCATATAAAGGTATTTATATTAATAAGCTTAAATGATCACTCTCTGATCTGTGACAAATCCGGCCTCATTAATACTACTGCAGAGTATATACTGCTCAAAAAGATAAAGGGAACACTCAAATTACACATTCTAGATCTGAATGAATGAAATATTCTCATTGAATACTTTGTTCTGTACAAAGTTGAATGTGCACTGCAGCATGTGAAATTGATTGTCAATCAGAGTTGCCTCCTAAGTGGACAGTTTGATTTCACGGAAGTTTGATTTACTTGTAGTTATATTGTTTAAGTATTCCCTTTATTTTATTTTAGCAGTGGATATAAATTACTGTGCTATGCTACACTGTCACTCGTGTGAAGTTTTTGGGTTGTACTCTTTAAAAATTTTAGCAGAAAATTCAACTGGTATTTTACCAATTAAATCTTAATGGAATTCCTATGACTGTAATTTTTATTCAATATCAATATCAAATGTACACTAAAAATACACCCAATCCATCAAAGATGTTAGATTGTTGGTCTACAGTCAGAAGATTTAAGTTCAGGTTTATTTCCACCCCACATTGGAGACCAGTCCTTCCTTCAGCTCAACTTTTCCTATTGGTTTGTTGTGGAAAAATACTGGAGGAAAAAGTGCCTTAGGTTGCCAGAGGGAAGATGTAGTACAAAAATAACACATTAAAATAAACAACCAATATATTATCTGGCCTTGTACTAATAAACAGCAGAAAATTCTTACAGGCATGAAATCATTCCATAATAATAATGTTCTTTTAAAAGGAGCTGGTATTACTTTTCCCATCATATTTAACATAAATACATTCAGAAGATCCAGGTTCATTTTTTTAAAGATTTCTTTACAAAGCTTACACTATTTCTTCACAATTGAAGCTTTTATTCCAATCCAGCAACAGCTTTTACTTGTAGAATCCATTATATACAGTAATAAGCACAAACTGTGCATACTTCTACATCTGCAACAGACAATGTCTGGTATTCCACTTATCTGGCCTCACTATTGTCCATGATTTCCAGGGATGCCGAGAATGGTACTTCAGCTGAATTTGGAGAACCACAAGTTGCCTAATCCATTCCAGAGACTCTGTAAAATGTATCATTATAAGTCTATATTTCTACCCTGAACACATTTGACACTTATACTCCATGAGTATAATCCTTCCTCAGTGTTTATTGTTGCTGCCGAAATTCTAAACTTTTCATGAAGAGTCACATCCTTATGTCAAAGAACTGATGGTGATACCTAGTCTGGCAATGAAACAACTCCATGAAAAAAACCAAAGCCAGAGAGCACCAAGAACCCAACAGAATGATGAACCTCATTTTGACATGCTGTCAAAATGCCACACGAATCCCAGCGACCAGTTAGGTCCCACAGAGTTGGCCTTCTCCGGGTCCCGTCGACTAAACAATGTCATCTGGCGGGACCCAAGGGAAGAGCCTTCATTGTGGCGGCCCCGACCCTCTGGAACCAGCTCCCCCGGAGATTAGGATTGCCCCCCCACCCTCCTTGCCTTTTGCAAACTTCTTAAAACCCATCTCTGCTGTCAGGCATGGGGGAATTGAGACATCTTCCCCAGGCCTATATAATTTATGTATGGTATGTTTGTGTGTATGTCTTGTTTTTAAATAAGGGGTTTTTAGATATTTTTTAAATATATTAGATTTGTTATTGTACATTGTTTTTATTATTGCTGTGAGCCGCACTGAGTCTACAGAGAGGGGCGGCATACAAATCTAATTAATAATAATAATAATAATAATAATAATAATAATAATAATAATAATCCTTGCATGTCCTTGCATACCTCTGAAAAGACTTCTCTACTTTGTTTTTCCCTGATATTTTTGTTTAAAACTTACAGCAGGCACCATCCTTGTAGACGCACGTGCTGCCCTAGCAGCAAATTTATATAGTGGAAAAACAGCTACATCAGATCATAATGGTGTTGTAATTTTTTAAAATTTTGTGCCAGGAAGGAACTTTCACCCAATGGAATCAAAATCAAGGTTTAGTAGGTTATGAGCAGAGAAATAGGAGTCAATTAACATTTTGAGCCATCTAATATTCAGCCATTTCTGAATATTTTTCTTTTTTTAAAAAAAAATCAGCAACCTTAACACAGCAGAAGGGCCCTGGTCATATTTGCATGGCAGGACAAATATAGTCTGGGCTGTCCCAGGTAATAAGTCAAGTTGACAGGGACATTGGATCATGTTATCTTGGTAGCAACTATCTTCGACAGCATCCCAGCCATCTGAGTAGCCAACTGTTATTTCTTCCCTCCTGTTGAAATCTTTGTAGGCTTTGACTTGGAATATCTCAACAATTGGTGTAGTGTGGCTTAGAGAGCAAATTGTTCCTAAGAACCCTGGAGCTCCAGGCTTCAAGCCAGATGCAAGTAAAGCTAAGCAGAGTCAACATTTAGAAAAGTGTTTACTTTTCCTACAAAGGGTCAGAAATTGAATCCATATTTACTTATTTTTCTAAGAGTTATGCCGTTCTGTACTTTTTGCTGCAGTATGTATCAGCAGGGAAGAAATCCAACTGATAGCAGAGACCAGATATGTTGGAAGGAAGGCACAGCTCAGTTAGACCTTACTGGTAAAAAGAATTCATGCAGCTTTGGGCAGAATTTCCATCTGTCTTAAACCAGATCCCATTATTTACATTTGCAATCATAGCACATTAGTAGTTGATCAGTCCAATGGGAAATTATGCTCTCTTTTTTTGGCACAAACAGCGCTAAATGGTTTAAATAAAATGCTAGTTACGTTCAACTTTAGAGGTAAAAGTTTTCTTTACTTGTCACTTTAGACTAACTCAAATGTGGAAAGTAAAGATAAGTAGCAAAATTCCTTAGAAGCTGAAGGCCAAAAATCAGTGAGGACAAAATACAGAGTGCATCCAAAAGTAATGCAATTTTTTTAAAAGTAATTTATTGAACAGATTTGCACAAACACTTAAAATTCTTCAAAGTACTGTCCTTGGGCCTCTACACATTTTTTCCTGCGACTCTGCCATGACCAGTACGCGCCCTGGAAGGCGTCTTCAGAGACCTCTCGCAAGGTCTTCATCACAGCTGATTGGATCTCTTCTGTTAAGTCTATACTCAGAGACTTATTCAATTCAACAGGTTTTCTTTATTCATCATAGTCATAGGAAACGCTCTCTACAACAACCAACTCCCAACAAGGGCAACGGCTAATCTGTTGCCCTATTTATACATTTCCTTTAAGTGGGAAGATTTTACAGACAGCAGTTTATTTTTGGCGGTTCTTTTAAGCCAAGCCGCGTTTTAACTGTTTATTTCTTTAAAGACATAACATCTTCTATGGACGAAAAATGCACCTTGCCACAACGCACTACGAGTCCGCCAAACACCAGATGCCAATGCTGCACCCCTCTATAGTCCTGATGTCACCCCAGAAGACTTCTTTTTTTTCCTGCCCTGAAAGGAACCCATTTTTCCTCCATAGAAGAGATCCAATCAGCCGTGACGAAGACCTTGCAAGAGGTCCCCAAAGACGCCTTCCAGGGCGCGTACCAGTTATGACAGAATCGCTGGAAAAAATGTGTAGAGGCCCAAGGACAGTACTTTGAAGAATAAGTGTTTCTGCAAATCTGTTCAATAAATTACTTTAAAAAAAATAATTGCATTACTTTTGGAATGCACCCTGTATGTCAGGTACAGAGAAAATGCTACATTAGGAAGCTCCTGTACTGCGATTTTTCTTATATTAATTCAAATATCACTCCAATATGCTCTGGAAAGTATAAAAGAGGGCATCTTCCCAAGGTAGATGCGCTCAAGAACAGGAAATACCTCAAATCCTCCAGCAATTTTTTGCAAACCCCATACTCTACCTGTCAGCAAGATCTCCAAAGATTACAGCTCCGATAAGGACTCCCAGCATAAATGTTGGCTGGGTTAATTTTGCAAGCCATTCCTGTTGACAGACCAAATCCCACTCGGTTACAATGGTGCTCTGCCAATTGGTGTGATCGTAGATGTATCCATCAGTACAAAGAAAATCAGTCTTCTTGCCACTATATTCATAAGTAAATTCTGAGTCATTTTCTCGTTTAGACCTGCTGCATTGATTAAGCTCCCAAATGTCTCCATTTTCCAGCTGGACCACGATGTAACTTTGTGTTGACGTCCACAGACTCCAGGCATCCTCTATGTTTGAATGAGATGAATTGTAAACGAGGACATGACTCACATTTCCAGCAATGTTACATACAAACTTTGGTGTTACAGCCAAGAAGACAGAAGACAGGTAATGGATGCCGCAAGAAATAGATTGGAACACAGAGGTAAAGTAAACCAGTGCCTGGTATCTGCAAAGGAAGACAGAAAATTCACAATATTTACCATCTATAACTTCATTACTTCAGAAATAGTTCTATTTATTTTGATACTAATGTGATTTAGTGTAGATTTTTGAGTACAGGATTAATACTACAGGTTGTGTGTGTGTCAATATAACTAGTACATCATGGGAGTAAACAGTAAAATTATGTTGCCATTTTGTCAAATATTTTGAAAATAATTGATGGAAAATTAATTCTAAAAAAATTTGGCATTTGTTTTCCTGGATCCTGAACTGTAAGCAGAAAGGCAGCAGTGAATATTTTCATGGCAAAATGCTTTTGCTGTAGACTTTTTTAAAATTTCCAATTAGTTTGTATTCTCGAAATATATTTAAAAATTTTGTCCATATTTTTGCTTCAATTAAAAAAGAGTAAGGTTTAATAAAGTGGACTATTTGCACAAACATTCAGTATTTATTTATTTATTTATTTATTTATTTATTTATTTGATTTTTATGCCGCCCTTTTCCTTGGACTCAGGGCGCCTTACAACATGTTAGCAATAGCCCTTTTAAACAGAGCCAGCATATTGCCCCCACAATCTGGGTCCTCATTTTACCCACCTCGGAAGGATGGAAGGCTGAGTCAACCTTGAGCCGGTGATGAGATTTGAACCGCTGACCTACAGATCTACAGTCAGCTTCAGTGGCCTGCAGTACAGCACTCTACCTGCTGCGCCACCCCGGCTCTAAGTATGCCTTGTTTAAACCAAGTGGATAAAAGAATAGAAAAAGGTAAACTAAAACATCTGGCATTCTGTACCCAAAGAGAAAAGTCTGTGTCTAATTGAAGCAAATACAGTATTATATGTGACTGTGAGAAGATAGGCTAAAATCAATCTCACCCATTACCCAGGTATCAGTTTAAATATTGCTTTCCTTCTTTTCCATATGAACATTTATCAGACACAGCATCCCATAACTTGTTCCTCAGACATCAAGAAAAGGTGGAGAAAGTCTCAATATTTAAGATCCAATGTGCTGAGGGATAATGCTACACTACAGCCATGTCCTCAATAAACCCTGGCATCTCCAGCTGTGGTTTGTGTTTTTCCACTATTGTGCGACAGGCCAAACAAAATTCAACCAGAGCAAGCATTCCAAGTCATTTGCATATTCACACCAAGAAATGCTTGACTTTCTGAGACTCTAATGATCATGTAGTTATTAAAAGTGCTAGAAGTTTTTCAGAATTAAAAGATAAGAAACAGTATCACCCCTGTTTAATGTCTTTATACAGCTGCTCCTGTATAAACAACGTCCCCATCCCATGTGTGACTAAAATTCTTTGGAAAACTCACAAAGACTCACAGCAGACCTGCATGGCCTAATTTCCAAGGATCAGCCAGTTTCTGAATATAGACAACTCCATGCCTTCCACGGCAGGACAGGATGGAAAAATGGATCATGTAGTGATCAACCATATGCTAATATTGTTTGTACAAGGGCAGAGCACTGTTAACTATATTGGACATAATTCGTAGTTATTGAGGATAAAAAAATCTTATTATTTATTTATTTATTTATTTATTTATTTATTTATTTATTTATTTATTTATTTATTTATTTAGATTTGTATGCCGCCCCTCTCCGCAGACTCGGGGCGGCTCACAGCATAACATAACAGTTTGTAACAAATCCAAATATAATTTAAAACATTTAAAAGAACCCCATTTTGTTAACAAGCATACACTCAAACATCCCATACATAAAATGTGCATGCCCGGGGGAGGTGTTTCAGTTCCCCCATGCCTGACGACAGAGGTGGGTTTTAAGAAGTTTACGGAAGGCAGGGAGAGTAGGGGCAGTTCTAATCTCTGGGGGGAGTTGGTTCCAGAGAGTCGGGGCCGCCACAGAGAAGGCTCTTCCCCTGGGGCCCACCAACCGACATTGTTTAGTTGACGGGACCCGGAGAAGGCCCACTCTGTGGGACCTAATTGGTCGCTGGGATTCGTGCGGTAGAAGGCGGTCTCGGAGATATTCTGGTCCAGTGCCATGAAGGGCTTTAAAGGTCATGACCAACACTTTGAATTGTGACCGGAAATTGATCGGCAGCCAATGCAAGCTGCGGAGTGATGTTGAAACATGGGCATACCTAGGTAGGCCCATGACTGCTCTCGCAGCTGCATTCTGCACGATCTGAAGTTTCCGAACACTTTTCAAAGGTAGCCCCATGTAGAGAGCATTACAGTAGTCGAACCTCGAGGTGATGAGGGCATGAGTGACTGTGAGCAATGAGTCCCGGTCCAGATAGGGCCGCAACTGGTGCACCAGGCGAACCTGGGCAAACGCCCCCCTTATTAGCATTTAAAAATGGGGGAAAGGACATTAACTTCATTCTGAAAGATCAATATGGGGAAGTTCAAATAACTATATTGGAGATAGATAGATAGATAGATAGATAGATAGATAGATAGATAGATAGATAGATAGATCAGTAGGTAGGTAGGTAGGTAGATCAATAGATAGATAGATAGATAGATAGGTAGGTAGGTAGGTAGGTAGGTAGGTAGATCAATAGATAGATAGATCAATAGATAGATAGATAGATAGATAGATAGATAGATCAATAGATAGATAGATAGATAGATAGATAGATAGATAGATAGATAGATAGATAGGTAGGTAGGTAGGTAGGTAGATCAATAGATAGATAGATCAATAGATAGACAGATAGATAGATAGATAGATCAATAGATAGATAGATAGATAGATAGATAGATAGATAGATAGATAGATAGATAGATAGATAGATAGATAGATACACAGACAGACTGACAGACAGACAGACATACGTACATACATTGGACGGACTGACAGACTGACTGACTAAACATATAAAGAGAGTTAGAAGGGATCTCAGAGGTCTTCTATTCCAGAGGTCACCAACCGGTACTCCGCAGACCAACCGGTAGTCCGCAGACCACAAAATTTTGGTCGTCTGCAGAGCACCTGAGTGGAGGAACTTATCCAAGATGACTAATGAGCCAGTCTTGTGACTAGAGCTCTGGAATACGGGACCAGCCATATTGTGGTGGGGCTAGAAATCTCCACCGGATGTTGGCTACCCGCAGCTATTTTGTCGCCCCTGCTGTGGCTTTCTGTTGGCTGAACCCACCACTGCCTGACCTTGCCCACCCCTCCCACTCACTCCTCGCCTGGCCTGGAAAGGAAAAAGCAGGGAATGGAGATTCGCTCCACATTCCAAGGTGGGAGCAAAGCTTCATTTCTTGCTGGGTCTTGCAGGCGTTTCATAGCCATTTCACCAGCCCTTGTTGGTGTTGCTTGACATGCAACTTCCTCTCTGCCCCGAGACACTGGTTGGCCCGTGAGATGAGAGAGAGAGAGATAGATAGATAGATAGATAGATAGATAGATAGATAGATAGATAGATAGATAGATAGATAGATCGTTAGATAGATCATTAGATAGATAGATAGATAGATAGATAGATAGATAGATAGATAGATAGATAGATAGATAGATAGATAGATAGATAGATAGATAGATAGATAGATAGATAGATAGATCGGTGGGTGGGTGGGTGGGTGGGTGGGTGGATGGATAGGTAGGTAGGTAGATAGGTAGATAGATCGTGAGATAGATAGATTGATCGTTAGATCGTTAGATAGATCGTTAGATCGATAGGTAGGTAGGTAGGTAGATCAATAGATAGATCAATAGATAGATAGATAGGTAGGTAGGTAGATAGATAGGTAGATAGATAGATATAGATAGATCGTTAGATAGATAGATCGTTAGATAGATAGATAGATAGATAGATAGATAGATAGATAGATAGATAGATAGATAGATAGATAGATCGGTGGGTGGGTGGGTGGGTGGGTGGGTGGGTGGGTGGATAGGTAGGTAGGTAGATAGGTAGATAGATCGTGAGATAGATAGATTGATCGTTAGATCGTTAGATAGATCGTTAGATCGATAGGTAGGTAGGTAGGTAGATCAATAGATAGATCAATAGATAGATAGATAGATAGGTAGGTAGGTAGATAGATAGGTAGATAGATAGATATAGATAGATCGTTAGATAGATAGATCGTTAGATAGATAGATAGATAGATAGATAGATAGATAGATAGATAGATAGATAGATAGATAGATAGATAGGTAGGTAGGTAGATAGATCGTGAGATAGATAGATTGATCGTTAGATCGTTAGATAGATCGTTAGATCGATAGATCGATAGGTAGGTAGGTAGATCAATAGATAGATCAATAGATAGATAGATAGGTAGGTAGGTAGATAGATAGGTAGATAGATTGTTAGATAGATAGATAGATCGTTAGATAGATAGATAGATAGATAGATAGATAGATAGATAGATAGATAGATAGATAGATAGATAGATAGATCGTTAGATAGATAGATAGATAGATAGATAGATAGATCGTTAGATAGATAGATAGATAGATAGATAGATAGATAGATCGTTAGATAGATAGATAGATAGATAGATAGATAGATAGATAGATAGATAGATAGATAGATAGATAGATAGATAGATAGATAGATAGATAGATAGATCGGTAGGTAGGTAGATAGATCGTGAGATAGATAGATAGATCGTTAGATAGATAGATCGATAGATAGGTAGGTAGATCAATAGATAGATAGATCAATAGATAGATAGATAGGTAGGTAGGTAGGTAGGTAGATCAATGGATAGATAGATCAATAGATAGATAGATAGATAGATAGATAGATAGATAGATAGATAGATAGATCAATAGATAGATAGATAGATAGATAGATAGATAGATAGATAGATAGATAGATAGATAGATAGATAGATACACAGACAGACTGACAGACAGACAGACAGACAGACATACGTACATACATTGGACGGACTGACAGACTGACTGACTAAACATATAAAGAGAGTTAGAAGGGATCTCAGAGGTCTTCTATTCCAGAGGTCACCAACCGGTACTCCGCAGACCAACCGGTAGTCCGCAGACCACAAAATTTTGGTCTGCAGAGCACCTGAGTGGAGGAGCTTATCCAAGATGACTAATGAGCCAGTCTTGTGACTAGAGCTCTGGAATACGGGACCAGCCATATTGTGGTGGGGCTAGAAATCTCCACCGGATGTTGGCTACCCGCAGCTATTTTGTCGCCCCTGCTGTGGCTTTCTGTTGGCTGAACCCACCACTGCCTGACCTCGCCCACCCCTCCCACTCACTCCTCGCCTGGCCTGGAAAGGAAAAAGCAGGGAATGGAGATTCGCTCCACATTCCAAGGTGGGAGCAATGCTTCATTTCTTGCTGGGTCTTGCAGGCGTTTCATAGCCATTTCACCAGCCCTTGTTGGTGTTGCTTGACATGCAACTTCCTCTCTGCCCCGAGACACTGGTTGGCCCGTGAGATGAGAGAGAGAGAGAGAGAGAGAGCGATACAGAGAGATGAGAGAGATACATAAAGAGATGAGAAAGAGAATTCTGGGAATTGAAGTCTACAAATGTCTGAAAATGGCTGAAGCTGAGAAATACTACCCTGGTGTAGAGATTATTTATGTATTTATTAATTGGATTTGTATTTATTAATTGGATTTGTATTTATTAATTGGATTTGTATGCTGCCCCTCTCTGAAGACTCGGGACGGCTATTTATTTATTCATTCGATTTTTTATGCCGCCCTTCTCCTTAGACTCTGGGCAGCTTACAACATGTTAGCAATAGCATTAACAGAGCCAGCATGTTGCCCCCACAATCCGGGTCCTCATTTTACCCAGGATGGAAGGCTGAGTCAACCTTGAGCCGGTGATGAGATTTGAACCGCTGACCTACAGATCTACAGTCAGCTTTAGTGACCTGCAGTACTGCACTCTACCTGCTGCGCCACCTCGGCTCTTAGGCTTTGTTGATTTAATAGAGAATTTTCTCTATAGCAAGATCACACTGTTAAACAGCTATCTTTTTTTCCCTAGGGATTGACATGAGGTTTATACATTTTTGAACTGCTGAATTCAAGGAAAGAAGACTGAGAGCATCTTCCTTTCTTTTTCCCAAAGCTTGGTTGAAGAGAGATGTCCTCAGCCGAAGGGCAAAGATCCTGCAGCTAAATAGACAAGTCTTATCAACAAACTCTCTTTTTAGTGGGGGGTTCGTGGAAGAAAATATGCTTTTAAATGACTAGCCCTCCCAACAGGTTGTGCTGTACAAATTGTCCAAAATGCCATTCCTGGACTTTGGGGGCCTTCAGTGACAGCATTTCAGTTATTACTTAGGTCAGGCAGAGCTTATCTAATTACTGTTATGACTATTTTCTCTATTATCTAATCTGTAGACCTCCAATTTCCAAACTGTATAACTTGTTTTGAAGAAACAAGAACTTATACAAGTTGCAGTTTAGATAAAGATTTTTTAAAATCTTTCAAACATCAACTCCATTCATTCTGCCTTTTAAAAAATATTGTTCATTTCCCCCAACTCCATATTTCTCTTTTTTTAAAAAAAAGGCAAAATAAGTTTATTTATTCTAATTTTATTGCATTGTTTCTCTCAACCATGACTTTAGAGATTGGTTTCTTAAACACTTACCTTGTCTTCCCCCAAAAGAATGCAACATTCTAAACTTTTTCTGTAGCAACATTATTTCCAAATACTGTAATACAGTCCAAGATTTAAAAAAGGAGTGTGAGAAGTATGGTTTGAAATTTCCAGACCCTTCCCACAACCCTCATTGGATAAATTTCAATGTTATTTTTTTATTTTTTAAAAAAGCAGGAATTTAAATGTAAAATATAGAGGCTTAAGGGATTCATTTCATAGCTCAGAAGCCTCTTCACGGGGTGCCTGTAATCTTAAATATCTGAAGCAATAATTGTAGAATGTCTGTTTTGCTGCACATAACCTGACACATCCCTTGAGCTAATGGAAGTCATATACTCCATAAATGACATTCCTTTGAATATTCTGTAGTTTAACCATTCTGAAATAAACCTTTGATATTTATCTTCTCCAGGTGTGTTGAGAGTTCTCAGCCAACACTACAATAGCTCATAAGCATGAAAAAGTATGTTTTAATGTAATAGTTATGTAATATAGCTGCTGTTTTAGACAGCGGCAATATTACATGACTATTACCGTACCTCATTTACCACATCCTTCTTGAAGAAGCTTTAGTATTCCTAAGAAATATTTGCTCATAATTTCACATAGTTTGTATTTACTTACTAATACACAATATGTCTTGAGTAGTTCTCCATACTGTATAAGCCCACTGTGAAGGAAATAGAAGAAACTAAACTAAACTAAAATGCTACAAACAACATTGTTTCAAATCTGGCTTCTGCATTTCTCTACTGAGTCTCAGATAAGAAACTAAATCTAACTTTGAAAGGGTATTTTAGAACAGAAATTGTATTAGGTATTTACAATTGGGTTTTGCTTCTAGCCTACTGTATACATAACAAGTAATATGCCAGGAGTTAGAAACATAGAAACATAGAAGTCTGACGGCAGAAAAAGACCTCCTGGTCCATCTAGTCTGCCCTTATACTATTTTCTGTATTTTATCTTAGGATGGATATGTGTTTATCCCAGGCATGTTTAAATTCAGTTACTGTGGATTTATCTACCACGTCTGCTGGAAGTTTGTTCCAAGGATCTACTACTCTTTCAGTAAAGTTGCATGTCAAAAAGAGATTGAACCCCAAAATAAATGTAATTCAAGTTAATTACAATTTAATTAAGTTCCCTTAATTATTATTATTATTATTATTATTATTATTATTATTATTATTATTATTACTACTACTACTACTACTCCCTATATAGAGGACCAGGGGATAGCAGTGTTCCAATATCTCAGGGGTTGCCACAAAGAAGAGGGAGTCACCCTATTCTCCAAAGCACCTGAGGGTAGAAGCAATGGGTGGAAACTAAACAAGGAGAGAAGTAACTTAGAACTAAGGAGAAATTTCCTGACAGAACAATTAATCAATGGAACAGCTTGCCTCCAGAAGTTGTGAATGTTCCAACACTGAAACTTTTAAAGAATATGTTGGATAACCATTTGTCTGAAGTAATGTAGGGTTTCCTGCCTAAGCAGGGGGTTGGACTAGAAGACCTCCAAGGTCCCTTCCAACTCTGTTATTATTATTATCTTATATGGTTAAGCACAAACATAAGCACTTTGTTCCCTCTATGGTCCCTGTGTAGTTTAAAAGGTCACTTCTCCAGCCTAGAATATATTCTGACATGCATTTTCTTGTACATGGCCTGTCCACTGAGAGATAAAGGGCAAAAAACCCTTCATTCAGTACAGAATTTTTAATGACCGCTCATATTCTTTATTGAATGTTATTTTCACCTTACTGTTGACTATGTTTCTCTTCATGAATTGCAAAACTGTCTGAAAAGGAATTCCACACATATGCCAAGCAACTCACCATAGATGTTTCTTTGTATGCTCTGGATGTCATGGGAGGGCAGCTAAGTCATTTCGTATGGTAGGAAATGTGTAAAAGTACAGATTTATGAAATCTTTAAAAAAGATACCTTCAGCTGAGATAGGAATGTCCAGTCAACATAATAGCCTTCCCCAGCTAGTTATCTGCAATCCAGGGATGGAGAACTCTTGGGATTCTGAGCTAGCATAGTTGGTTTGAAGATTAACAAGCTGAAGCAGTGTAATATTTTTGCAGAATAGATTTCTGCACTCCACTACCTGCCATGCAGCGGGTAATCCATATGTTATAAGAGTTAATACTCTTCATAAATGTATAATATTCATAACAGTGTTAATGGTTCAGAAACTGTGTGAATTAATACATCAGGAAGCCAAAACTCTTTGCTGAAAAATTATTTAATTTATAAAAAGCATGCAACCCCAATCAAAGCTGCTGGAGGCAGTTTCCAAAAAAGCTAAAATGCTGTATTAGTTGTGTTCGTTAGTCCCTATGCATTCAATAAGGACATTCTATGATTACATGAGTATGTAAAGAAATAGCCTGTAAATTCTTGTTGAAATATCCCCTCCAGGCATTGAGGAAATTATAGCCAGTTGGAATGAGAGGAAAGTATAATTGGAAGATGATAAAAAAAATATCCTGTATTCTGTTTATCTACATTGCACAGCGGAAACATTTTGGACTCACCAGAAAGTTTTCTAAAAGCAAATACTAAATTCCAGCCCAACGTTTGCTAAGGAAGAACTATATATGGAACATATGGCTAGAAAACATGACAGAAGATGCCTTGAACATTAACGAAAAAGACAGTGGTCCAAGATCTTAAATTAACTTAGAACCCAGGTTAGTAGGTTAAGAGACAACAGAGAGACATGGAGCCAATTTATTGGTCCAGAGACTGTTAATTGTGGCAGGATGTAGACCAGGGGTAGCAAAGTTGGCTCTTCTATGATATGTGGACTTCAACTCCCAGAATTCCTGAACTAGCAGGATTGGCTAAGGAATTCTGGGAGTTGAAGTCCACAAGTCATAGAAGAGCCAACTTTGCCTACCCCTAATGTAGACCAGGGGTGTCAAACTCAATGCCCATGGGTCGGATCTGGCTCACGGGGTGCTTAAATCTGGCTTGCAGGACTGGACTGCAAATAGCAAAAGGACCTCGGTGCCTCAGACAGCCAACACACACACACCACTCAAGGTCCTGCCCACCCATTTTGGCCTGCAGGGTGCTGCAGGAGGCATCTGTCCCCTATCACCATCCCTATTTTCCTGCCCCAGCCAGCCCACAGAAAAGAACTACAATGTTGACCTGGTCCTCAAAGAAATCCAGTTTGACACCCCTGATGTAGCCCATGCAGTCTCTACTTTAAGGGCTACCGATTATTGCACACAGCAGGAGTTTTCTGTATCCAAATCTAGAGCATCGAAAGAAAGAAATATGACTTGTTGAGCAGAAATAAAAAGAAATACGAGAACTAGGATCCACATGGAAATCAAAATTAACTGTGCTGTTCTTTATAAGAGTCACTTGTCTTTTCTTCTTTCCCCAAGGGGAAAACACAAGGGACTTGTCCATTTAATTTGCTGCACTTTCATGTTTATCCATTTTTTCCCCTGCATCTCAGTAGTTATGGGCAGCTTCTTATGGTATGATTTTGGTATAAATATCAAAATACCTGTACCATGTCATGTATATATATACCACACTGTCAAGATCACCCAACAACCAGCTCTTCCAAAATGCTAATTATGACAATACTAAATCCAATCCATTTTCTCCCCCCAACCATACACACACCCACTGATTGTTTGAGTCAGCAAATATCAGGGAAATTTCGAGCACGGTTAACGTTCAGGCTCTCAATCCCCAACGAACTTTTTTCATTCTTCTGTTGCTTAAGAGTTGAAATGCCTCTTCAGTAAGAAACGGGCAACAAGCCAAGCAGCTGTGCCTATCCTGGAGGCCTCAGTTCCACCCACAACAACCAGCAGGGCAATTTGTGCAGGTGAAAAACTTTTTTCCACTTCTTTCCAATTTGCTTAAACTATCAACTGCGGAGAGTAAATATTTGGACTGCGCCACAGGGCTGAGGATTGTCCACCTACTTTGCTCCATGTCATTTTCTTAACTTTTTGGTATGCTCTTATAAAATGACAGCTGAAGATAATCTAGCAGGTTTAGAGGGAAATCAACATGAGGAAAAGGTGTGGGGAGGTGGCTGGGTCGAAAATATGTTTACAGACAAGAACAATACCATCAAGTAGCTTTCATCTGACCATCTAAGGGACTCATCAATCAGAATAGAGCTGGAAGGGATCTTGGAGGTCTTCTAGTCCAACCCCCTGCTCGAATAGGAGAATTTATACCATTTCAGAAGATAGCTGAGCAGTTTCTTCTTAAAAGCCTCCAGGGATGAAGCACGTACAACTTCTGAAGGCAAGTTGTTCCACTGGTTAATTGTCCTCACTGTTAGAAAGTTTCTCCTTAATTCCAGGTTGCTTCTCTCATTGATTAGTTTCCATCCATTGTTTCTTGTCCTGCCCTCTGGTGCTTTGGAAAAATAGTTGACCCTTCTTCGTTGACAACCCCTCAAACACTGGAATATTTCTAACATGTCCCCCCTAGTCCTTTTTTCTAGACTAGCCAAGCTCAAATCCTTCAACGGTTCTTCATATCTTTGCACTTTTTCCAAAATATCTTTTTTGTAACCTGGTGACCAAAACTGGATACAGTATTGCAGCCTTACTTAATGTCCTGGCCTCAACTGGCTAATAATAATCAAGGATCATGTTCTCTGCTTTTCAGCCTTAGAAATCATTTGTGAGAAAGAAGACAAGAAGAGTTATGTCGGGGAAAAACTAAGCAATCTCAAGGTGATTCCTGATTTTCAACAGTTTAATAGTGCCAGTTTTTGGGGTTTTTTTTAAAACAAGCTATGTTTCCCTAGTACAAGAAACCACCATATTTTAGTTTAGCATTTTATGTAAATCCAACCTAAGGTAGTTTGTTTACAATGTAGTACTGTATTGGGCAAAGCCAGAAAACAGAATATCATGGTTAATTTAGCAAGTACTGTAGTCTATATTGTATTTAATTATATGCCTAGCATTGTTTTTAGTCACAGTGTTCCTCAGATGCCAATGAATAACTGAATACTGTGCACCAATAAATAAGTAGGAACTTTGTCACAGATTTATACACACTATGTGTGCACCAATGCAACAGGCAACTCTTTGCAACTAACCATACATCTCAGTGACTAAGGGTATTTCACACTGACCTCCGGTTGGCTGATCTGGTTCTTAATGCAAAACCTAGTACTGGTACATTTCTATTTCCTCATGTAAAATATCATTTCTACCTCGCGCAAATACATGTTTTCTTTGCAGATAAAACCAATGCAACCAGTTCCCTGGTTACCAGAGCTGCAAAGTACCCTCCTAACTCTGCACGCATTGGTTTTAAATTTCTTAGCCTATTGTTAGTGGAGGCACTGTTTATTTCTTTGCTATGCATGCCCATTCTAGAAGTATGTTCTAGGAGTGTGTAGTAGGTGCTTTAAAGGAACAAACATTTTTCAGAAGTGCGATTCTTTTCTTTCCAAACAAAGAGCCTCGCTTTAGATATTATAGGAGGGTTCATTCATGATTTTCCCAAGCCAACAAATAAAATCAATGATGGGAGTCGGATTGGCTTAACAACCACATGTGTGTGTGTCTGCATTTGTGTAACATGTTTTTGCTGATAATGAAAAGGAAGGGAGACTACTATAGATCTATTTTGGACTTATTTGCCCTCATCAGGTAGCCACACCCTTACTGGGATTATATATTTTTGTAGATTTTCACAGGTAGAGGTATGAAGGTCTGAGCATATTCGGGTTTCTTCCCGTGTAGGTTTCAGAGACTCCTGGTGATGTTTCAACAAGGTCCCACTGGTCAGGCTGGTGCTTTTGGTGAATCGGAGCACAAAGCCAAAAGCACCAGTCTGAAGATGACGAGTGGGACCTCGTCAAAATGTCGCCAGGAATCTCTGAAACTTACACGGAAAGAAACCTGAATATGCCAAGACCTTCATACTGACACACAGAGACACACATATATACACGCACACACATATATACATACATATACCCAGTGAAGGGCTACCGAATTTTTTACTACCACACTGTGGGCGTGGCTTATGCAGCACGCCCTGCATTTTCTTTCAACATCTTTCAGTGCAAATTGGGTGCTCTGGGGTGGAGCTCCATTTTTGATACCCCACTGCCGCAGCGCCCCCCCTGTATATACCTATGTATGTGTCACATGTATAGGTGATTCGATCACACCAGGGTGATTCTGTGTATCTGTGTGTATCTGTGTACATACATACATACATGTATACTGTATACACATATACATACAGACACACAAACAAAAATACACACACACACATAAAATAAAATAATTTTGTATATATGAAATAAGGTATTCAAGCGCTGAGTGTTTCAAACTCCCGATGGCTCCAATACATAAAAAGTCGCAAATCCTCCAGCTTCAATCTACTTTCAAAGGTTAGTTTCCACTACCCACCTAACCTCAGTTCTCTACCCAAACTCGATCTAACTAAGGGCACCGGATCATTCCTTTTCAGCGTGTGCGGGATACTCATAACGGTTACCTTGCGAGGATTAAGGAAAGCATTGCCCCCACTTAAAAAGCCGCCTCCGCTGTTGCCCAATCCCCGTCGCCCAGCCACAAAACTACAAACCAGCCCTCGACCCCCGAGGCTTCCCACGACGTAAACACGGTACCGCCGCCGCCACTCGCTCTTTAACGGCGGGCAATTCTAGGGTCCCCTCAAAGTGAGCGTCGCTCCTCTCCTGTCAGGAAACGCGGGGGGCGGGGGCTTTAAAGTCACAAGCACGTGCCGGGTTTAGGATTCGGGGGGGGGGGGTGTTTCCCCACCTCCATTTAGTCCAAAGCTACCAGCGACCTCTCACGGGTTCCTCTCGAATAAGGTAGTTACCAAACCAGCCTGTATCCCGCGAACCAGGCGGTTGGGTTGAGGGGGGAAATGGGGGGGGGGTTGTGCCGTGAGGAATTCGCTGCCGGAGTGCCTAAATCGGTCCCCCCCGCCCCCAGCAAGCCACGTGTTTTCACCCACCCCGGAACCCCAAATCCCAGGCGGCTCCCTTTGCCTTTCCCGCGCGGTGACCGACGCGCCGCTCAAGGGTGAGCAAAGCCGGAAAGTCGCCCCGCGTCGCCCTCGCTCCCACCCCGCGCCATTTACCCCACGCGACTTCGTTACTCCCCCAGCGTCTGTGAGAGGAGCGAAGTCCTTCCCCCGCTTGACCTCTCCGTCCCCGCGCGGGGCTGGCTTACCTGCCGAAGTGCCCGAGGGACTCGAAGAGGAGCTCGAAGTTGCGAGCCATGGCTGAGGGGAACGCGCGGCGGTGTGCGGGGCTGACAGAGTCCCATGGCCAAGTTCCCTCCTCCCCTTCTCCTCCTCCTCCTCAGAGCCCGCCTGTTTGGAAGGGGCGTCACCTTCGCCCTCCCCGTCCAATGGACCCCTTCAGCCGGGCGAGCGGGTCGCCATATCCCGACCCCTGGCGGCGCGGGGGGGGGGACGTATTCACGGGCGCTTGCCGGCCGCGGCCGCCTTTTTTTTCCCGCCGCCGCCAGCGAGCCCAGTCTTTTCCAGCAGAAGCGGCCGCTGAGGGAAAAGGGGCTGACAAGATAAACGTGAGGGGGGGGGCTTTGTTGCTGCACGAGCGCTTTGGTGTCCCCCTCCTTCCCCGCCCCCTCCGCCGCTTCCTTTTGAGGGGGATCCCTTTTAGCAATTGCATTTAGACTCATATCACAGTGCTTTACAGCCCTCTCTAAGCGGTTTGCAGAGAGTCAGCATATGTTGCCCCCAACAATCTGGGTCCTCATTTTACCGACCTTGGAAGGATGGAAGGCTGAGTCAACCTTGAGTCTACTGAGATTCGATCTGCCACACTGCTGGCAGCCAAAAGTAGCTTGCAGTACTGTATCACCCAGACTCTATAACCACTGCACCACTGAGGCTCTATTTTCAGGGCAGGTGGGCAATCTCCTCCATGGACTGAGGGCCACCTGCTCTGGCTGCGGTTCTAAATTTTCTGGCAGAGAAAAAAAGAGTTTTCTTTCAAGATTGCAGGTGGTCCTTGACTTATAACAGTTCGTTAAGTGATTGTTTCAAATAACAATGGTGCTAAAACGCAACCTATGGCCATTTTTCGCAGTTAGGACCTTTGCGGCATCCCCATGGCTACGTGATCAAAAGTCATCTGCAACCTGAGGATAGACTCCTAATTAGAGTTCCTACTTTTAAAATATCAACTTCTTTTAGCATCTTTCTTTATCAACATGTACAGATGCTTCAAGCTGATTTGGAAGACTTGTTAGCATGCTGAACACATTTTAGCTGTAAAATCAATATGTGTAATTAAAAATATAACATAAAATTAATTTCCATAAAATACCATTAAACTTAAGTTTAATAACAGGGGCAGAGGTGGTGTTCAGCAGGTTCTGACCAGTTCTGGAGAACTGGTAGCGGAAATTTTGAGTAGTTCAGAGAATCTGTAAATACCACCTCTGACTAGCCCCACCCCCATCTATTCTGTGCCTCCCGAGTCCCAGCTGACCGGAAGGGAATGGGGATTTTGCAATAACCTTCCCCCAGCAGTGGGAAGGCAAGAGAGATTTTACAGCAGTGATGGTGAACCTTCTTTTCCCAGAGTGCCGAAAGAGTGTGGGCACGCAGTATGCGTGAGTGCCCACACCCTTAATTCAAGGCCTGGGGAGAGCAAAAACAGCTTTCCTGCCCCCCCCCCCCCCCGGAGGCCCTCTGGATGCTGGAAACAGCCTCTTTCCAACTTCTGGTGCGCCCAGAAGTCTTGTGTTTTGCCCTCCCCAGGTTCCAAAGGCTTCCCTGGAGCCGGGGGAGGGTAAAAACACCCTCCCACCTTCCCCTGCAGGTTCTCTGGAAGTCAATGACGCCCTCCCAGATTCTGTGTACGAGCCAAAAATCAGCTGGGCGGCACACAAATGCACGTTGGAACTGAGCTAGGGCAACGGCTCACGTGCCAGCAAATATGGTTTCTCGTGCCACCTGTGGCACCCATGCCGTAGGTTCGCCATCACTGTTTTACAGTTGGCCTTCTCCGGGTCCTGTCAACTAAACAATGTCGTTTGGCGGGACCCAGGGGAAGAGCCTTCTCTGTGGCGGCCCCGACCCTTTGGAACCAACTCCCCCCAGATATCAGAGTTGCCCCCAACCTCCTTACCTTTTGTAAGCTCCTTAAAACTCACCTCTGTCATCAGGCATGGGGGAATTGAGACTTTCCCTTCCCCCTAGGCTTATAAAATTTATGCATGTTATGTCTGTATGTATGATTGGTTTCTTAAATTGGGGTTTTTAAATTAACTTAAATATTAGATTTGTTTACATTGTCTTATTATTGTTGTTGGCTGCCCCCAGTCTACAGAGAGGGGCGGCATACAAATCTGATAAATAAATAAAATAAATCCTTCCCCTACTTCCCCCGCCATGCCACGCCCACCAAGCTATGCACACAGAACCAGTAGTAAAAAAATTTTAATGCCACCACTGAACAGCCGGTGTAATTTTCCTAGATATTGGGAAAGAGAATAGACCCTTTCCTAGAGCCAATTTCATAACCTGAAAACTGGGGGAAGGGGATTTCCTGGATATGTGGGAGCTGTTCTGACTTCAAAAGAGCCTCTCATGCTGTGAGAAATACACACAATGACATTTGTAGTCGACATGGGATATACAAAGGGTTCCCCTATTTCACTATATTTATTCCCCAATCAATCAATCATATTTAAGTACCACCACCACCACCTGCCTCACAGAAGGCCTCTGCACACTGTACAATATAAGCAGTAGGTAGCATGGCTACATGTCAGAAGAAGGTGTGAAAACATAATGCCCTCAATTGGGTCCGAATCAACAACACACAACCTGGCAGACTACACCTCTCTTTCTCAATTTCAGTTGACCTTCTGCACAGAGAGCATAGTCTTGTTTGTTAACCGGTTCCGCTGCTCTTTCAAAAGACCGGTGTCCCGAAAGATTACTAGACTTACCCCCTTGTGTAATGCATGAATGGTGCTCTGTGAAGCAGCAACCCAGCATCACATGAGCAAATGCTTCTTGGGGTACCAGGCGCCCAGTCTAAGTCAAAGTGGCAGGGAGAGAGTGCCAACTGACCGGCAGGGAGGAAGAGGGCATACCCACACAAACATAGAGTGTCCAATGGAAATTGGGTGGTTTCTACTCCTGAATGCATCAATATTGTTAGAGAGGCATCACTGAATATTTGCTTGGCAAGACTTGTATTGGGAGAAGAGGAAAAACACAATGTTCAAACCAAAATAGATGAATTGGGAATATTTTATTGAAGGTTCTAAGATGAAAGAAATTTATACCAATTAGGCGGATTGATAATTGAATACTATATTTCCATTAAGAACTGAATAAGGGTTTATTAAACCGATGTTGTTGGTGTGTAATGACAGAAATTAAGTAGATTTAATTGATATAATTTGGTTTCCTTTCTTTCCTTGGGAATGATATGGTTATGATAATATCTTGTAAGATTTGGATGATAAAGTGTGGATAATTAATATTTAAGGTGAAATAACTTTTCTTTTTGAAAGGCAATTAGTATATGATAAGGGTAAAGAAATTTTTAAGAGGTAAATAAGGATGTATGACAATTGATAATAATCACTTTGGCCTAAACGTAATAAAATTTAATAGAGAGGTGAAAGCAAATAGATGGGATGTAATAGCAAATCGTATTGTAAGTTTGTATAATGATATTGAAAAAGTTTATATGAAGGTTTTCCAGGTGATAAAGTAAAGGAGGCAGCATATTGTTGGATGATAAATACCGAATATAAATGTAAATTCATTGTATTGTATTGAAAATTGAAGGTATATGTTATTGCACTGTTTAAAAGTGGAGAAAAATTAAAAACTTTTACCTACAAATGTTCAAACCAAAAGAGTTTAAAACAAGCAGGGCTGAAGAGGCTATAATACTGTGTCATTGTCAGTAGGGCAACGTTGGGTTGGTGTAGTGGGACAGGAGGACAGTCCCAGTGAGTGGCTGAATTTTCTAGCTTTCTTGTTAAGCTGGAGTAGATCCACTGGACTCACTTCTCAATCCCCCCATGCTGCAGTTTCATGTTACTATGTCAGTGTCTCTGTTACTGCTTCCTTTCTGGGATTAGGTGAATGAAGGAGGGACGTAGGCAGGCTGGCTAGCTAGCCAATGGGGAGTAGAAAACGTGGACTTCGACCCATGTCTGACAATCTCCCCCTTTGCTACCTTTTCTTTCACACAAGGAAGGCTTTGGTGCCTCTGGGGGAGGAATACAACATCCGAGTTGGTAGGCTACATTCCTACAAGGGACAATATTGTTCGAGAACCATGTTTCAGCAGCACAATATAGAGGCACTTTAAGGAATAGAAGATTCCCTCCCCCAAAGCCCAAAATGTGGCTTTTAGTTCATGGGTTGTTATTCCCTCTTTCCATATTAGAGTCACAAAACAGTCTTGAAGCCCCTAGTGTAAAGTCTGTAGTCTGAATTACAGTGGTACCCCTATCTATTAATGCCTCTACTTACAAACTTTTCTAGATAAGAACCAGGTGTTCAAGATTTCCCCCCCACTTCTTAAGAACCATTTTACACTTACAAACCCAAATCTCCAAAACTGTAACCGGAAAAGGCAGGGAGAAGCCTCTGTGGGGCCTCTCTAGGAATCTCCTGGGAGGAAACAGGGCCAGAAAAGGCGGGGAGAAGCCTCCATGGGGCATTTCTAGGAATCTCCTGGGAGGAAACAGGGACAGAAAAGGCAGGGAGAAGCCTCCGTGGGGCCTCTCTAGGAATCTCCGGGAAGGAAACAGAGCCAGAAAAGGCAGGGAGAAGCCTCCGTAGGACATCTCTAGGAATCTCCTGGGAGGAAACAGGGCCAGAAAAGGCAGGGAGAAGCCTCCGTGGGGCCTCTCTAGGAATCTCCGGAAGGAAACAGGGACAGAAAAGGCAGTGAGAAGCCTCCGTGGGGCATCTCTAGGAATCTCCTGGGAGGAAACAGGGCCTCCACCCTCCGTGTGGTTTCCCCAATCGCACGCATTATTTGCTTTTCCATTGATTCCTATGGGAAAAATTGCTTCTTCTTACAAACTTTTCTACTTAACCTGGTCACAGAATGAATTCAGTTTGTAAGGTATCACTGTATAAAGAGATAAGTGTGCATTTCTTTAAGTTCATTCAACATTTCATATCAGTCTGACAGTAGAATTAGATTCTCCTGGGAGTGCTATTTTCTCTCTGATTTAGACCTAATAACAAGTGTCAATTTCTTAGTCAGCAATGAGCTGTGGACCCATTTGCTTTCCAGGATCCAACAATGTAACGTCAAAAAAACATTCATTGGCATAAGGTTCTCTTATGAACTCTTTCTTGTGGCCATGTTAATATTTATCCATTGACCTCTAGAGTTGGCAGAATACAGTATATTAGCAGCAGTGGGACTGCCTTCACTGTAGAGTTCTATTCTGTCTCAGAAACAAGGGCAAGACATAGCACCATCCTTACAAATTTGTAGAGGAGAAGAATACTCCACTCCACTACTCACAATAGAATCCCTTATGCCACCAAGCTTGAAATTTTGGGCTTGGACAATCTGGAACTACACCCCCTGCAGTCTCATATAAGCATAGTACAAAAAATTGTCCACTACAATGTCTTATCTGTCAACGACTTCTTCAGCTTCAACCACAACAATACAGGGGCAAACAATCAATACAAACTCAAGGTAAACCATTCCAAACTCAACTGAAGAAAATATGACTTCAGCAACAGGGTGGTCAACACCTGAAATGCTCTACCCAACTCCGTTGTTACATCCTTAAACCCCCATATTCTGGTCTATTGGACCAGAATACCTCCAGAACCGCCTTCTACCGTACGAATCCCAGCGGCCAATAAGGTCCGACAGAGTTGGCCTTCTCCGGGTCCCGTCGACCAAACAATGTCATTTGGCAGACCCCAGGGGAAGAGCCTTCTCTGTGGTGGCCCCGGCCCTCTGGAATCAACTCCCCCCGGAGATTAGAACGGCCCCCACCCTCCTTGTCTTTTGCAAGTTACTCAAGACCCACCTATATTGCCAGGCATGGGGGAACTAAGACATCTCCCCCAGGCTTTTTTATATTTTATGTTTGGTATGTATGTGCTGTATGGTTTTTAATTGTTGGGTTTTTTTAAATATATATATATATATATTTTATTATTAGATTTGTCCCATTGCTATACTGTTTTTATTACTGTTGTGAGCCACCCCGAGTCTTCGGAGAGGGGTGGCATACAAATCTAATAAATTATTATTATTATTATTATTATTATTATTATTATAACTTTAACATTAAACTGTCTACCGTGGACCTCACTCCCATTCCTAAGAGGTCCGTAAAGGGAGTGTGCATAAGCGCACCAGCGTTCCTGTTGTCACCTTTTATTGGTATTCATTTCCTTCATTCATGTTCCTAGTCATACCTGCTACCATGTACATGTTTGATAAATAAAATAAAATAAAATTCACACTGAACCAGTTTTAAAAACCAAATCTCATTAGCTTGCAAGAAAATACTTACTACTCACTCTCCTGTGGACTTAGACTGGATAGAAGAAGGTAAATTCTGACGGAACCTGCCCAGCAGGTTTAGCTATCTATGAAACATTGCTCTTATCAGCTGGAGTTAGCTAACTGTTGGGTTTCATATATGGAATAAAATATTCCGAAATATCCTATGGAGTAGCACTAAAGCTATTTTTATTTTATTTATTTATTTTTGTCAAGTACATATTGGTAGTATACAAAGAAATAATTGTTTATATACTTGATATTGGTACTAATGAGAGAAACATAGGAGAGAGATGGCAGACACGCTGGTGCGCTTATGCACACCCCTTACTGACCTCTAAGGAATCGGGTGAGGTCAACAGTGGATAATCTAAGGGTAAAGCTTTGGGGGTTTGGTGATGAAACAACAGAGTCAGGTAGTGAGTTCCATGCATTATTCCTGAAGTCATATTTTCTACAGTCAAGTTTGCAATATTTTACTTTGAGTTTGTATCTGTTATATGCTTGTGTATTGTTGTGGTTGAAGCTGAAGTGTTTGTTGATGGGAAGGACGTAGCAAATAATTTTATGGACAATGCTTAGGCTGTGTTTAACGCGACATACTTCTAAGCTTTCTAAGCCTAGGATTTCATGTCTGGTTGCGTAGGGCATTCTGTTGTGAGTAGAGGAGAGTAGGACTCTTCTCGTAAAGTATCTCCGGACACTTCCTAATGTATTTATGTCCGAAATGTGGTGCAGGTTCCAGACAGATGAGCTATATTCAAGGATTAGTCTGGTGAAAGTTTTGTATGCTTTGGTTAGTAGACTGATATTACTGGAGAAGAAGCTACCTAGGATTAGATTAACAACTCTTGAAGTCTTTTTTGCGATGTTGCAGTGGGCTTTGGCACTTAGGTCATTCGATGTGAGTATTCCAAGATCTTTTATGGAGTGAGGGTTATCTGTAAGATCTTGTTTATCCAGCTTGTATTTGATGTTTGGATTCTTTTTGCCAATGTGTAGGGCAGAGCATTTTTTGGTTGAGATCTGGAGTTGCCAGGTGTACGATAAGAAGCTCTTCTTCATCTAAAAAATGCCTCTCACACATCTCTCCCCACAATAGGAGTTCAGGACCAGGATCCACTCCTTGTAATCAGACATCTGGACATAAAATAAGTCAACCTTCCCCTCTCCCTCTTCCCACCCTTCAAGTCCTAGAAATTTGAGGATATTCTGACACTTTGGTAGGGTAGCTGGGCAAATGGTTCTTTGGTGCAGAGAAGAGGCCAGTTTGAAAAAACTGGATTCACCGTCGCCAAAAGCAAAATAACTCTTAAGAAAAATTAGCTATCAGCCAAAGGAATCTGTGGATACTGGCAGATCTTAATTCCTGATCAAGTCACCAATCGTATTCTCAGTGATATGTTGTACAGTTAGTCCTTAACTTATGACTGCAATTGAGCCCAGAATTTCTGTTGCTAAGTGAGACATTTCTTTTGAGTGAGTTTTGCCCCGTTTTACGACCTGTCTGGCCACAGTTGATAAGTGAATCACTGCAGTTGGTAAGTTAGCAACATGGTTGTTAAGTGAATCCGGCTTCCTCCACTGCTTGTTGGAAGATCTCAAAAGCGGATCACATGACGCTGGGAACCGTCATAAATATGAGTCGGATTTTGCTCACGTGATCATGGGGATGCTGCCAATGGTCATAAGTCTGAAAAACGGTCATAAGTCCCTGTTTTCAGTGACATTTTAACTTTGAATAGTCACAAAATGTACTATTGTAAGTCAAGGACTACTTATAATGTATTCTCAATGGTGTGCTATAGTAAAATGTGTCATGGAGGATAAGACAAAACACTTCTTGAATACCAGACAGCAAAAATGACATAGGTCCCCTCTCGGTGGGTCACTACTGTTTCACCCCAGATCGGGCAAAGTGGTAGCAGCGGTGGCAGGCTCCCCCCACTCACCCAGCCATCACCAAAAATCCTCTGCACATGCGCAGAAGCTTTGTCCAAACGCAAAGAGTGCCTACGCATTCCTGTCCCCAAACCAGTAGCAAAAGTAAGTGAAACCCATCACTGGGAGCGTGTGGTAAATTGAAGAAAAAAAAGTAAGTCAAAAGAAGGCAGCCTGTAAGAACAGGTTTAGCAGTTCATCTTAAAACCTTGGTTAGCAGAACATGAGAATAGAGAATAGAATAGAATAGGATAGGATAGGATAGGATTCTTTATTGGCCAAGTGTGATTGGACGCACAAGGGATTTGTCTTGGTGCATATGCTCTCAGACTACATAAAAGAAAAGATACATTTGTCAAGAATCATGAAGTACAACACTTAGTGATTGTCATAGGGGTCAAATAAGCCATGAAGAACCAATAAGCTCTATTGGATCAATACAGTGTTTAATGTTTAACAAGATTTATGTGCCGCCCAATTCCAGCGGACTCTGGGCGGCTAACAACAATATAAAAACAATATAAAAGTTACAATATCAAAACAGAATATAGAAACAATGAATAACCCTGGAAATTGTGGGTCTTGCCAGCCCTTGTAGTTTATCCCAGGGCAATCTCTGACAACCCCCAGTCTTCCCCTTTGCTTCCATAAATATCCACATCTCATTTCTGGCCCATGAGGGAAACTCTTAAGTCATCGCTAAATGTACCTATATAAAAATAGTGCTCCTTCCTTAAGCCAACACGGTCGCAGCCCAGTTTTAATGTTTCTGAAATCTGTATTGCTTTGTCATTAATTTGAAGGTAAGGCCGGATGACCTGTTATGAGTATGACTGGAAATATGTTTTATGAACTTATGAGATTCAGGCACATGTTGACAATTATTAACCTTTATTGTAACTCTTTCTTTTCTGGGATTTGCCTCTACATTAGCCCTTTGTTCCTTTGTTGCCCTTACACCTTTCACCTCAACAAACATCTATTTTCACAGCAGTTTCTGCCCAGGTTTCCAAAAAGCAGACCAGTGGGGAATTCCTTTTTTTTACTACCGGTTCTGTGGGTGTGGCTTGGTGGGTGTGATTTGGTGGGCGGGACAGGGGAAGGATACTGCAAAATCTCCATTCCCACCCCACTCTGGGGCTAGCCAAAGGTGGCATTTGCCAGCTCTCCAAACTACTCAAAATTTCTGCTACTGGTTCTCCAGAACCTGTCAGAACCTGCTGGATTTCATCCCTGAAGCAGATCCTCACATAGTTGGGTGTTAAAAGGGAAGAGGCTTATGAGCACAGTGCCATTTTAACAGTATTCCAAAGTGATAGCTAGTACTGTATAGATCTTTACCTCTAGAATATAAATGGAACAACAAATGGAACGCTGTTTTACAGGGGGCATTCCAAAAGTAATGCAATTACTTTTTTAAAAAAGTAATTTATTGAACAGATTTGCACAAACACTTAAAATTCTTCAAAGTACTGTCCTTGGGTCTGTACACATTTTTTCCATCATCGTCCTTACAAAATTGTAGAGGAGAAGAATGCTCCACTCCACTACTCACAATAGAATCCCTTATGCCACCAGGCTTGAAATCTTGGGCTTGGACAATCTGGAACTACATTGTAATCTTCATAAATTACCATATCTTTTCTTCCTTGAAATACCATGGGGGACAAATAAAAACTACTTTGGAATCACAATTAAAACTATCTGTAGAAAGTTCTGCTTAGTGGCCTTCATCCTGGATTTTGAAGTATTTTCACTAAGATGACATTATAGTGGAGATTAAACTGCTTTTTCCCACCCTCTAAAATAAATTCTTAACTTCATCAGGAGAACGGCCTGGGCTTTGGATCAAGATAAGTGTATAGACAAGGCGATAATCTATTTTGTAGTTTGCTTCTGTTTGGCTTACTTTATTGCATGAACTTAGACATAAATGTTACACCACAATTTATGACTCGGCACATTTTCCTCAGTTTGGCTGCTTTCCAGCAGCTGTCGTGGCTATTACTAAGAATTCTGAGAGGTTGATTCCATTCATTTGGAGAGTGCCAAGAGCAAGGGAGGCTAATTTAGTAAGTTGCATAAACCCCAGCTACTTGAGAATTTTTTCAACAAGTCCTAGTTATCTAAACCACTGAGGATGGTGTTAAAAGCATTTTGGCTACTCAATTTAAGTCCCTTTAGTAAAATTAAGAACTGTAGGCAAATTTTGGGGAGGGGGCTTTCTTTTCTAGAACCCCAAAGCAGCTAAGCCAACACTGGCAACTAAAGTGGGAAGCTAAAGTTAGAATTTGCACTGTTGCACCTCTGTCCAAATGGCTGTTTTAGGGGAAGGAATTCAAATTATTTACGTATCTATGAATGAATGAATGTATGTTTGTATATATGTATGTACAATAATAAGAATTATTATTATTATTATTATCATTATTATTATTATTATTTATTAAATTTGTATGGCGCCCCTCTCCGCAGACTCATATATATGTATGATTTGTTTGTTTGTTTGTTTGTTTGTTTGTTTGGTTGGTTGGTTGGTTGGTTGGTTGGTTGGTTGGTTGGTTGGTTGGTTGGTTGATTGATTGATTGATTGTTTGATTGTTTGATTGTTTGTTTATTTGATTGATTGATTGGTTGATGGATTGGTTGATTGGTTGATTTCTATGCTGCTCTTCTCTGCAAATTCAGGGTGGCTCACAACAAAATAAATACTATAATACAATATATAAGAAATCTAAATTTAAAATTAGATCTAAAACCCCAACACATTAAAGCAATCATCCACATTCGTCCCAGATACATTGGCTGGAGCTAGGTGTAACACTCAACGGCCCCATGCCTGCCAGTAAAGGTGAGTTTTTAAAGTCTTGTGGAAGGCCAGGAGGGTGGGGGTGGTACGAATCCCTGGAGGGAGTTGATTCCAGAAGGCTGGGGCCACCATAGAGAAGGCTCTCACCCTAGGCTCCGCCAGACGGCATTGCCTAGCTGACGAGACCTGAAGAAGGCCAACTCTGCGGGACCTAATCGGCCGCTGGGATACATGAGGCAGAAAACAGCCCTATAAGTAATCTGGTCCTAAGCCATGTAGTGCTATAACCAACACAAAGTATAAAAGTATAATTTTAGTGTAGTAGTACAGTGGTGCCCCTCATTAAAAACACCTCTACTTAAGAATTTTTCTAGATAAGAACCAGGTGTTCAAGATTTATTTTGCCTCTTCTTAAGAACCATTTCCTACTTAAGAACCTGAGCCCGCAAAAATTTCCCAGGAAATCTGAGAGCAGAATGAAGGCCTGGCCAGTTTCCTGCCATTTTTTTTAAGCCTTAAAGTTTTGGATTTTTTTTTTATTCCCATCATCTCACCTTCTTCCTTTGGCAGAGACTGTCCTCTTCCTCTTCTTCTTCCTCCTCCTCCTCCCACCCAAATTCCGAGCTTTTATTTCTTTCCTAATGGGTTTGCACACATTATTTGCTTTTACATTGATTCCTATGGGAAAAATTGCTTCTACTTACAAACTTTTCTACTTAAGAAACTGGTCACGGAACGAATTAAGTTCTTAAGTAGAGGTACCACTGTATCTCCCTTCCTCCCTCTCTCCTCTCTGCCACCTTGGAAGTGCAGGTAATCCAGATATTGAATCTTCCTCAACCTAATACTCTCCAGTCCCGATATTTTTGACTTTAACTCTCAGATTCCCTAATTTTAGAAGTCCAATACAGTGTCCCTCGATTTTTGCGGGGGATGCGTTCCGAGACCGCCCGCGAAAGTCGAATTTCCGCGAAGTAGAGATGCAGATGTGAATACACCATTTTGGGCTATGGACAGTATCACAAGCCTTCCCTTAACACTTTAGACCCCCAAATTACAATTTCCCATCCCCTTAACAACCATTTACTCACCATTATTACTGATACTCACCATTGAATAAGACACTTAGTGATCCTAATATTTATAAACATAATTATTTATTAACAATAATTATTTTTTTTGTGATTTATTTGCAAAAATTATTAGTTTGGCGATGATGTATGACGTCATCGGGTGGGAAAAACCGTGGTATAGGGAAAAAACCGCGAAGTATTTTTTAATTAATATTTTTTGAAAAACCGTGGTATAGGCTATTCGCAAAGTTCGAACCCGCGAAAATCGAGGGAACACTGTATACTTGAAGGTCACAAACTGGAAATGTTTGTATTACAGGCAATACTGAAAAAGTAATATCAGCTGCAAATCCTAATAATTCAGTGAGCCTTCTGGAAGTATTCGGTAAAATTGCACATTTCTAAACAAAAAATTACTCCTTAGCTTAAACTAGCAAAGGGTTGCCTTTCAGAAAAAATATCTGTAACAGAGTACAAAGCAGAAAAAAACAAGGAATAACTAGTTACTTTCTGGGATGGGAATCCAGCTGGAGGAGGCATCAAATAGGAATTGGCTTCAGAAATTACAAATCAGATGTATGGCAGCAGTGCCCACTCCATAAAGCTTTGCTTCCTATTTCCTCTGTGATCCTTTATCACGGTTGAACATAGAATAAGATTAAAAAGGAGTTCTAAGCCAAGCAAAGAACAGCAAATGTTTGGCAGAAGTTCATAGTCTCGTAGCTTCTGTCTCCCTTCTGACACCATCTGTCAAGCACAAAACTTAAACTGCCCTAAATAATTTGTTGTGTTCTGTGGCAGCTGTCAAGTAATATTACTGTAGCTGATCCACTTCCGCAGCAACTGAAAATCCATAGTGGTCAATGCTGGGTTGTTGTTTTTTTAACATTTTAGGGGTTTTGTATTTTTTTGTACTTCCTTAATTCATCTGCCATCCTTTTTAAGGATTTGGTGCGATCTGTAATTTATGTATGTATGTATGTATGTATGTATGTATGTATGTATGTATGTATGTATGTATGTATTAGATTTCTATGCCGCCCTTCTCCTAAGACTCAAGGTGACTCACAACAAGTAAATACAAAACATGTCCGAAATCTAATATTAAAACACTCTAAAAAACTTCAATGCTAAAACATATAATTTAAATTCTAAAACCCCAATATATTTTAAAACAATCATCCACATTCATCCTTGTTGTTATGTATCAACTGTCTGCATGGTTTCACCCCACCCAGGTCTAGGTTGTACAGAGAAATTGCCAAGTAAAGAAGTTCCATTTGAAGTCTGCCTCCTGTCATTATTCCCACAATTCAACAGTGATGAAAAAAACATCCCTGACATAGGTTGCAGTTTGGGGTTAGTATGGTCCCAGGCCACAGTGAAGGGCTACCAAAACTTTTACTACCACACTGTGGGCGTGGCTTATGCAGGACACCCTGCATTTCCTTTCAACATCTTTAAGTTCAAATTGGGTGCTCTGGGGTGGAGCTCCATTTTCACTACCCTACTGGATTCCCCCCCATCCAGGCAGTAGCCCGCCCCTGCCACAGGGTTGTTCCAGAGTGTAATAGAATGCCCATTGCAGAACAATCCCTGTGGTCATGCCATATTTTGATGATGTCCTTATCTCAGCCTGTGACTCCAACCAGTTCCGCTCCTGAGTCAGCATGGTGCTTCCAAATCTGTGCAATGCAGGGCTTAAGGTCAAGCACAGTAAATTAGATTTCGATTTAAAGTTATGAATTGCTTGCTGGGGATGCCCGAGGTAGAGTTTCTAGGCTATTGCATTGATGGAAAGGGCATCCACCCAACAGAGAGCAAACTCAGGGCTATCCACAAGGCTCCAGCCCTCAAGAAACAGAGTGAGCTCCAAGCCTTCCATGGGCTCCTTAATTTCTATAGCCTTTTCCTTTGCAACAAAGCCACCATAGTCGATCCACTACACAGATTACTGGATAAAAATACCCCTTGGGTTTGGGGGCCCTGAGAAGCTGAGACCTTTTACTTGTTTGTTTGTTTGTTTATTTGTTTGTTTGCTTGCTTGCTTGCTTGCTTGCTTGCTTGCTTGCTTGCTTATAGGAGTTATCTGCCGCCGAACTCCAATTGGACTCTAAGGCCATCATGCTTGATGGACTTTAAGGCATCAAGTGACTCTTGACTGCTGACAGTTTCCTGATTCAATACAATACAACCAGCGAAGGACTGCCATCTTCGGTGCTACTGGCGTGCCCTCTGAGGCCGTTGCGGGTGTGTGCCCATCGGCGTAAGATTAGGCTGCTGCGCATGTGCAGCAAGCGAAATCTCACATGAGGATGCTCACGTGAGTGAGATTTTGGCAATTTTCGCCAATATTTTTGTTTCCGTACAGGCGCAGAAACAAAACATCATCGAAAATCACCAAAATCTCGCTCACGTGACCGTCTTCATGCAACATTTCACTTGCTGCGCATGTACAGCAGCCAAATCTCACACAGGAGCATGCCTGCGCGCATCGAGGACATGCAGTTCCGCACGCATCTTGAAAATTGCTACCGGAGCGTAGCACCCAGTAATGGGCTCCTACAGGAACGGTCAGGAACACAGTTCGGGTGGCAAAATTTGGAGCTCCACCCCAGAGCACCCAATTTTCATTGAAAGATGTTGAAACAAAATGCATAAGCCATGCCCTGGTAGTAAAAATTTTGGAAGCCCATCACTGATAGCACCTGACCCATCACTGACTACAATGTTGCCCCTGGTCCTTGTGTGTGATGCCTCCCCCTTCAATATCGAGGCTGTTTTAAGCCACAGACTCCCAAATGGATCAAAAAACCCAATCGCATATTATTCCATGACCCTGTCCAGTGCAGAAAGGAACTACATTCAGCTGGACAGGGAGGCCCTGACAGCCATGGCTGGGGTAAAAAAATTCCACAAATATATTTTTTTTATTAGATTTGTATGCTGCCCCTCTTCAAAAACTCGGGCAGCTCACAACAACGATAAAAACAATATTATAATGGCACAAATCTAATATTAAAAATAACTAAAAACCCTATCATAATTAAAAAACCAAACAGCACATACATACCAAACATAAATTATAAGGAACCTGGGGGGAAATGTCTCAAATCCCCCTGGCCTTTAAGCAGACATACCTACAAACATACCATACATAAATTCTATAGGCCCGGGGGAGGCGGCTCACAACACAATAAAACAATTCATAACAAATCTAATAATATACAATTTAAAATTTAAAATAGTTAAAAAAAACCATTTTTAAGCAGACAAACCTACAAACATACCATACATAAATTATATTGGCCCCGGGGAGATATCTCAATTCCCCCATGCCTGACGACAAAGGTGGGTTTTGAGGAGTTTACGAAAGGCAAGGAGGGTAGGGGCAGTTCTAATCTCTGGGGGAAACTGGTTCCAGAGAGTTGGGGCCACCACAGAGAAGGCTCTTCCCCTGGGGCCCGCCAACCGACATTGTTTAGTTGACGGGACCCGGAAAAGGCCAATTTTACTTCTGCACATGCTCAGAGAGCTGAAAAATTGTCAAAAATTGGGGGGGGGGAATGCACGAACCGGCAAAGACAGCCCCGGAGGCATCGCACCAAAATTGCATCGTCAAGGGGTCGCCACTGGAGCGGTGCACCAAACCGCACCGTAGAAACCCACCTCTCCTTCAACGTCCCTTCTGGGACTAGACCCCTGATTTCTTGCATAATGATTGGCCAGCATTTTCCAAAGTGCCTCCGATCACTTCCGTGTCAGAGGAATCCCTATAATATCCTCAAATTTCAAGATATGCTCTTTTGGAAAAGAGTTAGACTGTACTTTGTGACTGTACTTTTCTCCTTTTTTATTGCTTTTATTACTTTATTACTTTTCCCCACCCCGCTGGCTACTTCCACATGCTCACTACTTATCGGCTGCTTTCCACTTCAGTTTGTGCCCCTCTTCCATGGCTGTGAGTACAAGAACTCCCTCCTGATCGACCCCTTTGCCTTCCCCTTGCAACTGTGATGGGACTATTTTTAGACATGAGTTGAATGCTCTTTCAACCGAGAGTAGACCCATGTTCTGAAATAGCTTGACTGACAGGTCCTCTCTGTCTTCAATTTGTTAGTCAGAAAAGATAGTAGGGACTAAAATCTACCATGGAAACACCAGACTTCACTTAGTCTAACAACGTGATACATACATTAAGGATAACAAATGGTGGTTGTTTTTGCCAGCAGCAGTGAAGTGGGTGAGAGGGGAATCGAGACATAAATGATATTCTTTAAATTGTCCTATATTAAAAGCATAAGGATGATACCTGGCGGGGCCTAGGGGAAGAGCCTTCTCTGTGGGGGCCCCAACCCTCTGGAATCAGCTCCCCCCCAGAGATTCGCACCGCCCCCACCCTCCTTGCCTTCAGAAAGAGTTTAAAAACACATCTTTGCCTCCAGGCTTGGGGACATTAGATCTCCTCCCTGACCAATGAATGTCCTTAGCATGATTTATTGAATGAATGCAAATGAATGTTTTAAGTTAGAATTTTTAAGAATCTTTTTAGTATATTAATTGGATAAATTGTATTGTTATGTTTTGGTTTGGGTTTTTTTTGATATATGCTGAGCCGCCCTGAGTCCTCGGAGAGGGGCAGCATACAAATCCAATTAATAAAATAATAAATAAAATAAATAAATACCTGGCAGATAAGTACATCTATTTCACTGCTAACTCCATTGCTGATGGGTTGTACTATACAACCATCTGGTTTTGCTTTTGGACTTTATATTAGAATAAGTTCCTGTCAAGTCAAGCACCAAAGAAATTTAATTCTGTTCTGCCAGGTTCTATGGTATGAGTCTCCCAAAAATTCAAGGGCAACAATGTTCTTTATCCCAAAAATTCAAAAGAAACAAAGCACCCTTTTTGTATTGCAAAGAGCATTCTTCCCAAAATAACCTGGTAGTCTGTACAATCCCCTTAATCAGTCCTTAAGTACTTAGCTAGCAGCTGTGAAGAAACATCACAGCCCTCCTTCTCCCACGAAGTGAAACACACACACACACTTTGCTCTGCTTTGGTTTCAAAGTCGTAAAAAATCAACAAACAAAGTCCGGAAACAGCAAGGCACAGTCCTGAAGAACAACGATCAGATAATCTTCCACAACAGCCCAAGCCAGCATGCTGCTATTTATACCAGCAGCTCTAATTACTGTAGCCCCACCCAAACACAGGTGGCTTCTCTTATCTCCTGTAATATTTCCTCAATGGTCTCTTCGATGCATAATTCTGCGCCTGCGTGGGTCTAACACTTCCTCATCCGAATCAACCGAAGATAATGGAGATTGGCTTCCTGGGCTGTGTGCCAAGTCACCCCCACCTTCTTCGTCCGAGGAAACTGCACTCCCTGACTTTGTTGGCAAGAAAACAGGCCTATGACATGTTGATGTTTCCCCTGCATCCGCCTCCACATTCCTTGGGGCAGGATCTGGGTCAGAGCCAATCACAACAAATTCTAGTTCCCTCTTTAAAATTGCAACATTTTTTGTTGTTTCTTTTCCTTTGCTCTATGCTTTCCCAGATATGGCCCTGCATTTCCATTGGCTGATGTTCAGAAATGCCTAGCATTAGGCAATGCAACATTCTGGCCTTCTCCCATTTAACACCTGTTAAAGCCCCGCCCCCCCATTTTCCAATTCAATTTTTTCTTGGCTGTTTATTTATTTATTTATTAGTAGCATTTATATGCTGCCGAATTCCAAGTGGATTCTGGGCAGGGCGGCTTACAATAATAAGACAGTATAAAATATAGTTGCAATCATAATCAAGAATAAAACTATTATAAAAATACATTAATATCCCTACAAACCATACATACTCTCAATCGTTCATGGCCGCAAAATTTGGGGGAAATTTTATGAATGGGTTAAAAGTAAAAATAATCAATAAATAAAATAGTTAATCTAAGGTAAATTTAATGTAAGTGTAACAAAGAAATGAGAAACAGAATGGACAGAGCCTGGGTGATAGAAAGAGAAAAGGAGGCAGCATTCGTTAAATCTATAACGCATGTTTTAAAACTAAATTAAAAATAGATTCAAAATGGAAAGTAAGCATTATAAAAATAGAGTACTAGAATTGAAAAAGGAAGAAAACCGCTTTTGTTTCTTAAGTTAAAATTAGATATAGCTTTTCTTCTTTAGATGGAATGAATAATTGAGATTTAGGATTTTTTTACTATTTTATATGAAAGAGACTTTACAAGTATGCTATTATTCATTGAAGATACATGTGTTGTTACATATGTATGGTTTTATGGTGGAAAAAAATTACATCATTCATGGCCACATCAGTGACAGCTTAACAGCCCCAGGCCTGCTGGAAAAACCATGTTTTAACGGCTTTCCGGGAGGCCGGGAGGGTAAGGGTAGGGATAGGAGAAGGCCTGTTGTAGCTTCAATCACTGAAACCTTTCTCCCTTCCTCGTCTTCGATTCTTCCTCCGAAGCCTAGTGACTTTCTTTGCATTCCCATTTCCTTCTCTCTTTCTCTCTCCACCACTTCACTCTCTTTTCTATGGTTTTCTTCATTATTGGCAGCCCTCCTTCTCCTTTTCCCCTTTTCTTCTCGGCACAGGTTGTATAAAGAAAATGAGCAGCATTTAAAATAGGAGCAGGTGAGCCATGGCCATAACTTTCATCCCTTCTTAACCTAGTGTTGGAAGGAATATCCATCTGGTTCAGTTCCAGTTTCAGTTCTCCTGGTTCAGCCAGGAGAAAGGCACTGGAGACAAAATGGAGGCTTGGAGGCTGATTGGAAAGATGGTTTAATAATAAAGCAGAAGCTGTTAGAGGTTGAAGACAGCGCTAACAGAAGCACATGGGTGATTCTGGGCAGCTGACCACATGGAGTTGAGAGTGAGAGGTTTCTGTATCTTCTGATCTTCTGGTTCCTGTGCAAGAATATATATTCTATTGGCTGTTGTCAGACTCCCACGGTGTCTTGTAGGGGTCATGTTTGTCTGAGCTAAGTTTGGTTGAAGTTCGCTGGGGGTGGTGCATGTGAGATGATGCAATGAAGGAGCTTGTGCTTTGAAAGGCTGTTGGGCAATTCCTATTATGGCTTAATGGCTTTGTCCCAGTTTGGATCTTGAGTGAGGGCTAACCCTACCTTTGTTGTATCTTGCGTGATGGTATTTGCTTATAGCAATAGCATTCAGACTTTATTTATTTATTTATTATTTAGATTTGTATGCCGCCCCTCTCCGCAGACTAGGGGCGGCTTATATACCACTTCACAGTACTTTACAACCCCCCTTGCAAATAATAAGCAAAGAGTAAGCATACTGCCCCCAACAATCTGGGTCCTCATTTTACCAACCTTGGAAGGATGGAAGGCTTAGTCAACCTTGAGCCTATTGAGATCCAATCTGCCATACTGCTCGCAGCTGGTGGTAACAAACCACAATAACAAACCACTCTATAACAAACCATAGTAACAAACCACTCCATAACAAACCACACCCATGCAAGGGTGTCACTCCTTATATAGGTTACAGCCAATCAGATTTGTATGCCACCCCGAGTCTCCGGAGGGGAGCGGCATACAAATCTAATAAATTATTATTATTATTATTGTTGTTGTTGTTGTTATTGTTGTTGTTGTTGTTATTATTATTAATCAGGTTGCAGCACATTTAGCAAACCCATGATTACATGCTGATTATGGCTTACATTAGCCTTTCCCATGATTACAAACCATTTACTTGCATTGTAATATTATCTCCAGAAATAAACTTATTTCTGACACTCCCTTGTCCCCTTCCTCTTTTAAAGGACAGCACACAACCAAGAGCAACTTTCAAGCCAGGTGAGATGCTTCAAAGGAGCTGGGGAGCTTTGGGGACGAGAGGGGCGAAGGCCAGGATGCCTCCTTTCTCCTTGCCTACCTGGAAGCCGTCCACTGGGCGCAGTGTCCTGCCCTCTTGCCAAGGAGAATGGTGCTGGCGTTGGGGTGTTCCAGTCCAAAAGGGTTGGGAGGGGAGAGGAGACGAGCTCCAGTCCCTCACTTCAACTGGGGAGAGGGCAGGGTTTGAAGCAGTGTCAGGCAGGACTCGCTTCACGGTCGATCCCAAAGGAATGGGAAGCTTTGGAGTCTTCCAGAGCTCTTCATCACACACAGAGTGGCAGAGAAGAGGAGTGGGAGGGTTTAGTGAAATAGCAGAAATGCCCCACCTTAAACCAGGGATTCCTACCAATTCAGAAGTCTCCCCACCCAAGCAGGGTTCTTGCAGGACCCCAGAATTCTCTGAAGTCTCCTGGAATTAAAAACGGGCTGCGGAGGCAGAGCGTTGCACCCCCACACACACCCCATTTTTCTACTAGCAGAGTTTCCCAAAGCTGCCTAGAATTAAAAATGGTCCATGTGACCCCCTTCCTTGTGCATGGATGTACATCTCTGGCCAAAACCTGAAAATCAGCTGGCCAGCAGGAGGCACTCACACATGTGCTGTAGACCTGATCTGGACATCGGCTTGCGTGCCCTTAGAAATGGTCCCATGTGCCACCTGTGACACGCATGCCATAGGTTCACCATCACGGACTTAGAGGATCAAGTTTTCCTGCTGTTTTCAGCACTGTGGTCTCTCCTCATTCCCACTCCTCTTTTTCCCCCCTTTATTTTGTCTGCAGCCTTACTTGGTTTTGTTTTGTGTTTTTGCTTCATTCACTGGACTAAAGTCACGTCTTCAGTTCATTCAGGGCCTCTTACAACATCTGTTTTCCAGGCTGTTGGAATGTGTTTCTCTTCTACAGAAGAAACTAAAACAAACAAACCTGCATCCGAAGAGGGACAGAGCTGTATTTGATAAAGTGTCTTTGCATGGCCCTGAGTGAACCAAACTTCTCCTGATGTAGGCCCTTTCCTAGAGCTTTAGCAGAAATCAGAAGTCCCTGTAGTTGCCCATCATTATTTAGCAGATGATTTCCGAACATAAAAGTTTTGGTGGTTTTTTTTAACTAGGTGTCACAAATAGTTGTAAACCTGGTGTTACTGCCGCTGGTCAGCTGGAGCTGTGCAGGCAACTTCATTTTTGCCAGTGGAACTGCGCTCCACCCCATCCTGCCTGCTGCCCACCACTGGTCATAGCTGCGTCAAAATTTAATAACATTTAAAGCTGATCAGTGTTCATGATTAAGGAAAACCTGTCTGATTTCAATACACTAGGTGAAATCCGCTTCTGACCTATAATGCTCAAAATATTTTTCTTTTCCCCCATTCTCCAGTAGCTTACTTTCAGGTCTGTGGCTAATGGTTCAGATCTGAATATTTGTTCACTGTGAGCTAAGGTCTCCGAAAAGGAACAACAGCAGCTCTTTGGACTGAATGTGGAAGGAGGAAAGTTACTACACAGAAAACACAGGAGGGGTTGATTTGCATTCAGTTCAGTTCTGCCGACCTAGTTAGACCATCAGCTGCTTGCAACCAAAGGTATTTGGAAAGCTGCACTTGTCCTTTAATAGTGATTAGTGATATTCTGAGACTGCTGACAGCACACATTTTATACTACCCTGTTATCTGTGGATGTTACTGTAACTAACTCTGTCTCAGAAGGTCTGTCTGTATAAAGAGCATATGAGCAATACTGTATATGTGCTGTGTTGGAATTGTGTAGGCTTGATTATTCTTCTGGTTTGCATAAAAAATTACATGCTGAGTTCTCAGCGTTAGCACATGTGGCTTAAAATCCCTTCTCAAATTATTTTTGTATTCACCAGCTAAGGAATTGCAAAGGTATTAAATGGGGAGGGGGGGGAGAATCTCATTTAATCCACTCAACATTCATGTTACATTCCTGGTATGTTATGCTATTTTAGGGCTGTCCAAATTTGGCAACTTTAAGACTTGTGGATTGGCTGGCAGGGGAATTCTGGGAGTTGAAGTCCACAGTTTTAAAATTGTCAAGGTTAACTCTATACAGTGTTCCCTCAATTTTCGCAGGGGATGCGTTCCGAGACCGCCCGCGAAAGTTGAATTTCCGCGAAGTAGAGATGCTTCCTTTCTTCCTCCCCTCCCTCCTCCATTCCTGGTTTCACTTAACTCCAGAACCTGCATGAGCAATGGGGTGGCAATCTGGGGGTTTTGCTGCGCTCTAGGGCGCAGGTGGCAGCAGCAGAGGCTGGAGTGGAGGCTGCGCATCTGAGCTGCTCGGCGGCCTGCACATACCTGCTACTGCTGCTGCTGCCGCCACCAATTTTTCCACTGCCAGGCCTCTCAGTTGTCTGGCGGCCCACGTGTCTTATGTTGGTTGCGGCGGCGGCAGGAGGCACAATCTGGGGAGCGGTGGCTGACACGTGGGCCACCAAAGAGGTGAGAGGCCCGGCGGCAACAAAATCAGCGGCAGTAAAATTGGCGGTGGCATCCCGAAAGCGAAGGAGCAGTTCCCGGGATATCCCTCCAGCTTGCCCATCATCATTAGGATGCTGGCCAGTCCAAACCATTGGTCCCCTTTTGTTGCTGCAAGTGGGTAGCCGCCCATCCGTCGAGCTGTCTTGTGCCTCCAGATCCGGAGGCTCGCCCATGGCCACTGAGGGCTCCTCCCCAATCGGCGCCGCCACCGAAAGAAGACAGGTCTGGCGAGGGGGCTGAGCCTTGGCCGCTGCTGTCCAGATTGCACCTCCTGCCGCCGCCACGGCCAACAGAAGACACGTGGGCTGCCAAACAGCTAAGGGGCCATGTGGCGGAAAAACCGGTGGCAGCAAAATTGGCGGCAGCTGGTGGCAGTAAGGCTCTTCAAGTGGAGCGTACCAACGCTTCGAGAATTAAAGGGAAAGGATCGGGAGGCTGGGGCGGAAGCGGAGCTTTTATTTAAAGATGGCTTCTTTAAATACATTTTAAAAATAAAAAAAATACCACGGGTTTTCAAAATTTTGATTTATTTATTTTTTAAAAAGCTGTGGTATAGGCTTTCCATGAAAGTCGAACCCGCGAAAGTCGAGGGACCACTGTATACCTTCAAATTCAAGAGAGTTCATATATACAATTTAGAAAAAGTACTGTATGAATACTTCTCAAATCTATAAGGACTGTATTAAGTACCCAGCATCTTATATTTATAGATTATAGAAAAATATCAGAAGACATCTGTCAGAGCCTTTTCCAACTAATAAATTGTATTAATATGTTTTTGTAAGCAGCGGCTTACTTCTTCAAATGCAGAAATCTGATATTAGTGAGCTGCAGCCCAGGTAAACTTATAACTTTAGTATAAATTTGTTTCTCTGGGTGCTAGCAGACTCCTCCTGATTTTATTGTCATCATAAACTAACCCGGTACTCAGTGAAGGGCTACCAAAAATTTTACTACCACACTGTGGGCGGGGCTTATGCAGGACGGCCTGCATTTTCTTTCAACATCTTTCAGTGCAAATCGGATGCACTGGGGTGGAGCTCCATTTTCGCTACCCCACTGCGTTACCATCCCCCCAATCCGGGCAGCAGCCCACCCCTGCTGGTACTCCTCCTATAATGAGTAATATTCCAGTTTGTCTTCTGATGGTTATAAAAGATCTGATACCAAGCAACTCAAATGTGGAACATGCTATGTATCCACTGTTAAACAGAGGGATCTTCTTTCATTAGATAAAATGTTGAAAGAGGAAGAACAAACACCTGGCATTTTCATGTATACCGCATCAGGAATGCGAAAAAAAAATGTCTTGTCTGCGATATCCCTGTTTTATCCCTCCACCTCACTTTTTTATTTCCGGGTCATGGAAACAGAACTTTTCTGTCCAACTTGAACACTTTAAAAAAGAAATAGATTTAGTTTTTAATTTGCAAAGGATGTTTTCATAACGTTCTCAAATGCTTCATCCCAGTTGATAATTTCTGGCCTAATTTAGCAATGCTTTAATTTCTTCTCTGTAAATAGATGTTTTCCCACCCCACCCCTTTTGGAGATTTGAATTGGTTTACTGGATTTGCTGTTTTGAAGAGAAATGGCTGGTATTCCCCTTCCTTTCAGGTTGTCCCTGAACATTTAAAAGAAAACCAGTCTCAAGACTTCTGAAAGTCACAGGAGCCACACTTGGGCAATATTGGAAGTTGCTGCTGCATGGGGAGACAGAGACTTGACTTGAAAAGTCATGGCTGTCCCCCAAGCATATGTGTTCAGTTCAGAAGAATCACCTTTTGGTTGTTTGCACCATTATGCTTGGTTGCCGTTTTATATCCTATACAGTGTTCCCTCGCTTTTTGCCGGCGAAAGTTGAATTTCCGCGAAGTAGAAATGCGGAAGTAAATACACTATTTTTGGCTATGAACAGTATCACAAGCCTTCCCTTAACACTTTAAACCCCTAAATTGCAATTTTCCATTCCCTTAGCAACCATTCAGATTATTACTCACCATGTTTATTTATTAAAGTTTATTAAAAAAATATTTATTAAAGGCAGACGAAAGTTTGGCGATGACATATGACGTCATTGGGTGGGAAAAACCGTGGTATAGGGGGGGAAACCGCAAAGTATTTTTTAATTAATATTTTTTTAAAACCGTGGTATAGACTTTCCGCGAAGTTCGAACCCGCGAAAATTGAGGGAACACTGTATACAGTATTATATACTGTACATGTTAGGATTTCTGTTTTTAGCTCTGTGGTATACAGTACTGGCCTGGAGGCACATTGTTTGAACTGGGCAGCCTTGTAAATCCAGGAAATGAATTAAATAAGTAATTAATGATTACCAAAATCATTTATTAGCATTGTTAATATTTGCTGAGAAAAGACAACAATTTCCCTCAAGGGAGAAAAATAAAAGAAGGTTGTTGGTAGCACTTTTTTCAACTGATGAAGTTTATTTAAAAACCTACATTTTGGGGAGCTGCATATCATTTTGCCAGATGCAATTAATCTGGAAACTCATATGTAAAGCAGAAAAGGTGCTTCAGACTCATTCTGATTTTTTTGATACCACAAACCAGTGGTTCCCAATGTAGGGCCCACACCCCACAGGGGGAAAATTTGATTTTTAATGGGGGCAATTGGAACCTCGTTTAAACAAATTTAATGGCCTTTTAGGCTTCCTCTGCATATGTAGTATTGTGGTTAGCTCTGGCCCTGCTCCTGCCCCAAGGACTGTGGATGTGGGGGAGACATCCACATGCTGCAGGCCTATTTTGCCCCTGGTGGAATCTGCTGATGAAGGCTCCTCTGACCAAGAAGACATGAGTGACAGGGAGGAGGAGAGTGTGGCAGACAGCTCAGAAGGAGATCAATTATCTAGCTCCTCCTTGGATTCAGAACAAGAGTTAATGATACACCCACGCATGAGGAGAGCGATGCATAGGCAACAACAACTGAGAGATTATTATCAAAGAAAATGAGGCCACCTGTGGTTGGGTGGGGCTGTGGTAATTAGTGAGGCTGCTATAAATAGCAGCCTGTGGGTTTGGCCATTGTGGAGGATTATCTGATCGTTGTGTTTCGTGACTGCTTTACTGACTTTGACTTTTTTGTGTGCTGATTTTTCCCCGCTTTGAAACTAAACCAGAGCAAAGTGTGTTTCACTTTGTGAAAGAAGGACTGTGAATTGCCTCACAGCTGCAAGCTAAGTATCACAGAACTGATAAGGGACTTGTACAAATTACCAGTTTGTTTGGAGACGAGTGCTCTTTGTTATACCAAAAGAGGGCTTGGTTTAAGTGAATTTTCATTATAAAGAACATTGTTTTGAATTTTAAAACGTGTGTGTGTCTGAAATTTGTACCTGTGAATTTTTGGGAGGAGTCTGCCAGAGAGCCCGACAGAACATGTAGTAGTTCACTTTTTGAATAGTTACAATTACAATTATATGTCTGTTGTGGTTAGCTCTGGCCCAGCTCCTGCCCCAAGAAATGTGCAGGTGGATGTGGGGGAAACATCCACATGCTGCAGACCTGTTTTGCTCCCAATGGAATCTGCCGACGAAGCCTCCTCTGACCAAGGAAGCATGAGTGACAGGGAAGAGGGGAGTTTGGCAGACAGCCCAGGAGGAGATCAATCATCTGTATCATCCTTGGATTCTGAACAAGAATTAATGACACATCCACGCATGCGTAGAGTGATGCATAGGAGACAACAACTGAAGGATTATTACAAGAGAAAATGAGGCCACCTGTGGTTGGGTGGGGCTGTTGTAATTAGTGCTACAGATAAAAGTGCAACCTGGTGTTTTAGCCTCATGGCAGTTTATCTGATTCATTGTTTCGTCAAGATCGTAGTTTTTGTGCTGTTCAAGATTGTGTGTGGACTCTCTGGACTTTAGAATTGGACTCAATTTCCCAGTTATTGGGTGAGCAATTGGATTGCATTTAACCTGTGCCTTGTGTGTACCGGAAAATCCCTTTGACATTTAAAAAGGGAGCTGTTTCTGTTTTTCTGTTTATAAAAACTTTTGGGTTTTCCTTTTATCGTCTGGTGTGTGTCTTCCTGGACTAATTACCCTGTTATTACGGGCAGTTGAAACACGCCGGCAGAACAATGTCTGGGGGGGGGGGTGTCTCAGGATTTTAGAGATGCTTGGGTGGAGCATGGCCAAAAAAAGGTTGGGAACTACTGCCACAAACTAAACTTGGCTTTCCTACAATATCTCACTGAAGAAGAAAGTCATTCTGTTGTTTTTTTACACCCACTGATAAAAAAATGTTTTACAAGAGTCCAGAAAATTTAGAAACATTTGCTAGATCAATTCTAAAAAACAGGTTATCTGTCTGGAACCAGCACTGCATTTCGGACATTAATTCAATTAAGTGAGTCCAGAGATATTTCAGAAAAAGAGACATCCATTCCTCTGCTTACAGAATAATATCTTATGCCACCAAACTTGAAATTTTGGGCTTAGTTAACTTAGAACTATGCCGCCTTCAGTCTGACCTAAGCATAGGTCAGCATAAAATTATCGACTACAATGTCCTACCTGTCGCTTCAGCTTCAACCACAACAATACACAATACATATAAACTTAAGGTAAAACGCTCTATACTCGGCTGTAGAAAATACGATTTCAGCAATGAAGTGGTCAATGCCTGGAATCCACTACCCGACTCTGTGGTTTCATCCCCAAACCCCCACACTTTAACCTTAGACTGTCTACTGTTGACCTCACCCAGTGATGGGCTACCAACATTTTTATCACACTGTGGGTGTGGCTTATGCATTTTGTTTCAACATCTTTCAGTGCAAATTGGGTGCTCTGGGGTGGAGCTCCAAATTTTGCTACCGGAACTGTGTTCCTGACTGTTCCCGTAGGAGCCCATCACTGATCTCACCCCATTCTTAAGAGGTCTGTAAGGGGTGTGCATAGGTGCAACATCATGCCTACCATTCCTGTCCTAATGTTCCCATATATTTGCATCCATTACATGTATTCACAAAGATGTTTATACTTACATCTACAGTGATCCCCCGCTTATTGCGTCCCCGACCATTGCGAACAGGGTAATTTGCGATTTTTGAGCAATTGCTACCATCTCGATCGTTGCGAAACGCTTTACAGGGTAATTTGCTATTTTTGAGCAATTGCTACCATCTCGATCGTTGCGAAACGCTTTACAGGGTAATTTGCGATTTTTGAGCAATTGCTACCATCTCGATCGTTGCGAAACGCTTTACAGGCTACATCGCGATTTTTCCAAAAAAAAAAAAAAGTTAAAAATACAGTACTTGCCCGGTTTTTCCCGCCCAAACTGACCAAACTGACGTGTAGCATTGCTGGTTGGCCGAAATCTCGGCCAATCAGCTTTGCCATTGCAATGGCAATGGTGATACAGCAAAATTTCAGCCAATCACCATTGTCATTGCTGATGGGCAGAAATCTCGGCCAATCAGTGCTTTGCTTTGCTTTGCTTTGCAACTTGCAACTTTTGCAGCTGTTTCTGTCTTGGAACTTTGTGAGCTGTTGGTCGGGGTTGTTGGTCGGAGCTGTTTCTTGCATTGGAGCTCTTTCTTGGATCTGTTTCTTCGATCTCTTGCTTGGAGCTCTTTCTTAGATCTGTTTCTTCGATCTCTTGCTTGGAGCTCTTTCTTGGATCTGTTTCTTCGATCTCTTGCTTGGAGCTCTTTTGTGAAGACTTCGTGGAAGATGGCACCTAAACGTTCCATGCGGAGTGGAGCCGGCGATGCTAAAAAGACCCGGAAGATGCTGACAATTAAGGAAAAGATTGAACTTTTGGACATGCTGAAAGCGGGACATTCTAATGTAGAGGTTGGTCGGCATTATGGGATCAACAAATCGACTGTGCGATACATTAGGAAAGAGGAGAAGAAGATAAGGCAAAGTTCTCTGATATCATTCAACAAGGGTGCAAAAAGAATAGTGACGCCTAGAAACAAACGCCTTATGAAGATGGAAGCTGCTTTGTCTGTGTGGGTACAAGACTGCCGCAAAAAGAGCATTGCGTTGGATACCAACACCATAAGGACCAAGGCACAGCAATTGTACAACCGTCTTGAAGACACAGAAGGAGGCGATGCAGATGAGGGAAACGCAGGTAAGGGCTGAGGTTTTTTATTCTGTCATTACATACTGTATTTAAGTGTTAAGTGTTAAGGGTGGAAGGAGGGATGGATGGATGGAAGGAGGGAGTGATGGATGGAAGGAGGGAGGGAGGGATGTTAGGAGGGAGAGAAGGGAAGGAGGGAGGGAGGGAGAGAAGGAGGGAGTGATGGAAGGAGGGATGGATGGATGGAAGGAGGGAGTGATGGATGGAAGGAGGGAGGGAGGGATGTTAGGAGGGAGGGAGAGAAGGGAAGGAGGGAGGGAGGGAGAGAAGGAGGGAGTGATGGAAGGAGGGATGGATGGATGGAAGGAGGGAGTGATGGATGGAAGGAGGGAGGGAGGGATGTTAGGAGGGAGTGAGAGAAGGGAAGGAGGGAGGGAGGGAGAGAAGGAGGGAGTGATGGAAGGAGGGATGGATGGATGGAAGGAGGGAGTGATGGATGTTAGGAGGGAGGGAGAGAAGGGAAGGAGGGAGGGAGGGAGAGAAGGAGGGAGTGATGGAAGGACTGTATGCTTTCATTCAAGTCACTTCTCTCTCCCTTTCCTGTCATTCTCTGTAGATGACTCTGAAGACCCCCCAGCCATCAACATCTTCTGCTTCTTCAGCCCCAGCCACATTCACAGCAAGCAAAGGGTGGTTTGACAGATTTCAACGGTGCTATGGCCTGAAGAGTGTGTCATTGCATGGAGAAGCTGCCTCAGCAGATACAGGTGCAGCTGAAAACTTTGTCCGGCGCACCTTTAAAGATCTAATTGCAGAAGGGGACTACCATCCAGAACAGGTGTTCAACGCGGATGAAACAGGCCTGTTCTGGAAGAGGATGCCTTCACGGACTTTCTTGATGCAAGATGAAGCCAAAGCCCCTGGCTTTAAGGTCATGAAAGATAGAGTGACTTTGGTCATGTGTGGGAATGCAGCAGGCTTTTTGCTGAAGCCAGGGCTAATTTATAAGTCACAAAATCCAAGAGCCCTCAAGAACAGAAATAAGAATGCATTGCCAGTGTACTGGATGCATAATCCTAAAGCATGGATTACAAAACCCCTCACGCGGGACTGGTTTCATCACTGCTTCATCCCACAGGTGCAGGTTTATTTGGCTGCCAAAGGACTAGATTTCAAAGTGCTTCTCCTAATGGACAATGCTGGAGGCCATGATGACTTGGCAGATGAACATGATGGGGTGCAAGTCGAATTCTTGCCACCAAACACCACATCGCTTATCCAGCCGATGGATCAAGGTATTATCCGCGCATTTAAGGCACTGTACACGCGCAATTCTCTTGGAAGCATCGTGGAAGCAATGGATGCTGATCAAAACTTCACATTGAAGGCCTACTGGCGTCAGTACACAATTGCATCTTGTCTGAAGAACATTCAGAGTGCCTTAGTGGATATGAAGTCACAGACAATGAATGCCTGCTGGAGGAAATTGTGGCCAGAAGTGGTGCATGATCACAGGGGATTTGCTCCCGAAGAAATTCAAGATGCTGCAGTCCAGAAGTCTGTGAAGCTGGCACAGGCACTGGGTGGAGAAGGCTTCGTTGACATGACACCAGAGGAAGTCAATGGTTTGCTTGATGAACATGGCCTACCGCTGACAAAGATCTGGAGGAGCTGACCAGGTCAGCGAGTGAAGAAGAGGAGGGAGCTGTAGAATCTGAGGAAGAAGAAGATGTTGGCCTAACGCTAGAGCGCTTGCAGAAATGAACAGAACTGCTGCACATCTGCAACGCATGGCGGAACTTTGGGATCCCAACATGACTCGCTCTATACACTTTAAGGCCTCCCTTGACAACACCATTGCACCATACAGAGCCTTGTTAGCCAAGCAAAAGAAAACGCGCCAACAACTGCCCATAACTATGTTTATCACGAAAACCAAGAGGTCTGCCACAACATCACCTGCAGCGTCCATTGTAGACATGGTGATAGAAGAAGATCCCGATTTATCCTAGTTATGCTAACCCCCCCCCAAAAATGTAAAAATGTAAATAAATATTTTTATTGTTTCTATCAGGATGACTAAGTGTTATTCAATGTGTACAGTACAGGTTACAGGTACAGGTAGAGGTACAGTACTGTACAGTACTGTACAGTACATTAAGGGGATGGGAAATGGTAATTTGTGGGTTGAAAATGTTGGGACTGAGTGGCATAGAGAAGAATGAATGAATGACTGAGTGAATGAAATTCAAACACAGGTGAGGGCTGGGGTTTTTTACATATTCTGTCATTGTTTAAGTGCTTTTTACGAAAGGAAGGAGGGATGGAAGGAGGACATGAGAGCAGGAAAAAACCAGGTTAAAAATGGACTTTGAAATCATAAGTGGCAAGTTTACTCACTGAGAGCTAGCAACTTGAGAGCAGGAAAAAACCAGGTTAAAAATGGACTTTGAAATCATAAGTGGCAAGTTTACTCACTGAGAGCTAGCAACTTGAGAGCAGGAAAAAACCAGGTTAAAAATGGACTTTGAAATCATAAGTGGCAAGTTTACTCACTGAGAGCTAGCAACTTGAGAGCAGGAAAAAACCAGGTTAAAAATGGACTTTGAAATCATAAGTGGCAAGTTTACTCACTGAGAGCTAGCAACTTGAGAGCAGGAAAAAACCAGGTTAAAAATGGACTTTGAAATCATAAGTGGCAAGTTTACTCACTGAGAGCTAGCAACTTGAGAGCAGGAAAAAACCAGGTTAAAAATGGACTTTGAAATCATAAGTGGCAAGTTTACTCACTGAGAGCTAGCAACTTGAGAGCAGGAAAAAACAGGTTAAAAATGGACTTTGAAATCATAAGTGGCAAGTTTACTCACTGAGAGCTAGCAACTTGAGAGCAGGAAAAAACCAGGTTAAAAATGGACTTTGAAATCATAAGTGGCAAGTTTACTCACTGAGAGCTAGCAACTTGAGAGCAGGAAAAAACCAGGTTAAAAATGGACTTTGAAATCATAAGTGGCAAGTTTACTCACTGAGAGCTAGCAACTTGAGAGCAGGAAAAAACCAGGTTAAAAATGGACTTTGAAATCATAAGTGGCAAGTTTACTCACTGAGAGCTAGCAACTTGAGAGCAGGAAAAAACCAGGTTAAAAATGGACTTTGAAATCATAAGTGGCAAGTTTACTCACTGAGAGCTAGCAACTTGAGAGCAGGAAAAAACCAGGTTAAAAATGGACTTTGAAATCATAAGTGGCAAGTTTACTCACTGAGAGCTAGCAACTTGACCAGAAAAAACCTTGTTCAAAATTGGACTGGGGGGGGGCGGCATGAAAAATAACCATTGCCAGCCTCCGAACTGCCGTCGCCCCACCGTCTGCGCACGCGCGGCCTTAAAATAATTTTTAAAAAAGATCGCGCATGCGCAGATGGTGTTTTTACTTCCGCAGCGCTACTTCGCGAAAACCCGCTCGTTGCGGAGGGTCCTGGAACGGAACCCTCGCAATAACCGGGGGATCACTGTATTATCTCATACGTGCTTGACAAATAAATAAGTAAGTAAGTAAGTAAGTAAGTAAGTAAATAAATAAATAAATAAATAAATGAAATGAAACAATTCCTCAAGATGGTAGACAAAGAAACTTAAATTCAGTAACTAGAGAGAGTCATTTTGTGAATGGGCAATTAAAGAATCCAGAATTCAGGAAGCTCAAACAGGTAAAAAGATTTATTACAAACTATCTATAACAGTGATGGCGAATTTATGGCACAGGTGCCACATGTGGTACGCAGAGCCATATCTGCTGGCACATGAGCCATTGCCCTAGCTCATTTCCAAACGTGTGCAGGTGTGAGCTAGCCATTTGATTTTGGGCAAGCACAGAGGCTCTGGGAGGGCGTTTTTGGCTTCCAGAGAGGCTCTGGGCAGATGGGGAGGGCATTTTAACCCTCCCCTTGCTCCAGGGAAGCCTTTGAAGCCCGGGGGGTGAAACACGAGCTACTGGGCCCACCAGAAGTTGGGAAACAGGCTGTTTCTGGCCTCCAGAGGCCTCCGGGGGATGGGGGAGCTGTTTTTACCCTCCGCAGGCACTGAATTATGGGTGTGGGCACTCGTGCATGCACAATAGCACGTGTGCACACTTTTAGGCGCCCGAGGAAAAAAGGTTTGCTATCACTTCTCTATAGGAATCTGAACTGCGAACTAAAGCAATTTGGCTGTAAATAAGGAATTCACAGTGATTTGAACTTAGATCTCTTATGGGTGCGAAGGACCTCGTGACGGAAGCATAAAAATTGCCGAAAAAAACGTGCCGAAATGCGAACTGGTGGTGAAGGTAAGTGGAACCCATCCATGTCTTGAAGGGCCTAGGCAGCATTATTCAGTTGGGCCCCACTTGTTAAGGCTAAACATTAAGAAGACACCAAACCAATTAAAAAAAAAGATCTTGGTACACTGACAAAATTATATACTGTTGTGGTTAGCTCTGGCCCAGCTCCTGCCCCAAGGACTGTGGATGTGGGGGAAACATCCACATGCCACAGGCCTGTTTTTCTCCTGCTGGAATCTGCTGATGAAGGCTCCTCTGACCAAGAAGACATGAGTGACAGGGAGGAGAGTGTGGCAGACAGCTCAGAAGGAGATCAATTATCTCGCTCCTCCTTGGATTCGGAACAAGAGTTAATGATACAACCACGCATGCGGAGAGCGATGCATAGGCATTATCAAAGAACATGAGGCCACCTGTGGTTGGGTGGGGCTGTGGTAATTAGTGAGGCTGCTATAAATAGCAGCCTGTGGGTTTGGCCATTGTGGAGGATTATCTGATCATTGTGTTTGGTGCCTGCCTTGCTGACCTTGACCTTTGTTTGCTGATTTTCCCCCGCTTTGAAACTAAACCAGAGCAAAGTGTGTTTCACTTTGTGAAAGAAGAAGGACTGTGAATTGCCTCACAGCTGCAAGCTAAGTATCTCAGAACTGATAAGGGACTTGTACAAATTACCAGTTTGTTTGGAGACGAGTGCTCTTTGCTATACAAAAAGAGGGCTTCGTTTATTTGAATTTTCGGTATAAAGAACATTGTTTTGAATTTTCAAACGTGTGTGTGTCTGAAATTTGTATCTGTGAATTTTTGGGAGGATTCTACCAGAGAGCCCGACAGAACATATACTAATAACAAAATAACATTCTGGATTATGGTGTAATATTGCAGCATCAACCATTGTGCCACTTTCAGTAGTTCTGCTGATGTCTACTCTTCTTCTGTTTCTCCTTGAAACAAACAGCTATAGATGTTAAGATGCTGCTTGAAACTAGAAACCTTAGGATCAACAAATTATCATGTGATTGTATAATCACTGTAGTTGTTCCATATGGTTTGCTTGTGACTCTGAAGCTTTTACATTTCAGATGCTATTTTTGATTATCATCATCCATTATTATTTTAATTCACTTGTCCCTTCTCTTTCCTTCCCAAAACCTGAATTCACCAGCAGATGGCAATAAAGGCTTGAGAGAGACGTGAAATTAGCCACACCTTATTCACATGCATACATAGATAAATTCTAAAGGCTTATAAATACATTCAGATATAAATGATTACAAAATGTTTAATCAGGAACAAAGCTAAGCCCCTCATACATTCAAAGCATAAATAAGCACATTATATTGTACATGAGAAAAACTGGGTTCAGTTCAGGTGTTTATACCAATTGTTTATGTTCAGTAGTATGTTCATTAATATGTGTGTGTGTGTGTGTGTGTGTCACATGTTTTTGCTGAATTTGAAAATTAAGGGAGACTAGGATAGATCTATTTCGGCCTTGTTCTGGCCTCATCAGCTAGCCATACCCTCACTGGGATTTGAACTTGCAGCCTTTGCCTTGTAAGGCAGAGAATTATGTATGTATGTGTGTGTGCATGCTTGTGTGTGTGTGAGAGAGAGAGAGAGAGAGAGAGAGACTGAGTTAGGACTTTTTCAAATGATATAGAATTAAAATAGAATAGAATAGAATAGAATAGAATTCTTTATTGGCCAAGTGTGATTGGACACACAAGGGATTTGCCTTTGGTGCATATGCTTTCAGTGTACATAAAAGAAAAAGATACATTTGTCAAGAATCATGTGGTACATGATTCTTAATTATTGTCATAGGGTACAAATAAGCAATCAGGAAACTCAATATTAATATAAATCGTAAGGATATAAGCAACACATTACAGTCATAAATGGGAGGAGATGGGTGATAGGAATAATGAGAAGACTAATAGTAATAGCAATGCAGCCTTAGTGAATAGTTTGACAGTGGTGAAGAAATTATTTGTTTAGCAGAGTGATGGCGTTTGGGGGGGAAACTGTTCTTGTGTCTAGTTGTCTTGGTGTGCAGTAAATGATGGGCTACCAAAATTTTTACTACCACACTGTGGGCGTGGCTTATGCATTTTGTTTCAACATCTTTATGCATTTTGTTTCAACATCTTTCAGTGCAAATTGGGTGCTCTGGGGTGGAGCTCCAAATTTTGCTACTGGAACTGCGTTCCTGATCGTTCCTGTAGGAGCCCATCACTGTGTGGAGTGCTCTGTAGCGACGTTTTGACGGTAGGAGTTGAAACAGTCTATGTCCAGGATGTGAGGGGCCAGTAAATATCTTCACAGCCCTCTTTTTGACTCCTGCAGTATACAAGTCCTCAATGGAAGGCAGGTTGGTAGCAGTTCTGATTATCCCCTGAAGTCTGTGTCTCGCTTGTTGAGTTGCAGTTTGAATTTCCTGATTGCTTGCTAAAAAAAACCCAAACACAGTCAAGGCATTTTGAAACTTATATTTCTTAACGTTTAAGTCACCAAGAAAAAAAATGAGAAATCTAGGTTTCCTGTGCTTCCTAAAAATCTAGTTGAACATGTAAATAAATTAAGAATGAGTTTGGTATACTGGTGAAGACTCCAACAAACCAGGAGACTGGAAGTTTAAATCTTTAGGCTTGAAAGTCATCTGAGTGACTTTGGACCAGTCGCTCTCTTTCAACCCAACCCAACCACACAGGCTTCCTTTTTTGGAGGGGAAAATAGTAAGAGGAAGGGATTTGCAATTGAAAGCAAAGAAAAGGAAATTAAGACTTCATAAAATAAAATTAATAATAATTTTGTTTACCGCTTTCACTCATTCATTCCCTAATTCTATTTCTTTCTCTCTCTCTCTCTCTTTTTCTCTCAATCAGTCTGTCACATTACTCAAGAAATTGCTAGCCTTTTGTTTTAAAACATAAGTCTCGAATATAAAAAATAATCAAATTAAGAAAAAAAGAATAAAAAGAAATATGCAGAAAAAAGGGGGGGAAAGAAAAATAGAAAAGTTAGAAAATTGTGTGTGTGTGTGTGTGTGTAACATATTTTTGTTGATAATGAAAAGGAATGAGACTACTATAGATTTATTTCAGGCTTGTTTGCCTTCATCAGGTAGACACACCCTTACTGGGATTTGAACCTTAGGATCTGCTTTGTAAGGTTGCCTTCTAGGCTATAGGCTCATCTCCTGTTTCAACTTGTACCAGGGAAGGGTTATGTGTGATTTTTTTTTTGTCGAGTTACCCTGGTATAGCTGATACAGGAGATACACCCTAGCTGATACAGGAGATGAGCCTGTAAGCCAGGAATCTCTGAAACTTACACAGGAAGAAACCTGAACAAGCCAAGACCTTCATGTGTGTGTGTGTGTGTATGACTTCCCACCTTCATTACTAGTACACCTTCTGTTAAAATACAATGTTCTTCCCAAAGCCCATTGTTTATCATTAAATAAATCTATATAGTGTTGTGGTTAGCTCTGGCCCAGCTCCTGCCCCAAGGAATGTGCAGGTGGATATGGGGGATGAAGCCTCCTCTGACCAAGGAAGCATGAGTGACAGGGAAGAGGGGAGTTTGGCAGACAGCCCAGAAGGAGATCAATCATCTGTATCATCTTTGGATTCTGAACAAGAATTAATGACACATCCACGCATGCATAGAGTGATGCATAGGAGACAACAACTGAAGGATTATTACAAGAGAAAATGAGGCCACCTGCGGTTGGGTGGGGTTCCAGTAATTAGGGCTGCTGCTATAAATAGCAGCGTGTGGGTTTGGCCATTGTGAATGAGTATCTGATCGCAGTTCTTCAGGAGTTGTGTGTTGCTGTTTTCTGGACTTTGTTGATTTTTCACGCCTTTGAAACCAAAGCAGAGCAACGTGTGTGTATGTGTGTGTGTGTCTCACTTCGTTGAAAGAAGAAGGCGTATGAAGTTTCTTCACAGCTGCTAGCTAAGTACTTAATGACTGCTTAAGGGAAATTGTACACATTACCCGGTTGTTTTGGGATGAGTGCTCTTTGCAGTACAAAAAGAGTGCTTAGTTTATTTTGAATTTTGTGATAAAGAACATTGTTTTGAATTTTCAAATGTGTGTGTGTGTCTGAAATTTATACTCTTGAATTTTCAGGAGGCTCCTACCAGAGAGCCCAGCAGAACATATACCGTAGCATTGTAATTTCAGTCTTGAGGTTAACCAAAGTCCATTAAGGATTACCTATCAGCAGACACTGCAGTCTGAGCACGACTACAGGAGACCTACAGGAGACATTAGCTTGAAGCCTCCTTTTAAGGGGCAGCTTGCCTGGAGCACTTATTGGCAATCTCAAGTCCTTTCCTTTTCTGGAGTGGAATCACAAAGAGTCATTCTTCTGGCTGGCTTTTCATACCCCTGCAATCTTCGGGCCCACTTTCTGCAGAGCCATCATCGGTCCACCATTTCTTCTGCCACAAGTCCCAACACAAACCATTTGGAGGCTGAAAAGAAATTATTTTTATTTAAGTCTAAAAACCACTATGGCTTACTTTAAGCTGCCTTTCTTATGAGCTGGAAAAGAGTGCTATTTTTTAATGGGGGGCGGGTGTTCATTATTCCACACACAGAGAGAGAGATGGAAACACAATTGTTTCTCCAAGAGAGTGGTTCAGTTCTGTCCCCCAATATATTGATTGCTCTTCCATTTTCCACTTTTTCAGCTTTTTAATATCCCTTTTCAGAACTGTTTTCAGAACTGCATACTGCATGGCATATTACCCTGTTTCCCCGAAAATAAGACTACCCCAAAAGTAAGGCATGTCAGAGGTTTTGCAGAATTTGCTAATATAAGGCACCCCATGAAAATAAGGCGTAGTCAAGTTTACATACGGTACGGTGGAAAAACATACGGTACCATTCAAAGCTGTTCATAGCGGTACCATAATAATGTGGCATCCCCTGCTGGCCCCTTCCATCGCTTTGTACTGTCCAGTACAGCAGCCATAGTCTGCTGCTGTCTCACCGCCATTACAGTCTCCACTACAGTGCGTAGATTGTAGTTCCTCTGGTGGCCGGAAGCTGCAATAGCGTGAGTATACTTTTGTACCATATAAGTGCCGTCGTTTGTGTGTGTGGGTGCCATACTGATGTCACGCTGTGAATTGACAGCCTCCGAAGACATTGAGAAACATCCAGTAGTTAGATAGTTAACTCTGTTTATTAATGTAGCTCCTCCTTTGTGATGTAACCTGTTTGCTCACATGCTCCTTCTTGGAGAAGAAGGCGGTCTCTAGTTTTAGAGAATCTCCATTACGCTTCATCTTCATTAACCATGTAGATGTGCTATTTTATGTCTCTTCAGACAAACTTTATTTTTCTACTTTTCTAATAAAAGTTATTGTTCATTCGAACATGCTCTGTCTGTACTTTAATAACCATCACCTCCGGAAGGTCCTGGCTCAGTTCCAGCGGGCTGAGCACCTTGCTTAAGGTAACGGTCCTTCTAAATCCAACAACTGACAGGTACCGTACCATAATCAGTGTACCGTATGGTACACTTTGTGTCAGCTTTTCTGCCTGTAAATTTGTCTTATTTGAGAAATATAAGGCACCCCCCGAAAATAAGACGTAGCACAACATTTGGAGCAAAAATTAATATAAGAGAGTGTCTTATTTTCAGGGAAACACGGTAAATTACTGGGGGTTTTTTCTTGACCATCATGATTGCTGCACAAAGATTGAACAGTCAATCCACTTATCTTTCTCAGGTTGGGCAACTGCTCTTTTTAAAAAATCCCACCAGCAAAATTATAAATTTAAATAGATTTCTGAAGCCTGTTGATGAGTTATCTATGCTGCATATTGTTATTACAATTAGTGTACCACTTTACAGGCTATGATTAGTCTTTTCGACAAGCCATTCTTACAACTCCCAATCTGGGAGACATTGCACATATACAAAGTCTAGCTTTTCTACGTTTCACGAAGAAGACGAAGGACAATCCTATTTTATCAAAAGCTTGGGGGGACTCCTGGCTTAAACCCTTAAACAGCAGAACTGGGAATTTCACCTATTCAAACGTATTTCTATGTACACAAACCAGGGAAAATTGATCACAGTTGGAGAACAGATCTACCATGAAGAAAGAATTAGAACTGGACTTACCTTTGAAGATGTATTTACTCTAGCTTGCTGTAACCAGGGGAACACATTGCTTGTGTGCATTTAATTCACAGAGGAAATTCAAACAACTATCGCTGGTTTCCATGGGTGTCCCCTAATGTATTTGTCATACTTCATTTTCAGTATTTCAGAACAATAGAATATGTCCAGCAGCTCTATTTTTTTCTCTTTGTGTGTGTGGCTCTTCACTGAGTCCATTTGTCTTGGTTTTCTGCAGCTTTGAAGCTAGATCCTGGGTACTTTATTTTCTGTTGCATCAATAATTTATCAACCACATATTTGGCAGGCAATGGAAACATATTTGATTCAAAGTATGCAAACGGCCAAAGAATATGAAATCTGAAAGGAAAACTAGTGGATTTGCTTCTTATTACACGTATATACTGTAATAAGTGAAGGGCTGCAAAAAATGTTACTACCACATGCGGGCATGGCTTATTTTGCGAGTGTGGCTTGCCGACCATGTGACCAGGTGGGATAACTTGATGATCATGGGACCAGGGGGTGGTTTAAAGGTAATGTGACTGGCTTAAAGGTGGTCAACTTAACGTCACTCACATCTGTTCTGCTGGGCTTCTCGACACTGTTGTGGTTAGCTCTGGCCCTGCTCCTGCCCCAAGGACTGTGAATGTGGGGGAGACATCCACATGCTGCAGGCCTGTTTTGGCCACAGTGGAATCTGATGATGAAGGCTCCTCTGACCAAGAAGACATGAGTGACAGGGAGGAGGAGAGTGTGGCAGACAGCTCAGAAGGAGATCAATTATCTAGCTCCTCCTTGGATTCAGAACAAGAGTTAATGATACAGCCACGCATGCAGAAAGCGATGCATAGGCAACAACAACTGAGAGATTATTATCAAAGAAAATGAGGCCACCTGTGGTTGGGTGGGGCTGTGGTAATTAGTGAGGCTGCTATAAATAGCAGCCTGTGGGCTTGGCCATTGTGGAGGATTATCTGATCGTTGTGTTTCGTGACTGCTTTACTGACTTTGACTTTTTGTGTGCTGATTTTTCCCCGCTTTGAAACTAAACCAGAGCAAAGTGTGTTTCACTTTGTGAAAGAAGGACTGTGAATTGCCTCACAGCTGCAAGCTAAGTATCACAGAACTGATAAGAGACTTGTACAAATTACCAGTTTGTTTGGAGATGAGTGCTCTTTGCTATCCCAAACGAGGGCTTGGTTTAAGTGAATTTTCATTATAAAGAACATTGTTTTGAATTTTCAAACGTGTGTGTGTCTGAAATTTGTACCTGTGAATTTTGGGGAGGAGTCTACCAAAGAGCCCGACAGAACAGACACGAGCCCCCAATTAAGTTCAAAGGTAGAAATTCAGACACACGCAGTTGTAAAGTCAATAACACTGTTTTATCAAAAGGAAAATACGAGCCAAACAGACTTTTAGTCAGTCAAAGTGCTCTCCTTCAAAGCAACAGCCTTGAATGCTGTGAAGAACAATAAACAAACACAAAGCAGATTCAAGGCAGCTGTAAAGACATCACAGCCACGATCCTTCAAGAGTTCTCAAGTCACAAACGTAACTATGATTTAGTTCAAGAGTCCTGGAAACAGTTCAAATGGTCCTTGTAGAATCCTGATGCAAAGTACACGTCTCTCCTTCACCGAACGGATAAACTTCCACGCCCAGATGCAAGAACGCTGGCTATTTAACAGCAGCCCCATTAACCTAATTACCCCCAGCCACATGTGATGTCCCTTATTTCCTGTAGTATTTACGCAATTGCTCTTTCCGTGACATTGCCCTGCGTCTGTGCACATCAATGAATGTCTCCCCTTCCTAATCCAATGATAATAATGATGATGAATCACTCACGGGGAGACTGGGCTGCCTATAATTCCTTCCTCTGTGGATCCCACTACACTTTCACTATCTGCTACAGACGCTTCGCTGTCGGAAGCAGTCGGCTGTAAAACTGACCTCTGACTATGGGAGGATTCTCCTACATCAACCCCCACAGTCCTTGGAGCAGGAGCTGGCCCAGAGCCAACCACAACAACCTCAAGGGTTTGGGTTAGGGTGCCTGGCCTCACCTCGCCTCTTTTCCCTATCTATTTACTATTACTGAACATCCAAAACATGCTATTTAGTTCTATGTATATATGCCATATGTGTTACATATGCCATACATATTACACACAGGAACACAAAAATATACATTATCTACTATATAAACTGTATGTACACACACACACAGCTCTTCTAAAATTATACACATTCAACCTCATTTACTGTGATAGAAAAAACATACCCAGAGCCCAGAAGGGGGGGGGGGAAATCAAAATGTTTCTACCAGTTCTGTGTGCCTGACCAAAATTTTTCTACCAGTTCTGCATACCTGACCATACCCGTAAGAGCCCATCACTGAGCGAGAAGAAAAGTTCTCATGTGACTTTTAAGTAAAAGGAAACTAATAAGTAAAAACAGACCTCATAATAGTAAACCATTCTGTATAATACCCAACAATATTATTTTTTCAATATGACAACAGCTGGACGAGGAACAACGGCTGGAAGCTGACCAAGGAGAGATTCAACATGGAGATAAGGAGGAACTTCCTGACAGTCAGAGCAATCAACCAATGGAACAACCTACCAGCGGACGTTGTGAACTCCAACACTCTGGACATTTTTAAGAGAAGATTGAACTGCCACTTGACTGGTGTGCTATAGGGTTCCTGCTTGGGCAGGGGGTTGAACTTGATGGCCTTCATGGTCCCTTTCAACTCTAACAATAAATAAATAAATAAGCAAGCAAGCAAACAAACAAGCAAACAAACAAACAAATAAATTTTAATTCAAACTGAGATTAGGATCAATCTTTTTACCTTCTGGCTTCGAAAGTGACTATCTTAATTTAGTCTATGGAGATTCGCAGTCATCCAGGTCACGATTGTCCCAAAGGGGCTTTTTCAGGAGACAACTGGACCTTCTTGTTTTTTCTTTTGGTTGTGACCCACCAGCAGCCCATGCAGCTGTCCGAGATGAGGCCGATGAGGGGATGCGCAAGTGGCCTGTGCAATTGACACCCGAATCGGACAGTGAGGAGGCTGATGAGGACTCGATGCCAGAGATAGATGTTCAGCCAGGGCCTTCATAACCTCCAGGAGGTCTCCTCAGGAGTAAGCTTGGGGCTAATTAGCCACTCCGCAAGCCTACTTTAAAAATAACAAAGATGGAAAAAACTGCAGGAAACAACTCGTTTGATAGTTGGTTCGGAAAAAAACTCTGCTCAGCTTATCTATTTTGGCTTATGTTTTGTGGATTGATTCCAGGCATCTTGCCAACCTCTGTAAGCTTCCTGCGATATCCAGGACTAATTACTTATCTTTGCTTTCTAACTTTATGGACTTATGCCAGCTGTTAATGCCATCTAATTACAACATAGCTCACAACATAGAAAACAACATACAAAGTACAAATCTAAAAATCCAATTAATTTCACTAGAAATGATCAAGTTTTCCATGTGCCTTAAGCTTCTTTATGCAAGCTAAAATCAATGTATTCAAAACTTTTCTCTAAGGAATCAAGCCATGTCAAACTCTTTATAAAACTTTTCAAAAATTGTATGCTTGATTCTTTTTTAAAAAGCTCAATTTTTCTACCTCCACTGCATTCACACAAATCCCTCCCCATAGAGCAGAAAATATCCTACAGCCAAGAAGGCTCCACACCCATTTGCACTACTCACGTGACCTTGAGGACACAGGTTAAACACAGAGGGTAACACACAGAGGGTAAAAGAACATTCGCCGGCTGGGGAATTCTGGGAGTTGAAGTCCAGATTTCTTCAAGATGCCAAGGTTGGGAAGCACTGCATTATAATACCTTTTAAAACTTAATGGCATTGTTAACATTTTAATTTGTAAATGGGCTGTTTGAAGCTTAATGTTTTATCTTTAAGAAAATTGTTACAGTCCATCAAAAGAAACTGTGATGAACAATATATTTGTCCTTAGGAATATACTACAAAATTTCCTTTTTTTATATTCAAGCGCATGATGTTATTAGTATGTTTTCTATAACACTGCTTAATCAGAATGGACAATACCCAGATATCTGACTATTAAAGTGTCTTTGTTCTTCGTATAGTATGCCCAGTGCATATTAAGCAGCAGGAAAAGAGTACTGTGTCTGATGATTTTATTCTGCACATGCAAGCTTATGTGATGGTTCTGAAGCAAAGACTGCTTTGCTTTGTGTAAAAACTGAAGTCAAGGCAGGCTTTTGGGTTAAGCTGCACATTATTTCAAAGGGACCAAGGTCCATAGCCATAATCAAGAAATAACTTGCGGAAAAGCTGCTATGTCTGCTCTGTGTGTTATAGAAACATAGAAGATTGAAGGCAGAAAAAGTCCTCATGGTCCATCTAGTCTGCCCTTATACTATTTCATGTATTTTATCTTAGGATGGATATATGTTTATCCCAGGCATGTTTAAATTCAGTTACTGTGGATTTACCAAACACGTCTGCTGGAAGTTTGTTTACAAGCATCTACTACTCTTTCAGTAAAATAATATTTTGTCACGTTGCTTCTGATCTTTCCCCCAACTAACCTCAGATTGTGCCCCCTTGTTCTTGTGTTCACTTTTCTATTAAAAACACTTATTGAACCCTTTAACATATTTAAATGTTTCAATCATGTCCCCCCTTTCCCTTCGGTCCTCCAGACTCTAAAGATTGAGTTCATGAAGTCTTTCCTGATAAGTTTTATGCTTAAGACCTTCCACCATTTTTGTAGTTTGTCTTTGGACCCGTTCAATTTTATCAATATCTTTTTGTAGGTGAGGTCTCCAGAACTGAACACAGTATTCCAAATGTGGTCTCACCAGCACTCTATACAGCGGGATGACAATCTCCCTCTTCCTGCTTGTTATACCTGTAGCTATGCAGCCAAGCATTCTGTTTTCTGTGTTCATATCTTGGGCTGACAGAGGAAATATTTGAAATGTCCTAAATGAGTCCATGCTGTGTTTTCCAAGACCTCAGGACCTCGAGCTAATTAAAACACAGACAAGAGTTTTTATCAGGGGTGAAATGCTCCAGTTTGCTCATGCTTGTTGGTCATTGGAGAGCTGTTGTGAAAGCAGAGCAAGGCTCCTCCCACCCACCCAGACACCGCCATTTGGGGGGGGGGGTTTGCCCTCGGCACATGTGCAAAGCAGTCTGTGCATGCACAGAGGGTAAAAGAACTCTGCAGGTGGGCAGAACCTTGCTTTGCCTTTGTGATTGTCTCTCTGATGACACACAGGCACGAGCCAACCAGGAGCATTTCAACCCTGGTATGTATGTGTGTGTGTGTGTTTATTTGTTTGTTTGTTTGTTTGTTTGTTTGTTTGTTTCATTGTTTGTTTCATTGTTTGATTGTTTGATTGTTTGATTGTTTGATTGATTGTTTGATTGTTTGATTGTTTGATTGTTTGATTGTTTGATTGTTTGATTGTTTCATTGTTTCATTGTTTCATTGATTGATTGATTGATTGATTGATTGATTGATTGTTTGATTGTTTGATTGTTTGATTGCTTGATTGCTTGATTGCTTGATTGTTTGATTGTTTGTTTGATTGTTTGATTGTTTGATTGTTTGATTGTTTGATTGTTTGATTGTTTGATTGTTTGATTGTTTGATTGTTTGATTGTTTGATTGTTTGATTGTTTGATTGTTTGATTGTTTGATTGTTTGATTGTTTGATTGATTGATTGATTTCCATGCCACCCTTCTCGAAGCAACTCAGGGCAGCGTACAACATTGTAAATACAGCAATATACACGAGAAATCTAATTATTTAAAAACATATGCAAAATTAATAAAAATCTAAAAAGCCCTTATACAATCATCCACATTCATTCAATTTAATCATTCATGTTGGCCGGGGACAATCTTGTAACTCATGGTCCTCATGCCCACCGGCAGAGGTAGGTCTTCAAAGCTTTACGAAAGACCAAGAGGGAGAGGGCAGTACGTATCTCCAGAGGGAGTTCCTTCCAGAGGGCCGGGGTTGCCACAGAGAAAGCTCTTCTAGGTCCCACCAGGTGATATTGTCTGGCCGACAGGATCCGGAGAAGGCCAATTCTGTGGGACCTAATTGGCCACTGGGCTGCCTGAGGTAGAAGATGCTTGGACTTAACCTAAGCCACCTATACCTGTGCTGTGAAAACTAAAACCCCCATGATCCCTCCAGAGATTCATACCACCCCCACCCTCCTGGCCTTTAGCAAGGCCCTGAAGACTCATCTTTGCTGGCAAGCATGGGGGGCCATGAGTGTTAAGAACTAACTCCGTATGATGTCCTGAAGGGCTAAATCCTGTTGAAAGAATGTGAATGATGAATATGTTTACGGAGTCTACGAGTCTACAGAGAGGTGCGGCATACAAATCCAATAAATAAATAAATCCAATAAATAAATAAATGTTTTTAGGAAAAATGGAGGGTTAGATTTTTTTAGATTTTTAATATTTATTTATTATTTATTTTTTTTATTAATTGGATTTATATGCCGCCCCACACACAAACTATCAAAGTGGATCCTTGCGGCCTCCCGGCGGTCACATGATCAAAATTCAGATGCTTGGCAACTGGTTTGTATTTCTGATGGTTACAACGTCCCTGGAATCATGTGATCGCCTTGGGCAACCTTCTAACTAGCAAAATCCATGGGGAAGGCAAATTTGTTTAACAGCTGTATTAATAACTTAACACCACCAGCAGCAAGGAAGTTAATTCTGCTTTGGTCATTTTCTGCTGACTCACACAGAGACAAGGCAATTAAATATAAATTATATAAATTATAAGTGGATCAACTGTTCAACCTTCATGAAGCAACCATGATGGTCAAGAAAATTCTGTAATTTAATATGCAGTATGCAATTACAAAACAATATGTAATTCTGAAAAGGGATATTAAAAAAGGGTTGGCAGAAGAAAGATAATAACCCCTGTACTTCAAATAAACATATTTATTTATTTATTATTTGGATTTGTATGCCGCCCCTCTCCGAAGACATATATGGGAGAGGAAGGAAGTAAACACCAGGTCTAAAGTGGATGAGCACAAATGAATAGCGTTCCAAAAATAAGCATGCTTTTGACTGTTTAAAATCAGGAGGGTTTTTATACCTACTCCATTAACTCGGCAGAAGAGTCCTTAGCTTCATGGATGCACATACGTTTGTGTTTACACACACACGACACAATAGTGTAAAAGTCCTGCTTCCCTCAACATGGTGCTTTTCAAATGAGTTAGCTCTGGGGTAGACAAAGTTGGCTCTTCTAGGACTTGCGGATTTCAACTCCCAGAATTCCTGAGCCAATCCTGCTAGCTCAGGAATTCTGGGAGTTGAAGTCCATATGTCATAGAAGAGCCAACTGTGCCTACCCCTGAGTTACCTCTACAAATATAAATCGCTCTAAAATTGATTGCAGAAAATGCGACTTCAGCAACAGAGGGATCAATGCCTGGAACTCACTATCTGACTCTGTTGTATCTTCCCCCAACCCCAAAACCTTCAATCTTAAATTATCTACTGTTGACCTCTCCCCTTTTCTAAGAGGTCCGTAAGGGGCGTGCATAAGCGCACTATTGCGCCTACCGTTCCTGTCCTTCTGTCCTATTATCCTTTTAAATCACTTCTTTATACTTTGTTATGTTAATACAAGCTGTAACTCTATACTTGTTTGACAAATATAATAAACAAACAAACAAACAAGCAATTCTCAAGCAATAGAATCTTCTTGTGTTGGAATTCTAGAAGGCATTCCATTAGTAAAGACTGAAGTTGGTATAATTATCATTCAGGTTGTTATAGATGCTAATAAGTGCCTAATTAAGAAACATGGACAACCACATGCTCCTAAACTGCTCTGTATATATTCCAGGAAGAAGCATACATTAAAAAAAGTGACTACAAATTATACGCCAGATTGCTTGTTGCCCATTCCTTTCAGGTAAGCCAGGTTTAGAAACCGACACAGCAGGCATTTCAAGAATGTCTTTGACTTTGAGCGTAGTAAGACAGAATAACAGAATCCTGAAAGCCTGTCCAAGTTCCCCTTTGCCTCAACTTCTACTAGATAAAATCAAGGTGGAGTGCTTTTGAGTTTCTTTCTCATGCTTATCCTCTTCTTTTCCCCCACTCAGGAATCTGTAACCTTTCCTGAAAGCTCTCCCTGAATGGTTCATGTATGCCTTTATGGTCAGCTCCACATTCTTTTACAGCAGGGGTTCCTAAGCCCCTTTTTAACCCACGTAATCATAATGTGCCCCCTAAGAATCCAAGCACCAGAATGAGCATAACTGAAGATTGAAAACAATACAATGACCCTTTGGGAAAGGTGGAGTTAGTGTAAGAAGTGTACAACTAAAAAGCTCTTCATACTATATTATAATAATATATTATATCATTAAAATATAATAATAATAATAATATATGGAAATAATAATAATAATATATTATTATTATTATTATTATTATTATTATTATTATTATTATTATATATAATCCACTGGAATTTGTGCCGGAACTACCATTTACCAGTGGCAAAGAACTGGTGGGATCATAAGCCCGAAAAAGTGGTCGAAAATGAGCAAGCAAAACTACTGTGGGACTTCCGAGTTAAGACTGACCAAATTCTGAAGCATAACACACCAGACATTGTGATCGTGGAGAAAAAGAAAGTATGGATCATCGACATCGCAATCCCAGGAGACAGCAGAATTGAGGAGAAGCAGCTAGAGAAATTAGTGAAATACGAAGATCTAAAAATCGAGCTGCAACGACTCTGGCATAAGCCAGTGAAAGTGGTCCCAGTGGTACTTGGCATGCTGGGCGCAGTGCCAAAGGATCTCAGTGGACATTTGAAAACCATCGGAATTGACAAGGTCTCCACCTGTCAATTGCAAAAGGCCACTTTACTGGGATCAGCAAACATAATTCGCCGCTACATCACGCAGTCCTAGGTGCTTGGGAAGCACCCGACTGGTGATGAAATACGAAATCCAGCATGGTGATCTTGTTTGCCGTATTGTACTGACAAAGTAATAATAATAATAATAATAATAATAATAATAATAATAATAATAATAACAACAACAACAACAACCACCACCTTTCAATTCTGTTTGCATCTCTTCAAAGGAAGTACATCTCCCAGTTTAGGAAACTCTGCTTGACCGTCACCCCTTACAATGATTAATTAATATCTGATGCTTCCCTTATAAAAACTAATTTTTATTGTGGAAAATACAATATGAGATTAAACAACTATGTAGATAGACTTAGATAAATGTTAATGAAGGTTAAAAGAAACCAAATAGTATTGTAACATGGAATTAAATAGAGAAACATTCTGAAAAAGCTGCAAAAGTAACTAATAATTCTTTGTATTTGTTTTGATGTATGTATTTTCGCTGTATTTTATGTGCTTTTTGTCTTTCTGTCTTGTGTGTCCTTTTTTAATGGAAAAACTTAATAAAGATTATTTATATATAAAAAAACCCTAATATTATTGATGTCAGGGTTGGACATGATGTAAGTATATCATTTTAATATAAATATTTAAATTGGTGTATCCAAGGATTTTTTTAAACAGGTAGTCCTCAACTCACTGAGTCCAAGACTGATGTTGTTATTAATTGAGGTTTTCCCAAATGTATTTATTTTATTTTATTTATTTTATTCAATTTTTATGCCGCCCTCCTCCTTAGACTCAGGGGGGCCTTTTTAACAGAGCCAGCACATTGCCCCCACAATCCGGGTCCTCATTTTACCCACCTCGGAAGGATGGAAGGCTGAGTCAACTTTGAGCCAGTAATGAGATTTGAACCACTGACCTACAGATCTACAGTCAGCTTCAGTGGCCTGCAGTACTGCACTCTACCTGCTTCTTGGCTTCAGGAGATGGTCGCATGAGGCTGGAGGGGAGCCGGGCAGGAGAGAGGTAAGCTCATCCGAGGCCAGGAAGGAGGAAAGAGGAAAAAAGCAAGGAGTGCAGACGCAGCAGCAGAAGAAGGGGGGGAAGGAAAGCTGAGCCGAGACTGGTAATCCAGGAAGTGACTGCCGCCGGTCAGCTGGAGCTGCGCATTCAGCTTAATTTCCACCGGTGGAACTGCATTCCACCCCGTCCTTCCCCAATGTTGGGGTCAATATTCCACCCCGTCCTTCCACAATGTTGGGGTCAATATGCTGACTCTGTAAACTGCTTAGAGAGGGCTGTAAAGCATTGGGAAGCGGTATATGCATCTAAGTGCTATTGCTTGTGCTATTTTCCCCCTAGAGATTCCTTTAAAAAGAGAAGGATCAATCGACTCTAGAAACATATTGCATAACAGGAACACAAGACTTAAACATAACTGATCACGTTACAGGTGGTAACTCATCCAGGACTTCATAGCAATTCCCACATTAAATAATGATCATAGAATCATGATGTTGGAAGGACCTTGGAGATCTAGTCCAAACCTCTACCCAGATTATGGGATGGAAATCCAACTCATCTGGGCAGCAGCTGGCTAGGGAAGGTGTATGGGATTTATATCTACTCTTGAAAAGGAAATGAGAGAGATGAAAGAAACACTCAGCTCTGGGAAAATATAAAGAATAGAATAGAATAGAATAGAATTGTATTGGCCAAGTGTGATTGGACACACAAGGAATTTGTCTTGGTGCATATGCTCTCAGCGTACATAAAATAAAATATACATTTGTCAAGAATCATGTGGTACGACACTTAATGATTGTCATAGGGGTCAAATAAGCAAAGAAGAAGCAATATTAATAAAAAACTTAGGATATAAGCAACAAGTTACAGTCATGCAGTCAACATGGGAGGAAATGGGTGATAGGAATGATGAGAAAAACTAGTAGAATAGAAGTGCAGATTTAGTAGAAAGTCTGACAGTGTTGAGGGAATTATTTGTTTAGTAGAGTTATGACGTTCAGAAAAAAACTGTTCTTGTGTCTAGTTGTCTTGGTGTGCTGTGCTCTGTAGTGACGTTTTGAGGGTAGGAGTTGAAACAATTTGTGTCCAGGATGTGAGGGGTCAGTAAATATTTTCCCTGCCCTCTTTTTGACTCCTGCAGTATACAGGTCCTCAATGGAAGGCAGGTTGGCAGCAATTGTTTTTTCTGCAGTTGTGATTGTCCTCTGAAGTCTGTGTCAATCCCGTTGGGTTGCAGCACCAAACCAGACAGTTATAGAGGTGCAGATGACAGACTCAATGATTCCTCTGTAGCACAGGAAAGAGGCACAGAACAGCCCTATCTTGATTTTGTGTTCTTTAAAAAGGGGGAATGAAGATTTGGGGCATTCCAAGATACTGTTAATGTAATCTTACTTAATGTTTCTTCATGTGCTCAACTAATTAACTTAATCAGTGCTTGAGTGAGCAGGCAATTCAAAAATCTTGACTCTTTGCTACCCCCTAATGGTTGAAAGACCAAAGAGTAGTCGCAAGAATAGTCACAGAACTTCAGAAAAATACAATTACTGCCAACCTGCTTTCCATTGAGGACCTGTATACTGTGTGAGTCAAAAAGAGGACCGTGAAAATATTTGCTGACACCCCACCATCCTGGAAATAAATTATTTCAACTCCTACCTTCAACATGACACTATAGAGCCCTGCACACCAGAACAACTAGACACATTTTTCCCCAAACGCACTCTGCTAAACAAATAGTTCTCTCACCACTGTCAAACTATTCACTAAGGCATTATTATTAGTCTTCTCATCATTCCTGTCACCCATCTCCTCCCACTTATGACTGTATGACTGCAACTTGTTGCTTGTATCCTTAAGATTTATGTTAGTATTGTTTCCTGATTGCTTATTTGTATCCTATGAAAATCATTAAGTGTTATACCTCTTGATTCTTGACAAACACACACACACACACATATATACATAATACAGTATATACATTCATATGCGTGTCTATATATATGTATATATATGTTGTTTTCTGATGGATCACCCTGGTATATTGAAGGAACGTCACAGCTCCTTTTTGCCTCTAGGCCCAACCCAGGGCCATTTCAAGGCAGTTAATTTATTCATAGCCAACAAACTATGTTCTATATGTGTCACATGTTTTTGCTGAATTTTTAAAATTAAGGGAGACTAAGATAGTGCTATTTCGGTCTTGTTCTGGCCTCATCAGCTAACCATACCCTTACTGGGATTTGATCCTGCCATACCCTTACTGGGATTTGATCCTGCCATACCCTTACTGGGATTTGATCAATTTGATCCTGGGGCTTCTTACAAGGCAGAAGCCCCAGGATCAAATCCCAGTAAGGGTATGGCTAGCTGATGAGGCCAGAACAAGGCCAAAATAGCGCTATCCTAGTCTCCCTTAAATTTAAAAATTCAGCAAAAACATGTGACATGTATATATTTCGTAAACTCCTTAAGACTCACTTATACCGCCAGGCATGGGGGAGTTGAGACACCTTTCCCCCAGGCTTTTTTATACTTTGTTTTATGTTTGGTATGAATGTGTTGTTTGGTTTTTTAAATAATGATAGGGTTTTATATGTTTTTAATATTAGATTTGTTTCACTGCTATATTGTTTTTATTGCTGTTGTGAGCCGCCCCGAGTCTTCGGAGAGGGGCGACATACAAATCTAATAAATAAATAAAATAAACACACACACACACACACACACACACACACATATATAATGTACACTGATAGCATATACACCAAAGTCAAATTCCTTGTGTGTCCAATCAAATTTGGCCAATAAGGAATTATATTCTATTCAAAGTGGTCTAAGCCCTGAAATAATTTAGCCGATCTCAGGTTTGAAGCATAGTACTGAAATGCATTTCAAATAACTGAGCTCTTGAATGTCTAAAGTCTGCCTGGTGCAGAATTCCCTTCACAATAGACACAGGGGGTTCTTAGCAATAGAATGGGGGGGAAAAAGTCCCCCAAAAAAGGATATGGTATTGTGCGTGCCAACTGAAGGACTTTTTTCATATACAGTAGTGGATAATGTTGGACAGATGTTGGAATATTGCACGTCAACTATATATACAGTTTGGACGCAAAACCACATGGGCACATAAATGTGTGCTGTGGGAGCCAAGAGGAACTCAAACGGCATCATTTTCAACTTGATCCAAAATACAAAATACAGCCAGGTGGATGAGACCTAATCAAGTATGAAGCATTGCACTAAATATTTTATTTAGGAGCAGGGAAGTAGGAAACAGTCTTAAACTAGGATTTCCATATGGGCGGCTAAAGTCCAGTCAATGTGATACCCAGTGGTTATTCAGCTTTAGCCTTAACTAAATTTCAAATACCAGGAAGTAGTGTCACAATTGTTTGAAATATTTGGACTTTGTCCTTCCATGACAGAATACTATAACTTACTAGAGTTGCTTTTTGCCCAACCCAAATAGGCCAACCACAGAACAGGATCTGCTCATCTGTCTGGAACCCATACCACATCTCAGACATCAAAACTCTTGAAAATGTCCAAAGATATTTCACCAGAAGAGCCCTTCATTCCTCCACTCGAAACAGAATATCCTACAAAAATAGATTAACAATCCTGGGCCTAGAAAGCCTAGAACTACGGCGCCTAAAACACGATTTGAATATTGCCCACAAGATCATATGCTGCAACGTCCTACCAGTCAATGACTACTTCAGCAACAACACAAGAGCACGCAACAGATTCAATCTTAATACGAACCGCTCCAAACTTGACTGTAAAAAATATGATTTCAATAATAGAGTTATCGAAGCGTGGAACTCATTACCGGACTCAATTGTGTCAACCCCTAACCCCCAACATTTCTCCCTTAGACTCTCCATGATTGACCTCTCCAGGTTCCTAAGAGGCCAGTAAGGGGCGTACATAAGTGCACTGGTGTGCCTTTCGTCCCCTGTCCAATTGTCTTTCCTTTCTCTCACTTATCATATATATTCTCTTTCTTTCATATATCCTCTCCTCTAAGTTCACTTTACCCTTATATATATTACTACATGTCTATTTTTCTTCCTATGTATTTGTGTATTGGACAAATGAATAAATAAATAATAAGGATACCAGGAACTGAAGTCTCTGCAGATAATTGAAGACAAACACAGCAGAATGTCCTTTAAGAAAATAATTACTTCTTCTTAGCAAAACTACTCTCTCTATATATATATTTACACTGTAACTTTTTCACTAAACTACTCTACTCTACAATCACAAGCCGCACAATAATTCCTTCAAGCCAAACTAACCTTCAAGTCACAATATCTTCAAGCCACACCTATGTAAAGGTGTACCATGTTATATACGTTAGCCAACCAATCAGGTTATAGCTTATTCTGTAGAATCATGGTGACTAAGCATTCTTTCAGTGCTACATTCATTATGGTAATTACATTGTTTCTTTCTTTCTGCATTTGGAATATTACAGCAGGCTAGGCCTAGTCCTGACATAACTACATACAGGGATGGCTACAAACACACTTTGGATGTGTTTCATGGGTCGTTGACTTAAGTAGAAAATTCTGAAGTCCTTGGTGTGCTCTGAATTTGGTTGTTTGCTTGGAGATGTCCAAAGTCCATGCAAACATCCAAGGTCAGAGAGCACCAAGGAATCCACAATCCTGCTCTACATATATTCCCTTTTATTAGAGGTTTCTATTAGCTTGCACTTTCATTAATATATTGTTTCTCAAACAGTCCACCCGGATCTACCATTGTTTCATGTTGTTGTGCAAGTTGATTCCACAGTCACTTTACATTTACTTACATGCACCATTCTGTAAAGAAGAAGTTTCAATTAAAGGGTCTAAAGGAGGTGAGGAAGTTGGAAATACATGTAAAAGCTGATATTGTTATGTTATTGTATTATGTTCACAACAGTATGAAGTCACAGCTGCTAATTCTTTATGAATAAAGGTGAATATATGTGCCCCAGGAAAATGTTTACTTATTTTATTTATTTATTTTGTCAAGTATGTATTGGTAGTATACAAAGAAACAACACTGTTTATATACATGATATTGGTACTAATAAGAGAGAAACTTAGGACAGGGATGGTAGACATGCTGGTGCACTTATGTACACCCCTTACTGACCTCTTAGGAATCAGATGAGGTCAACAGTGGATAGTCTAAGGGTAAAGTTTTGGGGGTTTGGTGATGAAACAACAGAGTCCAGTAATGAGTTCCGTTCCATGCATTAACAACTGGATTGTTGAAATCATATTTTCTACAGTCGAGATGGAGCAATTTTTAGTTTGTATCTGTTATGTGTTCGTGTATTGTTGTGGTTGAAGCTGAAGTAGTCATTGACAGTAAGAACATTGTAGCAGATAATTTTATGGGCTATGCTTAGGTCGTGTTATGTTGCAGGATCCAATCTGAGTCGGTTACCAGGACCAGAGATGTTGTCTTCCGAGCGTTCACACTCAACTATAGAGAAGTCAGGGATTTCTCTGTGGCAGTGTGTGTGTTTTTTGTGTGGTATTTATAGTGCCTGTTGTAAGTGGGTTTTTAGATGTTAACTGGGATGTGTTGATGGCTGGCTTTTAAGTCATTAGATGTCCTTTGCTTGTGCTTCCCAGACCTTGCCTCCTAAGTACATGAGAGGCTGGTGGTAAATCAGCATTTCATTGACACTCCTGCTACTTATTTAGCTGGTCTTGGTTTTCATTTATATTGTTGACTTTCATATGTATTGAGTTTTTCCGAAGAATCAAGGATATCATAATGTATTGTCATGGTGAATGAGCAGTTCCAAGTGGTACGGCCTTTTCCAATTGGCATTATGGAAATTTGCTAAGGCATAGATTTTCTCTTGCTGTCCAAGATTTTTTGGTATGACACCAGTGTGCTGAAAACCACTAAGACCACCAAAACTGGTTTGTGCCATAATTTTTAAGTTTCAATTTTCAGATCTTTGTCGTTGTCTTCGATTCTTTGTCTTCTGCTCTACTATCCCTTGGAATCGCCACATAAATTATCCACAGTTTCTTCTTTTTAATCACAATTGTATTTGTTGTGTTACGAGCCAAAACTTTATCAATCTGTATCTGGAAATCCCACAATATTCTACCCTGCTAATTTTTGACTACTTTTTCAACTATATTTTCCCATCAATTTTTCACTATTGGTATATAATAATTTTTAGGTATGTTCTATGACTCCTTTTGGAGACTGTGCTACATTGCCATTTATAATCAATTTCTGCAATCTTCTTGAGTGAGCTGAATGATCTACTTTATCTAGTTGAAATCTTCAATGAAACAGAGCAGCAGTAGAAAGTTGTGGAAAAATATATTTACTTCTTTATACTATTACTACTACTACTGTCTATACTATACATACAATAAACTAGTATCTTACTAGTATCTTGCTACAGCTATCTTAGTTCAATAACTCACAGGAACAAACTTATATAGCATTACAGCTTCTTCAGATAACACTTCTCATGAACAGCAACAACACACAGCTAATAGCGAACAGAGAGAAAGAGCAGGGAGCTCTTGCCTGGTTAAATACTTTTCACATAATTGCTAGGTTGCTTCATACTCAATTGCCTCTGAATGACTCAGCATTCTTAACTGAGGCCTACTTTCTGCATTATATTACCTAGGGATTTTAAATTCCTGACAGTAAACCACTTTGTGAAAGCTGTAAAGCACTGTAAAGTCACTGGTGGGATTCAGCCAGTTCACACCGGTTCGGGTGAACTGGTTGTTAAATTACCCACCTCCACTATCGAAGTGGATCCTGGGCACTGCACTGCAATAGAGAAATGGGCAATGGAGTGGCCAGTGTGAGGGAAGAAGTAGGCCACTTTCCCTCTTTTTTCTCCTTGCTCCTCCTCCTTCCCTTGTGAAGACCACATTATTGTCCGTTTCTCCATTGCAGCACAGAAGCCAGGATAGTGTGTGGGTGGTAATAATTTGCCTGGCAAAACTAACCCCACAGTCTCCCCTACACTGCGCCCAGTTTTGATCATGCTGCCAACTTAATTCCTCGCCTCCTTCACTTTTGCCCGCAAACTGATCAACACCCCCTGCACACAGTTCCATAGGGATGGGTTCCTCCATCCACTTCTTCCCAATTCCTCACTTTCCCCCATGAGCTCTCGGGAGTGTGAACTCCTTGTCTCTATGGTAACCCCTCCTCTTAGTTCCTCGGAAACCCCACCTCTTAAAGGAGTCACGTCCAGAAGACTGAAAAAGCCGCAAGACCAACATGCAAAACAGCCTTTTGGCAAAAGGGGAAATTTTAACAACTGGTTCACCCAGGGTCATGTTGGCCATGGCAAGAGGCTTTTCCCACATGTGCGGTGGATCTAGAGGAGATGGATGGGTCATGCCTCCCACGACAGCCGACCTGTCCCTGGATGAACCAGTTGTTAAATTATTTTAATTCCCATCTTCACTATTATCACCCATAATGATATTAGCAATAGCAATAGCACTTAGACTTATTTATTATTATTTTTTTATTAATCTAATTTATATGCCACCTAACTCCTCAAGGACTCTGGGCAGCTTACAACAAATAAAAACCATATTTAAAATACTGTGAAAAGTAGTATATAAGTCTAAGTGCTATTGCTAATATCACTATGGGCGATAATAATGAAGGCGGGAATAAATATCATATTGGCAATATTATGAAATGCAAATATTTGGCTACAGTTTGATGCATTGCCAAGTAAGCTAAATATTTAAAATCAAAATCACCTTATTAGCAAAAGAGAGAAAAAATAATCTTTGGGGTTTTTTTCTGAGTGGAATCCAAACGAAGTCCATTAAACTCTCATTTATTTATTTAAAATGATGTTTAGAACTTCCCTTTCTGCTGAAATTTCCAAGAGAGCAAACAAGAACTTGGTGAAAAGTTTCAACACATTAAAATAAAAAGCATTAATTAAATAGTAGCCAAAAGGAGCTTTAAAACAACAATAAAAACCGTAAGGCCATTCAAAGAAAACACATTATTTGCTTTCCTCTCGAGAGTACAGCAGTGTTTGGCATTGAAATGACAGGAGAATAGACCTGGAAAATTCCTGTGGCGAATATTCATCTCAGAATTGTGCCGTGTGGAGTCTTTTGAGAGGTTTTGGGTGGGGCACTATGTGGCCTTGTGGGCAAGGAAGGGCAACATACTTCCTTTCCATGAAATCCAAATGAAAACTAAAATTATGTGTAAGAAAACATGTATAGTGCTGTGAGGGCAGGCAGGGGTTGCTGCTACTGCTGCTACCAGTGCGCTACATGTGCAGCTTTGAGTCTTTCACATGCGCGTGTGCGTGTCCAAGCAAGACTGGGACACAAAATCTCACGAGGGAACTGGATATAATATATAAGTCCTAGACCTAAGTCCTAGAGCCCACTGCAACAACATTGCCCAAAAGGCTTTAAGAGTTATTAACCTAATCCTTCGCAGCTTCTTCTCTGGTGATTTTGAACTGCTGACAAGAGCTTACAAAACATTTGTCAGACCAATCCTAGAATACAGCTTGCCTGTATGGAACCCACATTGCATATCTGACATCGACATAATTGAGAGAGTCCAGAAATATTTCACAAGAAGAGTCCTTCAGTCCTCTTCTCACAACAAAATACCTTACTCCGCCACACTTGAAATTCTTGGTTTAGACAACTTACAACTCCGTCGTCTCCATTCTGACTTAATTATAGTTCATAAAATCATATACCAAAATGTCCTACTTGTTAACGACTACTTCACCTTCAACCGCAACAGCACACGAGCACGAAATCGATTTAAACTAAATGTCAACTGCTCCAAACTTGACTGCAAAAAATACGACTTCAGCAACAGAGTAATCAACGCCTGGAATGCACTACCTGATTCTGTGGTTTCTACTCCTAACCCCAAAACCTTTAACCTTAGACTATCTACAATTGACCTCTTCCCCTTTCTAAAAGGTCTTTAAGGGGCGTGTATAAGCACACCACTGTGCCTACCGTCCCTGTCCTATTGTCTTCTTTTGTTACTTTTTATCATTACTTATCTAACGTTTAATTTGTACAAATTATCACCCTATAATTGTTTGACAAAATAAATAAAATAAAATAAAATTTAAAAAAAGTAAATTAAAATATAATGGAATTGGAAAAGGTGCAAAAAAGGGCAACAAGTATGACTGCAGCAACCTTGCCAACTGGGGTTCAAAGGCAAGCAAGATTGTGCACAGAATATTGGAGGGAGACAAACTATCTACAGGCTCTGTGTGGTCCACCATGTTTAGGGCCACAGAGCACTTATCCATTACAAAAATACCTCCCTATAAATAAAACCTGCAACAAAGGAAAATAGATATTCATTTGTTACAGTTTATTTCATATATTTAAAAAAAAGATTCTATAGTAGTCCTCGATTTGCAACGTTTAATTTATTCGATTTATAAGCCACCCATCTCCAAACGGACTCTGGGTGGTGTACAACAATAAAAATAATAATAAAAATAGAACACAGTAATTAAAAACCCCAGTATTAAAAGACATTCATCCATCTTTCATTCACCATTTTACGGCAAGAGCAGGGTACTGTTGATCAATATCCTCAGGCCTGCCGGCAAAGTTGTTTTTAAGGCCTTTCGGAAGGCCAGGAGGGTGGGGGCGGTGCAAATCTCTGGGGCCGGAGCTGCCACAGAGAAGGCTCTTCCCCTGGGTCCCACCAGGGGAATGCTTGGCTGAGAGGACTCGGAGGAGGCCAGCTTTGTGGGTTCTGATCAACAGTTCATTGAGTCCGCTTGAAGTTATAACATGACTGAAAAAAGTGACTTATGACTGTTTTTCACACTTACAACCATTATAGCATCCCCTTGTCACGTGATTTACATTCGGATGCTTAACCACGGACTCACATTTATGACGGTTGCAGTGACCCGGGGGTCATGTGATCGCCTCTTGTGACCTTCTGATGGGCAAAGTCAATGGGGAAAGCAGATTCACACAACAACCGTGTTACTAATTTAACAGCTGCAGTGATTCACTTAACAAATGTGGCAAGAAAAGTCATAAATTGGGGCAAAACTCACTTAACACATATCTCACTTAACAACATAAATTTTGGTCATAAATTGAGGCCTATTTACTCAATTGTTTTTGAAGGAATGTAGAATTGACTTTGAAAACAGAGAAGGATTGACTGTTGTTAAGAGGTGCTAGCAGAAAAAAATTAGGCAGGCATGAGAATGAGGTGTGAGGGGGGAAAAAATCAAATTAACCCTTCACTGATGTTAGGTCAGAAAGAAATTTGAGACAAATTTTCAGGATTGTGTTATTCTACTTCACTTCAAGGCCTGACCACAAGGGCCTTGAATCTTTAGTTGCAGTGGAAAAAATCAGCATAAGAAAATAAGGAATGGGTAATAACGCAGCCTGAACCAAGAAACCAGCGGTGGGTTGTTTCCGGTTCGGCCTGGTTCTAAGAACCGGTAGTGGCAGAGGCGGGAGGATCCGCCCACCTGCCAGGGATGCTTCTGCGCACACGTGCATGAGAAACAACAATAAAGGGTTTTAGAAACCACTACCGCAAGAAACTCAGATTTAGATGATGGGAGTCCTTCCAGAAAAGTGTGGCTTATTTTACTATCTGTGTTTGCGCATGTATGTGTGTTTGTGTATAATGGATTAAAATGTGTATTAAAATAAAAAGTGGTCAAATGTATGCAAAGGAATATATCAGGGTTTGCATACTCAGGAAGACTCGGATATTTGGATATCAAGCGAAAAACAATTCATCCTGTCTGTTATACATGTGAAGCTTCAATGCACCAAAAATACTGGTGAAGAAGCCAACTATATGACTTCAGCAACCGAGTTGTCGAAGCGTGGAACTCATTACCTGACTCAGTAGTGTCAACCCCTAACCCCCAACATTTTCCCCTTAGACTATCCACGATTGACCTCTCCAGGTTCCTTAGAGGTCAGTAAGGGGTGTGCATAAGTGCACCAGTGTGCCTTCCGTCCCCTGTCCAATTGTCTCTCCTTATCTCATTTATCTTTTCTTCCTTTCAAATATGTTCACCTATACTTTTATATCTTTTCTTCTATTCTTTTATTTATTTATATTATTACATATCTATTCTCTTCAATGTGTATTATGTATTGGACAAAATAAATAAATAAATAGTAGTAGCAAAAAAATGCTCTGCTTAACAACCTGAAAACTATCCCTTTCTTTTGCAGATGATTAAATATGTGGGTCAGGGGTGGGTTCCACTTATATTTGCCACCAGTTTGCATCGCAATGTTTTGCATGCAGGTGTTCCCTTGTGCAATTGGGCTTCCGCGCATGCTCAGTAGCTGGAATTGGCCGGAAACACAGCTGAGGAGCTGATCAGCTGTTCTTCGGGTGAGGGAATAAAGGTCAGTTTAAACTTGGAGGCAGGCGGGAGGGACCTTTTGCAAGCAGCAGAACAGGAAAAACCTTTAAAACAGTAAAAAAATTCACATGCACATACAAAAAGATGGCGATGCCCACAGACTGGTGATCTGGTCTGAACCAGGAGGAGCCCACCAGACAAGGGCTCCCCGTCGCTAGTGCTACCGGAACGCTCCCGGTGATCGGCTTCTGCACATGCAAAATCTTGTGAGAGGATGAGTACGAGAGTGAAATTTCAGCAATTTTTGCTGATATTTTTGTTTCCACGCATGTGCGGAAGCAAAAGAAATCGGTTAAAATCGCTGAAATCTCGCTCACGGGTCCTCATGCAAGATTTTGATTTCGATGCATGTGCAGAAGCCAAATTTTGCACCGACATCCCCGCCCGCCTACTGGTCAGCTGGAGCTGCATGCAGAGCTCCATTTTTGCTACCGGGACACTGTACTGCCCCATAACAGCGGCAACCCACTACTGGAACCCACCCCTGTTGTAGACACCTTGTTTATGTCCTGTTGTTTGGCAGACAGCAACTGAAGGAAAATAATAATAATAATAATAATAATAATAATAATAATAATAATAATAATAATAATAATAACAACAACAACAACAACAATGCTGTGGCACAGATGATCCACTGGAACTTTTGCCAGAACTACAATCTACCAATGGCAAAGAACTGGTGGGATCATAAGCCTGAAAAAGTGGTCGAAAATGAGCAAGCAAAACTACTGTGGGACTTCCGAGTTCAGACTGACCGAATTCTGAAGCATAACACACCAGACATCCTGATTGTGGAGAAAAAGAAAGTATGGATCATCGACATCGCAATCCCAGGAGACAGCAGAATTGAGGAGAAGCAGCTAGAGAAATTAGTGAAATACGAAGATCTAAAAATCGAGCTGCAACGACTCTGGCATAAGCCCGTGAAAGTGGTCCCAGTGGTACTTGGCATGCTGGGCGCAGTGCCAAAGGATCTCAGCGGACATTTGAAAACCATCAGAATTGACAAAATCTCCATCTGTCAATTGCAAAAGGCCGCTTTACTGGGATCGGCAAACATAATTCGCCGCTACATCACGCAGTCCTAGGTGCTTGAGAAGCGCCCGGCTGGTGATGAAATATGAAATCCAGCATAGTGATCTTGTTTGTTGTGTTGTATTGACATAATAATAATAATAATAATAATAATAATAATAATAATAATAATATATTAGATTTGTATGCCGCCCCTCTCTGAAGGCAGAACTAGGCAGGATCCATTCTGGGTTGGTAACTGGGACCAGAGGTTTTGTTTTCCAAGCTTTTGGACTTTTGCTGCCATCCATCCTCAGGGACACACTCTGCTAGGAAGAAGCAACCTGAGGATGGTCTCCAGCATGAGTCCGAAAGCTCAGAAGACAAAAGGACTCATCACAGTAACTGACCCAGATTTGGATCCTGCAACATTATCCTGGGACACATACATTCGCTTTCATTCGTGAAAAATAAGTACAGTGTTCCCTCGATTTTTGCGGGTTCGAACTTCGCGAAAAGTCTATACCACGGTTTTTCAAAAATATTAATTAAAAAAATACTTCGCGGGTTTTTTCCCTATACCACGGTTTTTCCCACCTGATGACGTCATATGTCGTCGCCAAACTTTCGTCTGCTTTTAATAAATATTTTTTTAATAAACTTTAATAAATAAACATGGTGAGTAATAATCTAAATGGTTGCTAAGGGAATTGAAAATTGCAATTTAGGGGTTTAAAGTGTTACGGGAAGGCGTGGGATACTGTTCATAGCCAAAAATAGTGTATTTACCTCCGCATCTCTACTTCGCGGAAATTCGACTTTCGCGGGCGGTCTCGGAATGCATCCCCCACGAAAAGCGAGGGAACACTGTATCCTCGTGGTATTTTTGCACAGCAGATTTAAAAAATTGCCTGTAAACACTTGGCTAAGCTATTCCCCCATTTTTGAAGGCGGGTGGAGAAGGAGTAAAAATAGGAGCTGAAAGAAATGTTTCTAAGGCTGCAGTGTTTCGGGATATTGTTTAGCAGTGCAAGACGGAGAGCAATTTTGACACAACAGATTCAACATCGCAGCTTTAGGTAAAAGGCATTACAGGCATTGGCAGTAACTCAACCAATCTCTCTGGTTGCCTCTTCGTGTATATCCGAGATCCATCCTTATGTATGCCAAGCACTGAGAAAAGCTATATTTGGATTAGGTGGTGGCAGGGGAGAATACACCACCCCTTTCCAACTGCATGTTCAGGGAGCAGGCTGGGTGTTCTAAAATTACTAAGTGAAAAGCTACAGAGATAAAGCAAAGATAAACATACAGCACAAGCTGGTGCACTTATGGAGCAAACCAAACAGCCTGACACCTGTAAACACCTATGCAAACGAAATAAAATTACCCCTCCCCCCCATAACCATATTGATTTCACAACAGATACTGTATCTAAGCTCAATTGGACGCTATGCATTTTCTTCTCAAGAGCTGTTATTCAAATAACTGGTAACCAACTAAACAATGCAAAAAATAGCCATATTTAGAGTATAAGACACACTTTTTTCTCCTCTAAAAGAGGCTAAAAAATTGGGTGCATCTTATACTGAATGTAGTTTTTTTGAAACTTTTTCCCCCCAGCCCTAGCAAGGCACTAATGGTCTTCCTGGCTCTTACCGGCTTGCAGGTTTTTTTCATTGCTACTCTCTCCAAAGTTTTTTTCCAGCCCTAAGTCTTTGCAGTCTTTTTTTCATTGCTACTCGCTCCAAATAAGGTTCTCTTAAGCTCTAACCAGGGGATAAAATAATGTGCTGAAGCTGACCAGGCTAAGGACGCTAGCCAGATGAATACCTGGTAGGTAGATTTTTCCTCCTATTTTCCTCCCTGAAACTTGATGTGCGTCTTATGCTCCAATGTACGTTATACTCTGAAAAATACATCACATCTCCCATAGCAGCTGCATAAGGAACAGTATTGAGAGATATGGCTGTAGTAAGTATGCTTCTTTTATCAATCCACAACATAATGGCATCATTGATGTGAAGTCTGAAGGTTATGATTTTGAAATTGTCTTTTGTCTATAACTGGCAACATTCAGAAGAGGTGCATTTGATTGTAGGTTGATCCCAACCTACCCATGTGTATATGTCTCTTGCTATGTGAATGTGTGTGTGAGTATTGCTATGTGTGTGTGAGCATGAAGTAATTTTACAACTTCTGTTAAGAAAGTGGGATAATTCTAGTTCTGTAATCAGAAGTTCAGGATAATGATATTTTCCTGGGGAAATAAATCTAACAGTGCCCCAAATCTGATGCCTGGGGATCACAAGTGAGTTCCTCCCAGTACAGACACTTTGCCCGAACCGGTAGCAACCTGCTGGTGATGTCCGTGGGTGGGACTTGCTCCATGATCCACTTTCTCTTGATCTTTGCTCACAAAGAAATACTCTCACGTTTTTTGATATAATTTGCTGATACAAGGTTTGCTGATACAAATTTGGTATAATTTGCTGATATAGTTCAGAATTCAATGATGGGAAAGCCATTTTGGTCCAGAGGTAGTAAAGCATACCCAAAACAGGATACTGCCACCACCATAGATGGGATACGATTCTTGTGCTGGAATGCAGTTTTTGCTTTTTGCCAAACATAATATTTTTAACCGAAGCTGAAAAATTCTATTTTGGTCTCATCCATCCACAGAACATTCTTCCAATAGCCTTCTGTGGTTTTGCAAATTGTAAGTGGGCAGCTAGGTTCTTCTCGCAAAGTAGCAGCTTTCTTTTTGCAAACTCTACCATGCTCAGGATTGTTGTTCAGTATTTTCCTGATGATGGTCTCATGAATACCGACGTTTCCTAATGCAAGAGGTCTTTAGTTCCTTAGATATTATCCTGAGGTTGAGATCTTTCAGAGTATATTACCTAGTTTGCTTTTGGAGTGATCTTTGTTAGTCAAACAAAGTAGTCTTGGTGAAGGTTACAATGATGTTGAATTAGCATTTATACGTAATCTGTCTCACAGTGGACTCGCAAAGTCTAAACTCTTTGGAAATAGTTTTGTAACTTTTTCTAGCCTAATCATAAAAAAACTGTTTTTGTGGAGGTCCTCAGAAATCTCCTTTCCTTAAACTATGACCTAGTGGTGTTCTGAAAATCAGACTTTAGCTAGTGAATACCCAGAATTCTATTCTTTAAAAGGGAAAGCAAGTAGGATGCTTGGCTGCATAGCTAGAGGTATAACAAGCAGGAAGAGGGAGATTATGATCCCGCTATATAGAGTGCTGGTGAGACCACATTTGGAATACTGTGTTCAGTTCTGGAGACCTCACCTACAAAAAGATATTGACAAAATTGAACGGGTCCAAAGACGGGCTACAAGAATGGTGGAAGGTCTTAAGCATAAAACGTATCAGGAAAGACTTCATGAACTCAATCTGTATAGTCTGGAGGACAGAAGGAAAAGGGGGGACATGATCGAAACATTTAAATATGTTAAAGGGTTAAATAAGGTTCAGGAGGGAAGTGTTTTTAATAGGAAAGTGAACACAAGAACAAGGGGACACAATCTGAAGTTAGTTGGGGGAAAGATCAAAAGCAACATGAGAAAATATTATTTTACTGAAAGAGTAGTAGATGCTTGGAACAAACTTCCAGCATACGTGGTAGATAAATCCATACTAACTGAATTTAAACATGCCTGGGATAAACATATATCCATCCTAAGATAAAATACAGAAAATAGTATAAGGGCAGACTAGATGGACCACAAGGTCTTTTTCTGCTGTCAGACTTCTATGTTTCTATGTTTAAATAAGGCAGCACCTCCCACACTCCCACCTGATTATCATCCCATTGTCTAAACACTTAATTTCTAATTTCCCTTTTAAGTGAATTGATACTCTTAGAACAGGTCTGTCAAACTCCTGGTTTGCAGGACAGATGTGTCATGCACTGGCCACTCCCACACCCGGTTTAGTGAACAGGGGAAAAGTAGCTTCGGGTCATTTTACTCAATAATTGAAGAAGTATACATTTGAACTCATTCAATTGGATTCTCTTTATCAAGTTTTAGATGTTCCAGGTTATATTTGTACATAAACATTGAAATTTCAAAAAGGTTCACAAATTTTTAAACTGAGATGCCACACTCAGTTTACCTAGCTTCACCTTTTACAATAACAGAGCTGCTGCCAAAAGGATATTGCAAGTCTATCAATTGTTGTCTGGTGGTGAAATATTCTAATCAGCTCATAGTTTAAAAATAATGACATTGTTTCCATTCGGTGTAGTTGATTGATAAAGGAAAAAGGATCGCAGAATCTGGGGGGCACAGTTAAAAGGGGATCAACCTAGAATTCCTACGTAGCCACAAAAGTACTACCGTGTTTCCTCGAAAATAAGACACTGTCTTATATTAATTTTTGCTCCAAAGGTTGTGCTACGTCTTATTTTCGGGGGGGTGCCTTATATTTCTCAAATAAGACAAATTCACAGTCAGAAAAGCTGACAACCACAAAGAAAGTGTACCATACGGTACACTGATTACGGTACGGTACCTGTCAGTATGGCACCCACACACACAAACGACGGCACTTATATGGTACAACAGTATACTCCCGCTATTGCAGCTTCCGGCCACCAGAGGAACTACAGTCTACGCACTGTAGTGGAGACTGTAATGGCGGTGAGACAGCAGCAGACTGTGTCTGCTGTACTGGATGGTACAAAGCGATGGAAGGGGCCAGCAGGGGACACCACATTATTACGGTACCACTATGAACAGCTTTGAATGGTACCGTATGTTTTTCCACTGTACCGTATGTAAACTTGACTATGCCTTATTTTCGGGGGGTGTCTTCTATTAGCAAATTCTGCAAAACCTCTGACATGCCTTACTTTCGGGGTACGTCTTATTTTCGGGGAAACAGGGTAAGTTCAACTCCCCTTGAATGCCGTTGGCCCTTATCTAACTCTAAGTGTCAACCATCAGTTGAGAAGATTTCTGTGCACAGGTTAGGTTAGGTTAATTGGATTTATATGCCGCCCCTCTCCGCAAACTCAGACCTTTAGTAATAAAGCAGTTCAATTTAATCTTCACACCTGGGCCTGTTCTTTTGCATATAAAAATTGCAAAAAAGACCTCACTTAGGAGAAATACTTCCAAAACTACGAATCATGCCATTTGGGGGCGGGGAGAGGAACAGATGTGTAAAGCTCTTGAGAGGTGTGTGAGTAGAAGAGAAAGGCTGTAAATAAAATTGCACGTCATATTCCTCCTGCAGTCCAAAGTTTACAGATTTCCCATCAAACACCTGCTTGACTTCAAACTTTTTATTATTACAAATGTATATTTTATTTTTAAAAATCCACACGGAAGCAATTCAAAATAATTACAACAAAAATTAAAATACTGCCGATGTAATGAATGAAAACATAGTTTTTAACAATCTATCGAGAGCAAGGTAAGGACATTTTTAAAAAGCACAGATATTAAATGAGGGCAAAGTTTGTTGGATTCTTTTAGTTGCAAATGCCCAGTACAACAGTTCTAAATTTTAAGCTAATTATTAAACAGAGATGGAAGGTAAATTGTCCTGGGGAATGTTAGGAACTAAATTCCCCATATACATATCCCTACTCACCTTTCATCTGCACTATTTAAGCAAGGCCAAGTTTGGAAATTATATTGGACAGTTCCTCAGTAACTCGCTTACTATTCTTCTTACTTATCGATAAGAAAGTCAATTGAGATCAATATTGCTGATAGTGGATAATAAAACTTCTAATGATTAAAGTTAGGAGCAGGGAGGGTCTTGTGTACATTAAACAGTGAGCCTGGAGATGCTTTTTAAGAAGTTAAGATATATACAAACAGTTATATCCCTCTGCACCTGTCCTCTGATGAAATTGTTCCCTCCAACAGCACTAACTTTCTCCCCCTTTAGAGTGACTGGGGCACCCTCTAAAGACTGCAGGGACACAGAGAAAAGAGAAAAAAGGGTTGCATCAATAATACTTTACTGATGTAAAATGTAACGATGTAATAATTTCCATTTAAGTGTGAATATGCCATGGAATATTAACAAGTGAAAATACAACACTGCACTGAGGAAATTGAAAAGCTGTTGTAACTATCTGTCCGTCTATCCATCCATCCATCCATCTTCAACAGGCAAAAACTATATTCGTAATAATGGATTATTACTGAACTGAAGAGACATTAAAGAGGACACACAAGGATATAATAAAAACAAATGCAAGAACTGAAGATGAACATGTGAAGTAATGTATAAAAGAAAACTGAAGGCAGGCAATCTTCCACAAATAGTAATACAGAGAGCAAATAAAACAAACAAAAAGGCAAACTACTTACAGATAGCAAAATTATTAAACTGCTGTTCAAAAGGGACGCTTTCAGTTCACATTATGTAATACTTTTTAGTGTCTACTGAAGACAGATAATTTTTTTGGGGGGGAAATTAAATAGAATTAATTTACTACTAAATACGTAGGAGATAACAGTGCATTAAAAGACTCGCCCCCAATAAAGCAATACATATGACTCTGCTGGCAAAACAAAGATTACACATGATCTTATATACAGTATGTTTATTTTTTTGTCTTAAAACAGTTATCTTTACTTAATGTTGCTTAAGTACCATCAATGGAGATTATGAAGGGGAACTAAGCTTATTATGTTTATATAAAATATTATACATAATCAAATACTTCAAGCTTCCACTTCCCTAACAACAAAGGTGTCCTCCCCATCTCCCCACCCAACTCCCACCCGACCAGATACAGTGTCACAGATACAGTGCAGGACTTGCAGGTTTCACACGATTCTTCCTTCATTACGCAGTCTGTGTGACCCTTCACGTCATCCCTGCGTTGCTAATCAAATTTTCTTGGATCTTTTCTTTGAAACCCAGAGAGAAGAGAAGCACTGTAGAATGTAGTAGCCAAACAACTGTCTGATGTCCATTTCCAAGAGCCAATGAGACAGCGACATGAAAACGCTAGGTTTAAAGCAAAAGCTGCAGAGTTATGAACATTTCGGTGTCCCGTTTCCATAACACACAACACATGATTTATTATACAATGTACTTTTGATTTGCTAAATTCCCCTGAAACAAAGCTAACTTACTTTAGCCCTGCAATACATGAGACACTCATCATATTATACACAAATAGTTCACCCCTATAGGCCAAGTATGCCGCCAAGCCAAGATACAAATAGAGAATGAGTGCAGTAAACATTTCAAAAGTGTAAACCTATACTTTCTATTCCCCTGTCAATGCTTATTTGGAAGGCCATGAAGTATCGAGCACAGTTACATATGAATGCACAGACGCTGCAGGGAAATGGAGCACAGCGAGCCATTATCTTCCAGCAAATATGCAAATACATATCAATACAGAGTATAATCATGGCCATGTTCAAGGGGATCGGAAGCTCATGGAAATAAAGCACATTCAACACAGGTTATCATCACACTGCATGCAGGGAGGAAGCTATATTTTGACAAAGCTCACAATAGTTGCAATTTGCAACAAGGAGAAGGCTGGAGTAGCAAAAAGAAAAGGGGTTGCTCATAAGCTGGTCAAAATGCAATTTCATAACCACCGCAGCTGTTGACCAGATATTAGCTTGAATGCAGTAAGACAGATAAAACTGGAGACGTATGAAAGAAAAGGAATGTTTTCACTGTAGATTTGTATGGAAGACGCAAACTCCATCCAACATAGTTCATTTAGACACATAACGAGCAAAATATTACAAAAAATAAAGTTTTTTCAGGGGACAAAGATCCAGTTATATTTTTTCTCAGATAAATTACTTGTTATTTCATGAATCAGACACCTCTATTACATTTAGATCAAATTTTCCCTTCCAAGCGACTGGATCCACTGTCTAAAATTATTATTTGCTTATTTATATCCTGCCTTTATTATTTTAACAAATAACTCAAGGCGGCAACATACCCAACACAAATTTATATTGCAGTCTTACTATAAAGTTTTAACTGTTCTTAAGGGGTTCTTATATATAAGAAGAAAAAAAACCATGAGGCATAAGCTTATGCTGTATAGTGTAAATGCCCATAAAATGCCTATATAACCTGGTTTCTTCCTCCATTTCTTTTTTTTTTTAATAATTATTTTTAAAATACTGAGTGCTGCTTATTGTATATACTCTAAAGTATATATGATTTTACATTTAGTGCAATAAAGTTAGGGCCTTGTATGCTTAAAAAGCTTCCGCACCACGATGAGCCAAATTCCACACAAGGAAATTGAATTCTTCTACAATTTGTACAAACGACACAAATTTGCACTGATATCTAATTATTCCACCTTTAGTAGTCGTGGGGAAGTAATGGTGATTACCCCTGGAAAATTCTATTCAGTTGCATTCCTTCACATTCTAAAATGTTAACTAAGAAATGCTTAGTTTAAGTTATCTTCATCCATAAAAAGACAGAAAATCTAGTTTTAAAAAGAAAAGAAAAGTCAGAACATGGTGAATTCAAGGATGAATTCTAAATTTCTGAATAAAGCATACTGCCTTATTTATGTAGTCGTTTTAAAAATAGATGGGAGGAGGGGAGGAGTTGCTTCATAGTCTATGTTGCTTCTGTTCACAGATGCTATAAATAGTAATTAGACAACAAGTCTCCAACATATAGGATCTGTTCACAAGCTTTGTTATTTTTCCTGTGAAGTGCTTGTCCAGGATCCCAATATTTCTTCAGGACACTTTGTGTCAGATCTTAGGGCAGAGACAGGCAGCCTAGTGCCCTCCTTCAAGTGTCTTAAACCTTCATTCTTAATCATCTTTAGCTAGCACAGCCAATGGCAAGGATTATAGTCCAAAACACTGGAAGGATAGCATGGAGTCTATTCCTGTTTTAGGATTAAAAAAAAAACATTTCAGTACAGCATTTCTTATCTATCACATCTAATCTGGATCAATCATTGCAGTGACATCACAACCTCAGATGCGTATTGTATATGAGAAGGCCAAGCAACTTCAATACATTGTTCAACTACTCCTTTTTTCAGTATTTGATCTGCTTCAACTGGATAATGAAGGAATAACAGCAACATCAATAATGGCTTCTCAAGGTTCATGATTGCAAGTCTTCTGCAACTAGGCAGATACTAATGCAAGAACAAAATTATTAGTCTTTTAAGGTGCCACAGCACGTTTTGTTTGTTTTTGCTACAAGTTTCAAAATCAAAATTCAAAGTCTAGGTAAGAAACAAATGAAAGATGCACATATATATTAGAGTACACTTTGTCCCTCCACCGGGCCTCCCCAAAGGAGTAGCAAAGCCTCCTTTGCCCTTTATCCTATTGATGCTGAACCCCAACCGTAGAGATTCAACACAGAGCAAAGATACCACTGCAGGTAACAGATAACCACTAAAGAAGACACTCTAGACAAATTTGTTCTACTGGAGCCACAAAAGTTGATGTGTTCTGCTTTGCTTCCATACCTTAATATAAAGCAAAGCTTCAGTCAATTCACTTGGAAGAAAATGACCAATCATCTACGGGATGCCCATCTGAACGATAAAAGAAACATTCACAATCTTCTGTTTGGTGTTCAATCCAAACATATAACATGTAATAGCTGCTGCAGAGACTTGGGTTGTATATTTTTCTTTTCTTCTTTTTTTTTTTAAATATCTCATCTGAAAACTAGACTACTAAAAAGATAATAAAATACTCTGGAATAGTAAAATCTGCTGTTCTTGACATCCATGAGCAAAAGAGTAATATCCTGTGAAAATAACATAGTGCTTTTAAAAGGTGCATTATACCTGTATAGCTAAACTGGTCTGCCTAGTAAAAAAATTAACTATATACAAGCTTGAAAAGCCCAGGAGTTCAAAATTCCAAAAATTTAAAATCCTGGCAAAAGGATTTGGAAAAGATTAGATTTATGGCAATTACTACAACACGAGAAAGGTGCACCAGGAATCCTTCAACAATTCCATAGGTTTAAAGAAGTTTAAGTGCTTGGTTCAGATCAGATCGAGTAACCACAATGGAACACATGCGAAAGCAAGCTGAAGGGAAACTTCACAAGAATCTCCTTTATGGCAAAAAAAAAAAGGATAAAAACTGTCTCTTGTCTTAAAATAATTAGTAAATAAAAAGTTTGCAATTCTAAAATCTGCATCACAATTTGCATTTTTTTTTTTTTTGGTTCTTCTCATGGTTATGAACTTCATATTGCTGGAGTCCACTCATTGTTAGTTCATTCCTTTCTAACACCCTTTATGAAGTCTCTTTAGTACCGATGAGATTGATGGGACGGATGGTACTGAGAACTCTGCTGAGATGATGTTGAATAGCCCATTGTATTCTGGGACTGAGAAGATCCCTGAATGTTGCTTTGGTAACTCAGGCGTGAACTGGAGTGCTAAAAAAAAAAAGCAAAAAAAATGAATGTTTTTATGAAGCAGAACTGTTATCATAAAAGAGGAGGTGGGAGGATGGCCATAAAGAATTATTGCAGCAAACTCCCTCTCATTTCCTTTGAATGGGTTTAAAGTACAGAAATGAGACAGGCATGTCCGTCTTTTCCTGTCTCCCTACCTCGTGATACAGAACCCCTTGTCATACGAACTTTTCGAGATATGAACCCGGGGTTCAGAAAATTTTTGCCTCTTCTTACGAACTTTTTTGCCTTACGAACCCGCCGCCTGAACGAAACCTCCGGGTTCGGCATTCGGGAGAATGCTGAGAAACGCCCAGCAGAGCGCCGTTTTTGTGATTTTTTTTTGCTTGCACGCATTAATTAATTTTACATTGTTTCCTATGGGAAACATTGTTTCGTCTTACGAACTTTTCGCCTTACGAACCTCCTCCCGGAACCAATTAAGTTTGTAAGACGAGGTATTACTGTATATCTTTAATCTTTGAAGCTGAGTTCATAAAACTGGATTTGATAGTGAGGACAAACGAGACACTATTGTGTTTCCCCCAAAATAAGACCCTGTCTTATATTTTTTTTGAGCCCTGAGATAGGCGCTGGGCCTTATTGCCATGCATTCAAAAGCCCGATTGGGCTTATTATCAGGGGATGTCCTATTTTGGGGAAAACAGAATAGGTGAAATTCTCCTTGAGATCTATGTATTACCAGAATCTCAAATGCACATCTTCTTGCACAGACCTATATGAAGAGTGTCTAATATTTTAAGCATGCTTACTGTTTCCATGCAAACCAGCTAACCAATCATTCTGGATTAAGATGGGAGCTGCACTTTTAAACAATTAGCTCTCTGAAGCAAAATCATTTTATATGCATGTCTGCATCTCCATGTGCTGCCTACATTCCCACAAGGTTGAGGAATGGTCTCCAGATTACCATACAAAATTTGTTCAAAGTTTAGTGACAACATATATGTTGTATGTTTGCAGCATCAAACTTAGCCACGTTTCAAGCATGTTGGTTATGGGGAAAGTTTTCCATTCCATAAAATGCCAAATGGAAAGCTTGTTTTGTATTAGCATGCTTAAATATGGAAAACAAATTTACATTAAACAAATAAAATAAAGGTGGTTTGTCATTGAGAGATAGTACTTTCTCTTAAAGTCACCCAAAGAGGAAAATAGCTAGATAAATATAATGAAAAGAGCCATGTCTAATTTGCATTCAGAAAATTTAGAAAAAAGGAGTGAAGAATGGGATTCATAAAATTCAATGCATAATGTAAGAAACAGCTTGATGCCAGAACTTGATAGGGTGAGTATATGTATTGATTCTTCAGCATTAACATTCTAAAAACCATTTAATGAAAATACATGCACTTATACACACATGCTATTATTTGTGACAGCTAGTGTATTTTAATTTTGTGAAAATGAATGTATCATATGGCCGTTGTTGCAGTTACCATGGCCAAATGAAGTGATAAACGTGCTAGAGATAATACACAGAGCCCAATGGAACAGGCACTAAAGAGTCACAAGAGAATATTATGCCGTGTAACTACAGAGATGATTATCATCAACATGTAATGGACCAGACTCCTGCACTCAAGATTACTTTCCACAAGCATTATATTTAAATTTATTTAATAACAACAATACCACATATTTCCAGTCATTATGCTCCGTGCTAGTTATGAATTATGGGAAGTGATTCAACATTTTTACCAATCAAATGGCTGGGCAATGAAGGAGGTAGAATTACTGTCTCTTTGATACCTGTAACTATCTGTGAATATTTACAGTACTTTACAATAAACTTTACTTGTGAAACTTTATTTATTTATTTATTAGATTTGTATGCTGCCCCTCTCCGTAGACTTGGGGCGGCTCACAGCAATAATAAAGACAATGTAAAAACAAATCTAATAATTTAAAAAACACTAAAAAACCCATTATTAAAAGCAAACACACACACAAACATACCATGTATAAACTGTATAGGGTGAGATGTCTCAGTTCCCCCATGCCTGACGGCAGAGGTAGGTTTTAAGAAGTTTACGAAAGGCAAGGAGGGTGGGGGCACTTCTAATCTCCGGCGGGAGCTGGTTCCAGAGGGTCAGGGCCGCCACAGAGAAGGCTCTTCCCATGGGTCCAGCCAAATGACATTGTTTAGTCGATGGGACCCGGAGAAGGCCAACTCTGTGGGACCTAACCGGTCGCTGGGATTCGTGCGGCAGAAGGCGGTCCCGGAGAAACTTTATAGTATTAACAGCAAAAGAAATGCAAAAGGCTTCACCTCACTGAATTGGATCTATTTTTAATAATAAAACAAAGGGTGTTGTTTTAATTAGCCATAACACCTGTATCTCAAACTTTGAAAACTATCTTGAGCAAGATTTACCTTGAAAAGTAGCAATAAATTATTTCTTACGCTTTTATCCATCCACACATTCATAAATTGAGCAGGGTCCATAGAAACATTTCAGTTCTACGACAAGCCATCCCATGGTGGCGTTTCCTAACTCATTTCCCCTCCATCCTTGAAAAGCCACCAAAGAAGATATACAGAAGACAGGAAAAGGGGGACCTACTTGATAGTCTGAAGGCATGACAGGCCCGCCTGAATTTGTGCCTGAAGGCCCAAGGCGTGGTTTCTTGTTTGGAGGCACCTGGTTGAGGCCGGAGTCCTGGCCGTGCTGGAGACCTGCCCCAGCCCCGCCACCTCCTGTCCCGCCACCCCCCGCAGTTCCATTGGTCTGGGTGCTGTTTTGCTGTTGAGGTGCTGTTTGTGGCTGTGGTTGCTGCGGCTGCTGAGGTGCTGCTTGCTGCTGCTGTTGCTGCTGAGGTCCTGTTTGTTGCTGATGTTGGTTCTGCTGCTGTTGATTCTAGATCAAACCCAAAGGAAGGAGAGAGAAAGAGCTGGGATTACCAGGAGGTGGAATGTTAGGGTAGTTCTTATTCCACAGAGCATTCCTAGGAATGTACATAAGCAGTACACTGGCTCAGTAATAGCAATAGCATTTAGACTTTTTATTTATTTATTCATTATTTTATTTTATTTTATTTTATTTTATTTTATTTTATTTTTTTATTTTATTTTATTTTATTTTATTTTATTTTATTATTTTATTTGTATGCCGCCCCTCTCCGGAGACTCGGGGCGGCTAACAGCGACAATAAAACAGTGTACAATAGTAATTTGGTATTAGAAATGATTAAAAATCCATTAATATAAAAACCAAACATACATATATACATACCATGCATAGAATTGTAAAGGCCTAGGGGGAAAGAGGATTTCAATTCCCCCATGCCTGGCGGCAGAGGTGGGTTTTAAGTTGTTTACGAAAGGCAAGGAGGGTGGGGGCAGTTCTAATCTCTGGGGGGAGTTGGTTCCAGAGGGCCGGGGCCGCCACAGAGAAGGCTCTTTCCCTGGGTCCCGCCAGGCGCTTCACAGTGCTTTACAACCCTCTCTAAATGATTTACAGAGAGTCAGCATATTGTCCCCAACAATCTGGGTCCTCATTTTACCCACCTTGGAAGGATGGAAAACTGAGTCAACCTTGAGCCTACTGAGATTCAATCTGCCAAACTGCTGGCAGCTGGTGAGCAACAGAAATAGCTTGCAGTACTGCAATACTGCACTCTAACCACTGCACCACTGAGGCTCTGTAAGGATGATATCATGTCTAAAGAACATATGTACTAGTATGAGAAAGGCTAAACCTCACAGGTATAAATCTTTTATATAACTGGCTGGCCTTCTCTTGCTCATCTGATATCAGATCTCTGAGTCAAGGAGGACTTTGTAGACTCCTAGGGAAAATGCAAATTCTATATTGGATTCTATCTTTTGGTAGGTGCTTTCCATTTATTCAGCCATTGTTTGAATGTCTTTCAAACATATTACCGTGGCCATCTTTAAAAAAAAGAGTTCATGTATATGTGCCTCTTAAATGAATATAGCTCTTTCATTGCCTCACCAATGTCTTCTGACTATTCTATACACACGATAATAGGCTTTGCTCATCCCTTCCATTTTTGAAACAATGGTATGGTTGAATATATTCGTTTTTGGAGCAAAGACTGCAAATAATGGCTTTTAAAAAATGTATGTTGTTTTGTTTTCTACTTTCATATCTTCTTCCATCAATTCTTTAAAAAGAGAGCCAGTTTGGTCCAGTGGTTAAGGCTCTAGGCAAGAAAGCTGGATATGGTGAGTTCAAATCCTGCCTTGGCCATGAGATCTACCTGGCTGATCTTGAGCCAGTCACTGTCTCTCAGCCCAACTCATTGTTGTTTTGTGGAAACACGAAGGGAAATGTGTGTTGTATATATTTGCCACCTCGAGTTTATGTTTATACACACACACACACACACACATACAAGTATGTGTGTGTGTGTATGAAAAATCCATTTTCATTTCAAGATTTATAGATATATAAAATTTCCATAAAATCTGCAAATCTCAATTCTTGGAATGAGAAGGTTACAGCTTAAATGTTGCCTCTTTTACTTCATCTATGATTTTGGTTGATTTATAGTAATTGAAATCCATATACCTCAAAATCTATGGTTCAATATCAGAATTCCTGGAGCCAGTCAAGTTATAGAGAAAGGAAAGGAATGAATCTTTCAGTTAATTATAAAAATAGCAGTGTATAGAGTGTGACGCTGACTGGGACATAGGTTTTCCAAGTCAGGTCAACGACAGAGAAAGTACTCCAGTGAAAACAATAATAAAGAGGACAGAGGAACAGCAGAAAGTCTGGAGTTGTCTGAAGACAAGAAAGGAAGCCAACGTAACCAGAAACCTTAAGCAAATCTAAATAGTCAAGCTAGATTATTATTTTTTAATATGTGGTCCCAAAGTTTGTAGACGTGAATGCAAACTTTCAGCAAAGAAGGGCAATTAAATGTTGAGGTACAGAAATGGCCAAACAACCCTTCTAAACAAAAGGCTTTGAAGTCAGTATGTCTTTTTCCATATGTCTCAGTGTAATAAAGAACTTTCACTGTGAGATGAAAAAAGGAGAACACAAACCAAATAAAATTCCTCCCATTAATTATACAACTCTGTTATCACTGCCAAGAATTACAATTAAAGCCATATTTATACTTTTACCATAATAGATGATACAGTATTCAGGAACGATATTGTCCTATGGGAAAAGCCAGCTAGAACTATAATCTGCATTTGTGCATTAGTCAAAGCAATATGATTGTGATGTTGCCCCAGGCCAAAATAGCTGATGGAATGTAATTAGTTGAAATTTAACCAGCTGGAGCCATTTGTTAACATCTGCAACAACTAAACTTATTTACAATCTATTTCAGAATTCAGCAGACGCAATGTTACAGAAAGTGGCAAGTTTGAAAAACAAAGTGGAGCAAAAACTAAAGGTAAAGGTATTGATATCTATCTCTGCATCTACAGTATCTCCTAGACTTAAAGCAATTAATTGCTTTATTGTTGCGGAGAAAAAAAGTATGGCTACATCTATGCAGTCGCTAGGAGTCAAGCTCCAGTTAAAGAAAAGTCTTCTTCTTGAGTTTTCTTTTTGGCTGTACTAGTCGCAGGGATGTCAAACTGGCGGCCTCTGGGCCAGATGTGTCACACACCGCCCTGCCCACACCAACTATGGTATGTTGTATGTATGATTTTTAAACAATGGGGGTTGTAGACTTTTAATGTTAGATTTATTATTATAGACTTTTAATATTAGATTCGTCATTGTATACTGTTTTTATCACTGTTGTGAGCCACCCCGAGTCTGTGGAGAGGGGCGGCATACAAATGTAGCAAACAAACAAACAAACAAATAAATAAATTCCACAAAGGGAAAAAACATTGTGAAATGTCACAACAGCAATGCCACAAGTTTGACACCCGTGTTCTAGTGATAGTGTTCTGGGCTGCTTTGTATTTTAATTCTTCTAATTGTTTTTATTTTATTTTAATTCTGTCCAGATTCTTCCCAGAGTCACCTGTTGAGATGGGAAGCCATAAGAATTGAATAATTAAACAAATACAAACATATGTCTGAAATATTATTTAATGGGAACAAAAGTAAATATAGCTCATTTACTAGAATATTTCACATCCTGTAACTTTTATTCTCATTCTTGACAGACTTTTGGCTTGCTTCCACAATTTTGATCTTTGATAATATGAAAGTCTTCTTGAAGTTTCTAATTTATTTAATTTTTTTCTTTGTTGCCATAGGAACATGGGGCATTGTTGTACATCAACAGGGACTTTTCACCTAAATTACCTTCAGGTTCTTCAGGGTCAAAGGTTCTTGGTACCTGAGCCTTTTTAATGAGAGATATCAAGGACTGCACCTGGACCTTTCAGAATACTGTACATGATCTTTTGTCACTGAGCTATATCCTCTTCCTACTCACAAAGCATCACTACCAAAAAACCCCATCAGAATATTTATTGCCAATTGATGGCTTTTTAAAGACATTATTAGGATATATTGTATCGATTTAAGACCTTTCCCCTTTATTATTCCAGCTATATGTTATTTCCATTATTTATTTCATTTATTGTATTTATCCATTGTATTTACATGCCGCTCACACCAAAACGGACTCAGAGTGTCTAACAGTAGACATAAATACAATATCAATTTAAAAAGCAGTTAAAATATAATAATAAAATCAACAATGCAATAAAAAACAGTAATGTCATAAAAACCATACATACTTGCAGTAGATCCTAATTCTAGGCCTGCCGGAGAAGCCAGGTCTTAACGGCTTTCCTGAAGAGTGCCAGAACCCGGAAGAGAAACCGCCCTGTGCGTGAAGATGATCTTCCGGTTTCCAGAGCATGCATGCACACTGGCCATCTTATCTTCTGGTTTCTGGCATGCAAGTGTGCGCAAAGGCCAGCTATTGGTGTGCATGTGTATGCCGAAACCAGATCATCTTCCTAGCTCATGTGCACCAGGCGGCTGCTCTTCTGGTTTTCGGCACTCCTGCGTGTGTGAAGACCAGCTGGCCGGGACGCTGCAACCCTCAAGAGCAACAGACAAGTGCTTGGAGAGATGGCTCTGCATGGCACTTCCGGCACATGTGCCATAGGTTTGCTATCATGGTTCTATAAACTCAGAAACATCATTATTTTTTATAGATGGCAACATGGTCTATGAACTATACCTTATCACCCTTTTCCTCGGGTTCATCTTCATTAAGAAATTCTCGTTTGGGGTATGGAATCTGGCAACCAGCAAAAACACTGGAAGAAAAGAACACAGTGGAATTTCATCAGTATATGTTAGCTTACAATCTTGCATTCATTTAAAACCTATTAGAGAGCAAATAAAATTTTGGGCATCTCTAGCATAAATGTGATGAAATAACAAATATTTGCTTTCATTTTAATATGATCATTATGTTTTTACATACTGGATATATTCACACAAACTATGGCTAGAAATCACTAATGTATTTCTTCCGGAACTAGTTATGCTGATTTCAGGTTGATGTTTCATTATTTTAATCCCCTTATCTTAGGCTATTTCATTGTACATGTTAAAAGCATCTCAGAGTTTCATATTCTCTGTGACAACTTTGGATCTCTTCCAATTAGAATTTGACTGCACTTACATGTTACCAGTGAAGGGCCACTCGTCTTACCTCCTACTGGTTCACCCTCCAAGGCTGTTGCAGGCACGTGCGTGCCCATTGATGCCGAATTTGTCTTATGTGCATGAGCAGCAATGTTGCGTGAGGATGCATGCACGAGCGAGATTTCGGCAACTTTTGCTGATATTTTTGTTTCCGCGTATGTGCAGAAGCAAAAATTGGTGAAAATTGCCAGTGTCGCTCGCGCGAGCATCCTCACACAACATTTCGATTGCTGTGCATACACAGAAGCCAAATCTAACATGGGGGCATGCAGCTGTGCACGCATCCTGGAATTTCCTACCGGACAGATCGCACTGGCTGCTGCTTACCACTGCATGTTACACAGGGAATTTGATAGGTGGAACTGATGGCAAGGAATCCCCATGTAATTCTATTGTAACAAATCATTCTCTCATCAATATTGAACTGATGTCTGGCATAAATCTGCAGTGATGGAAGATCTTTGTTCCTATAAGAGCTTGATAGATCCATTACAAAAATGTTGACTGTGAAAATATCATTAAGGTCACGGAAGTTATGTGTCACACAGTCCATGTCTTTGTCACTTTCCCTCTTAAATACTTCTCATAAAGCTGAATGAGCCCTCCAATTTGTATAGTTGTATAGTAATGTACAGTGATACCTCATCTTATGAACTCCTCATCTTACGAACTTTTTGAGATATGAACCCGGGGTTTAAGGGTTTTTTGCCTCTTCTTCTGAACTATTTTCACCTTACGAACCCGTGGCCGCTGCTGGGATGCCCCGGAATTCCATTGCCAGGCAAAGCGCCTGTTTTTGCGCTGGTGGGATTCCCGAGGCTCCCCTCCCTGGGAAACCCCACCTCCAGACTTCCGTTGCCAGCGAAGCGCCCATTTTTGCGATGCTGGGATTCCCCTGCAGCATCGCAAAAACATGGAAGTCTGGAGGTGGGGTTTCCCATGGACAAGAGCCTCAGGGGAATCCCCCCAGTGCAAAAATGGGCATTTCGGCTGGCAAAAGGGGTGAATTTTGGGCTTGCACGAATTAATCGCTTTTCCATTGATTCCTATGGGAAACAGTGTTTCATGTTATGAACTTTTCACCTTATGAACCTCGTCCTGGAACCAATTAAGTTTGTAAGACAAGGTATCACTCTATAGTATAAATGTATAGTTGTAATCATATGCATAGGTGTCACCTGGAATGTGAGTGGAGGAGGAAATTTTAAAACATATTGGAGAGCTAGAACAGAGTGGAAACCATGTCAATTTTTATCTCAGATTTATAACATCAGCCTGGATTGGAAGCAGTTAATTTCAAAAAATAATGCTCAGAGCAATTTAATAAGATTTATTACTAATAATAACAAAACAATTCTAGCGTTAAAAGTTTTAAATATATACGGAAAAATTAAGATGGGTAAATTCTGCTTCTTTTTCATGTGTTTTTCCATTTGTGACCTGGAAGAAGGGTCAGACTAAGCCTGTTGATTATTTTGAAAACAGCTAATAGATCTCTTATCAGTATGAGAATCTAAACCTACATTCTGTTATACAGCATAGAAGACAATAAAAAAATGCTAATTTCTGCCTCCGCTTTTGATTAAAATGTGATATTGAAATTGTTGCCTTGATGGATGGTATCGATCAGAAATTGGATGAGGTTACAGTAATTCCTGCAAGTTCCCCTGGATCTGTTGATATCTTTTAATATCTTTGACCATGATACCCTTGTGAACCGTCTAGTAGAACCGAGCCTGAAGGGCATTTGTATAATAGTTTCTGTCCTTTCTGTTGTGCTGTGTCCAGTAAGTGATGCTGTGAAACTGTTCAAGCTATGGGGCCTGTGATGGCGAATGTATGGCACATGTGCCAGAGGTGGCATGCAGAGCCCTCTTTGAGGGCATGCGCGCCATCGCCAGCTGGTCCTTTGGTTTTTGACACTCGAGCTGGTATTCGCAGGTGATGGAGTGCTGAAAAACGGCCAAAAAACAGGCCATTTTTCATGCCAAAAAGGGCCTGAAAACAGCTTGGAAAATAGACAAAAAACTTGTATTTGGGTTTCTGGCGCTCCAGTGCGTGCATATGCATTTCGGTTTGATCACTCAATGCCGAAAAGGTTCGCCATCACTTCTCTAGGCTATTGATGCCCAAAATGTTCCATATTGTTCTCCATGCTGTTCAGCATCTATAGGTAGTCCTTGAATTATGACCATAGCAGACCCCAGAATATTTGGTCATAAGCTGAGGCATTGCATGATTGAACTTAATTTTACAACCATTTTTACGATGGTCATAAAGCAAGGCACCATGGTACTTAAGCAAATCATGTGGTCGTAAGCAGCCATGTGGTTGGTTAAGCATATCCAGCAGGCATTTTTGCTAGAAAACAGCAAAAGAATTCGCTAATCACCGCCATGTGATGGCAAGACATTGCAACCGACTGTAAATGGGATCCAGTTGCCAAGCACTTCAAATGTGATTACTTGACCATGGGAGTATTTATTTATTTATTTATTTATTGGATTTGTATGCCGTCCCTCTCCAGAGACTCGGGGCGACTAACAGCGACAATAAAACAGTGTACAATAGTAATTTGGTATTGATGATTAAAAATCTATTAATATAAAAACCAAACATACATACATACATACCATGCATAGAATTGTAAAGGCCTAGGGGGAAAGAGGATCTCAATTCCCCCATGCCTGGCGGCAGAGGTGGGTTTTAAGTTGTTTACGAAAGGCAAGGAGGGTGGGGGCAGTTCTAATCTCCGGGGGGAGTTGGTTCCAGAGGGCCGGGGCCGCCACAGAGAAGGCTCTTCCCCTGGGTCGCGCCAGGCGACATTGCTTAGTTGACGGGACCCGGAGAAGATCCACTCTGTGGGACCTAACTGTATGAGGCTATAACAATTATAACTTGGAGCACGGGTTGTAAATAGCTTTTTAAAAAAAATCTATAACTTTGACAGTCATTAAGTAACTGACTGTAATTTGTGGACTACCTGTGCTTTTCTAATATTTTGCAGCAACACATAATAGCAAAAAAAAAAAAATAGAAAAGAAAAAGGATTTTACTGAATTATTTTTGTTGCACTAATTTATGTGCATCAGAAAATATGAGCAGTAAATGAAGAGCAATTCATTATGAAAGAGGATGCTATTTCCTTCAAAAACTATCAGTCAAAAGCACTAATAATTAGGTATTGGTACCAAGATGATAGCATATGCCATTTTGTTTATAATCTTCCCAAAATAATATGGAAAGTCTATAATTATTTTTGAGAATATAGCTCAATATCAGCCTTCATTTCAAATCAGTTGAAAAACACTATGTATGTGTAGCATAAGAAATTATTGGTTTGAATTTTCTATCTAATTTAGCATTCATTTCAAAAAATGTTTCTAGCATAATTATAGCACTAGTGATGCTTAAAAAGGATTTAGCAAATAATATTTTTCACCCATCAACAAGCCTTTGTTACCTCACTGAGCAAAACAGATCTAGTGTACTTATCCTTTAGGGTAAAATTCAAGTAATTTACTATGCAGCCCTATCCATGTTTACTCAAAATGAAGTTTCATATATTAAATGCATTTAATACCCGGTGAAACAGCATAAAATTGAAGCAAACTTGCAGAGGTGGTGATGGGAGAGAAAAAGCTGATAATAATGTCATGTAGGGCATTTATCACCTCTGCAACATTTCCTCAGAAGCTGCAAATTGTAATGAAATCTTTCACTAGCATTAAGAATTTTTTTATAAATGACTGGAGTATATTCCATCTATTTCTACAGTCAATTCTATTTAAATATAAATGTTCCTACTATGCACAGTACTTTAAGAATGGAACTCAGGGTATGTCATTTTAAATCTGAGTATGGATCTATTATTATAAAAGACAAATCTTTTATGTGATAAATTGTATATTTCAGAGTTATAATCAAATACACATTACGGCTATTATTTTATTTTTATATAAGTTTAGAGAATTATTTGGAAAGTAAATTATGTTATATAGCAGTGGAGGAAGGACTACAAAGAACAGGAAAAAAACGTACTCTGATGTAGGCAATGGGTCTTCCTGGAAGTAAGGATCCTGCAAAGCTTGCTCTGAGGTAATTCTTTTAGTCGGATCCATAGTCAGAAGTTTTTGAAGCTGCAAAGAAGTCCGCTTATATGAATTTCTCAGTAAAACTCAATGACATGCATTATGTATTTAATATTATGACCAATAAAACAAATACAAATAAACTTATGGGGTTCTATATACAGAAAATATGTATCATGTAGTTAAATTTTTTTAGAAAATATAAACTAAAAAACCTAAAATGTAGAAATAGAAACTTAGAAACATAGAAGACTGACGGCAGAAAAAGACCTCATGGTCTATCTAGTCTGCCCTTATACTATTTTCTGTATTTTATCTTACAATGGATATATGTTTATCCCAGGCATGTTTAAATTCAGTTACTGTGGATTTATCAACCACGTCTGCTGGAAGTTTGTTCCAAGTATCTACTACTCTTTCCGTAAAATAATATTTTCTCACGTTGCTTTTGATCTTTCCCCCAACTAACCTCAGATTGTGTCCCCTTGTTCTTGTGTTCACTTTCCTATTAAAAACACTTCCCTCCTGAACCTTATTTAACCCTTTAACATATTTAAATGTTTCGATCATGTCCCCCCTTTTCCTTCTGTCCTCCAGACCAGCGTTTCCCAACCGGTGTGCCGCGGCACAGTAGTGTGCCGCGAGACATGGCCAGGTGTGCCGCGAGAAGCTCAAGCTGGGCGGGGCGCTGCCGGCGCCCCTGCCTGAGTGTCGTCCTGTGGGTGGTCTTGGGCTTCACAGTCGCTTCCTGGTTCCCTCTCCTCCCACCGCCTGTGTCTCCCGCCGTCGCCTCCCACCAAGCCGTCGCCCGTTGCCGTGGGTTCCTCGAGTGGGAGCTGCCGCTTCCCTCCGTCCAGCTCAGCCACGCTGCCGTAGAAAGCACAGAGGTTATTGCCACCGCTTCTGCCTCCACTCAGGGAGCCACCGTGGTCACCGCGCCTTTTCGTCTCCCTCAGCTCAACCACGGTGGCTCCCTGAGTGGAGGCAGAGGTGGCGGCAATAACCTCTGCACTTTCTACGGCAGCGTGGCTGGGCTGCCTGGAAGGAAGCGGCAGCTCCGAGGAATGAGGCGCCAGGCGGAGGGAGGAGAGGGAACCAGGAAGCAACCGTAAAGCCCCAGACCAGCCACAGGACGACCTTCAGCCAGGGGCACCGGAACCGCGCGCAGCCATGGTGGGAGCAGCATGAGGTAGCAACGAGGCGCGAGGACAAGCAGGCAGCTTGGCGGAGGGGAAGCGCTGAGGGGCTCTCCTCCTTCCCCACCCCCGCGCTTCTCTCCCGCCCTGGCTTTCGCTTCGCCCCATGATTTCCCCGCAATTTCATCCAGGCCACCTCTTGCCTCCTTTTGAACTGCGGGGAAATCTGCGGGCAAAGCAAAAGCCAGGGCGGGAGAGAAGCGCGGGGGTGGGGAAGGAGGAGAGCCCCTCAGCGCTTCCCCTCCGCCAAGCTGCCTGCTTGTCCTCGCGCCTTGTTGCTACCTCCTGCCTTTTTCCAGGGGCCTTTGGAAGGCACCCAGGGAAGGGGGGGGATTGGGGGTGGCTGCAGCGGCTTCTCGTCCTCCTCATCCGGCTGCTAATGCCCGCCCGGCCCCTCTTGCAGTCCCTTCACGGAGCGCTTTTGTCCCAGGCTGTCAGCGAAAGGGCTGCAGGACAGGCGGGGCAGGCGTTCTTCTCACAGCTGAGGCAGAATTTGGAATGTCGGGGGTGTGTGCGTGCGGGCTCCGCATCCCCCTGCCACCCGGAACATTTAAAATAAGAAAAACCTTCGCCGGCCTCCGCAGAGAAGAAAGGAAGAGAGAGAAAGAGAGACAGAGCAAGAGAGACATAGCAAGAGAGGCAGAGAGAGAGAGAGCAAGAGAGACATAGCAAGAGAGGCAGAGAGAGAGAGAGACAGAGAAAGAGAAAGAGAAAGAGAGAGAAAGAGAGCTAGCAAGAGAGAGAGAAAGAGAGAAAGAGAAAGAGAGACAGAGAGAGAGAGAAAGAAAGAAAGAAAGAAAGAGAGAGAATGAAAGAGAGATAGCAAGAGAGGCAGAGAGAGCAAGGGAGAGAGAAAGACATATAGGGAGGGAAGGAGGGAGAAAGAGAGCAAAAAAGAGAGGAAGAAAGAAAGAGGGGTGGAGAGAGAGAGAGAAAGAAGGGAAGGAAGAGAGAGAAAGAGTGAGGGAGAAATAGAGCGAAATGGAGGAAGATTTTTTTTTGTCAAAACTTTTCTTTAGCCACCCCCCCACCCCCCCGTTCAGTGTTCCCCAGGATTTTGAAAATATGAATAATGTGCCGTGGCTCAAAAAAGGTTGGGAAACACTGCTCCAGACTATACAGATTGAGTTCATGAAGTCTTTCCTGATACGATTTATGCTTAAGACCTTCCACCATTCTTGTAGCCCGTCTTTGGACCTGTTCAATTTTGTCAATATCTTTTTGTAGGTGAGGTCTCCAGAACTGAACACAGTATTCCAAATGTGGTCTCACCAGCGCTCTATATAAGGGGATCACAATCTCCCTCTTCCTGCTTGTTATACCCCCTTGAAATCTACCCTATATTGATCATAGCCCAGCATGAGAAGGGGAAACAATTCTGGCAGGCAATCTAAGCTTCATTCCATTACCCTGGTTCCTCCTCCATCTAAACATGGAGCAAACAGAAGGCTCTATTATACTTGTTCTCCTGCTATAATTGATATTCAGAAATGGAAAGTAAGTTGTTTGGATGAATTTGGCAATGAATGACAGGACCGTATGGAGCATCTGGCTCAGACAAGGAAGCTGAGTAGATAACTGGTCCAGCCAGTATTTTCAGCTCAGCCTTTGCCACATGGTATTTTAGGGAGAAACGGAAAGCAAGGCATGCCATTTTAATAATTAAAAAAAAAAATTAAAAGAGGAGATATAAACCTAACAAATTAGTTAATACATGAATTATTAAGTATTATTATTGTCAGTGTAGGTAAAACTTTAAATAATATTAAAAATACTAGGATATTTTGGCCACCAGAAATAATTTCAGTTCTTTTTATGCATTATATTTTAGATCTGTACATTTTAAACTTCATTTTCTGCCAGAATATACCGTAGTAAAGGTGACATCTTAAATATCCTTTTCCTGAGACTAAGCACCTCTGAATGGGGCTTACTTCTGAGTAGAAATGTAAAGGATCACGCTGTTAACTTTATAAAACAAAAGATTACTTTAGCAGCAACAAAGTTTTCTTCTACAGCTATTTGATACTAACAGTGTAACTTACATAAAAAGAAAAATAAAGCTTCTATGTCACTTACCAAAAGGAATACTTTGCTATCAGGCTTGACTTTGTGTTTTTCCATATATTTTAGGAGGCTACTATTGGCATATCTGAAAAAATGAAACAAAGAACGAAATCAAAAGAATAATGTAGCATCATTTAAAAAAAAAAAAAGTTTTACTATATGTTAATTACATTTCACTAAGTTTTATTTCCTGGTGCATATAGATAACAGTAGCATTTTTTATTAATATACAGGTGCCAATCTCATTTTATGAGATAAAACTAATCTTGAAATAGGCTCTACTGTGGAATAATTAAAGAAGTTATAAAGATACACTAAACTAGTTTCTGTAAAATATCCTAATGTGTGTCTGCAACGCCTCTACTTACGAACTTTTCTAGATAAGAACCGGGTGTTCAAGATTTTTTTGCCTCTTCTCAAGAACCATTTTCCACTTACAAACCCGAGCCTCCAAAACTGTAACCGGAAAAGGCGGGGAGAAGCCTCCATGGGGCCTCTCTAGGAATCTCCTGGGAGGAAACAGGGCCAGAAAAGGTGGGGGGAAGCCTCCATGGGGCCTCCTTAGGAATCTCCTGGGAGGAAACAGGGCCGGAAAAGTTGGGGAGAAGCCACAATGGGGCCTCTCTAGGAATCTCCTGGGAGGAAACAGGGCCGGAAAAGGTGGGGAGAAGCCACAATGGGGCCTCTCTAGGAATCTCCTGGGAGGAAACAGGGCCTTCACCCTCTCTGTGGTTTCCTCAATTGCACGCATTATCTGCTTTTACATTGATTCCTATGGGAAAAAATTACTTCTTCTTACAAACTTTTCTTCTTAAGAACCTGGTCACGGAACAAATTAAGTTCATAAGTAGAGGTACCACTGTACTTCAATTAATACTGCATTTTAACAAAAACTGAATGTGAAAATAACAATTAAAGCATAAAAGCTATAGGCAGCAGAAGTCAAGATAATAAAATAGATATGGAATCTGAGAGCACCTTCAAAACTAACCAGCTTCATTGGGACATAATCTTTTGTCAATAGCAACTCACTTCATCAGATTCACAGAATGCAAGCCCACACTATGGATCTGTGGGTGTGAGCTGCAAAAATGCTAATGCCTGATAAAACCAATTAGTCTTGAAGGAGCCATAATATTCCATACAGTGGTGGGTCTCCAAAAAAAAAAAATTACTGCCAGTTCTGTGGGCATGGGTTGGTGTGCATGGTGTGTGTGGTTTGGTGGGCATGGCAGAGGAAGGATGCTGCAAAATCTCCATTCCCTCCTCACTCCAGAGGAAGGTTACTGCAAAATCCCCATTTCCTCTAGATCAGCTGGAACTCTGGAGGCATAGAATAGATGGGAACAGGACCAGTCAGAGGTGGATATTTACTGGTTCTCCAAACTGCTCAAAATTTCCATTACCGGTTCTCCAGAACTGGTCAGAACCTGCTGAAACCCACTTCTGATTCCATAACTACCTTGTGTCCATTGAGAAATACAGATCTTCTCCCCTCACCAAAGTTAATAAAATCAGAAATAAAAATTAAAAAAGCAGCAAAAAGTCAACAAATGCAGGTGAAATCTTATCCAATGCTTCAGGAGATTAAGATAAGATCATACAGTATATGGGTTGCAAAATTCCACCAGAACAGCAGCAAAAAGATACAGAAAGCAGTGCAGATTTTAGAAACAGATATGGCAATACTACATAAGAAAATTGGTTTTTCCATGCTCAGAAATCAAATGAGATAATCTGAACCTTTGTTCTATTCATCAACTCCAATTCCAAGAGGTAGTAAAATATCTGGAGAAGGTCCTCCAATAAAGGTTTTATTTGCCAGGCACATAGCCCAATAATCGGCATCTGTGATTCTTAAAGTGTTTATGTAACACTTGTTACATAACACAACATGTAGCAAATTATGTAAAGGGCACAAGTTGCTACATGTTGATGTGAGTCTGGAAACAATGCAACTCTGTGAGTAGTAACAGGGACAGTAAATTATATTAGTATAATTTATTGTCCCTGTTAGGACCTGATTTTCAACTTCTAAAGAGAGCAACTAAAAAAACAATTATCCATTAAATTAGATTACTGAAAAAAGATGTTGACCTAAGCTTGGTTTTGATGTTGATCATAAATCCTTTGGTTGATGGTTTATTCATAGGGACACAGGCAGATAATAGAACATATCTGCCTTAATAAGCCACTAATTTTCACCAGACCCTGACTGGTGATCCTTAAGTTCCAGAGGAAAAAATTGATGTTGTATGACAGAAGGCTGCCCATTTGTTCTAAAGTAACTGAAGGGCAAACTATACAGTATTCCCTTGATTTTTGCGGGTTCGAACTTCGCAAATAGCCTATACCATGGTTTTTCAAAAAATATTAATTAAAAAATACTTTGCGAGTTTTTTTCTATACCATGGTTTTTCCCGCCCGATGATGTCATACGTCATCGCCAAACTAATAATTTTTGCAAATAAACAACAAAAAAATAATTATTGTTAATAAATCATTATGTTTATAAATATCAGGATCACTAAGTGTCTTATTCAATGGTGAATACCAGTAATAATGGTGAGTAAATGGTTGTTAAGGGAATGGGAAATGGTAATTTAGGGGTTTAAAGTGTTACGGGAAGGCTTGTGATACTGTCCATAGCCAAAAATGGTGTATTTACTTCTGCATCTCTACTTCGCGGAAATTCGACTTTCGCGGGTGGTCTCGGAACGCATCCCCCGCGAAAATCGAGGGAACACTGTATATCAAATGATAATAACCTAACTGGGACATAGAAGGCATTTGTATTTTTAAGCCTCAAGAAGAAATTTTAAAATACAATCCTTGCTTATTGATGACTTCCTCAGCAACCAGTTGAAGTTACAACAGCACTAAAAAGGAAATGTATAAGTGGCCCTTGAACATGTGGCCATTGCAGGAATCCTGCAGTTGTGTGATCATAATTTAAGCACTTGGTAACTGGTGCACACATATGATGCAGTAGTGGGTTCCTATCAGTACAGCTAATTGCGTATAGCTTTGCAGCTCTGGCGCGCGAGCGCATGTTCGAGCAAAATTTTGCTTCCTGCACCTGTGCAGGTAGCAAAATCTTGCACAGGGACACACATGCGGGAAAAAAAATCCTTACGAAAACATACACGCACGTGCGTCCCCATGAGAGATTTTGCTAACTGCACAGGTGCAGGAAGCAAAATTTCGCTTGAACACACTCTTGTGCGCCAAAGCCACAAGAGCTGCGTGCAATTAGCCATACCGGGAGGAATCCACTAGTGATATGATGGTTGCAACATCCTAGAGACATGTGATTGTTATTTCCAGTCTTCAAAACTGGCATTAACCAGGCGAGGGGGGCATTTGCCCAGGTTCGCCTGGTGCACCAGTTGCGGGCCTATCTGGACCGGGACTCACTGCTCACAGTCACTCATGCCCTCATCACCTCGAGGTTCGACTACTGTAATGCTCTCTACATGGGGCTACCTTTGAAAAGTGTTCGGAAACTTCAGATCGTGCAGAATGCAGCTGCGAGAGCAGTCATGGGCTTACCTAGGTATGCCCATGTTTCACCAACACTCTGCAGTCTGCATTGGTTGCCGATCAACTTCCGGTCACAATTCAAAGTGTTGGTTATGACCTTTAAAGCCCTTCATGGCACTGGACCAGAATATCTCCGAGATCGCCTGCTGCCGCACGAATCCCAGCGACCGATTAGGTCCCACAGAGTGGGCCTTCTCCGGGTCCCATCAACTAAACAATGTCGGTTGGCAGGCCCCAGGGAAAGAGCCTTCTCTGTGGCGGCCCCGGCCCTCTGGAACCAACTCCCCCCGAAGATTAGAACTGCCCCTACTCTCCTTGCCTTTCGTAAGCTCCTTAAGACCCACCTTTGTCGTCAGGCATGGGGGAACTGAGACATCTCCCCCGGGCTTGTATAATTTATGAATAGTATGTTTGTATGTATGTGTGTTTAGAAAATGGGGTTTTAAAAAAAATTTAAACAGTAATTTAGATTTGTTGTAAATTGTTTTCACTTTGTTGTGAGCTGCCCCGAGTCTGCGGAGAGGGGCGGCATACAAATCTAAATAATAAATAAATAAATAAATAAAATAAAATAAAATAAACAAGCAGTCAATGGGAAAGCTAGCAGGAAGTGAAAGTCATGGTTATGGCACACATGCTTAACTGACATGGTAATGTGATGTTTTACTTTATATGACTGTGTTGCTTAGTTGCCAGTCTCAATTGCAGTTGCTAAGTGCATGTATAATAGCCACAACTCATGATTTAAAATTATGTTTTGTAATAAAAGTCTCAATATGACATACTCCTCCCCTTTCTGTAAGGAAATCATAATTGAGATTTCACATGCCGTCAAAATTAAATTAGCTTCTTGGTTGTACAAATTCTTCCATTTAGGTTTGACAAATAAGTTTCTAAAATCCATATCCCAAAAGAAAGAATTTGTTACAGACCACGATCCCTTCCTGAAAAGAAAGACAGAGAATGCAACTTTATGTCCAAATCTACACCATGCTTCTTCTTACTACCAAACCTCACAAATGAAAATAATAAAAACTATACACCCATAATTATATATTTAAAATGCAATGACTTACGTTGTTCTTCTAAAATCTTTTTGAAGTGTAGGGTATTCTGGCATTTTCCTAATGTCTTCCCAGTCTTTATCTTTGTAAAGTAAAAAATTTGGAAAAATGTTAAAGAAGCACAAGATAAGCTACTGGAAACAGTCTACTTTATATTCTACAGTAACCAAATTAATTTAGTTACCATGGCACTGAGAAAAGTGACATGACCGTTTTTGACACTTAGAGATGGTATTCAGCAGATTCTAACCCATTCTGGAGAACTGGTAGCAGAAATTTTGAAAATCTATTCTCTGCCTCCTGAGTCCCAGCTAATTGGGAGGAAATGTGGATTTTACAGTATCCTTTCCCTGCTACCAAGCCATGCCCACAGAACCGATAGTAAAAATCATATTTGAATCCCACCACCAGTGTTCCCTCTAATTTTTTTTGGGGGGGGGGGCGGAAAAGTATAGTGTCTGAGCGGCAGTCCCTTCGTGTCTGGGTGGCACAGAAAGAATAAATAAATAAACAAATAAACAAACAAACAAACCAAAAAAAAACACCCCACCCTGTTTTGCCTCAGAGAATTTCAAAATAAAATACTGTACTGTGTGTCTATAACAGTGAGCTCATAATAGGGCAACTCTATCAATATCAAAATGCCACTTAAATAGTTGAGCTAGTTTCAAACTAGATTTTGATTTTCTTTCTCTCTTCCTTACTCCCATTCCTTTTCTTTCTCTTTTACTTCCTCTCTTTTTTCTATCTGTTTCTCTCTCTTCCTCTCTCTCTCCTTCCCTCTCACTCTTTCCCTCTCGGCTTCTGGGCAGGTTTGGAAAACTCTGAGTTGATGATGATTTTTAAGTGAGCGATTGCTCACTGCTCAGCTTAGAGGGAACTATGCCCACCACTGCTTACAACTGTTGCAGCATCCTCATGATCATCTGATAAAAACCCAGATGCTTGGCATTTATGATGTGTTTATGATGGCTCCAGTGTCCCTGGGTCATGTGACTTTCTGACAAGCAAAGTCAATGGGGAAGCCACATGCATTTAACAACTGCATTACTACTTCAACCTGTAGTGATTCACTTAATAACTGTGACAAGAAAGGTCACAAAATGGGGACAAAGCCTATTTAATGACCGTCTTCTTTAGCAACGGAAATTTTGGGTTCAGTTGTGATCCTAGGTCAAGGGCCACCTGTTCAAGCGTATGAATTTGCTGACCAAAAGCCATGATAAAATTGTATTTGAATGGAATACATGCATACTAAAGAAAAACTAATTCATCGAAAACAATCAAGATCAAAGATTTATTACAACGTTTTAAGGGTCACTGAATTACCTGCAGGAAATCCCATGACGCTAAATATGCGATCAAGCTGATCGTGATGAAAAGGATTGCTTGTTTTGATGTCTTCCTGACGACAGTGAAATATAGGCTCTGAAGTCAATAACTCAGCAAATATACAGCCAATAGCCCATATATCTAGGAAACAAAACAAGACATAAAATCTAAACAGCTTTTTAGAAATATTGCATTTAACTATTGGTCACAGTAGGTGTATAATGATTGTATGATTTTTGTATGAATGGCTATGATTGATTTTTAATACAATCATGGATTTTAGATAGCTTTGTAATTTTAATTTAATTGGATTAATTTTGTTGTAAATTACTTTTTTTTATATGTTGTAAGTCACCCCAAGTCTTCAGAGAGGGGCGACATAGAAATCCAATAAATAAATAAAAAATGATAAATATATAACAGTCAGACAAAGAAAAAGATACAGTATAGTGATATGATAACAAGACGAACAAACCATGCATAAATTTCAGTTGAGAACCAACTTCAACTGAGTAAGTTATTACCAAAACTTTTATATAAAAATGTATATTTATTACAGTCCCCTTGACATGAAAGAGCAAGCAGAATAGAATAGAATAAAATAGACAAAACTGCTATCCAGTGCCCATCCTATTTATTTAGAATCATCAAACTCTTGCATCATTTGGATGAAACAATCCTAATAAATAATAATAACAATAACAATAATTATAATATTTATTATAATAATTATTATTTTTATTATTATTTTTATATTATTTTTATATTATTATTATTTTATATTATTATTATTATTATTATTATTATTATTATTATTATTATTATTATTATCTCAAGAACACCACATACAGCTTCCAATTTTCCCGGAATGGCATAAGTCTAGCAAAGGTTCATAGCTCAGAAGGAAACAGTAAGTTCTCTTCCTGCCCAAGGATCTGCTGATACAGTTCTACAGAAGATTTATTGAGCCTGTCATTTGTACCTCAATAACCATCTGTTTCGGCACAGCAGCCAAGCAAGACACATACAAAGTTCGAAGGATAGTTAGGACTGCAGGAAAAATAAATTCGCCACAAGCCTTCCTTCAGTTGAAGTTCTGTATACTGTGGAAACGAGAAAGAGGCTAGGTAACATCTTCAGTGGAATTTAAGGGATGTAAGCATTTGGTGGTTTTCTGCTTATAAGTGCTTTGTGTGGTCAGTAGGTCCTGTAATGTTGAGGGTCACATCAGGATAGGCTTCTGAGATAGGTCTTTTTGATGGGTCTTGTGAGTTGTGTCAAGTGAGGGATATATCATTTCTCATCTTTTCTCATTTTCTCATCTTTCCTACTATCTTCTCCTATTGGTTTCTTATGATTTATTATCTTTGACCTATTACTTGTTGTTTATATCTATGTGAGCCTACGCATTAGAGCAGGGGTGAGCAATTAACTTTGCCACGGGGACGCATGAGAAGTTGGGATGGTTTTAGAGGGCTGGACTAATATAATTAACTAGGTTCTACCCTCTTCCTTGTTTTCTTTCTCCCAAATTACCTCTCCCAGTACACACACACACACAAAGAGCGCAAACCTCCTCCCTGTTCCTTATTTATTTATTTGCCCCTCCACTCTCCTCCCCCTCCACTCTCCTCCCCCTCCTCTCCTCCCCCTCCTCCCTTCACTTCCTCACTCGCACTGCCCCTCCCCAGCAGCCCACACCTCCACTCCCCCACATTATCACAATAACACTCACTTATGGCACAATGACACCCAATATGGCATGAAGCCGCACGTCCACCTTCCTCCCCTCTGTGTCGTCCCACCACCACCTCCCCCAGCAGCCTTCCGCCCTTGCATCCTATCCTCTGGGCTGTTGTTTCCCCCCCCCGTCTCAGCTGCTCAGCCTGTTCCCATTGCGGTTGGGCTGGTGCTGCTGCCGCCATAGTTCCCTCTAAGCTGAGCAGTGAGCAATGGCTCACTTAAAAATCATCATCAACTCAGAGTTTTTCAAACCTGCCCAGAAGCCGAGAGGGAAAGAGTGAGAGGGAAAGAGTGCCGCCCAGTCCTGAAGGGACTGCCGCTCAGACACTATACTTTTCCACCCACCCACCCAAAAAATTAGAGGGAACACTGGCTGCCGCCCTGAGTCTCAGCAACTGCCCCCCCTCCCAACCCGCTGCCTTTTGTCCGGCACCATAGAGAGGAGAGAACTGTGAGGAAGGAGGGATTGTTGCTTTCCTGCGGCAAAATGGTACTAAAAAGGGTGACCCCAATTTGTCCCGCAATGGTGGGACTCTAAGAGAGCCTTGTTGGTAGGTGCTTTTTTGTCCTGTTCATTTGAGGCGCTTCCCCCCACCCCCACTCCATGGCTTCCTCCTCCAGGAAACCGGTCACAGACAGCAGGCGGGCCAAATGCAGCCCCTGCCCCTTGCCCAGGTCTGCCCTAGAGACAAATTCCTTGTATGTCCAACCACACTTGGCCAATAAAGAATTAAATTATGTGTGGTGTTGTGTTCCAATTCTGTTCTGTCCTGTCCTATCCTCTTTTCTTTTTTCTTTTCTTTTCATTACCTTGTGGCAAAGGATTCCTGGTACCAATATTTTAAGAACGTTTCCCCCCAATTGTTTTTGCCATATCACGCATGATATTATGCACGAATCTACAAAATTCTAGGATTTTTTTTTATCCCAAAGAAAGTGTTTGCATACCTTGATCATTTTAGTTGGCTTTTTCTGCACATTTTCCAGCATTTTTTTCTATGGGGGTATCTGCATAATTTTCCAGATATAGCACAACACTCCGTGCAATTTTTACTTTTATTAGAAAAAAATATTTTAATGGATTTACTGATATTAATATTGTAAGCTGCCTCAAGTCACCTTAAAGTGAGATGGATGGCAAACTAATCTAACAAATAAATAAGTGAACAAAGATGTGTACAAAGAGATTACAAAGCTAGGAGTTTTACTTGCAATCTGTTCCCTAATGATCCTTAGTACAGAATTTGCTTTTAATAGCTGTTGCCCAACATCTTTACTGAGTTGTGGTCTCAAGATATTTTTCTTCGTTATAGGCAGTTCAGACTGTTAGTACTCTGTAACTAGTTGGGTTTGCAATATATAAACAAGCTAACAAAGAATGCTTGTATGTATCGAAGCACTATAGCTTTAAGAGGTAGTGTTGCAAATTGTCATAAGAGGGTGCCAGAAAGCATGATTCTCTCGCCTTTCTGCTGATTCACTGAGACTGATGTAGTAAGCTCGATGATAGTTTGATGTAATGTATGTCTGACATGTAAGCTGTAATGTATGTCTGACATGTAAGACAAAGGCATGCTTGTAATATTATTATTGTATTGAGAGATATGGACTGTTTAACTTGACTGTGCTATTTCTAAAGTGAACACTATTTTATACCTTTTAATGTATCTGTCTTCTATGATTGGATAATTACTCTTATCTCCTGAAATTCCATGTTTTTCTCTGTGCATGTCCTTGATAACTCAAGGGTTCTGCACACTCCTTAACACAGACCACATCAGTGGACTTTATGTTCAGACAAGAGTTTTGGTATTGTGCACTGCCTTATATTTACTTAAATTGACTCTATTTGTTATGTGGGTAACCATTCACCCCCGTTTAAAGAGATCCTTCACAATCCTATTCACAATCACATTTTCAGTTTGCTGCTCTGAATTGTTAGATATCATTCAAAATTTAGCCAGCTTATTATTTGGAGCCTGTAGCAAGACAGAGCTAAGCATCTTTTAGCTAGAGATGACAGATGGTGTCAAACAGTGAACGGAAATCTCTAGGGAATCAACAGGAGTTAAGAGAAAAGACTTTCAAAGCTTCAATTTAAGGTTGAAATCTATGAAAATCATGTCACGGATCTAGCCAGAAAAGTGGGGAAAGCGAGAAAATAAAATGCATTTATTTTAGGAAAATCTAATACATTTGGTGGTGATGGTTTTTTTTGCAAAATCTAGCAGGACTGTTCCCAATTAGTCACAATCTATACCAATTGCAAAGAAGAAGAAAGTCCTTACACAGTATTCATTTCTTGTGTGATGAACAGCTTGAAGACGTCCTATAAAATCAGTTTATATAAATGGGCTGGAATAATGAATTAACAATATGATAGCTCAGGGATGTCAAACTCAAAGCCTCCAGCCCCTGGCGGGCTTAAATCTGGCCCCTGAGGCCAGCCTAGAAATAACAAAGGACTGCCCTGTGGTGCCTGCTGGCCAAAATGGCCACAGGGAGGGGATGCATGGGCCGCTTTCAGCCCTCATGGCTTCTACAGCAGTTTGGTGGCTGAAAATGGGCCACAGGGGGAAGGTGGACATTTTCGGCCTGTCTTTGGCCCACACGCCTCCTACAGCAGTCTGGCAGCTAAAAACGGGCCACTGGTGGTGGTGGTGGGATTTTTATGCTTCTTTCTCAGCTCCATACACTCTTCTGCCTTCCTTCTGCTTTACAGCTACTTTTACACATGATTCCCGGTTTCAGGTTTTAAATGTTAATTTATCATTCCACCCAGTAAGCATAAATACAATACCCTGGATGTTGTTTAGGTTGTCCGAACTCACACTTTTGAACATTTCTGTTCTGACAATATTATGCACACATTCAGATCTGCTCCTAAATTAAAGAGTGTTGCTCCATAGCAGCTGTGGACTCTGTCACGCTGAATATTGCCAGCCCCAGAGACATTTAGTAATTAAAGAGTTAACTGTGTGTGCTTTATTAAGTTCCTCCTATTATGATGTAATATCCTGCCACATCTAATACTACTTCCTTCTTCTTCATCCTAAAACTCCATTCTTCTTTCTAGCCACCATCATGTAAAGACGTATTTGTTATGTTGTCCACCAAGACATGTTTTATTTTCTACTTTTATAATAAAAGAAATCTTGTTTTGAACAAATGACTAAAAAAGCTTCCATCCATCGCCTCCGCGGTAATTAAGGTTCAAACGGACTTTAATCATTTTCACTATCGCGACAGACTCTACATTGTCTTTAGTTTCTACGTTGTGGAATTGAAACTATTACAACTATTTATGCCAATCTCCCTTTGTTTGGAATATCTGTTTTGAATGCAAAGGGGGAAAATGTATCTTAAGCCTGTGTCAAATGCCCACCATGGCCTTGCCCACCATGGCCCTCCAAGATCAAACACAACCCTATTATGGGCCTCAATGAAATAAAGTTTGACACCCATGGGATAGCTTAAAATCCCATGCATTCCCACAATGGGTCTCCAAAACCAACTTAGGTGATTCTGCCAATTCTCCCTACAACTTGCACAGTCAACTATGAATGCTACCAGTCATGTTACTCTAGGGAAATCCCCTTCTATTGCTGGCCTACAAAGACGCAAGTGCCAGCCCTGTTGCTTTAGAGATCTGGAGATCTGTACTAACAGTTAGATTACTTTCCCAGGATGAGACTCTCTGGCTCATTAAGAGCTTTCCATTTTTCTTATATCTACATTCAAGACTTAGAAAAAAAATTGAAAGAAAAAAACCCCAGTTACTTTGTGAAAGGAATGAGCTATGAAACAAATGCACATACAGTACTTCAAAACAGATTCACATAATCTCGATCTAAACCCATAAAACAAAACCCCACATAGCTGTTGAGGCTAAAGATGCAAAAAGCATGTGGAATTTAGGAGGTTTAATGTTAGCTAATGATAAAAACACCTGCTTTTTGCACATAAATTGAACTCTCCCTCCCCCATCTGTTTCTCAGGAGCTATATTACAACTATCTTCCCTAGTGTTAGCTTGCTGTCCAACTTCACTAATTTCCAGCTTGGTAACTGCTGGCTGGCTGCTTTGCTCTGAACTTGTCTTCAGCCAGCGTTATGGAAAAGAAATACTGAAGACAAAAGCAAAGACAAAATGGAGGTTGCCTTTCTATTTTTAAAATCCAAAAGGGATATTGAGCCTCTTGTTGGTTTCTTGGTCTCTGATTTTTGGGGGCTTCAATTGTTTCTGCCCATTATTTAGATCAGTGTTTCCCAACCTTGGCAACTTGAAGATATCTGGACTTCAACTCCAGAATTCCCCAGCCAGCCAGGGGAATTCTGGGAGTTGAAGTCCAAATATCTTCAAGTTGCCAAGGTTGGGAAACACTGATCTAGATGGACAGGTCTATTAACATGTTTTTTTTAATCTTTCTGTATCTAGATCTCATGAAATAGAAATTCTGCACATTGATTAAAGCTAATATATGTGGGGTGGCGACATAGGAGAAATCAGACTGCATACCAGCATCAGTGGTGTGAAAAAAAATCTAATTTAAAACTCTGGAAGGGCAAATTGTTGCTAAATTGGATACTGGAAGACCATATTTTCTGAAACGCTACATTTTTCATGTGCCAGATCAACTAAGTACAAAGAAAAGGAACTCAATGAACCAATAACTAAATGAAGGGTTTAAATATCACTTCTCTCTAACAATTCAAGGCTGTTTATATGAAGTTTCCCCTAATTTTATCGTCAAAACAGTAATCTGATAAAATAGGTTGGGCTGAGATTGACTGAACCAAAAACCACCAGTAAACTCTATGGTCCAGCGCAGATTAAATATAAATCTGCAGACCAGGTCCAAAACCCAAGATGTAAAGCAAATAGTATAGTGCAATATTTCTGAATTTACTAGAGTAGAAATTGACAATGAAGGTATATTAAGGAGGAAACCTTCACAAGATTGCTGAAGAAATTTGATCACGAGCTTTCTGAAGGGAAATAAAGATACTATGGATGTACAATTTGTTGCAAATAGGTGCTTTGAGAGTATACATGAAGCATCTCTCCTTACTGTTGAAGCAGTCACATCATTTATTAAGTTCATGTGTTGCTTCACAAACGTTTCAACAATAATGTCTTGCATGAATCATAAAGTCCAGTTCATGGCATTCTGAGCAATCTTATCTACACTTAACATAAGCAAGACTTCATTTGGATTTTTGCCCCTTTAATTAGTCTATAAAGAGACTGAAAAATTCTGCAGGAGAAAACTGTGAAAAATTCAACATGAGTGAACAATTATTCTTTGTTACCTTCACCATCTCAAAATAACTTTGATAATTAGCTTTAACCTGTTTTTTGTCCAATTCAGTCCAAGTCTTCTGTTCATCTGCATTCTATATCTTTGTTTCATTTTCCTCACCAATAACTGTATTCTATATATTGAAAGTATTATCTTGTTTCTGCATGTAATTCTGAAGCCTCACCCAAAGGGTAGTAGGTGTATCTTTTAAGTAAGTAAAAAACAAGAGCAGCATATGAGACTGGGCCAAGAAAATAACTCAAGAAAATTTCTCAAGCCGCTCCTACCTTCAGACAATAAAATTAAGTGCTGGCAAAAACACATTCAGACTTGCAAGATTCTGTTACTATAGTAGTCTCAGTAAAAATAGTGTTGATCTATACGGCATTGGTTCCTAAGTCTACTTTACCTTGTGGGGCCAATAGCAACCTTATTATTTCAACTTCAGTATGCTCCCACCCCCTTATCTAAGATTGAGAAATTTTCTCAAATTATTTTCTTGGTGTGGGCTCAAGACTGCGTATTTGACTGTATCTGACTGTTTCCTGGATAGCAGCTCTTCCTCTTGTCCTTCAAGTCATATATATTTGATTGCCTTCTACAACCGGAAATCATAAGATATAAATCATACTAGTCTAGTATGAACTGACAGTATTGGAGAATGCATTGATCAAGAATAGTAGTTTAGCTTATTATGAAATATTTCTCTGGGGATCAGAAGACAGACCCAATGTTCCCATTCTATTTAGGTGGGGAAATAGATTAATACAGTACAGTGATACCTCATCTCACCATTTTCTACTATGGCTCGACTTCCTGGCTCCAATCCTTCCCCGCAGGGAGGCGGAACCAATGAAGATGTTCCGCCCCAGACGCCTGATGGACCCAGAGGGCTTTCAAACGGCGCTTGGGGTTATTCCAGAGGCACTCGTCCACAGTTCGGCGGAGTCTCTCGCGGAGGCCTGGAACAGGGCTGCGGCGGAGGCTCTTGACCGGATTGCGCCTTTGCGACCTCTCCGTGGCGTTAGACCCCGTAGAGCCCCATGGTTCAACAAGGAGCTCCGGGAGTTGAAACGCCAAAAGAGACGTCTAGAGAAGCGATGGAGGAAGAGTAGGTCTGAATCTGATCGAACACTTGTAAGAGCTTTTATTAAGACTTACAAAGTGGCGCTCAAGGCGGCAAGATGCGCGTACCATGCCGCCTTGATTGCATCAGCGGAATCCCGCCTGGCCGCTCTGTTTAGGGTGACCCGCTCCCTTCTCAACCACGGGGGAGTTGGGGAGCCCTTGCAGAGTAGTGCCGAGGATTTCAACACGTTTTTCGCTGATAAAGTCGCTCAGATCCGGGCCGACCTCGACTCCAATTATAAAACAGAGTCGACTGACAACGAGTCAGTCGAGGTGACTGGGGCACGTACTTGTCCACCTGTCTGGGAAGAGTTTGATCTGGTGACACCTGATGAAGTGGACAAGGCCATTGGAGCTGTGAGTTCCGCCACCTGTTTACTGGATCCGTGTCCCTCCTGGTTGGTTTCGGCCAGCAGGGAGGTGACACGGAGCTGGGCCCAGGAGATTACCAACGCTTCCTTGGGGAGGGGAGCTTTTCCAACACTCTATAAAGAAGTGCTCGTGCGCCCCCTCCTCAAGAAACCCTCCCGTACTTAATAACTATCGTCCAGTCTCCAACCTTCCCTTTATGGGGAAGGTTGTTGAGAAGGTGGTGGCACTCCAGCTCCAGCGGTCCTTGGAAGAAGCCGATTATCTCGGTCCCCAGCAGTCGGGCTTCAGGCCCGGTTACAGCACGGAAACCGCTGTGGTCGCGTTGATGGATGATCTCTGGTGGGCCCGGGACAGGGGTTTATCCTCTGTCCTAGTGCTTCTTGACCTCTCAGCAGCTTTCGATACCATCGACCATGGTATCCTTCTGCACCGGCTGGAGGGGTTGGGAGTGGGAGGCACTGTTCTTCAGTGGTTCTCCTCATACCTCTCTGGCCGGTCGCAGTCGGTGTTAGTGGGGGATCAGAGGTCGGCTCCGAGGTCTCTCCCTTGTGGGGTGCCTCAGGGGTCGGTCCTCTCCCCCCTGCTATTCAACATCTACATGAAACCGCTGGGTGAGATCATCCAAGGACATGGGGTGAGGTATCATCAATACGCCGATGATATCCAGCTTTACATCTCCACCCCATGCCCAGTCAACGAAGCGGTGGAAGTGATGTGCCGGTGCCTGGAGGCTGTTGGGGCCTGGATGGGTGTCAACAGACTCAAGCTCAACCCGGATAAGACGGAGTGGCTGTGGGTTATGCCTCCCAAGGACAATCCCATCTGTCCGTCCATCACCCTGGGGGGGGAATCATTGCCCCCCTCAGAGAGGGTCCGGAACTTGGGCGTCCTCCTCGATCCACAGCTCACATTAGAAAATCATCTCTCAGCTGTGGTGAGGGGGGCGTTTGCCCAGGTTCGCCTGGTGCACCAGTTGCGGCCCTATCTGGACTGGGACTCATTGCTCACAGTCACTCATGCCCTCATCACCTCGAGGTTCGACTACTGTAATGCTCTCTACATGGGGCTACCTCTGAAAAGTGTTCGGAAACTTCAGATCGTGCAGAATGCAGCTGCGAGAGCAGTCATGGGCTTACTTAGGTATGCCCATGTTTCACCATCACTCCGCAGTCTGCATTGGCTGCCGATCAATTTCTGGTGACAATTCAAAGTGTTGGTTATGACCTTTAAAGCCCTTCATGGCATCGGACCAGAATACCTCCGAGAAATCGCAGCATCACAAAAACAGGGAAGTCTGGAGGTGGGGTTTCCAGGACTTCCGTGTTTTTACGATGCTGCAATTTCACTGAGGCTCCCCTTGCTGAGAAACCCCACCTCCAGACTTCCGTTGCCAGTGAAGCACCCGTTTTTGCACTGCTGGGATTCCCCTGCAGCATCACAAAAACACAGAAGTCCGGATGTGGGGTTTCTCATGGAGGGGAACCTCAGGGCAATCCCAGCAGTGCAAAAACGGGCGCTTTGCCTGGCAAAAGGGGTCAGTTTTGGGCTTGTACACATTAATTGCTTTTCCATTGGGAAACATTGTTTCGTCTTACAAACGTTTCACCTTACAAACCTCATCCCGGAACCAATTAAGTTCGTAAGACGAGGTATCACTGTATATCCAAGCAACCCAAGGGCTGACAACAATATTTTAGTATACAGTGATCCCCCGGGTATTGCGCTCCCGATGATTGTGAAACGGCTATATGGCGATTTTTGAACCCGGAAGTAAAAACACCATCTGCGCATGCGCGCCCTTTTTTTCTATGGGCACGCATGCGTAGATGGCGCCGGGCAGATCAGCTGCTGGGCGGCTTCCCTGGGTCTTCCCCCGTTCGCCGCTTGCCCGCCCTTCGCCCGGCCACCCGCCGTTCACCCGCCGTTCGCCCGGCTCACCCGCCGTTCGCCCGCCCACCCGCCGTTCGCCCGCCGTTCGCCCGGCTCGCCCGCCGTTCGCCGCCCGCCCGCCCTTCGCCCGGCCACCCGCCGTTCGCTCGCTGCTTGCCCGGCCACCCCGGTTCGTTTGGCTTCGGGACATGCCGGTGGCGACGTTTTAAAACAGCCGCGCGGTTTACCAACTGAGTCCCGAAGTCAAAGGCGAACGTGGGCGACGGGGAAACCCCAATCTTCGGCTCCTCGCTGCATGCGCAGATGGTGTTTTTACTTCCGCAGCGCTACTTCGCGAAAACCCGCTCGTTGCGGGGGGTCCTGGAACGGAACCCTCGCAATGATCGGGGGATCACTGTATTGTTGGGAAATTCACAGTCAGGCAGGGAGAAGGGACCAACAGGGAAACAGCCTTGAGTCCTTGCATAGCCACAAGAGACACATGCTTGTCCCCATTGCCCCAGGTTCAATGAAACTTATCTAGTTGTTTTCAAAAGAAGGCAAACAGTCTGTGGATAATCTTGTAATATAGATAAAACACAATAAAGTTGTTGACTTGGACATTTCATGAGTGGATTTGCTTGCCTGTGCTTGCCATGTGCAATATCAAATGGTTATACATTCTCATATATTTTATCAATTGCAAGCTGGTTGTTACAGTGGAATGTGTAATGCAGGAGAAACTAATTAACACACAGCTGAATTCAAAACACTGAAGGGAAGTTGTTGTGGTTGGCTCTGGGCCAGCTCCTGCTCCAAGGACTGTGGGGGTTGGTTTGGGAGAATCCTCACGTTATCAGAGACTGGTTTTATTGCCAACAGCTTTGGACAGTGAGGATTCTGTGTCAAGGGAAGATTCTGGGAGTGAAGCAGGATCGGATGATGAGGTAGTTACAGGCATCCCATTAGCTAATGACCCCATTAGTGAATCATCATTAGATTCGGAGGAAGAGCGATTCATAGATGTTCGCAGGTGCAGGTTTATGACAAGAAAGGAACAACTGCACAAGCATTATAGAAGATAAGGGAGAACACCTGTGGCTGGGGGCAATTAGGCTAATGGGGTTGCTGATAAATTGCCAGCGTTGCTGAGAGCATGCGTGGGAGATTATCCGTTTGTAGAGAGACAAGCGTTGTTTGGTTTTGGACTGCTTCAGGATTTACAAAGACTTTTTGAATATTTCAGAGTTAAGTACAGTGTGGACTCTTGAAGGGGGGTGGCTGTGATGTCTTCACAGCTGCCTTTATCTGCTCTGCTTTTGTTTTTGCTTTTCACAGCATTCCAGGCTTGTAGTTTGTGGGAGAGCACTTTGGCTGATTAAAGTGCGTGTGTACAATACTTTCTTTTTTGATAAACAGACTCTTTGTTTACTTTACAACAGTGTGTGTGTTTGAATTTATACTCCGGACTTAATTGGGGCTCATAACATGAAGCCCGGCATAACAGAAGTAAGCTTTTCTACAGACAAGGAAGAAATATTACCTCTAATATTAAGTCTTCTACTAAAAAACACGCTAGATTCATTTCTAATGACTAAGAAAGGGAATATGAGACCTCCAGAAGTTAAACTGTTCCCATTCCGTTAAAGAAAGTTCCCAAATTAGTATTTTCTTACACAAATTTTGGATATTTTTCACTAATTGATATAGCTCTGGGACTTTCATTTTGGTTCGACGAGGATAATAAGAATGTTCAGAGTAGAACTATAAATTATTTTTTTCTTGATCATGGAAGATTAGAGACAAAGATCCAATAAGAAAAGAAAGGCAAGCAGAGAAACAGAAAGATCATTCTCTCCTCATCCCAAAGAACATTTAAAAAGTTCTTAAAAGTACAAGATTAGCGAAGCAAGACTATTTTACACACAGAATATTTCTTAGCCATTAGGATTCAGAAATTGGAATAGAGAAAAATTACTTCTTAAAACCTATGTCTCCTATTTAATTTCAATATTCTATACATGTACAGGATCACATTTATAATAATGTTACTTTTTAAAGGACATGAACAACGAGAAAAGAAGCATGACAGAATGGAAATGGAAAAATTAAAAAAAAACCACATTTGATCCTTCTTTCCCACATACATATTTCTGCTTTTTCAAATAAGAATTACTGATACATTAGGCAATAGAGTTTAATGGCAGTATCTGATGACTTCATGCATGTATAGTGACTCATTAATATATCATAGACATAAAAGAACCTGAGGGATATTCAGAATTCCGCATTTTTACAAACCAAGTAAGAAAGCCAACCTGTTCTACAGGCTCCCTCACTATTTAGCTGTCTCTATGTCATTCCTGAACATCTTTTTTCCCCATTATTCCCTCAAAGACCCATACACATGGGCTGTCCTTTCCCAGGATAAACAATGCAATGTTGGGTGTGGAAAAGGAATGAGTAATAATAAGTCAAAGAAATCAAATATATGACATAGCTAAAAACAAACTCTGAAAGCAGTGATGTAATTAATGTAGTTAATGGTTCTGCAGGAGTATCAGGCAGTTCAGTCATTCAAATAAAATTGACAAATAAAAAAAAAAGATGGTTACTAAGTGGCCATTAGAGGAGCATGACCTTATATGGCTGCATCAATATAGTATCTTCATCTGCTTCTTCAACTCCAGCAGGTTTTAAAATTATTTGCAGAAGCAAAATCTTCTTCAACGGGGCATCATCAATAAAATGGACATTACAGAACTGGTATTGGTACATGGTTGATCACATTCATTTTGAAATCATGGAAATAAGATTAAACAAGTTTGATGAAAATAAATTGGAGAAGCTGATGGTACGATGGGATAAGGTGAAAGATTATATATTGAGTAGAATTTGTGACGAAAATGTCAAAAAATAAACTCCAATCACTCTTTGAATAAGGGGGAGCTAAGGGGGGGGGGGGAGAACATAATCTAGTAAATATTTGAACCCCCCGCAATTGGTGGTGGTGGTGGTGATGGTTATTGTCAGTCAGGTGATGGGCACATGCACTGTGCACTGTTTTATGTTTGTTTTATGTAACCTTATGTGCAAAACCAATAAAATATATTTTAAAAAAAACAAAAAATAACAAAACAGGGAATCATCAAAATTTGTCAGAACTGAAACCCCAGAATTTTCAAGGGTTTGTGCTGGCTGGAGAACCTGGACATCGCAGTCCATATATACTTGGACAACCCAGATTGGTGAAGGCAGACGGAGGAAATGATTTGATAAGAACATTTTGCTCTTTTTCCTGCAGATACAGAAGGTTTCTGGACAGAGATGACTTAAATCTCAGGATCTTTTACACCACGGGACCAGAAAAGGAAATTACTGTTGGATATTTTTGGAATAAAAAGCTATTAAGTCTGATAGAAACACATTCAAAATATTTGTGAAACCAATAATTGTACTTGTAATATGAACGTGCTTTAATTTGCATTAATTAACAGAACTGTATTTTATTCCTGAAATAGATAGATATTTAAAGTATTGAACTACTTAAGAGCTTTATAACTCTTACATTTATTATGCACATTGATAATTCTGATAGTTATTGAGCTGTATTTTTTAAAATCAAAACACTTACCAATTGCCTTTGTGTAGTGCCGTGCCCCAAGTAACAATTCTGGAGCTCTGTACCAAAATGTCACCACAACTGGGTCAAGGTCTGCCAGCGGTTTCAGAGGAGAATGGAATAGCCTTGCAAAACCCATATCAGCTGTAAAATAACCAGTTTTTGTATTACACCAAACAAACTTTTCTAAAAGTTTTTCTATGCTGCTGTTCCTGATAGTATCAATGCCTCATTTATCTCAAAGCTAGAGCAAGTACGCAATCTTACATATCTGCCCTATCTAGAACTTTCGTATAGGACCTATTTGAAGATATTACTTAGTTTATTTCTCCCATCCACTTTTTCTTTAAATTAATGATTGAAAGTTACTCCATATCCCAAACAGTGTATTTACATGGACAATACATAAACATTGCTGACAATCCTGAACATATTACCCAAAATTTTACATTATAAATGCATTTCATCCATGTTAGGAGCTACAAGTATTTCCTATTGCCAGTCCCTTAACATCGTAAACTGAGTATGAGTGCTTTTGAACATGCATTTGATTTGAATTGACTTCATCAGTGAAGACAACACCATTATTTATTATATAAAATATGTTAGGCATATCAAATATAAATTAGGCAAATTAGGCAAAAAAGGAATGTTCTGTGTAGTTATTAGAAATACAACTAATTTATGCAAGTCCAAACACTTCGTTATTATTAAAATAAATGTATATTCTAGTTCAGATTAATAGACTTAATAAAAAACCTATAGTCAAAATATTTTAATATCTAGCATAAGTACATATAAGATTGTTATTTATAACATTCAGGACCAAAAATATGGTTTGGGCTTGTAGAGCACAAATGAACCACCTACAGTGCATTTAAAAAGTATTCAGAATCCCCCTTCATTTCTGTCAATTTTGTTATTCTGCAGTCTGATTCTACAATTGTTGGAATTCATTTTTTTCATTAATCTACACTCAGTAGATTAATGACAAAATGAAAACAAAAGTGAAGGGGGTCTGAATACTTTCGGAACGCACTGTATATTGCAGGCTAATTCTGCCGATGGTCAGAAGTTCAGTTCTCACCGGCTCACGGTTCACTCAGCGTTCCATTCTTCCCAGGTCGGTAAAATGAGGACCTAAAATATTGGGTGAAATATGCTGAGCCTGTAAATTGCTTAGAGAAGGGGTCCCTAGCCCCCAATCTATGGGCCAGCAACTGGGCTGCGTAAACAAGCGAAGCCCCATCTGTGGTATGCAGGTTGCGTATGAAACCATGCCCCTTCCTGTTCACAAAAAACATCTATTCACAGTACTAGTCCCTGGTGCCCAAAAGGTTAGCGGGTGTGTGTCACTGACTTAGAGAATACTGTAAGCATTGTGGAGTGGTGTATAAGTCTATTGCTATTGCTATATGTGACTCTGTAAAATAACTGATCTTTAGCCAGGATTGTGCAACTGTTTTCTGAAATGCTGTGCAATCTAAAAAAACATGCAGCTGCTTTAATAGTAGGCAGGAGTGGTGTCTCTACAAACTTCAAACCACTTTTCTGCAAATTGTATCTAAAGCAGCAGTAGGTTGTTCCTGGTTCAATCTGAAGTTAGTTGGGGGGAAAGATCAGAAGCAACATGAGAAAATATTATTTTACTGAAAGAGTAGTAGATCCTTGGAACAAACTTCCAGCAGACGTGGTAGATAAATCCACAGTAACTGAATTTAAACATGCCTGGGATAAACATAGATCCATCCTAAGATAAAATACAAAAAATAGTACAAGGGCAGACTAGATGGATCATGAGGTCTTTTTCTGCCGTCAGTCTTCTATGTTTCTATGTTTCTATGTTTCAACAATCCAGTAGTGGTGGTGGTGGGAGGCTCCGCCCACCCACTTGGGATGTTCCGCCCACCCACCTGGGATACTTCAGCGCATGCAGAACTGGTAGCAACGGGTTTTAGAACCCACATTACTGATCTAAAGCATTAAAAAGCTTAACATTAAAGGCTTGGCAGACCAAGGGATTTTTTGGCAGCAGTAGTCTGAGTCAATTCTTATTGGCATTATATAGATCATATTTAGGCAATAACATTCAATACTATAAATTATTAGGGATTGTTATAATAGGGAAAAGAATGCAAAGTACTAATTTTTTCCTCATGAGATTTCTTTGTCAAAATGAAAGGACACATTGGGGGGAGGGGCATCGCTAAACAATCAACTGATTCAAAGGAAGCTGTTCCTATCTCCCACTGCCTCCATTAGACATTTAGCCATTTTTTTGGAACGATTAAAATTAATATGTCTACTATAAAACTTATGATAGAAATAGGACTTTTATTTCTTTTAAAAATAGAAGCTAATTTAGATCTCTGTTAATTTGAGCTAAGCTGCAAAGCTTTCCTAATTTCTGCCAAATTATCCTATACAGTACTTGGACCAGTAAAACAGAGCTATATCAAATGCTTGATGAGACTGATAAATTCTATAAGTAACTAAATTGTTAGTTACCAAATATTTTTTGTGTGTGTTGCTCAGATGATTTCAAGGTACTGGTTATTATTAATAACCAGTACCATGAAATGATCTGAGCAACACACTGGAAACCAATTTAATCATAATAGCAGTAGTTTTGTACAATTTAAAAAGCATCTGTCCCGTTCCGTCCCCAAAAAATCCAGCTTCCTTATTTTACACTAAACGAATTTTCTGAACAATTTTCAAAGACACTTTTGAATAAAGCCAGGTAAATGAGAAGTACTAAGATAAGAACTTCTATATGCAGATGTGAAGCATAAATTGCAATTTACACCTTGGTTTGCATGGCTTTTAAGCTTCAAAATGGCAACATTTGGTTAGAAGGGATCTTAAAAGACAAATGCATTTATGGTCTATAGAAGGGATGTCAAACTGGCGACTCTTCAGGCCGGATGTGTCACGCACAGGCCACGCCCACCCTAGCTCTATGAAGAGAAAAAATGTTGCAAAACGTCACGTGACTGCAACGTGACGCCGCAAGTTTGATACTCGTGTTCTATAGTAAACACAAGTGAATTGTGTCTCAACATAAGTGCTACAGACATCTCATTATGGAATATAGCTCATTATTACATCAATATTTTCTTGCATTCACAATTCTTTAATAAAAATATATATATATATATATATTTTAAAAAAATACGTTCACAATTCTGATTGATGAATGACAATATTTTTGCAGGAAAAAAGTAATGTCCGTACCACAAAATATTTTATTGGGAATTTTTAAAATAATAGTGTCTTTTTTTTTGCTATTGATAATCAATTATAGGATGATTGTATACATTTGAATCTTGAATCAGAGTGAACCATTTTATTATTATTGATCTCAAAAGCATGAAGCAAATGGCCAAATTTCCATTGACTCTAAAAAATATGGGGGAAAGGCCTTGAATTTAAATTCCAAACAAAGACACAGAAACAGACTTTCAAATTATGTGTCTTGCAGCAAAAATTTCTTCTATGCAAAGATGAATTTAATAAAACTAATAAAATAGCTAATGTAGTCATGTAATGTCTATGAATTTTCACAATAAGCAAGTTCATGAATATGCAGTTCAATATCTGGAGAGTAATGATCTATTACGGTGTCTGGAATGAAGCCTCATGATAACCAATAATTAATCTCGAGTAAACAGGTTGTATAATTCTGCTATAAATTGCTCTGTAGACATAGATAATTTTGAGATTTGGCAGGTTTTGGTACTGATCCGCAGAAAGAGTAAAGTTTATCCACAGAGTTAAGAGCTATGTTTAAGCTTTTTAATGTTAAAGCTTTTTAATGTTAAAGCTTTTAAACATTCAGTCGTAGCTGAAGAAATATTTGTTGTTGTTAGTTGTAATGTCATGTCCAAGCCATTGCGACCCAATTGACAACGTTCCTTCAGGCCTTAATGTGCTCTACCATCCCCCAAAGTCCATTTAATCATGCCAACTGCTTCAGTGACTCCATCCAACCACCTCATTTTCTGTCCTCACCTTCTTCTTTTGCCTTCAATCTTTCCCAGCATTTGGCTCTTCTCCAGTGAGAGTTTTAATTGCTCCCTTTCAGTGGCTCCAAGAGCCAGAGAAACTTGTAACACCAGTCTTTAACATGTTTGTTTGTAGGGATGTTTGGTTTTACAATAAGGGTTTTATAGTTGTTTTAGTATTGGATTTATATGATGTTTTTTATTACTGTTGTTAGCCGCCCCGAGTCTACGGAGAGGGGCGGCATACAAATCCAATGAATGAATGAATGAATGAATGAATGAATGAATGAATGAATGAATAAATAAATAAATAAATAAATTGTTCTAAGAGCTTTAGGAGAGATGGGGTATTGTAAGACCAACCATGCCTTTTTCCGAGGATCGAAGGAAGAGTCTAGGATGGGTTACTCTAGCCCCATAGCTCTATGGCAAATGGCGCAAGCTCCCAGCAGAAACCACGAACTGTGGCCAGACAAATCCTGAGAAGGCCACACAAATCCTAAGAAGCCTGCAGAAACATGAACACCAAAACCCCCTGGCAGCCGGCCAAAACCAGACCGAAGGGTGGGTCTGGACTCTTCCTTTGATCCTCAGGCAAGAGCAACGCTCCTTTTCTCTCACATTGTAGGAAGAGTCCAGGATGAGACATACCAAAGGTAAGGATCCCAGTAGGGTGGGCAAATGCTTAATCCCCGCTCCTTAGCTCCTCATGAACCCGCTGTAGCACATGAGAGCTGAACACCACATCAGCAGACACAAATGAGTCTATGCAGTGGTGACAGATGAAGGGAGAAACCGATGCCCATGTTGCCACTTGGCAAATCTCCTTAACTTTAACCTGTGTAGTCCAGGCAGCTGTAGTAGCTGCACTCCTGGTCGAGTGTGCCATCACACCTTAAGCCATGGGAAGAGACTGCAACTGCTATGCTTGAGCGATGCAGAACCGAAGCCACCTACTGACTGTGGAAGGTGAAATCTTGAGGCCAAGAGACAAAGAGCAAAAAGACACAAACAAGACCTCCATCTTCCTGAGAGAGACGGTACTGTGAAGAGTCCTCCACACGTCCAAAGTATGTCACCGGATGTCCAACCGTGGTGCGGGTCTGGACAGAAATTAGATAAAATCAACTCCTGAGCACGATGGAATATGGAGTTGAGCTTGGGCAGGAACACAGGATCCAGCCGCAGAACTACCCTGTCTGCATAGAAGACGTAAAGATCCTTGCACATCAACAATGTTGCCAGTAGCAAGATGTGTCTTAAAGAAGTGATGGCCACCAAGAATGCCACATTCCACAATTAAAGTTGGAGGCAAGCCTCCTCCAAGGGTTTAATGGAGGCTTGGTCAGAGCCTGCAACACTAGGGACAAATTTATTTATTTATCTATCTATCTATCTATCTATCTATCTATCTATCTATCTATCTATCTATCTATCTATCTATCTATCTATCTAGTCCAATACACAATGAGGGTTTTAGTGGGTATATATCTATATATACATAATAAAATACATGATGAAGGTTATAGAGGAGATACTCATAGTAAAATATATCTAAGAAATAATAGAAAAGAAGATAAAGTAATAGAACATATCAATGAAAGAATAGAAGAAGAGATATAGGAATAGAAGAAAGGTATAGGAGATATAGGAGAGCAATAGGACAGGGGACAGAAGGCACTCTAGTGCACTTGTACTCGCCCCTTACTGACCTCTTAGGAACCGTAGATAATTTAAGGGTAAAGTGTTGGGGGTTTGGGGATGACACTATGGAGTCCGGTAATGAGTTCCACGCTTCGACAACTCGGTTACTGAAGTCACATTTTTTTACAGTCAAGTTTGGAGCGGTTAATATTAAGTTTAAATCTGTTGTGTGCTCTTGTGTTGTTGTGGTTGAAGCTGAAGTAGTCGCCGACAGGCAAGACGTTGCAGCATATGATCTTGTGGGCAATACTTAGATCTTGTTTAAGGTGAATGGGAGGGACCTAAATGGGAGGCCCCTTGTAAAAAAAGGCAGATGATGGGCCAGGGAGGGGCAATCCTCAGAGACCCAAACTAAGGCCGAGGCAGTAACCTGCCACCTCAGCATTCTGAAGGAAAGTCCACACTGCAGGAAATATAAGCCATGCTCAACCACCACCCCTCGAGGGTAAAATCCAACTATCTATTCTATTTGTATGTTGATGTAGTAGAGATTACTTTGCTTTGGATTTCTATTAATTTCTTTTGCAGTTACATTTATAAATGCAAGTAATTATAAAACTTACCTATTTTAACTCTTCCTCTTTCAGGACCTTCTCCCATTACTAGAATATTTGCTGGTTTCTGAGAAAGTAAAGTAAAATATCCATATACTGTATCTCATATATCACACATTCATGTAATGGTACAGGTTTATGCATAAACAATTTAGAATTCATAGAACATGCACTTTCCTTCCTTGAAATGTTATTTAAAATTGGATATAATGTACAGTATATTTATTTGAATATAAAAATATAATTATTCCTTTTTCCCAGTGTTGGTTCTCCAAGCTTGTTTCAATTTAGTTTCTAAACGTTTTGTTACCAGACTAAGTAACATCATCAGAAGGATTTTCTTGTCCTATTCTCCTTAGCTTACAAATGTCTTGTATGCCTGTATGGTCAATTGATCATTTGATTGGTTGTTCGCTTGGAGTTATATTTAAATTCTGAGCAGCTGATTGGTTCTCTTGTTAATTGGTTGTTCGAATTAACCATATAATTAAAACATTGCTTCAAAATAGTTTAAATGAAAATAAATGTTTTAAGAGGGAAAATACATTTTTACAAATGCTTCATGTTATCTACAGTAAATCCATGCAACTAATGAACCTGACTCTAATATCACCATCTATTGAAATTGCTGTCTCTTATCTCTTCATGCCTATCCATGTTGGCCTCTCAGTCTCCAACTCATCTGACGAAAGTTTTACTGAAATGAAAAATAATATCCTGGAAATGCTTAAATATCTCACTAGTCCCTTGAATTCAGGACAATCCATTGTCACTCTCTGACTCTCTGAAATAGATGACCTATGACCCTTGTTTCTCTGTCAAGGAAAGTATAGTCAGCCATATTTTTCCTTCAACCGGAAGAATTTAATTTATGTTTATTTTCATGGCCTGTGGCCAATTTTGGAAACTAGCTTTAATTGCTTTGACTATAATCTACACATTTTTCTTTCTGTGGAGGATACCCTATCAAATTATCTAAGACACTCGTTTTTAAAAAAATACAGGCAGTCTTTGATTTACAACAGTTCATTTAGTGACTGTTCAAAGTTACAAGAGCACTGAAAAAGTGACTTATGACCGTTTCTCACTCTTATGACATTGCAGCAATACCATGGTCACATAATCAAAATTTTGACACTTGGCAACTGACTCGTGCAGTGTCCTGGGATCATGGGATCACCTTTTGCGACTTTCTGGCAAGAAAAGTCAATAAGGAAACCAGATTCACAACCATGTCACTAATTTAACCACTGCGGTTATTCACTTAACAATTGTGGCAAGAGAGATCATAAAAAGGGGCAACCTCATTTAACCAATTCTCACTTAGCAACAGAAATTTTGGGTTCAATTGTGGTCACAAGTTGAAGACTATCTGTAAAGACACCATCCACAATTCATCTGCATCTAAATCAGTTTTATTCCCGTATTAGCTACTTTAAGATATGTGGACTTTTAACTCCCAAAATTCCCTTCTGCTGCACGAATCCCAGCGACCAGTTAGGTCCCACAGAGTGGGTCTTCTCTGGGTACCGTCAACCAAACAATGTTGCTTGGCGGGACCCAGAGGAAGAGCCTTCTCTGTGGCAGCCCCGGCCCTCTGGAACCAACTCCCCCCAGAGATTAGAATTGCCCCCACCCTCCTTGCCTTTCGAAAGCTGCTTAAAACCCACCTCTGCCGCCAGACATGGGGGGAATTGAGATACTCTTTCCCCCTAGGCCTTTACAATTTTATGCATGGTATGTCTGTATGTATGATTGGTTTTTATATAATGGGTTTTTAACTGTTTTTAGTATTGGATTTTGTTATATACTGTTTTATTGCTGTTGTTAGCCGCCCCAAGTCTGCGGAGAGGGGCGGCATACAAATCCAATAAATGAATGAATGAATGAATGAACGAACGAACGAACAGACGAACAGACAGACAGACAGACAGACAGACAGACAAACAAATAAATTTAAATTCATATATCTTAAAGTTCCTGAAGTTGAGAAACACTGTTCTTAAACCTTTGGGTTTTATTTGGACAATGACAGGTGATTAAACTCACTATGCCACTGAGAAATTCCTTTCCCAGACAGGTTTTTCAGTATATATTATGTAATCTTTCCCTTTTTCATCCCCACCCCAACTCTAAACTCTTGTTGACCAGATTCTTCTGATTTATTTTGTAATTTGGCTTTTCTCTTACCATTTAAAAATCCACCCACCTTCTGCAAAGTCAGTGTTCCCATCCTTATTTCTTCCTTTCAGATATTTTCCAAAGGTATTCCACTAAACAAGTCAAAATACCTAATGTTTCTTGACCTTCTCCGGGTCCTGTCAACTAAACAATGCTGTTTGGCGGGACCTAGGGGAAGAGCCTTCTCTGTGGCGGCCCCGGCCCTCTGGAACCAACTCCCCCCAGAGATTAGAATATCCCCCACCCTTCTTGCCTTTCGTAAGCTCCTTAAAACCCACCTCTGCCATCAGGCATGGGGGAACTGAGATATTCTTTCCCCCTAGGCTTCCACAATTTATGTATGGTATGTTTGTATGTATGATTGGTTTTAAAATAAGGATTTTTAGCTGTTTTAGTATTGGATTGTCGCATGTTGTTTTTACCACTGTTGTTAGCCGCCCCGAGTCTACGGAGAGGGGTGGCATACAAATCCAATGAATAATAATAATAATAATAATAATAATAATAATAATAATAATAATAATTTAGGAAACATTTCTCTTTAATTGTTAAATACAACCCTTAGTTTGTAAGAACAGAACGAGGGATACAACGAGAAGCAAAAATAAGGAAGAACTGAGCTCTTCATTTTTTATTTATCAGCTATGTTTATGTGCCTCTCCAATCAAAAATTGATTCTGAGAGGCTCACGTACTTCAGGCAGTAACCCAATTAAAAATATCAAATGACAACAATAACAAAGCAACAATTACAATCAAAGGGGGGGGGGAGAGAAGCAACAGGAAACTTACACATATTTCCCTACAGGAAAGAACCATGCTATCTTTCAAGCTTGCTGAAAGAGCCAAATCTTAATGGCTTTATTGGAGCTCTGGTGTGCAGGGAGAACATCATATTTCTAAAAGGACAGCATTTCGGGAAAGGAGGCAATGACAGAGAACTGCTTCCTTGTAAATTCAGTCTTGCAAGGGCTTATGCCCCAAACAATAGCAATAGCACTTCGACTTACCGGTATATACCACTTCATAATGCTTTTACAGCCCTCTCTAAGCGGTTTACAGAGCCTGCATATATTGCCCCCAATAATCTGGGTCCTCATTTTACCCACTTCAGAAGGATGGAAGGCTGAGTCGCTGCCAGTTCTAGTGACCCAGGCCGCCAAGTTACTACCAGTTCTATAGATCTGGTCCGAACCAGCAGGAACCCACCTCTGCTAAAGGCCAAGCAGCTGAATTTAAATAATGTGACCGTAGAGTGCTACAACGGTCATAAGTGTGAAAATCGGTCATAAGTCACTTTGTCCTGTGTTGTTGTAACTTTGAATGATCATTAAATGTATGGTTAGAAGTCAAGAACTACTGTACCTCTGCATGAATATTCTTAAAAGATATACAGAAAGATATATCAATAATTATATAGATTGAAAGAAATTCCAGATGCAGATACTAAGATGACTGGAAGGAATCAGATCCAGTGTTACTTCTAATATTGTCTGCTCTCAGTGAAAACTTCACTAATTAAAAAAAAAAATCAAATCTGGTATATGTTTGTGCAATTCGTTTGCTTCTGAAAGGTTTGAATTCATTCAAAATAGGTATTGTTTATGAAAGTCATGCCCCAAATTAGGGCCTATTCAGTTTTGTATGAGAGTCCTCTATTTCTGTCCTCCTAAATGTACAGAAAGCAGATTTGCAGGCATTTGGGTATAATAGAGAGTGAAGGAATTTATTCTGCTAGCAATAAACATTCTGCTTACTGATGGGTCTTGCTAGTTTTCCCCCCTACTTGAAAGAAAATGCTGGCCCTGGAGTAAGCCACGTTAGTTGCTATAGAAACAAAGTTTAGGAATTTCATGTTTAAATTATCAGGAATAAAAATTGAACAAAGAGATCCCAACTGAGACTAAAGCATAGGCTTTGACTATCCAGTAAAGATATAATGCAGAATGAACAAGATCAAAAATAACACAGAATATTTGCTGGGGGTGGGGGGCAATACATGCTGCAATTTAAAGCAAAATCCTTAAGAGTTGTAAATACTGAATTGATTATGTTATCATTCCATTCAGGATATAAAAAACTATAAACATTCCAGGGAGAAAGGAAGTGCAAAGTCAATTGTGACATGCTCTTGAATAAAACTTGTTTAACATAAAAAAAATAAATCAATCCATATGAACACTGCTACTGCATCAACTCAGTGTGATCAATTCTTTTAGTAGGGAGAAGGTCAAAAGGGAGCCAGCAAAAACAAACAGAAGTAAAACTGTCTGCAGTTTTGAATGAGAGGAACACACCCGATTAAATGATAAGAGAAACAATGGACAACAGAATGCTAGCATTTAGTAACTCTTACTGTTCCCAGGCTTATCTAGAATATAATTCTTTTGAAACTTGACATTCCCATGAGAAAAACATTCTATTTAGCACGGTGCTGTTGTCCATGCACGTTTTTATTTTTTTTTTAAATGCATTGTATTGCCTTATATATTATATTATGAAAGTATATTGCAAGATTTATTATCCTACATGAAAATATCTGTATGGTAAATTAACACTAAAAAGTATAAACATTGCTGAGATTTTTGCAAAAAAATAGAACTGAAATTAGGAAAACACCTTCTCTTAAAGAAAAAAAAATCTACAGTAGTTAAAGAAAGGTTTTAAATATTCAGTAATTTACATCAGGGTAACAGAGATCCCTGAAATTAAAGACGCTGATAAGTTAATCTTGGCCAATGAAAATGAATGGACAATAATGGTTGTATGATTATTTAACATGGCACAGATATTATTTGATAAATTAAGCCACTGGCTTTAACATGGTCAATGTATCATGGACTTAATACACCAGATTCCAAGATCCCTTTTACATAAGGCCTTGTGTCATTATTGTGCAAATGTGCATACAGACAGAATACACTGGGACTGTGTATTAGACATATCTAGTTCCTACAATCGTCCATTGTACGGTTTAGCCTCCAGATCCTTTATCATCTCTGTTGCTCTTCTCTGCACTCTTTCTAGAGCCACAGCATCTCTTTTTTTGTATCACTTTGCATCATTTTGTATTTTGTACAACAAATGAGAGTTTTTACAATGAATTTGCATCCATTGCAATTTTAATCCTGTAGTTAACTTTAATGAAAAACCTTGGAACACAGTTTCAACTAACTAGTAAAATATTCAAAGGCTTGCCACCTGGGTATCATGTCTTCTGAACTACTTAGTTAGAATGAATCACTGCACATACCTGAAATATAAATGTATAAGGAAGACAATATAAAAGTAAAAGAATATTGATTATATGATGGGCTGGGTACATCAAGATCTTTATTAATGGCATAAAAAGTCTCAAAGAAGATAATAATATTTCCAGAGTAATTTAATTGATTTATAAGCCACCCAACTCCTATCAGACTCTGCAAAATGAAGTAACATTCTTTTTCAGCAATATTCTAGGAATTACTATAGTTCAGATCCCTTAATTAGGCTGAATTTGTCTTTACATGGTTGGCTATGATAACCTGTGTGATTAAGTCTGGAAAGAGTTAATCAGAAAAGAGACGTGTATTATTTCTTCAAAAGGAGGAGACTTATCTGCATCTTGGCTCGTTTTGAAAATCATTAACTCGTTTATTTGAGCATGACAAATAGCAGGATGGGGGGAAAGTAAGATTCAGCCAGCAACATAGAAACATAGAAACATAAACTACAGTTTTGATGTAATTATTTAGGAATGATCCTTGTAAAAGAAAAGTATAATAATATATCTAAATGTGCAATTTAAGATATTGAGATATTAAGAAGGTTAAGTCTTATGCTTAAAGAGGCTTGAAATGTGAAAACCCAATTTTATAATGTGTGGTGATTCTGCCCATGTGGTGTTTTGTCAGGTTTATCTAAATAAGAGAAGTACTTAGAAAAATTATCTTCTTTCAACTAGGTGCAAATTCTGAGGAAGAATGAAAAGTATTTTCTAAACATATAATAACTTGAAATATGCGTGACATATATGATTTGATCATCTAATTGAACTGGATGGTTTTAAACTAACTAAAATAGGATTTGAAGGTTGGGGATAAGAGAAAGGAAAAGGGCAAGAATGTGACCTCATTATTTATAGGGGGTAGTCTGTAGAATTTGTGTGTTTTTTTGTTTCTGCCTGTACTAAGTGTGTTTGGGGGGGGGGGGTCTCAAAGGAAACTTCTTTGTAACTTAAAATGGTAAGCAAGAAAGAAATCTTTTTTTTTCACCAAACAATATGTGGCAATTGTTTGATGGAAACAAAGAAACATTAAGAAATTAATTAATTATTCTTTTTTTAAATATTGTAACAATAGTAGCACTATACTCTAGTAAAAACAGTGGGATTTGTGCACAATCTGTGCCTGCTATTCTGAAAATTGTTAAAATACAGTCAGCAGCATTGTGTCAGAACAGAATTCTAAAAATGCTCTTAGCAATGTCCCTTGAAGGACATATTTTATCGAGAAGATATAAACAATGTTCATAAAGTGAACGCAAATGGAATCTCGGGCAAAGTAGGAAGGATAAACCAAGAGGTTGGCATAGTTCACGTGGGAAATGGTGTTTTGTCATTGGATTGAGAAGGCAAGGAAAACAGCTCTGCGCTATCAGTTTAGTTGGAATGGTCATGAGGCAGCAAGCTAAAAATTAGCTGCCCCCACAGAACACCTACTTTAAATAAAAGGTTCTGATAAGGTTGCTATCCAGAACAAAAGCTGTCATGAGATTTCACTTCAGAAATAATACATAGCCATGCACTTACGAAGGGGACAACTTTAGAGTACAATTGGGTAGCCCTTCCACTTATCACTTGTTTCATATTTTTCAATTTCAGCTCAGAAATGTGTGGAAAGCTGGGAAGAGATGAAGCAGAAGGCTAGGACAACTCCGGACAAAAGGACAAACCAGGAGACAGTACCAAGAGAGTACGAAAAGAACGCCAGCCAAAGATACAGGAAGACTTTGTTGCTCCGACAGGGCTGAACAAGAACAACATTTTTCCCTGAGAGCATTCAATATATAAACTTGGGTATGCAGCCTAGGTCTAGGACTTTGAATTTAAAAAAAAAAACCCTTGACTTCAGTTCTCTCGTCATCCCAGTATGCTGTTTAGCAATAGCACTCAGACTTTTATGCAGCTTCATTGTGCTTTACAGTTCTTTCCAAGCCCTTTACAGAGTCTACATATTGCCCCCAACAATTTGGGTCCTCATTTTGCCCACCTCGGAAGGATGAGTCAACCTTGAGCCGGTGGTGAGATTTGAACTGCCAAATTTCAGGCAGCCAGCAGGAAGTAGCCTGCAGTGCTGCACTCTAACCACTTTGCCACCGTGGCTCACAGTGGTCCTATACATTTTTGTTCCTAGACATTAAGTAATGTAAGCCAATACTTTTCAAAAAGCCATTGTCTACAACTTCAGGACTATAGCTTCAAATACTGTTGCTGTCAATCTAGTCCACAACCAGAAGCCCTTCCTCCCTGCTATTAACTCATAACTATCATATGGGATAAGCTAGCCACAATTCAAAATATGCTTATCACAATTCATCTATGTTCCTGCCTACTGTATACATTCCATCTTCATCCATAGATATGCTATGCTGAAATGATTAGATGGATCCCTTATAACAGTGTTTTTCAACCAGTGTGCCGTGGCACACTAGTGTGCCGCGAGACATGGTCAGGTGTGCCGCGAAGCTCAGCAAGAGAGAGAGAAAGAGAGAGAGAGAAAGAAAGCAAGACACGGAGAGAAAGAAAGCAAGAGAGAGAGAAAGAGAGAGAGAAAGAAAGCAAGAGAAAGAAAGTGAGAGAGAAAGAAAGCGAGAAAGAGAGAGAAAGAAAGAGAGAAAGAGAGGCAGGGAAGGAGGGAGAGATAGAAAGAGAGCAAAAAAGAGAGGAAGGAAGGAAGAAAGAAAGAGGGATGGACAGAGAAGGGAAGGAAGGAAGAGAGAGAAAGAGGGAGAGAAATAGAGCGAAAGGGAGGAAGAGAGAGATAGTTTTTTTGTCCAAACTTTTTTTAGCCCCCCCCCACTGCCCCCCCTCCCTGCTCAATGTGCCCCATAATTTTGTATATGTAAAAAATGTGCCGCAGCTCAAAAAAGGTTGAAAATCACTGCCTTATAAGATGCAGTCTTTGGAAAGGACTAACATGTTTCTCCTAAGCTATGATTCTTATTTCCACCTCTAAAAGGCCAAAATAACATTTACATCAAATAGATCAAAGCTATTTAAAAGAAAAAAATATCATATTAATTTATACTGAACTGACATACAGAAACAGTTTATAATTCTGTCATGGGAATGATCACACGGCTACTATAATTAGGATCACGTGTATCAGATTAAAATTTAGATTACTATTTCTCTAAGAGAGCAATGAGTATGGACTTGAAGAAACATTTTTGAGAAACATCTGAGTACTTCTTACTATAAAGCATACAGATGCCAGATAACTTTTAGTATTTAAGAATTAAGAACTAGACGAAAATATTTATTAGTTCCAGTGAACACACCTCTGTTCTTCCTAGTAGTGAATCATAATTTACCAAACTAGGAAGGTTCTATTTGAAGGGTTTATTTGCATCCTCTCTTTTCTTTAGGATTCCACTATCGTCTCTCCTAATCCTTGCCTTTTTTCTTTTCTCAAAGGCTCTGAACCAATTTACCCTCCAAAGGGTAAATTCAAAACTATTTCTGATCTGCAAAGTCCAAAGTATCTTCTGTGACTCTTGTTTCAATTATTTGAGCTGGCTTATTTCTTTATCTTCCTTGTAAAGAATTGAAGGGTTTTCCCCCCACTATCAATCCCTCTTATATAGCAACTTTCTTGATTTTCTTAAAAAACACTGTCCCTCCCTTCTGAACTGAAGCATGGCTATGTCAGCCGTACAAGATAGACCAGATCAGGAAACCAAGTCCATGGAAGATTAGAGCTATAGTTTAATTGAGAAAGAATATAGCACCAGAATCTTAGAAGACTGATTGTGCTTTACCTCTCATTCCTTTTACACCTCAATGCATCATGAGAGTTATCTCCAAATACAATCTTGTTCATCAGAACTTAAGGAATGTTTCAGCCTCAAGGTCATCTCTTGATATTGTATAGGATATTTGTTTTGCAATGTTTCCCCCCCCCCCAAAGGATTGCAACATCTTCATAAGTTGTTCTCGAGTAGGAGCACAAAAGTGCCAGAAACACTACAGGTCACAACTAAAACCTCTCCAGTTCTTAAAGCAGTAATAGCCATTGCTTATATTTTCTCTTGCTCTTTTTGCAGACTTTAAGGTAAAGGTAAAAGTTCCCCTTGCATATATGTGCTAGTCATTCCCGACTCAAGGAGGTGGTGCTCATCACCATTTCAAAGCCGAAGAGCCAGCATAGTCCAAAGAGGTCTCCGTGGTACCTTCCCAACAAAGGTGGTCTCCATTTTTCTACTTGCATTTTTAATGTGCTTTCGAACTGCTAGGTTGACAGAAGCTGGGACAAGTAACGAGAGCTCACTCCATTACGCAGACTTTAAGTTAGCTAAAACAGGCTGAATTATAAAGATAATTGTTAAGGTTCTTTCTACTGAACTCAAAGGCAACTCCCATTTGCTCACTCCTTATAGTGAGCAATTTTATTGCTCTACCAATACTGTAATATTACTAGACAGCATTGCAACTGTTTATCATTTGACATGAAGACAGAAGGTCTTATAATAATGTTAATTATTCAAGTAGTTCTTGAAAGAAAACTCAAGAAAAGCCTCATCTTTTTAAAGAATTAACATTAAAAATAAACAATTTAAATTTAATAATTTAATAATTTAATTTAACAAATTTTCTTTTAGCTGTCTTTTCTGTTTTAAATGGAATTGTATTTGTTTCTATACCCCAAACACTACAACCCTATGAATTCTTTAATGTAACTCAGGTCAAGAAACAGTCTCTACAAGAACTAATGATATTCTACTTTAGGATACAATAACAAAATCTTGAAAGCTGGCAGAATTTCTCTCTGTTCTCATGCAGAATCAACCTAGGGCTATTTTAAGTTTCTTTTTAGACAATATTTTCAATATTATTAAGGAATCATTTAAGCTGATGCAGAATTATGTCACAAATAGTTTATTTCCTATAAACTACCGTATGTGAAAACGTGAAAGAATTTCAACAAAATGGTAGCTGCAGTTTTTACAATAGTAGAAAAATACAATAACCTTACTGTATTTTAATATCTTCCAATGTAAAATGTAGCAGACTCTACAGCTGTTTTTAACAGTTTTAAAACTGACCTGCAGAATATACTATAAGTAAAAATATCCTAAGATGTCATTAAAATGAGCCATGGCGATGCAGTGGTTAGAATGCAGCATTGCAGGCTAATTTTACTGTCTGTAAATCGCTAGCAGTTCAGCAGTTTGATTCTCACTGGCTCAAGGTTGGTTCAGCCTTTTATCATTTCAAGGTTTGTAAAATGAAGATCCATATAGGTGGGGGCAACATGCTGACTCTATAAATCACTTAAAGAGGGCTGTAAAGCACTGTGAAGCCTTCTGTAAGTCTAAATGCTATTGATAACATTAATTTTGCCTTTGAAATTTTTAACTTATTTACCATTTTTTACTGATAGAGACAATATTTTGATTCCAGATATATAGGCTGCTAAAAACAAACATGGCAGGGGATTGAAATGATTGCAGGCATAACTGCTGAAAAGTATGGGTGCCTTTGAAGATTAGCCCTTTTCTGAAACTACTACTCTAAAAGTGTTGTAGTTAGCTCTGGCCCAGCTCCTGCCCCAAGGACTGTGGATGTGGGGGAGACATCCACATGCTGCAGGCCTGTTTTGCCCCCGGTGGAATCTGCTGATGAAGGCTCCTCTGACCAAGAAGACATGAGTGACAGGGAGGAGGAGAGTGTGGCAGAAAGCTCAGAAGGAGATCAATTACCTAGCTCCTCCTTGGATTCAGAACAAGAGTTAATGATACAGCCACACATGCAGAGAGCGATGCATAGGCAACATCAACTGAGAGATTATTATCAAAAAAAATGAGGCCACCTGTGGTTGGGTGGGGCTGTGGTAATTAGTGAGGCTGCTATAAATAGCAGCCTGTGGGTTTGGCCATTGTGGAGGATTATCTGATCGTTGTGTTTCGTGACTGCTTTACTGACTTTGACTTTTTGTGTGCTGATTTTCCCCCGCTTTGAAACTAAACCAGAGCAAAGTGTGTTTCACTTTGTGAAAGAAGAAGGACTGTGAATTGCCTCACAGTTGCAAGCTAAGTATCACAGAACTGATAAGGGACTTGTACAAATTACCAGTTAGTTCGGAGACCAGTGCTCTTTGCTATACCAAAAGAGGGCTTGGTTTAAGTGAATTTTCATTATAAAGAACATTGTTTTGAATTTTCAAACGTGTGTGTCTGAAATTTGTACCTGTGAATTTTTGGGAGGAGTCTACCAGAGAGCCCGACAGAACAAAAAGAAAAGGACTTTTCTTTTCTTCTCTGCTAATTATTTCTTCTCATCTCATCTCTCACTTTATTCTTCCTGTCCTTTCCTATTTGTATCTATTTTCTCCCTCACCTCATTCCATTCAGTTTTCTTTCTTTTTGTTTTGCTATATCTGCTATTTTGGGGACATAATAGTTGATATGTGGGAAGAGGTGATCATTTAATTTTATGAATGAAGTATTTAATTTTACATAGATTTTTTAAAGTTGTGGTTTTATTGTATCTTTTGTTATTGTTGCTGTTCTGCTCTGCCATTTTGGAATATGGCTTCTGGCCAATAACTGCCTGCCTGCCTATCAGCTGCTTACAAATACTGGGAGGAGAAAAGCTGTAGGACTGGTTTCAGCTGAAGCTGGCAAACCTAGGATGACAAGCTTGGAACGCCACAGGATTTCTCTATATATTCTGCATTATCTTTGAAATGAGCCACCTTTACATTCTGGCTCATCTTGCTATTGGGTAAATATGGTAAAATTTTCAGAAAGAAGTGTAGTAATCTATGAGGTTCATATTTTTCATTGTTATCTACTTTTCAAGAAATACAAATATAACTGTCTATTTGAAGGCAGTTAAAAGTCACAGCACTTACTAAGTCTCTGTGAAGCACCCAGTTTGCATGGAGATAATGGATTCCATCAAGAATCTGATAAAGTAGTGATTTGACCATAGATCTTGGCAGTTGCATGGGTTTTTTGTTTGCTTTTGAGGCACGGTGAAACTTGATAATATGCTGGAAACAAAAAAAGAACACAAACATGAAAGCATCATGTTAAAAAAACCCACAAAATAATTGCAAAAAAATGATTTTTTTTTTTTAAATTGGAATTAAGTATGAAATTTTTATATTTAACATTAAAGAAAATGTAATAATGAAATATCACATTAATTTCCTCAGCTTAAAAGTACATGGACTGAAAAAGGGTTTTTTTTCCTACAAAGTTGCTCTTCCCTGACATTTTCACAAAATTATCTTATAGATCTAAAATCATTTTGGGATAATTTCTAAAGACTTAAACGCTCTGAAATATTGTCTGGACTGCATATGGAACAAATTTCAGATATACAACAAATTTGCCTGTTGGCTTTGCTTACCTTACCTTTATCTTGATGATAAAGCGATACAGAGTAGGGTTTTTTTTTGAATATTTATCAGTAATTGCACTAAGAAAGGAAATTTCAAAGTGTTGGTTATGACCTATAAAGCCCTTCATGGCATTGGACCATAATATCTCCGGGACCGCCTTCTGCCGCACGAATCCCAGCAACCGGTTAAGTCCCACAGAGTTGGCCTTCTCCGGGTCCCGTCGACTAAGCAATGTCGTTTGGCGGGACCCAGGAGAAGAGCCTTCTCTGTGGCGGCCCCGATCCTCTGGAACCAGCTCCCCCCAGATATCAGAGTTGCCCCCACCCTCCTTGCCTTTCGCAAGCTCCTTAAAACCCACCTCTGTCATCAGGCATGGGGGAATTGAAATTTCCCTTCCCCCTAGGCTTATAGAATTTATACATGGTATGCTAGTATGTATGAATGGTTATTTAAATTGGGTTTTTTAAGATTATTTTTAAGATTAGATTTGTTTATATTGTCTTTTTATATTGTTGTTAGCCGCCCCAAGTCTTCGGAGAGGGGCGGCATACAAATCTAATAAATACAAATACAAATACAAATTGACACTAAAGCAAAATGAAAACAAGAGCAATGAAGTCCGTAGGGGCCTAAATGCCTAAATTTTCCTTTGTTTTGAACTTCTCAAGCTACTGCTCACTAGGCATGTTAGATGACAATTTCTAGGATTCCCATTCAGTGTGGTCTGAAAGTTGGGGAAGGCTTCTAGGCTTTTGACTGATCTTGTATTCAAAATCCATTTCAAACAGAGGACATCCTTTTCAGATCAGAAACGGGCTCTCCAGAGTATAAAAAGAATAGTGCATATTTCTTCTAGATATATGATATCTATCTATATCTATCTATATCTATCTATCTATCTATCTATCTATCTATCTATCTATCTATATATATCTATATATATATATATATATATATATTGTTCTGAGTTCGGGTTTTGCCCTGTGTAATATTACACAGGGCAAAACCTGAACTCAGAACAATCTACATACATATACCCGTGAAAATCTACGAATATATATATATATATATATATATATATATATATATATATATATATATATATATATAATGTATGTTGGCAGTACATCAATACTAACAGAAAATTTGAATTTAAGATGATCCATACATTATAATATAGTGAACTAGAACAATATTTCCTATGCAAAAACTGAACAAGGAAACATTGGGTAATAAGATGCAATCTCTTTACTCTTCTGTAGATACAGGCAGGATTCTATAAATTTCTATAAATTTATTTCAAATTCTAATAGATGGTTGGATTAGATGGTTCCATTAGAAGAAAATATATGTAGCTCAAGGATGAATGATGTAGTTCTGGTGCTCTCTGAGCTTGGATGTTTGCTTGCACTGTGGCAGAATGCCCGAAACTATACAAGCCCGACATCACTTGGTCCAACTGTGTAATTACGAGAAATCCCAACAAGAAACATAGCCAAAGAATTTACAAAAGAGTTCCATCGACTCCCCCACTACAGTGCCAGTAAACACCTAAAGTAGAAGATGAAATTATGGTTTCATTCAATGTCCCAGCATTCTTAACATCCATAAATCCAGAATCAGTGAAAGAATCCATGGCAGATGTATAACACAACATACCCAACCTAGCCAAATATACTAAGATTGAAATTCCAGAATCATGGACTTCATCAACCTTTGCTTACTATCTACTTTCAGTTTGATAAACTAATATGCCATTGCCAACAAATCTGAGAAACACCCATGGGGTCACCACTACAATTCAGTGTCAAACCCTGCACTCGGTTGAACTGATGGTGTTACCAACTGGTAGTTAGGAAGTTAAACATTTGCATGCAAACAACCAAACTGAAAGAACATCAAGGGCACCACAACTACTATTCATGATAAATGTAATGCATTTATTAAAACTGTCAAAGAAAGGGATGGGAAAATGTATATGAAAGTGTGAATGGGTTATTTATTTATTTATTTATTTATTTGATTGTTTGATTGTTTGTTTGTTTATTTTTCTATGCCACCCTTCTCAACTGACTCAGGGAGGGCAATGAAAAGAAAAATGTCAATTTGGGGCTAATTTTCAAATTATAGTTAGCAAAAAGTCAGAATTACATTTGCACCAGATCTAAATAAATCCAGGGGGAAAGTGTGGCTTGAGATTTCAGGTACTAAATATCATTCTTAAGGACTGAGGTGAAGAAACACAAGTTATTCACAATACAGAGTCTTTAAAGAAAAGGAATCCAAAGAACTCCAACCTATAACTTCCATAAAAATAATGTTGAAAAGTAAAATTATTTCAATTATTGCTTCCCACATAAATTGATAATTCAGCACATACAAAAGAGCCCCATGGATTAATAATGAATTAAAGGCAAAACAAGTATTGTTCGTCTTGCTGACAGATCAACAGAAAAACAAATGGCAGTACTGCAAATGCTCATTGTTCTTGCTTACTTTTTTCTCCAATTAAATTGGCATGTAACCATAATAAAAGTAGAAAAAGGTCAATGCACAACAACATCCTTCCAACACATGAATATTTACCTAGCAAAAAAACATTCATTAAAATATTATCGATATAGATATCCAGAAATTAAGAGAATGCTTGTCCCTAAAACAAATTCAGTATAATAAAATTGATGGGTATTACAACATCAATTATCAACTGTTACATTTTTATTCAATACCTTCATCCACAAAATATACCCTTTGCTGTTTTGTCATTAGTCTTACTCCCAATCTAGGAGACACAATGGTGGTAGGCAATCTGCCCAAAATTTATGCAACATTATAACTCTCTTCTCAGCTCCAAATTGGGAAGGAAAACTGGGGATGGCAGAGTTAATATGTGAAAGATACGAAGATGCTCCGACTGATTTCTCAATACATAACTAATTAAATTCCCAACTCTCATTCAGGAAAGAGTTTTCTGGAGAATGATAAATATCAATCCATCAATCTTAATGGCTACCTAGGGAGATTATCTTTGGGGACAGAATTTGGTCCTGCAAATTCTGGGTTAGGTTCACCCTGACAATAAATTAGTTAACATTTTAATCTGTATATTATAAGAGGAAAAATATGAAATAAGAAAGTATGCCGGTTCCAAGGCAAATCAATGACTTCTGATGACTTGTTCAAGATTTAAATTGGGGGTCTACTGCCTCAACCCCTGCCCCACTTTTTACCAGCTATACCATGCTGGCTCTCAGTATGAAGTACAGTGATACCTCGTCTTACAAACGCCTCATCATACAAACGTTTCCAGATACAAACCCGGACTTTAAGATTTTTTTTTGCCTCTTCTTACAAACTATTTTCACCTTACAAACCACCGCCACCACTGGGATGCCCCACCTCCGGACTTCCGTTGCCAGCAAAGCACTCGTTTAAATGGGCATTTCGCTGGCAACGGAAGTTTGGAGGTGGGGTTTCCCAGCAAGGGGAGCCTCAGTGAAATCGCAGCAACGCAAAAACACAGAGGTCCAGGGGTGGGGTTTCGAGGACTTTGGTGTTTTTGCAATGCTGCGATTTCACTGATGCTCCCTTCTCTGGGAAATGTGCACCTCTGGACTTCCATTGCCAGCAAAGCGCCCATTTTTGTGATGCTGGGATTCCTCTGTTGGGATTCCCCTGCAGCATCGCAAAAACACAGAAGTCTGGAGGTGGGGTTTCCCATGGAGGGGAGCCACAGGGGAATCCCAGCAGCGCAAAAACGGGCGCTTCGGCTGGCAAAAGGGGTGAATTTTGGGCTTGCACGCATTAATCACTTTTCCATTGATTCCTATGGGAAACATTGTTTCGTCTTACAAACTTTTCACCTTAAGAACCTCGTCCCGGAACGAATTAAGTTTGTAAGATGAGGTATCACTGTATATAAAAAAAATAATCACCCTACCATCCTCTCTGTCCTATAAAGTTTAAATGCTCTCTCTCTATATATATATTAGAATGAAGCATATAAACTAGTAGAACACAGAGAATTTTATGGTGTTAATAAAAGACATATGTTCCTAAGCATGTGGATTTCAACACTGGTTTTTATTTATTTTTTTTGAAGGAGGAGAGCTTTACATACATTGACTGGGAAGCTGTTCCAAGTGTAAGAGGCAGCATGGAAAGAGACAAAGTTGGGAGTGAGCAAAAAATACAATGGGGAAATATGGAGTGATGCTTAGGATAACTGAGAGGAGGAGTTATTCAGACCAAGAGGGATATTAATTTGGGCTATCATCACCAAATGCCAGAAAATAACATCAAACAGTTTTCAACTCTGTACAGCAAGAAAAAAAAAACGTTGCATGGGTTCAAAATCCAGCAGTTATCTCCAGGACAACATTTTCTTCGTGTTTCATTTTGCTTAAAGTTCTTCACTAGCCCCAAGTTATCATTAAAAAAAAATCTCTTGCTTACAGAGGTACATGATTACTCAATGTTAAACCGGTATGACTGCTTTCTACACTTTATTGAAAGAGAGGGAGGAGGGGGAGAGAGAGAGAGAGAGAGAAATGTTTGGAGGGTAATAATGTTGCTGACTTCTAGGTTTCAAGAGATGATTAATTGTCCCTGTGCAAAAACAAAAGAAGAAAAATTGCACTAGGGAAAGTAAAGGGTTGTGGAAGTGACCAATTTATATTTACTCCATTGAATGAGAGCACTTAATATAGAACATTCCAAGAATCAAACAGGCAAGGTCAATCATGTGGCTACTTGTCAGCCAAGTGGGAGAAAAACATTTGAGTGGGAACAGCATATGTCCTGTTCATCTGGTTTGTGTTGTCTAACAACTAAAATTGCATGGGAACATACCATGCAGTAAATGGCTCCCTGAACAATGCAGGTAAATGTGAAGTGGTCATTAATCTAACAACTGGATATATCTATATCTATATATATTTATATCCCTATCCCTATCCCTATCCCTATCCCTATCCCTATCCCTATCCCTATCCCTATCCCTATCCCTATCCCTATCTATCTATCTATCTATCTATCTATCTATCTATCTATCTATCTATCTATCTATCTATATCTCCAGTTGTTAGATTAATGACCACTTCACATTTACCTGCATTGTTCAGCCTGATGATGGTGAATGTGATTTCACTGAAACGCCGCATAGACACTCAAAATATTACACGGGGTAAAACCCGAACTCAGAACAATCTACATACATATACCCGTGAAAATCTACGAAAACATATATATATTTATATATATATATATATAAAACATTTTAATGAGTTGCATGCTTTATTTCAAGAACACTAGAAAATGAACGGGGAAAAAACATTCAGAGTACAGACACATGCAAATATTGATAGCATTTATATGAAATGATATAGCCTAGGAATTTGTGATAATGATTATGTATTGCATGTATCGAGACACTAGAAGCTAGGGAGCATATTAGGAAGAATGTACACTTTGCATTATGACTTTACAACAATCAACAAGAAAGAGTGCCCCTTCAAAACTATTGTTAGATGGTTCTTTTTCAAAGCATGCAGTATTCAGGTGGCAAGAACTGCAAACTGGATTATTAAACATGCTTCCTATTATAGCAGCAATGCATTCTTCTACAGCTCCTTTTAAAAGCAAACAACTGAAACACAGATATAAAGTTTTGTGCAGATGAAATGAAGCTGTTCATAATGAAACCATGGTACTTTTGAGCTATGAAGTGTGCATTGACTCTTGATGTAATTAACTTTGATGGAGAAAGCTTCCAGAGTGGGTGCAAGTTAGTAAAACTACAAGAACAAGACTCTCCAATTAAGTTATATGGCGCATGCAATAGCATGAAATCTCTTGACTTTATATTATTGTGATCCAAGTTTCTCTTTGGTGGGAACAGTTTATACACATAATTTTCTTGACGGTAAACTATTAGTCATGGGTTTCATGAGTTTTCATCACACCATTTAAGCAATACAGTAATTTGTCTCTAGCAAATCTAACTTTCATGTTAATTTAATATTCATTAAGTACTGTATAGCTTGAACTGATCTGGCAAAAAGAGAAGAGGAATATTTCGCCCCCAAACCTATCGCAACATGCACAACATGCAAATATTTCATTTCATATTAAATGTAATACTTCAAAAACATTACACTAATTGCACATATAAAATTCTAGCTTGCAATCAGGAACTGAATGAGTTCTTTCTTATATTGATCTTCAAGCCCATCTTTAAGTTATACTGCAGCATGTAGCGCAGAGCTTTTAAAACTTTTAATTCTAAAGCACTTTCTGAGACCAAACTGAAAGATAAATGGGACATCTGCCTAACATTTTGGTTTCTTCATAAAAGAGCTATTGGGCTTCCCAAATTGGATTGCAGATCAGATGTATTGCAGTGAGAGACAATGTCAGTTTCTCCCTCTACGTGAAATTTGCTCCTCTCAGGAAAAACACAGGAACACAATACAATCACATGGGAATCTTTTAAATAGAAGGAAAAATTAATTATTTGTAATCACTATCTAAAACAGTGATTTTCAACCATTTTTGAGCCGCGGCACATTTTTTACATTTACGAAACCCTGGGGCACATTGAGCGGGGGGGGGGGGGAGGCGGCTAAAAAAAGTTTGGACAAAAAAATTCTCTCTCTCTCTTTCTCCCCTTCACTCTATTTCTTTCTCCCTCCCTCTTTCTCCCTTCCTTCCTCTTTCTTTCTCTCTCTCTCCATCCCTCTTTCTTTCTCTTCCTTCCTTCCTCTCTTTTTTGCTCTTTCTCTCTCCCTCCCTACCTCCCTCTATGTCTTTCTCTCTCTCTCCTTCTCTCCCTCTTTCTCTCTCTCTCTTGCTTTCTTTCTCTCTCTTGCTCTCTCTCTTTCTCTCTCTCTTTCTCGTTTTCTCTCTCTATTGCTTTCTTTCTCTCTCTCTTGTTCTCTCTCTCTCTCTCTCTTTCTCTCTCTTGCTTTCTTTCTTTCTCTCTCTCTTGCTTTCTCTCTCTCTTCCTTTCTTTCTCTCTCTCTTGTTCTCTTTCTCTCTCTCTCTCTCTCTCGCTCTTTCTCTCTCTTGCTTGCTTTCTTTCTCTCTTGCTTTCTTTCTCTCTTTCTCTCTCTCTTACTTTCTTTCTCTCTGAGCTTCGCGGCACACCTGACCATGTCTCGCGGCACACTGGTTGAAAAACACTGATCTAAAACATATCAATATAACTTCCTGTAGCAAAAAGTCCTGACATAGTTTACAAGTCCACTACAAACAATCCACTGGAAAAGAAATATCAGTGGCTGGGAGAAGATGGTGCGTGGGAAAGGCTAGCACCAAATGTTTTACAAGAGACTTAAAGGATATTAGTCATGGCTGGAGTCTTTAATGTATACACCAGTTCAATTGAAGAAAATTCAAAATTTATGAAAAGAACTGTGAGCTTCATTTAGTTCTGATAAGTAAAATAAATTCCTAATGTCACTGCAATTAAAATCTGAATGTATGTGCGTATTTCTCCCCATCAGACAAAAGAAGACTTGTCTACACACACAGACACGATCCATGTCACACAGATCTGTGTGACACATGCAGATCCTTACAGTGTTCTAGTCTATGAGCATATATAATATTACCTTTCATTAATTAGCTCTCTTTTATATCTGTGGAAACCTATAAACTCCATGTTATAATGATACAATTGGCCTACAACTCTTAACAACTGAGTTAAGGAAAGAAATGACGTATTGAATTTCCAAAATATTTTTTTTAGAAAAAATTGACATTGATGTTTGGCAAGGAGAACAGAAAACACTTTTTTTCATTCTTAAATCCTGTGGGAAAATGAAATTGAGAACAGTTCTAGTGCCACACTTCTACAACTTTTCCATACAGATGCATGGATTTCATCGTGGTTCTTCTTTCCTAACATGCTTTGTGTAGCTATATAAAAATAACACGTGAGATTGGGCAAAGGTTTCAAATCCATTCTGACTGCAGTTACTTCCATTAAAACATAGCATAATTATAGTAAAAAGTGAAAAGGAACTTCAGAACTTACCCATAAATCATGTTCAGCATAATCAAACAGCAGCCACACCTTTCTATCACTATGAGAAAGGAAAACCTTCTGTAATGCAATCACATTAGGGTGCTTCAGTTCTCTCAAAAGCTGCAAGTAAAGAGACAAATAACATAAATCTTTCTATACAGTACCAATAAACAAAATACTTTAATTAGTGAAAGAGGTGTCCATAAAATTATTCTGTTTGATTCCAACAACTCTGGAATAATCTGTGCATAAAAGGAGGAAAGTAAAAAGCTTGTTTTTCCATTTAGTAGTAAACAATATTTTTAAAAAGTCAATTGCTTTACTTGGATGCAAGTTTTGCTCCCTGTGCAAAAAACATACAGACCTATTTTATTCAGAAAATGCTCCCATTGACAAGGAAAACTAGGATCCTTAGTTTATCAAAAGCCTTCCATGGAAGAACTGTTTAATATATAATTAAACAGAACAATTTGCCGAGATCTATCAAAATTATCTATGGGAAGAAGAGAAATATGAAATCTTTGCTGCTCTTTTTATCCCATTCTTATTTCCTTTTTAAATGTATGTTCAATAGTGTAGGATTATAAAAACTCTCTTATTCATCACCTGGTCATTTTCACCTATGTTCGTGTAAAGTAATCATGAAAAACTGTACTGCTTTAACATTATATAGAGCGCTGGTGAGACCACATTTGGAATACTGTGTTCAGTTCTGGAGACCTCACCTACAAAAAGATATTGACAAAATTGAACGGGTCCAAAGACGGGCTACAAGAATGGTGGAAGGTCTTAAGCATAAAACGTATCAGGAAAGACTTAATGAACTCAATCTGTATAGTCTGGAGGACAGAAGGAAAAGGGGGGACATGATCGAAACATTTAAATATATTAAAGGGTTAAATAAGATCCAGGAGGGAAGTATTTTTAATAGGAAAGTGAACACAAGAACAAGGGGACACAATCTGGAGTTAGTTGGGGGAAAGATCAAAAGCAACATGAGAAAATATTATTTTACTGAAAGAGTAGTAGATCCTTGGAACAAACTTCCAGCAGACGTGGTAGATAAATCCACAGTAACTGAATTTAAAAATGCCTGGGATAAACATATATCCATCCTAAGATAAATTACAGAAAATAGTATAAGGGCAGACTAGATGGACCATGAGGTCTTTTTCTGCCGTCAGACTTCTATGTTTCTATTTACATGTATCTAGTAGTTAAAATATGTTGTATCAAAAATATACTGCTTGGGACAACAAGCTAGGCTCTACCCAAAGTTATGATGAGATTCAAGTGGCTAGGCTAGAGCAAGAGATAGGATAATCTTTTAATAGCTCCCAGTTATATAAGTTATGAGAGTTGGCCTTTTTGAGTATTCTATGGATAAAAACATGGGAAAGTGGTTACAGCCTAAATCAAGAGTATCAAACTTGCAGCCCATGGGCTAGGTGCACCACGTGCTGGCCACACCCATGTCCAGTTTAGCAAAGGGAGAAAAAGTCATGATATTTTTATTTATTTATTTATTTTGTCCAATACACAGTACATATTGAAGAGGATAGACATGAAGTATTATATATAAAGAAAATATATAAAAGTAGAGGAGAAGATATATGAAAGGAAGAAAAGATATATGATATATGCGATAAGGAGAGACAATTGGACAGGGGACGAAAGGCAGGCTAGTGCACTTATGTACGCCCCTTACTGACCTCTTAGGAATCTGGAGAGGTCAATCGTGGATAGTCTAAGGGAGAAATGTTGGGGGTTAGGGGTTGACACTACTGAGTCCGGTAATGAGTACCACGCTTCGACAACTCGATTGCTAAAGTCAAATTTTTTACAGTCAAGCTTGGAGCGATTAATATTAAGTTTGAATTTGTTGCGTGCTCTTGTGTTGTTGCAGTTGAAGCTGAAGTAGTCATTGACAGGCAGGACGTTGCAGCATATGATTTTGTGGGCAATGCTTAGATCGTGTTTTAGGCGTCGTAGTTCTAAGCTTTCTAGATCTAGAATGATATGTCACATGACGAGCAGAGTTGACATTGGCATAAATTGTAAAATGGGAGGCATATTATTCCTGGTGTGTTGCTTTCCTCAAGCCTTGAGATTTGATGGGGGAGGGGGAATAAAATGTATGTAGGGAGGGATTATAAACCAAAATTATAGTTGTTAAGTGAATTACTGCAGCTCTTATGTGAATCTGGCTTCTCCCATCGGGTTTCTTTGTCAGAAGCCAGCTGTGAGTACCCCGTGATAGTGCAACTATCATAAATATATGCTAGTTGTCAAGTGTGCAAATTTTGATCACACGACTATGGGGATGTTACAATACTTGTAAGCAACAAAACCAGTCATAAGTCACTTTTTAAAATGCCACTGTAATTTGAAACAGCCGCTAAACAAATGCAAGTCGGGGGATTATCTGTATATAATTTTATTACAGTGAATCAATCTAGGTTTCTTAACTGAAATGTGAAAGGTTTTTTTTATATGTGTAACTTTCATAAATGATTCAGATATTTTATTTTTCAAGAAATATCCTGTACTCGTTTATATTTTGTATTTTCTTCCCTTCAGTAGAAATGAGCATGAAAATTGAAGTAATATTTCAACATGAAATGTAAAACTGTCTCCATAATATTTGTTTCAGGTTTCAGACTACAGTACTATAACCAAGCTTTAAATATTTGGAATGCCAAATGAACAAATTAAATAAGCAGCCTGTTTTTTGCTCCACTGATTATTAAGAACACAGTATCATAAAGCAAATTATATATGTCATTAAAATAATGAAAATTAGTCTTAAAATACATTATACTCTATACTTGACAAGGTCAAGTGTTAACTTCAAAAAGGTTACTTTTCAACTAGTCATTTCACAATAATTTTCTCTTTCTTTTATTAAGTTACTATTTAAAGCAAGTAATTGGATTCAACATTTTGAAGTACAACACTTGATGAAAAACTATCCTTTTCATTGATGCACTAAAAGGATTTTGAATCCCTTTAATACATGAATCTTCTAAAATTACCAAATGCTAAAATAAACTGCAAAATCTTATATACTAGGTATGCCATTATAAGTATTTATTTATTTATTTATTTTATGCCGCCCTTCTCCTTAGACTCAGGGTGGCTTACAACATGTTAGCAATAGCCCTTTTAAACAGAGCCAGCATATTGCCCCCACAATCCGGGTCGTCACTTTACCCACCTCGGAAGGATGGAAGGTTGTGTCAACCTTGAGCCGATGATGAGATTTGAACCGCTGACCTGCAGATCTACAGTCAGCTTTAGTGGCCTGCAGTACAGCACTCTACCTGCTGCACCACCGTGTCTGTTTCCATAATCGTTGGATGTAAACCTTTGAGAGTATCTTTGTAACAGAATTTCCACATAATTTACAATAGAAATGTATTGCTGTGAAAGTTCATGAATAATTTGCAATAACAAAAAATACAGCAGTGAAGCAGCAGATTCTCATATAAGGGGAAACTATATATATAGAGAGAATAAATCTTTGTCATAGAAGTATTAAAAATCTCAGAGTTTTATCTATTTGACATAGATTTGTAGTTGGTTAATAGCCAGAAGCTATTTTTAAATCAGAGAAATTGTAACTACATTTTGCTTTTTAGGTTATTGATTTTGCTGGGGTATTAAAAGGGAATGAAAAGCAAAGATTAAAGATAGACCCTCTTTGAATATAACAGTGATAACAATTATTTTATTTATTTTGTTACTTACAAAATTAAAATACATAAATGCCTGCATATTAAGTAAATTATTATATTGATCTTTTATTTTATGGCCTTGTTTAAATCCCATAACCCTTCTCTACAATAAGAACCGTCAGCGGTTCAAATCTCATCTCCGACTCAAGGTTGACACAGCCTTCCATCCTTCCGAGATGGGTAAAATGAGGACCCGGATTGTGGGGGCAATATGCTGGCTCTGTTTAAAAGGGCTATTGCTAACATGTTGTAAGCTGCCCTGAGTCTAAGGAGAAGGGCGGCATAAATAATCGAATAAATAAATAAATCTGCTTGTGGGAATCTTGTGTTGGCTTCAATCTTACTATGCTAGTCACCAAGTCACAAAGCATAGTGCAAAGGAAAATGAGCTGCTGCAAGCAGCTTCACTTCCATTTCACCTAGGCAACTCTTAGAAGCAAAATCCAGATGATATAACAGAGTCTGGGGAGGAAAGGCCATTTCCACCTGCCTAGTTAACTTAATGACACAGAGAGATGCACAATTTTAACAGCAGAAAAACTTGCAGAGGGATAATCTGGGAAACAACTTTGCTAACTTCCTCTCCTGGAATATGGAAATACAATAGACACTTTATAAGATTTGTAAAAATGTAGTTAAAATGTACCTAGCAATCGATGCAGCTTCTAAAAACCTAATTTGTAGGTGTCTAAAGAGATGAACGATTTATCCCAAAATCATATGTACTCTTTTCACAGCTTTGTTTTTGAGGTTATTGGAGGTACAAGACTATTTTGTAAAACCACTAATTACTGCCATTCTTTTCTAAAAAAAAACCCTTGGATATTAAGGATGCTAAGTTATGCAGTTGCATATCTAGCTGTCAAACCAGAATCTCAATATCAGAATTAATAAGACAAATTGTCCTACCGATTAAGAATAGCTATCCACTGCCAAGAGGAGCAAACAATATTTAGGATTTGAAACTCACAGACTATATAATAAAAAATTGGTTTTTATTTCTTTGTGTATTGTTTCTGAGAGAAGGCTCTTTTGGCCACAATTGCTCATGTCACGTAACACCCTCATTTGGTAATAAGCATTTTGAAAAGCAATTGTTCTATAAATAATTTCACTTTTGAAAACATTCTGGCACTGCTAAACAGCATTCTTCTTAAACAAAAGCATTGCAAGTGATTTTTTAAAAAGGATTATACTATGCCTAAAATAAAGGAAATGAAACAATTAGCATTGTGTCTTTTATTCTATGTAGTCTCAGAAAGATTAGAAATAAGTTTCTAACAACCTCTATTGATATAGATGGATGGTGCAGTTATATATCATATCCCCAAATAATGTATTTCTAGTCCAAAGATTAATTCAATTCAATTCAATTCAATTTATTGGATTTATATGCCGCCCCTCTCCGAAAACTCGGGGCGGCTAACAACAGTCATGAACAATATACATGAACAATATACAGTAAAAATCCAATACTAAAAACTAACTTAAAACTCCTTAATGTATAAAACCAGCATACGTACAAACATACCATACATACAGTTGTATCAGCCTAGGGGGAGAAGAAGTCTTAATTCCCCCATGCCTGGCGGCAGAGGTGGGTTTTGAGTAGCTTACGAAAGGCAAGGAGGGTAGGGGCAGTTCTAATCTCTGGGGGGAGTTGGTTCCAGAGGGCCGGGGCCACCACAGAGAAGGCTCTTCTCCTGGGTCCCGCCAAGTGGCATTGTTTCGTTGACGGGACCCGGAGAAGACCCACTCTGTGGGACCTAACTGGCCGCTGGGATTCGTGCGGCAGAAGGCGGTCTCGGAGATATTCTGGTCCGATGCCATGAAGGGCTTTAAAGGTCATAACCAACACTTTGAATTGTGACCGGAAACTGATCGGCAACCAATGCAGACTGCGGAATGTTGGTGTGACATGGGCATATTTAGGAAAGCCCATGATTGCTCTCGCAGCTGCATTCTGCACGCTGAAGTTTCCGAACACTTTTCAAAGGTAGCCCCATGTAGAGAGCGTTACAGTAGTCGAACCTCGAGGTGATGAGGGCATGAGTGACTGTGAGCAGTGACTCCCGGTCCAAATACATCATGTATTCCTAGATTAATACTTATAGGGCAGCATAAACATTTAATTAATTAATTAATTAATAAAGTCAACATTTAGATTAGATTATATTTATTGGATTTATATGCCGCCCCTCTCCACAGACTCGGGGCGGCTTACAACAATGGCAAAAACAGTACATAGTAACAAATCTAATATTTAGCAATCTAAATTACAATTTTAACTTAAAAAGTCCATAAAAGCAACCCCAATATATATAAAAAAACAAGCACACAATCAATCATAGACCAAAACTACATGGGCAAGGGGGAGATGTTTCAATTCCCCCAATTTGTTTGTTGCTAAATTGAATCCATGTACTGTATTTGGATGCACAAGATATAATGAACATGTGTGAAAGTTTAAGGAGTAAGAATTCTAAGCAACATTTCACATTGATACATTTTTCTACTCTAGCTAAAGCACTAGTCTAGTCTACAAAAGTTAATGGCCAGAAGTTGTGCTTTCTCAACAAGAGATGGTTTATTTTATCTCATATGGAACTACCACCAAACATGCCCTATCTAGGAAGGCATTTCAGGGGGATGCCCCCTTTTAACAAAATCAAATAAATAACCATTCCCAAACACCAAGGTTTTAATTCTTTATGACCAATGATTATCCACTAGTGGAGAAGGTCTCCTCACTGCTGCGTTATACTGTGCCTTCTTTTAGGGTATATGGCCCATTTCAAAACTCCCAAATTGGTTAAATACTCAGGCAATTTTGATTTTAGGCATTTGACAGTTATTTCAGACTACTGCAATGCATTTCCTTGAATATAGAAAAAAAAAAGTTACATTATTTGCAAAGCTCAAGATTCCCTAATCACCTTGACCACATCTTGGTATTATATTTTCATTTTATTTTGCCTGGAACAGAAACTGTTTACTTACTTTCTTATTTTTCAGAATTCAGGTCAGGGATCCTAATAAAAAGCTTCTACCAGCCTCAGCATTTACAATTCTCACTAAAAGTTAAAATAACCAACTTTTTAAATATTTGAGGAAAATTAAAGCAGAAAAGTCAGTTATCTTGGTGTAGTAATTAAGAGGACGCCTTTAAAAACCAGGAAACTAAGAATTCTGGTCCTGTCTTAGGCATGAAGCCAGCTGGGTAATAATAATAATAGTAATAATTTATTAGATTTGTATGCCGCCCACTCCGAAGATATTGGGTCAGTCAGTCTCTCCACCTTAGGAAGAAAGCAATGGCAAACCATTTCTGAAATCTTGCCAAGAAAACTACACTAACTAGTCCACGCAATCATCAGGAATCAACAATAGTCTGGATACACACACACACAATTTTAGGATTCCATCTTCATTATATTTTCAACTGAAGCCTAAGAAGTTATTTGACACAAATAAAAGGGTCTCTTTACTTAATCTGCAAACCACTTGTTTGTTATACTTACAATTCAAAAAATTTACACATTATAAGGTGTAAAAGTCTCTCTCTGTGTGTACACATACACTTTTCTTAGAGCCAATAACTGTGATTTCTCAAGTGACAATGAATTCACATAAATGATATTTTCTTTATGCAGAAATTATCTGGAACCTTCCAGAGCTTGGGAAGCTTGATGGGACCTCACTACATTCTACATTGTCCTAAGACAGAGCACCCGGTCACCCATTAGTTCCCAGAATAACCACAACAGTATACAAACCAGTCACTACATGACACTAAACTGAGAACAGGAAGGGGATAGTAGTTGAATTCAAAAACCACTTGAACAATCATAACAATAGGCACATAGCTAATTCCTCATTATAGTAGTGGCAGCTCTACAAGGTAGACCAGATGGAGAAATTAAATCCATACCAGACATGACTACTTTTATTGTAGCAGTTATAGTAACAAAATCTTGCATATCTGACAGTTGAACTAGGAAGGATCTTGTCTGAGAAGCTTACTCAAGTTAGCTTCTTGATCTGGCTCTTCTTATCTCATGCTAGCAGCATTTCCTTTTGTCCTTCAAAACTCCCTATTCCTTCCACAAGTAGTTATCAATATAAACTGGTCTACCCGAGATGTGATCCATTCTTAAACACTCAAACAGCCCTGACTACTGATAATAATCCAAGCTTCTTAATGGGGCATTTCCACGGACAATTTCTATGGATTTGGAAACTCCATGAATGATATTAAACACATTGAAGCACAATCAATTTTCAAGTACAGTGGTACCTCTACCTAAGAACGCCTCTACTTAAGAACTTTTCTAAATAAGAACCGGGTGTTCAAGATTTTTTTGTCTCTTCTTAAGAACCATTTTCTACTTAAGAACCTGAGCCGGGAAAAATTCCCCAGGAAATTTGAGAGCGGCACGAAGGCCCAGCCAGTTTCCTGCCATTCCCTCTGGGTTTCTCTCTCTGGTGCAGTGTATGGGAGGCAGCCTCGTGCCGTGTGTATGGGAGGCACATGTTCCTCCTTGCCACCTCAGAGTCCCCCTTTTTTTTAAGCCTTAAAGTTTTGGATTTTTTTGATTCCCCTCATCTCACCTCACAATTCCGAGCTTTTATTTCTTTCCTAATGGGTTTGCACGCATTATTTGCTTTTACATTGATCCCTATGGGAAAAATTGCTTCTACTTACAAACTTTTCTACTTAAGAACCTGGTCACAGAACGAATTAAGTTCTTAAGTAGAGGTACCACTGTATTGTATTAGGTTACCATTGTTATGCAAGCGGAAGAGAAAAATGAAATTCCTGTCAGCATGCCATCTAACAAGTTCAATATACAGAATTTCTTGTAGAAGTAGGAACGCAGTGTAGTCTGTATCATTTGATGCTGAGTGAAGGTGCTGGGCCTCTTGAATACTCATCAAAATATGCTAAGCAATGTAATGTCTGTGTCTAATGCAATGACAGCTTGGGTCAAGAACTGATTTTGAGGACCAAGTACAGAATACTGTCAGATGGAACATGCTAGATGTCATATCCAGCCAGGACCTGCCAAGCTTAATTCTAAATAAGATTTTTTTTTCAAAATTAACTGGTAACCTCAAAGAGACCAGAATGTCAATAACTGCTGTAAAGAAACCTGCTCAAAAAGGCAAGGAATGATTTTAATCAATGGGTGGCAATAAGGGTAGGGTTTTACCACTTGTCCCTCTCCCAGACCAGTTAATCAGAACCAATAAACATTTGATAGAAAGAGGTTGCTCTTGTAGCTATGGCAATTTTGGACTTGGCCAAGTGTTTCCAAGAACATGAAAGAAAGAATAGAAAACCTCGTATATAATAGGGGGGGGGGAAAGTTGGCAACAAAGCCAGCAATGCTTGAATGACAATAGAGAATAACACCCTGGAGAAAACTTTCCAATATGCTACTATGGTAATTAAAAAGGAACTCAGGGTCAACAAGAACTGTGTGCTAGAAAACTATGTGCCACTTGAGGAGTAGACAGGGCCTCCTCCCAAACCTCTTATACTCAGGAAATTCAAGACGTACTTTTTGACAACTGAGTGTGGGGATAAATTGCCACAACATTGTTCTTGTGAGCCGCCCCGAGTCTTCGGAGTCTTCGGAGAGGGGCGGCATACAAATCTAATAAATACAAACCTAATTAATAATAATAATAATAATAATAATAATAATAATAATAATATCTTCACTTACCATATTTTTCAGAGTATAAGATGCACCAGAGTATAAGACACACCCTAGTTTTGGGGGAGGAAAATAGGAGAAAAAAAATCTGCCTACCAGATATTTATCTGGCTAGTGTCCTTAGTCTGGTCAGCTTCAGCACATTATTTTACCCCTTGATTGGGGCTTTTAAAAACCTTATTTGAAAAGAGTAACAATGAAAGAGTTTGCAAGCTGGTAAGAGCTGGGAACATTGTTAGCACCTGGTTAGGGCTGGAAAGAAAATTATTCGGAGCAAGTAGAGCAATGAAAAAAAGCCTGCAAAGACTTTGGGCTTGGAAAACATTCTTCACAGAGGGTAACAATGAAAGAGCCTGCAGGGCAAGAGCTGGGAAAATCATTAGCACCTTATTAGGGCTGGACAAAAGCTCCAAAAAAGCTACATTCAGAATATAAGATGCACCCGAATTTTCAGCCTCTTTTAGGGAGGAAAATGATATATCTTATACTCTGAAAAATATGGTAATTGACATCTTAACATCTTCGTAATCCATACGTGCACTGGAAATATTATTTGGTATAAAGTTCATTTTTTATGTTCACTATATATCAATAGCTTATTTGTATGTTATAGAAATTAACATCATCATAGTCATGTGCTTCCACATGATCTATGCCACTGACTGAAAATCTGATAAAACCCTGTTCTATAATCTGCTATTGATATTTTCCATTTTTGAAAATTATTTCTGCTATAATGAAGGAACTTAAAAAATTACTTATCTCAAACCATGCATAAAACATATTATAACACAAAGTTTCATAAATGTAAGGAACATTTCAAGAAAAATATTACATTCTATAATCTCACTGTTATTCCCTTTTGAAATGTTTTTCATGGCAGAGATAAGTATAAGTAAAAGTTCAAATACATATGCAGATATGGTCTATTTAAACTCCATGAAAGAAATACCAAGAACTACTTGGGAAAGGATAGTACCTGCCATGGTTCATTTACTTACAAATTGGTGGAAGAATAAAAAATGACCTTAAAAATGAGAGAGGACTTTTAAGAAAAATGACAGAATTTGAAATGGTTATAAAACAAACAAGACACATATATAGTAGGACACATATATAAACTCTCTCAGATATGACATGGAGAAAGAAACAATAAAAGTTGCATGACAAAATTGATGCACAATTTTAAATAAATACAGTAGTTGCCACACAACAATGGGAAGAACTCAAAAATTACTAGAAAAAAATACATAACAGTATTCAGAGAAATTTAAAAATTAAAATTAAAATTGAATCACTATTCTTTTTAACCAGGCATAATTCCAAAACATTCCATCAAAAATATCCCAGTCCACTAAGATACAGGTTTGTTTAATGCAGCAAGGATAGCTTTAGTACAATATTGGAAAAGAAATACTGTACATTACCAAAGGTACCAAATTGGGAATTTAAAACTTGAGAATATGCAGTGATTGCCAGTTGGTTAAGGTATAATATCATGATGCTGGATGGGACCAAGGGTCTTGGAGGAGGGGAAACAAAAAGGGGAATTTGGTCAAATGAGGGGATGGATGGACAGAGAAGAATATTTTGATGTTGGTAGGCAAAGGAAATGTGACAGGAGATAGCAGCAGGCCATTAATGGGGAGGATATGTTTGGTGTTTACTACAGATTCCATCCTCCAGCTTCCTCAAATGAGCCCCGGAGCCTGGAAGATTTTTGGTGATCCTGCCTTCTATTTGTTGCTGATGCTGCTTAAAACTACCTTGTTTTTATTGTTTATTTTTATCACAACCTTTTAAAATATGTATTTGGTTAAGTCAAGGTGGTAACATGCCTAACTCTTCTGCCTCCTATTTTCCTCACATCAACAATCCTGTGAGATGTGTTGGACTGAGAGTGACTAGTCCAAAGTCATCCAGCCAGCTTTCGTATCAAGTTAGGTGCAGAATTCACAATTGCTTTTATTTCTAAGCCAACTTCTTAAACCACTTAAATGGATGCTCTGTAGGTTAGCCTGTAATAAGTCTCTTCTCATCCAAGATCAAAGATGAGAGGACTGACTTGGCAAGTATAATATGCTATAGGGCACTGTACACCAGAACAACTGGACACAAAGACAGTTTTTCCCCCCAAATGTCATCACTCGGCTTAATAATTGATTCCCTCAACACTTTCAAATAATTTACTAAGAATGTATTACTAGTATTCTCTTCCTTACTAGTATCTAATTCTTCCCACTTATTACTATAATTATGTTGCTAGTATCTTTTAATTATATTGTTTTTATTTGTTTCCTAGTACGATTTGATAGCTTATTAGTAACCTTGACTATCACTATCACTTTTTATTCTTGATAAAGAATAAAGATAAAGATAAAGATCAAAGGCAACATGAGAAAATATTATTTCACTGAAAGAGTAGTAGATCCTTGGAACAAACTTCCAGCAGATGTGGTTGGTAAATCCACAGTAACTGAATTTAAACATGCCTGGGATAAACATATATCCATTGTAAGATAAAATACAGGAAATAGTATAAGGGCAGACTAGATGGACCATGAGGTCTTTTTCTGCCGTCAGCCTTCTATGTTTCTATGTTTCTATAAATGTATTTCATTATCCTTATGTACACTGAGAGCATATATATCAAAGACAAATTCCTTGGGTGTCCAATCACAGTTGGCCAGTAAAGAATTCTATAATCAGAACACAGATAAACACTGGGGGATATGTAGCCTTTTGGAGATGTGCCCACCTATGTATCAAGTGTTGCACCAGCTATAAACCCAAAGTAGTGATGGTGGAGCGGCTATTGTGACTTTCAGAAAGGCTGCTCTAAAGGTAGCTGGATGTGAACCCAGTTTGTGAAGCTGGCCTCTAGGGAACTGATGGAAGAATGCTGCTAAAGCAGCTACTAGATGCCATAGAAGAGCTGGTGATGGAGCTTCCCAATCTTTGTCCAGTGTCCAATCTCCTCCGTTTGTTTTTTTTTGTACTCAAGCTGTAGTTTCAGAGGGCCTTGAAAGAAAGGGATTATGTGAGTTCTCATCAGGTTTCAGGCCTCAGTAGAATATACTCTGTACACATTATTTATTGATGACTTTATTCTTTATTATTATGACCGAAAAGAGATGAGAGTGGTACGTTCCATCCATCTTGGACCTTTCTTATCTCTTGATAGCTTTCTAAAGAATCAATCCTGATATTCTTCTGAACTGACTCAAAAGGCTGGGGGTGGCAGGCATAGTATTCTTACATGTCCTGCAGGACTGGTTACAGTCAGTATTGGTTGTGGTGCAGGGAGATCTAGTTTTAAGGGTTTACTTGGAAAGGTGCTGTAGGACAGGCCATGCCAAAGACACCAAGTTATACATGCTCAATTGTGGGACTCTGAATGGACATAGGCTGAAGCACAATCTTAGCAAGACAGAGTGGCTGTGGATGCTGAGACTACCTGAAGCAGGAGATCTTTAGTTCTGAGTAAGACTGGCCTACCTGGTTGGAAGTGGTTTGCAATTAGTGAACCCTGTTGTATTTATGGCTCTTACCTGGGGCTAGAACAGCCTTTGCATAAATCTTCTGTACCAGTTGTGCCTGATCCTGAATCAGAGGCCCTGGCTCAAAGTCACTCATGCATTTGTAATGTACTCTACATAGGACTGTGGCTGAAGGTCAGAAGCTACAGATGGTTCAAGAGACAGAAGCATGTGTAGTTATGTATATATTCTACCTTAGTGTTGCCATATATCACCCTATAAAAGTAGCATTCCCCTTGAGATTTAGATGGTTCCAACTTAGCTGGCCTTTATCAAGCCTCTGAAGATTTGGCTCCTTCCTCAAGCCATGAGGCTGTAAAACGAGTCATCAATATATGTTGGTTGAGTTATGTGAATGATTGTTTCCAGTGCTATATTCATTTCTTTGACACTTTGGGGGATATAATTTTTTTGATGTTTTAAACTGTCAGCCACTATCATCACTTAGTGATTGGGCAGCCATATACAGTATAACTGATTGATTGGATAAGACAGACAACCATCCTGATATTATGTAACATAATTATACAACCTTCCCTATTTCTTAAAAATATATCTCATAAAGTCCATATTTTCTATGGATTGCTGTCATGAAACAGCAATCCATAGTTTTGCTGTGTACAGTAATGGCTTCTTCAAACTGGCACTTTCCAGATTGTAACATATGGAATACGTTAGGATGAAATAGAACTAATCAAACTATCCCCACAATTCTATAAATCCTAGAAAAGGTTATTTGTATACCATTTCATGTTTTATGAAATAAATTCTTAGGACTGGTTAACACAACAATCATATAGAAAGAGATTTTGCTGAAATGAAATCAGGTCCACAAATGCTAATGCAATAATATTAAAGTAAAATATTAATAGTATTAAAGATTCATTGTCTATTCTATCTGTTGGACTGATTCAACAGACTAACCAAATACTGTATCAGAAAGTTATATACATGTGTAACGTACCATATTTTTTGCACTATAAGATCCTCCAGACCATAAGACACCCCTAGCTTTTGGGGAGGAAAACAAGAAAAAAAATCTGCCTCAGCCTCCCAGCAATTTGCCTCCTTGCAGCAAACAGCCTATAGTCTGGTCAGCTTCAGAACAACCTGATTTAGCACAAACAGCTAATTGGCAGCTAGATTGGCCTCCCGGAATATAGCCAATCAGCTGTTCCAGGCTGCAGTGATCGCCGCCGCTCATTTCCGCTGCATATCGCCGTCTTCGCTCACCCCATTTTCAGCCTCCGCATGCCTCGTTTTCAGCCTCTTTGCATCCTGGTTTCGACCCAATTTTGGCCTCTGCGCATCCCATTTTTGGCCCATTCCAGGCAGCAGGGAACACCACCACCAATCGCTGCTGATCCTAGGTGTCTGGAACAGGCTGAAAATGTAATGTGCTGAGGCCGAAAATGGGATGAGCAGAGATGATGATAGGTGAATGCAATGGGTAGCGACAGCAAACTCTGCAGTCTAGAACAGCTGATGAGTGGTATTCCAGGAGGCTAATCCAACTGCCAATCAGCTGCTCATGCTAAATCAGGATGTATTGAAATTGACCAGGCTGTTTGCTGTTTGTTGCAAGGAGGCAAATTGCTAGGAGGCAGAGGCTGAAGGATGGAGGCTGGCAACATTCACTCTATAAGACACCCAGACATTTCCACCCACTTTTTTGGCTGTGTGTGAGTCTTATGGTATGAAAAATACAGTATTTGTCACAGACTTAATATTACAGAGCATTTTCACCCCATTAAATGCACTAGATGTTAATACACTCAATTGCAAATAATCAAGTGGCGCAAATAAAGCTGTACTCCTAAACTGTAAATCCTTGATTTAGAAGACTTCTGATTTAACAGTTTGTGTTCAGAACTTCTCATTTAATAGTTTGTGTTCAGAATAATCCAGACATTTTATGAACGTTGTATCATTTATCAATTTACAACATTTGTGTAATGAGTTACACAAACAATTAAAATATGCAAATTATGTAAATTACATCATTTATTGATTTAACAGACACTTATATGTTCCATTAATTAGGGGTTATAGAAGTTAATTATATGTATTACAATTACCGGTACTTAGTAAGCAGATAGTATACTGCAAGTTTTCTGGAAAATGAAACCACTACATTTCTAAATCAGATCCATGTTATATTATTTTCATTTCTTTAGTTTACTTAAATATCGTATCCTACACATTTCTGAAATATACCAAGAAGTAAAATCTCATTAAAAAAAATAGAAAAGTAGTAAATTAATAGTACAGCAATTAGGACATTAATAATATTTTCTATTAAAAATTAAAATTTGAATTAATCTAATTATTTTTAAATATATTTAAAATGTAGATTACTGTATGTATGGTACCTTTTAAATATGAGTTTAAAATATACTGTTGCTTAGGTATAGATGTCAAATGTGGCATTTGAATCAAGTATGTTCAAATTTATGGAAACATTTAAAGCTGACATTTAGCAGAACAATTAAAAATTAACATGGCAAAATTCAGCTAGTTTCCCTCTAGAAGTTCTACTGGTTGATAAAGGATGGGCTTGATTTCAGCAATACTCCTTCCCCTTTCAATCTGACTTCATCCATTCTGCACATACCTAATTGGTCTAGAGCAGTGATTTTCAACCTTTTTTGAGCCGCGGCACATTTTTTACATTTACAAAACCATGGGGCACATTGAGGGGGGGGGGCGCTAAAAAAAGTTTGGACAAAAAAATTCTCTATTCCTCCCTTTTGCTCTACAGTATTTCTCTCTCCCTCTTTTTTTTTCTCTCTCTCTCCATCCCTCTTTCTCTCTTGCTTCTTTCCTCTTTTTTGCTCTCTTTCTCTCTCCCTCCCTACTTCCCTCTATGTCTTTCTCTCTCCCACCTTCCCTCCCTCTCTTTCTCTCTCTCTCTCTTGCTTTCTTTCTCTCTCTCTCTTGCTCTCTCTCTTGCTTTCTTTCTCTCTTGTTCTCTTTCTGTCTTTCTTTCTTTCTCTCTCTTGCTTGCTTTCTCTCGTTTTCTTTTTCTCTCTTGCTCTTTCTTTCTCTCTTTCTCTTGTTTTCTTTATCTCTCTGAGCTTCACGGCACACCTGACCATGTCTCGCGGCACACTAGTGTGCCACGGCACACTGGTTGAAAAACACTGGTCTAGAGCAGCATTGGAGTGTATATCATAGTTTATAATGGAGAAACTAAGTCTCTCCTTTGCTGAAATGTGAACAGAGGAAGCTGTCTTACATATTAATTTGGATTGTTGCTCCAACTAGCCTAGCGATTTCTCGATTAAATGCCAAGGGCTGCAGATGGGACTTTCTGCACTGAAAGCAGAATGCGCTGCACTACATCCTTCCTTTGATACAAACTAGTTGGATTATCCCCATGCTGTTAATTGTAGAAAGAGTTGAGTAGTTTCGTGTTCACTTACTGCTATTTCTCTACATGCCGACATGGATATTCCTGTGCCTTCAATCTGTTTCAGTGCATATTCCTTTTCGTCTTTTCTGCAAAAAAAAAAAAAAAAAGGATTTTACAGGACTTATTAACACTTGAAATATATAACAGGACTTGCACACTTAATCTCTACTGTCTTAAAACAGACTAATTGATGTACAGTGCAGTTACTGATTCATCCTGTTTTTCCATAACCAATTATCACTTTGAGAGGCAGCTGTTAGATAGGCAAAAACAATAAAGTGGACATTGTGATCTGATGAGAATACCTGATTTTCAAGTGTTAAATTTTCAAAATACCTTCCTAATTAAAGATGTGGGAAAACACAATGATGATGGATGGAGCAAAACTAAGTGTAAGAAAGAATAGTTGCCCTGAATAAGACAACATTGTCAAGAGAGTGGCAATTAGCAGCACTCTATCAGCACCCAGAGACATAACAAAACAGCTTGCTTATAACAGGTTGTTTTAACCATTTAGTTGTGTCTGACTCTTGGTAACCCTATAGGCAAGTGCTCTTTATGCTACCTTCTCAAACACAGGTTCTTTCAATTGTTGGATGTTCGTCTTTATATCAGCTTTGGTTCACTACAGAGTGAAATCATTTTTTTTATTTTTTTAACTGATGCTGTTACAGCTATTGTCTATCTAATTATTCTAATGCAAGACTTCTACATCTAGAAATTTGTTACTAGCATCATTAATTAAAAAAACAGATACCAAACAGATGATAAGACAGATCCATACCTATGATATAGTGCAAAGCAGAATCAAAGTACAAAATTTTAAGTCAGATAAAAAACTTGGTACAATAGTGTTCCACTTTCTATGTACATTTACTCCCCTAATACTTAGAGAAATAGTAAAATGCATCCCTTTTTCTTTAATTGTTTTAATGAATTGTTAATTGTAAATTGTTTAATGCATTGTTAATTGTTAATTTTTCTAACGAGTGCTTTTTAGGAGCTTTTTAGGAGCAGTGACGAGAATGTAGAAAGTCTAGTAAAATTTAATGGTAAATTTATTTTCAATTAAAGATGCATAAAAATTCAATATGCATAATGACATAATTTCAAGCATAACTGATATTCAAAATCTATGGAAACTGACATGTATTAATTTTTTTTTAAATTGTTTGGAGGATCTCTCATACACACATATTTTAAATCTATACCATAAAATCTTGTTTGCTAATTTTTCCACCATAAATAAATCTTATGTAATTTTAAAATTATTATTATTATTATTATTATTATTATTATTATTATTATTAATTATATTTGTACGCCGCCCCTCTCCGAAGACTCGAGGCGGCTCACAATAATAAAAACAGTACAAATTCAATAGTTAAAAGAATTTAAAACCCTTAATATAAAAGCAATCATACATCTTATAGATTCATTATTTGAAAATCAAATAGCAAGACTAATACAAGTGATTCTTGTTTAACAAAAAACAACTATACATATCACACAGATTAAATTAAATTGCCCCCTAAAAGGCTCATGTATTCTGCAAGAATACAATGATGACACAATGACCAAATTCTGTACAGTACTCCAAAATATTATTCTACTCGGTCACTGATTTTACATATGGTAAATTCAATTCAACCTGTTAGTTCAAAAACAGTGATTTTTTAAAAAATTGTACTCATTTTCCAGCTGGCTCCTAGTAAGATAGTATTAGATTTCTAAATTTAATTAATATATAATATAGCTGCCATTAACATATGTGTATTGGTATATGTAACATTCTCAGAGATACATTTTAATATAATGTGTATCTGCAGTTTAAATATTACCTTATTTAACCTCAACACCAACTTTTAAAACTTTATTCCTATGCTGAATTATCAACACATGAATCAGGCTTTGGGAACTTGAGTATGCCAAAGGTTTTCCTGGTACCAGCATATTATCTTTATTCTGTTAAAAATGTACTATATATCCCCATATAAAGCAACTTAAAATAGTTATTTCATTTGGCTTAACCATAAGATCTATAACCACAAATGGTGAGCATGTGTGTACATTTCATATTATCTTTATTAGGAACAGTGATTTTGATCATAGAATATTTGTATTGATTTAATACCAATCAAAACCCAAGCCTCATATTACAGTAGTCCCTCACCTATCGCTGGTGTTACGTTCCAGACCTGGCCGCGATAGGTGAAATCCGCGATGGGGAATTTATCGCCTGATAGTACTGTACTTATTTAAGTATTTATATTGTAATTGTTTGGTAAGTTTTCATTGTTTTAAGTGTTTATAAACCCTTCCCACACAGTATTTATTTTAGATAGAGTATTTAAATACAGTATTTACAATTTTAGATTTATTTATTTTTTTTGAAAAACCTGCCGATCAAGTTCAGCGGGCTGTTTAAATCTGCCGATCGGCTTCCTCAGAAACCTGCGATGAAGTGAAGCCGCAGTAGGTGAAGCGCGGTATAGCGAGGGACTACTGTAATTTTGTTAGTCTATAAAACACTTTATAAGAGAATATAGCAGATATATCTTATATTTCTAAAAAGGTTTTACATTGTTTAATTTAAACACTGAACCAAGCATTATGATGTTATATACTTTCATATATGTTGTGACATTAATGTATCAAGAAAGTTTAGATTTGATAAGAAAGCAACTTTGTGAAAATGTTCAGCTCCTATCTCCAAAAAAAAATCTGTCTAACCACATCTTCATATTTTCAAAAAATTGATCTTGTGACCAATGCAGGATGGTATTCATCTTTCAAGATCCATAAGGAGTTTGTTGACTTTTGCTTTAGCTCTGCAAACATGGCTATGATGCCTAGAATCTAAGAAAAGGTGAAGATTGTCAGAACAAATGCTGACTTCAGACATCTTTTTCCCTTTTAGTTTTGAAATGAACTTGGCCGGAGGCAAGTCTTATGGTTTTTATATAGCTGATAAGCTGGAGGCAAACAAATGTCTAATTAAAAATAAATGTACCACCCATATGTTTGCATGCACTCTTTAAAGAAGACAACCAAATTGCATTGGGACACATACAAAAATGTACCAATGATTAGATATTAAGGTAAAATGTCAGTACAAGTAGTTCCTGTTTAGCAACTGCTTCATTTAATGACTGTTTGGAATAATGAAGACGATGAAAAAATAATTTTACAATCAAGCCTTGTATTTATGACTCTCACAGATCTATGAAGCAAATTAAAGCTGAAGAACGATCATAAACACACTTAGACACACCTTCACTTAACAACTGAGTTTCTGGTCCTAATTGTGGTGTCTAAACAAAAGTTACCTCATTATATCTGCACACTAGCATATTTTTGAAATAATATTCCAGAAGCATTGTTTAAAGCCAATTATTCCCAAACATTTTAGAGAAATATGTAATGATGTTTATAAAATACAATGTAAAATAATCTCTCTTCTCTCCTGAAGTTCTCTCGTAACCAGAACAATATTTTTCTAAAAGAAAAGGTTACATTCTTTTTTTTTATCATCTGGTCTAGAAGATCAATAGTTGTTAAAATATCTAGCAAATTTTATCTTTGCAATCAGCTTTTACCTCAAAGTCTAATTTTCTGGTCTAGTTAGAAATCAGTTTGGGGATACAAAATCTAATATTACTAATATTTCTTGTAATTTTATAGAATTCCATTTACAATATTCATTTGTCTGTGACAAATACGTACTGTATTTTTCATACCATAAGACTCAAACACAGCCAAATGGAAATGTCCAGGTGGAAATGTCTGGGTGTCTTATAGAGTGAATGTTGCCAGCCTCCATCCTTCAGCCTTTGCCTCCTAGCAATTTGCCTCCTTGCAGCAATTTAGGGATAATAATAAAAAAGCAAATTGATTTTATTTGTTTATTATTAAATTTATATGCTATCCATCTCACTACCGAAAGTGACTATGAGTGACTCACAGTGCCATAAAATCATAAATATAAAAGCATTAAAATTAACAATAATGAAGTAAAGATTAAAAATCAAGAGCACGAATGGTACAAGAGTGAGCTCATGCTTATCACTCCACCAACTACTTCCAGTATAGCATATCCCTATCAGCGCCCTAAGCCAACTGGCAGATCCAAATGATCGTCTAGAAGGCAAAAATTATAGTGGCAGATCTCATCTTTGGCCACAAGATGTTCCAGAGGGCAGGGGCTGCAATGGAAATGGCTCTTCTCTTAAATGGTGTTAGTCAAATTCCTTGACCGCAACAAGACTCTTTTGGTGGAATGAGAGGGGCAGGCCAATCACATTGGGTAAGACATTCCCTCTGATAATCTGGTTCCATGCCATGAATGGCTTTAAAGGTGATAACCTCAAAATTCCTCATTCCTGCGGGGTCAGATGATCTCACCCAGCAGCTTCATGTAGATGTTAAAAAGGAGCAGAAAGTGTACCAAGCCCTGTGGCCTACCACAAGAGAGAGGCCTTAGGATGAACCTCAGAGTCATCCTTAACACTGGTTGGGACCGGCCTTGGACAAAGAAGCCTAATCAATACAAGACCAGCCCAAATCCCGCCATGGCCGAAAAGGATACAATGGTCAATATATCAAAAGCCTTTGAGTTGTCAAGGAGTGAGAGGATGGATGCATTAATCCCCATTCTGTCCTTGCTAGAGATCCTCTACAAGTGCAATCAGTGCTGCTTCTGCCTCATAATGAGGCCTGAAATGGGACTGAAATGGATCCAGATAATCAATTTTGTCCAGGGCTCTCTGAAGCTATAATACATTTCTCCAAAAAAGGAAGGTGAAAGACTGGAAAAAATTGGCCAGGTAGGTAAGGCCCAACGATGTTTTATTAAGAAGGGACAGACCACAGCCTCCTTGACTGGTGTTGATGCTGTCTGGACCCACTTAGAAGTCACCATCTGGGAAGTTTTTACTAGGCAGGAGGGACACCGAATCTAAAAAGACATTGTTCTTTTACAGGAATCTACCCTCACAGAAAAATATTTTAGAATTTAAACAGAATTTTAAATACAGATTTTAATTTTTGTTAAGCATTTGATTAAATTGCAGGTGGCAAAACTATTAGCAAAATCAAGTATAATTTATTATGATGGTTATCCACAGAATCATGGTTTTATTTGGGGGGAAGTACCTTGCTCCACTCAGAGAAATTGCACACAGATTATAAGTAATAGACTGTGTTATAAGCAAAATGTTATATTTTGTAACTGGGAGATTTTTTTGCTGAATATGCCTATTTATTTAAATGACTGTTCTATTTGATGCCTTGTTAAGCCCACAAATTTCTTGCCCTGGATGTTCTTGCACAGTTGTAAGTTGGGGAGAAGACACGGCAAATAGGCAGGGACACTGATCATTGTTACATCAATCTATTTGTTAAGGTGATTAAATAGGAAACTATTCTTTGCAACTATTTTTACTACTTTTTTCTATCCCTCAGGTTTCATCTTATTTTCTCATATTAAAATCAATGAAAAAGAATCACTCCACCCCTCCTCTTTATCTGTAGAATGTTAAAAATGGAAATGATCTGTCAACAAACTAAGAAAGCTTCTTTTGACAGAACTCTAATTTCCAGCATACTTTAACCTAAGAATGAAAGGATTTGTTTTTAGAGGTTGGAACAGAAGATTAGCTTCATTAACCAAAAAGTTATGCTAGCGTGACCATCTAGACCAGTGTTTCCCAACCTTGGCAACTTGAAGATATTTGGACTTCAACTCACAGAATTCCCCAGCCAGCAGATGCTGGCTGGGGAATTCTGGGAGTTGAAGTCCAAATATCTTCAAGTTGCCAAGGTTGGGAAACACTGATCTAGACAAAAGTAAGATAGTTTAAAGTAAATCTGTAATAAACCTTAAGTGAAAACAAAGTCCCCAAATCAGTGTCAGGATCACATATTAGGATCTTCATTTTACCCAGGTTGTATCAATTTGAACAAATGATATCCCAAAGGTGCTTCAAAACTACAACATTGTCGACTAGGGTTGCGGAGATAAGAAACCAGATCTGTGGGTTATCGCAATCCAGGTTATTGCCTTCTCACATTATAGCACTCAATCCCACAACCCATTTCACTAGAAAACAATAGATTTTGATAACATTTATTTGAAATAACACAGTTCCCAGTCCAGCTCAGGTAATAACAATTTATTTGCCTTTTCTGGGTTAAATTGTGTTATCTGAGTGCATGTAACTTGATATGATATTCAAAAGTGCTGTCCTGCAGAACATTACACAATATGGATTATGAAAGTTAAAAGAAAAAAAGGGGTCTGGGGGAGCCTGGCTTAAGGGCAGGGAATTCATCTAAAAGAACCTCTGGTTTATACTCAGTTCTTCTAAACTTCTAATAAGGCTGTTCAGTGACATGCTATTATTGCAATCCTAAAATAATTTCCTGCTGAGAGTGCCACCTCTGAAGCCAATTCTATTCTTGTCAGGAAAAGGAATTCCTACAACCAATGACTTCAGCCTTCTTGCAGGTATATAACACGCACTGAAAATTGTTACACAGTATGGAGCAGTAAAAATTCTTAACAGAACTGAAACTGCATAAGAATCATCTTTATTTTGCAATTCTGTGAGTAGATTTTTTTTCATATGCTTTGCATACTTAGGCACAGAGGGTACATTTCAGCAGCAAGACACAAGAGGTTAGGCATGCCTGATCACCATAAAAGATAAGTTCCCTGGATTTGTTCCAAAGGGAATAAAGCACATTTATGTTTATAGTTCTCCTTTAACTCAGGAAATCACAAACCAACTGTGTATATGCAGTGATATTCTACATGCAACTATACTATGTTCTGCCCTGCATAATTATTTATCATTTTTCTTACACATGAATGATACTCATCCAATAATGACACCAAGTTACAAGCAGCCTTAAAATGGCCCAGTTCAAACACTACCATAAACAGCCATTCTTTATTATTGTCCACAAAGAGCAGCAGTGGTGCAGGACTGCCGACTATTTTTGCTGACTGCAAGTTGACTGCAATTTGGGAGTTCAAATCTCACTAGGCTCAAGGTTGACTCAGTCCTATATCCTTCCACGGTGAGTAAAATGAGGAGCCAAATTGTTGGGGGCAATATGCTGACTCTGCTTAGAGAGGGCTATAAAGGCTTAGAGAGGGCTATAAAGCACTATAAAGCGGTATTTAAGTCTAAGTGCAATTGCTATTGCTAAATTTCTTTACGTAGTCTGAGTCATATCAATCTTTAATTGCAATTACTGCGAAAGAAGCAGACCCTTAGCAGTTATGGGAACTAAAACATTATCATTGAGGAAAAGAATATTTATTTCCATTTGTTCCTGATGAGTTTATGTAAAGCAAAGAAGTCTCAAATATCTCAGTTCAAGGATAATGTAAAAGAGATGATCATCAAAGTTCTCTATCAAATCTCACACTGCAATAAATAGAGGGTTTGAAATTAAATATTACACAAATTTTCTCACTTCTGAGTTAAGAAAAAGATTTAAGTGCTAATGAAGTGTAAGAAATTAAATAGTCTAATAATTTCTGCAACCTTAAGTCCTTGGAGAGGGACTGCATACAAATTTATTTATTTATTTATTTTATTACTTAGATTTGTATGCCGCCCCTCTCCGAAGACTCCAATAAATAAATAAAATATGTAGTAAGATAAGAACCAATGTAACATGTTTATTGTGCAGAACATCAGCTTTTATTTAGGGTGGCTTCATGCATTGTACTAAACTATATGTTTGATTTTAGTTTAATTTGTTATATGGTTCCAGAAATACGTCTGATTTTAGTTTAACTTGTTAAATGGTTCCAGAAATACTTCAAATAAATACCCTCCCAGAAATAAGAGATAGGCAGGTATACATGCATGTGAAAAATACATCAGAAATTTCTACCTTTCCCTACTTCCTTCATTTTTGCTCCTATTGTTGCCAGTGGACCCTTGTAGAATGGAATGCAGAGGTAGACACCAATGAAAGGGCCATTTTAATTTCATGGATTACATGAACAGCTCAAACAGGCAGTCTAATGATGTGATTGACCATTAACCAGGACCCCAATGTTACATATGTATTCACCTTCAAGGACTGCACAGTACTATGTCAATGTACACCTGCACACAGGCATACATTATGATGCCAGAAGGCAGCACTCCTCTTTACCTTCTGCTGAGTATCTTGCTACCTCCAAGGCTTGAAGTCCATTTACGAAGCCCATTGGAATCTATGAACACAGCAGAAGTAAAAGGCAGAAATTTATGTAGATATACAGGATTCACACCTCAGAACTCAGCAATGCCTAGTACAGTGATACCTCTACTTACGAACTTAATTCGTTCCGTGACCAGGTTCTTAGGTAGAAACGTTTGTAAGAAGCAGCAATTTTTCCCATAGGAATCAATGTAAAAGTAAATAATGTGTGCGAGTGGGGAAACCACAGGGAGGGTGGAGGCCCTGCTTCCTCCCAGGAGATTCCTAAAGAGGCCCCACAGTGGCTTCTCCCTGCCTTTTCAGGCCCTGTTTCCTGCCAGGAGATTCCTAAAGAGGCCCCACGGAGGCTTCTCCCTGCCTTTTCCAGTTACAGTTTCGGAGGCTCGATTTGTAAGTGGAAAATGGTTCTTGAGAAGAGGCAAAAAAATCTTGAATACCCAGTTCTTATCTAGAAAAATTCGTAAGTAGAGGTGTTTGTAGGTAGAGGTACCACTGTATCTAGATACCCACGGAACCAGTCTTTAATAAGTGGACGCACAATTTGGAATCAAGATCATTGCCAAACTGAATCTTTTAAGTAGCTGAAAAGTTGTCAAGGGAACAAATAAGCAAATATGGTTATCTTCTTCTGATATATCCTAAGTTGGAAACAGTCAACCTTAAAAATGTGAAAATCATTTGCATCCCATGGCATACACCAAGTCTGCTCTTTCATCTCACAGTTAATTCTGGTTTAGCACATTTTACGACTATAACATTTAAAAGCAAATGCTTACAGAAGCAGAAATAGGATGAGAACTTTTCTTTTGAACCACCTTCAACTCAGTGGAAAACCACAACTATCATTGGTATCCACCCTAGCATTGCTGATTCACACACAGCATTACCAACAATCTGGTTTGTGTTTTTGAAAGCAAACACAAATACTTTTTAAAGAATGCCTTTCATTAATATCTGGTCATATCCTAACTTTATAATATGAAGGAAATAATCTTCATTGAAGAAGGTATTTCAAAATATTTGCCATTTAGCACAAGAAAAGGTTACAACACCCAGCACAGGATTCATCAATCACTTTGAGATAGAAGAAAACTCCGCAGCTGTTGCTTCAAGAGAAATTATTATTATTATTATTATTATTAATAATAATAATAATAATAATACTAATAATAATACTAATAATATATTATTATTATATATTAGATTTGTATGCCGCCCCTCTCCGAGGACTTGGAGCGGCTCACAACAGCAAAACACAATGCACAAATCTAATGTTAAAAGCAATTAAAAACGCTTCTTATAAAAAACAATCACACAACCTAACAAACCATACATAAAAAACCACAGTGGCTAAGGGGTGTATCAGTTTCCCCATGCCTGGCGACATAGGTGGGGCTTCAGGAGCTTTCGAAAGGCAAGGAGGGTGGGGGCAGTCCTAATCTCCGGGGGGAGTTGATTCCAGAGGGCCGGGGCCCCCACAGAGAAGGCTCTTCCCCTGGGTCCCGCCAGACGGCATTGTTTAGTCAACGGGACCCGGAGAAGGCCAACTCTGTGGGACCTAATCAGTCGCTGGGATTCGTGCGGCAGAAGAAATTGGGGATTGCGTGAATGCTAAAATATTGCGATGAAAATGTTTAAGAAAAATGGATATCCTAGAGCAGTGATGGCAAACCTGTGGCACACGTGCCATGCAGAGCCATACCTGGGGGCACGCGAGGTGTTGCCCTATGTCAGCTCCAACGCGCATGTGAGTGCTGGCCAGTTGATTTTCAGCCTTCTTTTTGGCTTTTTTCGCTCTCCCCAGGCACCAGGAAAGCCTCCTGAAGCCTGGAGATGGCAGAAAGCGGTCCAATGAGCTAACTGGACATTTGTTTCTGAATTCCCCGTTGGCCTGTTGGGCTGTTTTTGCCATCCCCAGGCTTCAGGAGGCTTTCCTAAGCCCTGGGGACAGCGAAAAACCACCTAACAGGCCAACTGGAAGTCTAGACGCTTCAGTGAGGCCTGTGCAAATGCGCGGGGCAGTGCAAGTGTGGGTGCGCATGCGTGGGGCAGCGTGAGGGTTGTGCGTATGTGCCGAGGGAAGGCATTGCATTATGGGTATAGACACGCACATGCACGCTATCACGCACCTACCCACCCTCCCACCCTTTTGGCGCCTGAGCCAAAAAAGGTTCGCCATCATTATCCTAAAGGCATTCATACATTTGAAATAAAAACTAAAACTTTTATCTGTACGGCAGGAATAAAGAGTGATAAGGCCAGTGAAGAGCTACCAAAATTTTTGCAACCATTTTTACGTGGGTTATGCAGGACGCCCTGCATTTTCTTTCAACATCTTTCAGTACAAATTGGGTGATCTGGGGTGGAGCTCCATTTTCGCTACCCCACTGCGTTTCCCCCCCGTCCGGGCAGTAGCCCACCCCTAGATAAGCTTAAGTGGTCATTCAAAATAATTTAAAATAATAAATAATCAATTATGCAGGTACCATATACATTTATTTTTTTAATCTAATGATACACAGTTCCAATTACCCAAAGGTGTTTTTTTAAAGAGGCAATTGGACTTTCTGGTTTTTCTTTGAAAACATCCGAGAAGCTTTTGAATGTCTAAAAAGCTTGATAAAGATATATCTCTGGAAACATTTAGATTAATTAGAAAAATATGAATATAGAGCCTATCAAATCTTTTTTTAAAGATTCAACCTTTTGCATTGAATCCATGCAAAATTGACTTTACGGGGCATATTGATTTAGAAAGATCAGATCAGATGGCTATATCAGCATTTTAGAAAATTAAGTTCAAAAATGCAAGGTGGGCACAATAATACTACACTATACATAATCAATGCAGTGTATTTCAGAGTTAACAGACAAGTAACTCTCTAACCAGACACTGCAGGCATTCGTCAATTCCAATATTATGTTATATAGATTTAAAATATGGCAAAGTTGCAGTATTTTTCCCCCCACTTCTAAACCTCATTCCTACAAGATACAGGCCATATGAAAGGCTTTACTTTGGTAAGTTTACCATGTTCATAACAGAATTACATTCGTTTACCCATATTTAAATTTATGAAGCATATTGTTTCCTACTCTAATGCCGTGTTAGCATCTAATCAAGCTGCTAGTTCCTCTGATAATATTCCATTTGCATGTCCCAGCAAACCCTGCAAGTACATTTAAATGTGTCTCAAGAAGCATGGAAAGCTAACATTTCATTGTGGCTAATTTCATGCATAAATCAAATGTAGAGATAGCTGACCAGATAAAAAAGAAGTTTTACTGACTATGCTACTATTCACTGAAATCAAAAGCGCTACTACTATATATCAATAACTTGGCTGGGGGGAAAAATCGTTTTAGAAAGATTCACAACTGATGATGTGCAATATAAAAATATCTACGTAACCTTATGGACTAACTAGATTCTAGGATACAAAGAGATTAATCAACAAATACATAAATGTTTTTATCCCTCTGAGAAGGCAGGCAGATGAAATCATTATACATTTGTGTAAGATGCTAACATGGATCTTAGCTATACTGTAGCAGTTCCTTGATACCATGGTGATTAGAACACTATAAATATGCATTACTGCTCGGTTTCTATGGAAGTTTAAATGGCAACACTTAATGGCTTCCCTTTTTGTTTGTTTTTTTAAATCCCACACTAAAAGTTTGCACAGATTTATTTAATGAAGAGACTAAGTCCTCTGTGACCCCTCTGGTCACTGTCTCTTTTATTTTCTTTTGGCTTCTCTTTAAAAATTATTTAATTTTATTTAAATGTGCTTCCTTAGTATTTGTCAATGAGGTAGGCCAGTTCATGGAACAGATATCACAAGCAGTATGGCAATTCTATAGTTAAAGGGCATTATACTGGAACCTTGAACATCTGACAAAGAGAATCAAACACTATTATCTTGAATTGTCCTATATTCAGAGTAAGTTGATATTTATTTAGCCATTCTTTCTTCACATTTATCTCCATTCAGTCTACAGAACTGCATAGAGTTTACGAAAGAACTGTCACACTCATTAAATACTTTCAGATCTTCTAATAACCCATAACTCTAGGATTTTAACATTTTCAATGAATATTCACTGAAGCTTTGAACATATAATGGAGTTAATTACATATATTTTTGCAAAGTAGATTTCTAAGCAGCAGCAACAATCATTAGTTTATTTATCCATTAAAAAATTGTAACGAAAGACATATCCTGAACTATCCTTCTAAATCTCTAGCCTCCTTTTGAAGAAGCATCCAACTCAATGTTATGTAATGTAACGAGAAACTGACAAGTTGGTAGTACAACCCTAAACATGACTCAAAAATAAGACACTGTCAATGAACTTTCTCCCAAATAATTATGCATAGTGGTATCATTAAAATGTCACTTAAAAATGTTAGATGTGCAGAGTCGTTTCCCATTTATTCTATTTATTTCTTGAGCATTTAAACAGCATGTCCATGCATGCTCATACAGACACACACATTCACTTCCTTCGTATAAAAAATGAACTGTCTAAATATGAAAATAAGGTGGCATTCAAAACCAGGCACCTATTGGACATTGTCCAACATATTCACGGAACCAAGCTGGGGAAGAACAAATCAAAACTTTCTCTGTCACAATCTCTGTGGTCACCTGAGTAGCCTGTCTCTCTGTATTGCAAAAAAGCATGCATACATATAAAAAGATATTTTCAACCTTGGCAAATGACTCAATTCTTTTTCCTCTGAAATCCAGAAAGGGCTAATCAGCCAGGAGCCGGGCAGGCTTTGAAAAAGCTCAATTTTAAAAAAAGACAATGGGAAATATGTAACGAATCCGAATCCGATCGAACACTTGTAAGAGCTCCCCCCGGAGATGAGAACTGCCCCCACCCTCCTTGCCGTCCATAAACTCCTTAAAACTCACCTCTGCCGTCAGGTATGGGGGAATTGAGGCATTCCCCCCCTCCTCGGGCCTATACAATTTGTGTATGGTGTGTCTGTGTGTATGTCTGGTTTAATAATGGGGGTTTTTAAATGTTTTTTTAAAATTTATTAGATTTGTTATGAATTGTTTTATTGTATGTTGTGAGCCGCTCTGAGTCTACGGAGAGGGGCGGCATACAAATCTAAAAAATAAAAATAATAATAATAATAATAATAACAACAACAACAACCTCTATTATCTGCTCCCAACTACAGATAGTCCTTGATTTACAATGATTACACTTATGATCGTTGCAGCATCCTCACAGTCACGTGTTTTAGATTTGGATACCTGACAACTAACTCACATTTATGACGGTTGCAGTGTCCCATGGTCATGTGATCATCTTTTCGACCTTCTGATAAGTAAAGTCAATGGGGAGGTCATATTCATTTAACAACCATGTTACTAATATAAGAACAGCAGTGATTCACTTAGCAACTGGGGCAATAAAATAGGACAAAACTCACTTAACAAAGTTCTCACTTGGAAAGGTAAATTTTGAGCTCAACTGTGGTTGGAAGTTGAGGAATACCTATATAGTACTATAGTACAATAGATGAGAAAGTGTAAGTAGTAACTGAGGGGCAGAGATGTTTCTTTGTGTAATGTGCCCTACAAGTCTTTTGCATGAAAAGGGGCATTGGCTTACCTGAATGCCTACTCTCAATTGGTTGTGCAATAGTCCAGGATGGGTTGTTACCGTCTGATCTTCTTAGTTACTCAGACTATTTTGCAACCATGCTGGAGAATTTGTGAAAACTGGAAATCAGAACAGCAATACAGTATATGGATAGTTTCTTAACAGTTCAATGTTAGAAAAGTCTTGCTATTTTCTATTGAAGTAGGGTTTACAGTTCCAAAGTAATAATATCATTTTTAATGTATGTGTAGTCATAACTATAATTTAGAAAAGTCCTTCCTAAAAATCCACCACTAGCCATATTAAAGTTTGCTATCAATAATGCATAATTAAATTGGAATACAACTTTTTATGGTCTTTGCCTTCCTCAAGTTTTAGTGTATATAAATTCTGAATTTAAAATTCAGTACACAATCTAAATCATCGGGAAGTGACAAAGTGGCTCCATAATTATTACATCAAAATTGCATCTAACCAAGTATATCCACATCACTATATGAATAAATCATGAAAATCTTGCTGATTTTCCAGCCATGTTTTTTATTTCTCTCGCACTTTACATCCCTACTACCACGGACACTATGATCATTTCTCTACACCTAATCTTCCAAAGCTAAGTTATCTGATCCTTTAAGACTAAAAGAAGTGCAGTAGCCAATATAATGATGCTGGATACTGCTGTATACTTTTCCAAAGTTAGAAGATTGGTCCAAAGTTCACAATACTGTATGATGAGGATGAAATTGGGTATTTCTTCCATGTTTTTTAGTTTCACATTGGAATGAAAATGTATATAAACAGAAAAACAGAGACAGAATTAGTAATGCCATGCTCATAGAGAAAGCTGTTGGTTGGACACGATGTCTTCCCAATATATTCATAATAATATGTTGGTGTAGGATATCATATGGCCCAAAGCTAACTGTAGAATATAACATCTCAGATATATTAAATTTAATATCATGCATTGTTTGTTCCTGTCGAAGGCTAGATCCATATTTAGTTCTATATCCAAAGTTAAATAATCTTTATTATTATTATTATTATTATTATTATTATTATTATTATTATTATTATTAATTAGATTTGTGTGCCGCTTCTCTCCGAAGACTCTTTGGCCATATATTCACATTATCAATCAAGCTGTCTTCAAAATTCAAAATTCAGTAAGGAACAGAGAATAAGTAACCAATTTATTATTATATCATTGTTTTGCAGAATTTTGAATACATTGTTGTTGATATACAATCAAAACAATATGTATACTTAGATATTCTTAGAAAGAATATCAGACTAAGAAAAATCTAGAGTTTGTCAACTGTCAAAATTGTCAAAATTAGAGTTACTAATTTAGAACTACTCTTAAAAAATGTTTAGCCATTGAGAGACATAGAGAGCAATGACACAATAATTATATCAAAACATCAAACAGAAATTTTCATCACTTCTGAGTGAGGAGTGATTGAGTGTATTTTTAAAAAAAACTGAATTAAACTTGTCAGAGGTATTACAAAGCTGAGTTTCCTGTTCCACAAAGAAGATAACTCTCATATTATTTGGTGGTCTAATGCCAAATTTCAGCAGTTTGACCTTGGGGAATTCTTGAACCTACAATAAGAAATGGAAGCAACTTATAGCAACCAATTGTCCTTCTGGGACACATTATGCAAACTGAGCAAAATTTAGGGCAAACAACATATATATTCCATTCTCTGAGCCTACATCTTCAACTACAATTTCATTTAATAGACAGACACATAGCTGAATAAAATTTTAACAGGCATTTCTAATATATATTTTCAACATATTTCCATATTTATAGACTGCCAACTTTTTTTTCTTTTTCAGTAGAGATTGTTCAGAAGCTGAAGTCAATTCTACTACAGAATTAAGGGGTCTATATTGGCCTGAATATGTCTTTACTCAAATCTTCACCCAAGAAAAATACTACAGCAATATCTATGACGAAAGGAGAGATAAAGTGCCTGACTAGCTAACTAAAAACAGTTCCACTTTACCTTGGCAATGAGTAAATTCCATTGCTATTTCCTACCATCTAATGTATCAGAACAGGAAAGGCATTGCTTAGACATTTTAATTCACGTTTTTTAATTATCACAATGATGACATTGGGAGATAATTTCTAGCCGTATTTGCTCTGTTTACAAGAAAAATAGGGGGGGAAATCCCTAATTTTAAAAACATAAAGTGGAGCTGGTCTGGATCACATCAAAATACACACAAAACTTTTTGTATTCTTTTGAGCTCTAGTACTCCTTTAACTCAGTTGTCACCCTACAATTTAACCACCTATTTCGGCAGATTTGATAGAAAAGGAAATTGCTATCATTAAATTACTTTAGAGATTATGTCTTAAATCTGTGTCTTTTTATGCTTTTATTATAGCACTCTGCACTCTATGATGTAGAATCCCTTGAAAAACAAATCCTCCCAGGTTTCTGTTTAGCCCATTATACCTTCTATTTAAACCATACATTTATAATCTTGACTTGAAAGACTTTTAGTATAGAAGCTTATATGCTACCCCTCTTCAAATGTCAGACGTGTGAATTAACGCTGTTCCCCTTCATATCTTTGACTAATACTTTTTCAAATGTGGGCATGATCATCATCTACTTGGAAGTCAAAGCATTTGAAGAATGAAGAAGAACATACAGAATGTAAGCATAACAAATTAGTCCTCCTATACATGCAAGTATATTGAGCCGCCCCAAATTTTCGGAGAAGGGCGGCATACAAATCTAATTATTAATAATAATAATAATAATAATAATAATAATAATAATAATAATAATAATAATAATAATAATAGAAGTATAACAGGATGGTTACTCCCAAATCTGCCCAATGCTCCGTGTCATAAAGAAATACATTAGAAGGTCTGACTAATTATAGTCTTTCCTTTCTCCTTTTAATCTACTGCATCATACAACAATTATTTCAACTATTACATTGCAGTACTTCAATGACTGCCAAAACCTTCTGAAATACAAATATAATTCACTTCTAGAATTTCTTTTAAACTACTAGTTAAATGGGTAAAAAATAAACTACTATGCCAGGAAGCTATAATTTTGTTTCAAATTGGCATTTGGATCCATCAATATATGATTGTGATTTTACAATTAGCTTAGAATATCTATTTATTATTCAAATGTATATAGTTGCCCATCATATAGATATAGATGTACAGTGGTACCTCTACTTAAGAACTTAATTCGTTATGTGACCAGGTTCTTAAGTAGAAAAGTTTGTAAGTAGAAGCAATTTTTCCCATAGGAATCAATGTAAAAGCAAATAATGCGTGCAAACCCATTAGGAAAATAAAAGCTTGGAATTTGGGTGGGAGGAGGAGGAGGAAGACAGTCGCTGTTGAAGGAAGAAGGTGAGGTGAGGAGAATCAAAAAAATCCAAAACTTTAAGGCTTACCAAAAAAAAGAGGTACTTTGAGGCGGCGAAGAGGAGCACGCGCCTCCCATACACCCAGCGCGAGGCTGTCTCCCATACACTGCGCCAGAGTGAGAAACCCAGGGGGAATGGCAGGAAACTGGCCAGGCCTTCAGGCTGCTCTCAAATTTCCTGGGAATTTTTTCTGGGCTTGGATTCTTAAGTAGAAAACGGTTCTTAAGAAGAGGCAAAAGAATCTTGAATACTGGTTCTTATCTAGAATATTTCTTAAGTAGAGGTACCATTGTATTTGGAAAGCTTACAAACAATCTAAATATAAAAACAACAAAAAAGAACAGCCCACAACTTAAAAAGAAGAAAAAAGCCTATTTAAAAAACCTTTATAAAACTCACAGCTGAGGCATCCTGTTCATGACAAAAGACCAGTTGATCCTTGGCAGGGCAGTCTCCTTCCAAGGCACAGGAGGGATGGGGCTGGCAGGAAGGAGACACACAGAAGGAGAACACCAAGACATGCTCCTCAATGTTATGTGTATTTACTTAAAAATAAATGCCACTATGTTAATTGCCTCCCCCTGTCCTCAATAAATCTAAGCAAAGCTTGCAACTTTGAATTTGAAAGTATTGGAATCACAAATGCTTTGGACATATACAAAGTATGTACAGTATATAACATGTATACAAGATATCCAACAATCCAACAAAGAGGTGCTCTTTGACTTGTGCGTTTTTAAGTCACCCACATCCCGCAGAGTAAAAAAGCTAAGAAATTCCAATATCTCTGAGGCTGTGCGGCCATTTTCAATGTTTAATTTCCAAATGAGCCCCAAAAGCAAATTTAATTATGTGCAACAGCTGGGACCTTATGCACAATGATACAAACTAGTGACAATAAAGGACTAAGTCCAATTAGTCACATATTCTCATTAGTTCACCTTTGCTCTAGCTTCAGAAGACAAGGAATCATTAATGGGTAAAATGCTTCCTACTTTTAGGTGCCTCTGGTGGAATGGTATCTAGGGATCCCTTTTTTTTTGTCTTAATAGCAACAGCACTGAGATTTATATACCACTTCATAATGCTTTACAGCCCTTTCTAAGTGGTTTACACAATCAGCACATTGCCCCTGATAAACTAGGTCCTCATTTTACTGACCTTAGAAGGATGGAAGGATGGGTCAACCTTGAGTCTCGAACTGACAAACAGTTTTATTAATAGTTTTATTTGGCATGCACAGTACAGTTAGTCCTTCATTAACAACCATTTGTTTGGCAACTGATTCAAAATTACAGGGGCACTGAACAAGGAGACTTTGCAGCTGGTCTTCAAAGTTGTAGCCACTGCAGCATCTCTGCAATTCATGATCGAAATTCAGATGCTTTGCAAGATAGCTTGCAATTGCAGATATGAGGGTCACAGCATCCTGCTATCATGTGGTCACCATTTGCGACCTTCACTGCTAGTTTCCAATAAATGAGTCAATGGGGAAACTAGCAGGTCACAAATGGGAATCGCATGATGTCATGCCTAACGATTGTATGGAAATATCTAATGAATGCAATTAGAATTGCCAATATAAGTCAGCATGGTCATGTAACGTTGAAGTTTACTACCACGCCGCATAGTAAGAGAGTTCTTGGTTCCAAATGCAATCATTAACTGAGGACTACGTATATCGGATCTGATGATTTTTAAAGGTAGGAGCCAATCACTTCAATATCCAGTGCAATAAATTTTTCAAATCCTTTCTCTTTCTCCATCATCCCCCGTGCAGAACAGATCACATTATCTGACTGATTGGCTCCCTAGAACTTCTGGGTATTTCCTAAAATAATTTATTCTTCTTTAAATGTAAAGTCTGGGATTTACCATTAAACTTGTGAGGGGGGGTGTATTTCCATGGTATACAGCTTCCCTTGCTTTTTTTTTTTTTTGCACTTTCCTTCAACTTATGTTTTTAATTATTTTAAATTGTACCTTAGGAAGATACAGGTAAACACTTAAGAGGTTTTTGTGTGTGTGTGTGTGTGTGTGTGTGTGTGTGTGAGAGAGAGAGAGAGAGAGAGAGAGAGAGAGAAGGATTTTTAGTTACATTGTTACATTACATACTTTCATGGTATTATTTTCTTTGTACATTTGTATTCATTTTGGCATTTGGAATTTTAGAGCAGCTGTGTAAGTTGACACTAAAGGGAGGTGTGATAGCAAAAAGTTTAGTAATCTCTGCTCGACAAGACAGAAGCAATTTTTAAGGTGGTTATGAAATTATTAAAGAATCCTTCAACCTGATTATTTTTCTCACTTTTTCCTTTTTCCATACATTTTTCACTTATGTCTTTCATGTTTTTCTGTGCAATTAATTGCTAAAGGAACAGAAAGATCACTACATCCTCCTCCTTTCCTCTTCTATTTTACAGTCCTGGTTTTGGAAAGGGCGATTGATGCTACCTGTTGTAGTGAACTCATTTGTGAGGCATGCCATCAAAATAATAAATAGTAGTAGAAAGAGAGATCTCCTGCCCCAAGATCCCGGGAATCTCCTCATTTAATACACCTCAGCTTGGCCATTTTGCTCTTGCATTTCTCTGCCCACAGAGATATTTATATAAACAAAAGCACAAGCAACCACTCCTGTCCTTGCTAGATGGTGATGCAGTGCCAAAGTCAGGCCGAAGTCTTCATGTGGAGTGCGAGAGTTCAGCCTGACACAACACAAGGGGGGATGGGAGGGGTAGTGAGTAGTCAGAGGGGAAAGTTACTAGACACAACCAAAGATTCCTTTCTCCAAGCCAAGGTCACCGTTTGTTCTGCCTCAACGGAAGAGAAGAGGAAGTTGATAAGCCCCTGCACACAGACTGGCTCTCATGATGAATTTGTGGGTGTGGGGGATATAACATGAACCTTAACCTAGGTGGGATTCTGGGAAGGACTCAGAAACGGAATGACAATGGCGTAGCTAACATGGTTCTCTTAATAAATCAAGCTCTGATTGAGAGAATTGGACTGGGACTTGTTTTATTTCTCAGATGCTATTTAGAACGCTGACAGCCAATAGTGCTCAGCTTACTTCCATCCGTTCGTTGACTGTTCAAAGTTACAGTGACATTGAAAAAAATTAACTTACAACCAGTTCTGTAAGTCACAGCAGCCCCACAGTCAAATGATCACAATCCAGGCATTTCGGTGCCTGGGTCGTGATTATGGCCACATCATATAATAGGCATTTGCTCGCTTCCCACAAGCAAAATCAATGGCTAGCAGGGAAGGTTGCAAGCTGCCCCAGTAAATTGCTCCTACTTCTAAGAGCCTACTACTGCATAGAACAGTGATAGCAAACCTATGGCACGGGTGCCGCAGGGGGCATGCGAAGCCATATCTGTTGGCACGCAAGCTGTTGCCCTAGATTAGCTCCAACGTGCATGTGTTTGCTGGTCCGCTGATTTTTGGCTCGCACAGACGCTCTGGGTTTTTGGCTTCCAGAGAGCATCCAGGCGGATGGGGGAGGGAGTTATTACCCTCTCCTGGCTCCAGAGAAGCCTTTGGAGCCCGGGGAAGGCAAAACACGAGCCTACTGGGCCCACCAGAAGTTGGTAATCAGCCTTCCAGAGGGCCTCCAGGGGGCGGGGGAAGCTGTTTTCGCCCTCCCAAGGCATTGAATTATGGGTGTGGACACTCGCGCATGCACAATAGCCCACACCCATGTTTTTTTGGCACCTGAGGAAAAAAAGGTTCGCCATCACTGGCATAAAGTAAGAGATTTCAGGGAGCAGATGCTTTATCTCATTCCAGCCTTATTCTGAGAGGAGGGGGACTCAGTAATGGCCAACCAAAATTTTTACTGTCACACTGTGGGTGTGGCTTATTTTGTGGGTGTGGCTTAATGGTCATGTGACTGGGTAGGAGTGTCTTGGTGGCCATGTGACCAAGGGGGAGTGGCTTGAACGATCATCATCGTTCAGATGAACTGTTAAGTCCTCGACTTACAACCTTACCAGTGTCACTCGCTGGGATGACAATTTGCTTTGCGTTTCCCGCGCTCTCCTTCCTGGGTGCACCCCACCGCCTCATGCTGGGTAGCTAGGTGAACAGGTGCTCCCAGAAGCATAAATGCTGCCAGTGCTGCTTCCACCCACGCCTTCTGTTTACACCTCAGGTGGGAAGTGGCTGCGTGAGGCTGGAGGGGAGCCGGGCTGGAGAGAGGGAAGCTTTTGCGAGGCCAGGAAGGAGGAAAGAGGGGAAAAGCAAGGAGCCCAGATGCAGCAGAGAAATAAAGGAGAGCTGAGCTGAGACCAGTAATCCAGGAAGTGACAGCTGCCGATCAGCTGGAGCTGTGCAGTCATCTTCATTTTCACCGGTGGAACTGTGTTCCACAACATCCTATCTGCTGCCCACCCCTGGAGGGACTAGATCCAATTAGCATACTTCTTCAAACCTCAGAATGAAACAGAAGAACCCTACAGGCAATGTTTCCTTGTACCCAAGTCTTTCTTTTTGATGGTCCCACTATGCCTAAATCCTTCCTGCTGCACTACCAGTGACAAGGATGCATGTCCACTCTAAAGAGGAAGGAGACAGCAGCAACCATGCAATCCCTTCCATTCTTGAGCTCAACACCAAGAAAAACAGAAGCCAAATAAACTGTATAAAGGCAGTAGCTGATCTTGCATTTAAACCGAGGAGCTCTTCTCACTTTTTTCCCCATAAAGTACAGCAAGAAACAAGTTGTGGAACTAAGTTGAATGCACTCAGAGTTGCCAAAAGAGAGCAAGTGGGAAGATAAAATGCCCTAGGACCTAAGACTAGGATAGTCATCTCTATGTTGGGTTGTTCACACCCAGCAAACATTTGGCTCAAAGTGCCTGTTCAAGCAAAAACGTTTAGGTAGCGTTGGGGAAGAAATCTTCGATGCTGTGATAATGCAGGGAGGGAGGAAAATTGCATGGCTTCTACCAAACTGGAAAAGCAAAAGAGTTCCTTCCCGAGAAGCCGACTTGTCCGCTTTCTGGCTAGGGAAACTCACTTATGACACTCGATCTTTGCTCCTTGTTGAAAAGAAAAGAAGGAAAGCGGGAAGAAATGACTTGATCGCATCATTTAATGATCCAACCGGGCGGCTCCTTTTCCTTAAACGGCAGAAATCGCTGCGCTAAGCAAGTTTTTTCTCCCCCCCCCCCAAAAAACCAAAGATTTAATTACAATTTCAACGGGATGGCCTTTGACTGTGTTTGTTTTTTTTCCCTGCATGGGATTCGGGTGGCAGCAGAAAAAGGATCAATGCAGAAAAGATGCTTTTTGCTATTCCCAGGGTTCGAATCCCGGCACGAGCAATCCGTCTCACGCTGTGGAGAGTTTTCTCGACTCTGGCTCCGCCCACCCTCGGCCCCGCCCACTGTGACCCTTAGCTCCGCCCACCCAAGGCTCTCCCTGCAGTTAGCTGCCCTGCCCTCCAACCCCCCAGCCGCCCCAACCCGACGGGTGCTGGGATATTAAGCCCCCGCTGCTTCGGGGCGGCACCGCGGAAGGGAGCGGGGCTTGAAAGTTCAGCCGCTGCGAGAACCGGCGCCTCCTAACCTCGGCTCCCCTGGGCCGCCGCCGCGCTCTTCCCGCCTGGCGGTTCCTCCTTACCCGTCCTTGCGCCGCGCTTTGTAGACGTGCCCGTAGGTGCCTCGGCCGACTTTGCAGCCCTCGTACTCGAACAAATCCTCCACCCGCTCGCGCTCGGCCGCCAGCTTGGATTTGAACTCGTAGTCCATGTCTTTCACCCATGGAAAGGAGCGACTAGAGAAGGAAGAGAGGGAGGTGGACAATGGGGTGAGGCGGCGGCAGCGACGACGGGACCGGCAGCGTTCAAGCGCAAGGGCACGAGGCCACCATACTGGGCACCATTTCCTTTTGGGGGGGGAAGATGTTGGGGGGGAGTCCCCTCAGCCGCCACCCGCTTCAACCACGGCTTCCAAGAGTTAGAGTCGCAAGGGCTTCTGGGTCAGGTAGTAGTGATGGAGGCGCGAATTCGCAGGCGCTTGGGGAAGACTGGGAATGCCGGAACTACAAGGCCCAGAATCTCTTGCAGTACCTCAGATGGCGAGCGCCTGCGCGTTGCGGCGCGCTCCCTCGATTTTTGCTGAGTGGGTGCTGGGAAGTTGCTGACTCTTCACGTTGTGAAGGAGTCGCGGATGGCTCGGTAGAGAAACCGGGAAGCGGGCTTATTCCCTTGGCCCGCCAACAGCTGCCTTCTTCTGGAGGGGAAAAAGTGGCCTACTACGAAGCTCGGTTAATTGAGAAGTCTCGCGCAGGGACTTGTTTATCTCCCGAGCTGTCATTCAGGTTGAAGCCCTACCCTTCATTCCTTCGCTCGCTACTATTGGGCAGAATTCGTCCCGCCTTTTCCTCCCCGACCAATGAGGCGGCCCGCTCGCCGAAATTAAAATACTGCCCTCTCAGTCTTTTAGTTGGAAGGGCGGAGCTTTGCGCTGAACGTTGCGGGCAAAGGACTCGGCTGTAGCTGTTCGTCCCCTCGCTCCAATGCTTCGGGTTTCCCGCCCTTCCCCCGTCCTAGATACATTATTAATGACTCTGGCCGTGCGATTCCCACCGATTGCTTGCTCGGCCTCGGCATAACGCTGGGCGAAAGAATAATGGTCACAATGAATAAGGCAAAAGCAAATGAGACATGCCATTAGATGGGTGGCATTGTTCTACAGGTAATGCGTATTAAAATCCGTCACTTTCCGATGAAAATTTAGGGCATCTAATCCTACTGGGAAAAGAATTGGAGATAAAGTCAAACATTTATTATTAATATTATTAATAATTATTTTTATTTATTTATTTATTTATTTATTTAGATTTGTATGCCGCCCTTCTCTGAAGACTTATTTATTTTTGTTTTGTCAAGTATGTATTGGTGGTATACAAAGATATAATATACTGCTCAAAAAATAATAATAATATATGGAACACTTAAACAACACAATATAACTCCTAGTAAATTAAACTCTGAAATCAAACTGTCAACTTAGGAAGCAACACTGGCTGACAATCAATTTCACATGCTGTTGTGCACATTCAACTTTGTACAGAACAAAGTATTCAATGAGAATACTGATATTTCATTCAAATCCAGGATGTGTTCTTTGAGTGTTCCCTTTATTTTTTTGAGCAGTGTATTTATATACATGATACTAGTAAAAGAGAAATGTTAGGACAGGATGGAAGGCACCTGTGCGCTTGTGCACCCCCCTTAAAATCAAACATCTTTAGAGGTTTTTTGTATCTGCTTAAATGGAAAGCCCTGTAGCTTAAAAGCCGACTTGGAGAAATTATTTTCAAATATCTCATTTACCATCATCAGTTCCTAATGTACCTGACAAAACTTTCTTGAAATATTCAAAATATAAATTATCAATAGTTCAAAAAAGTCAAAAATTCTTACTACATGTTTCCACCTATTTTGACAGGCTTCCTGATTCTTCAATAAAAAATACCTAGAAAGGGAGAGGAGCATCAAACCTAGTTTGTTTACAGATTTTAAAAGGCTCAAAACAAATTCTCACCCACAGAATAGCCTTATATTTTATCTTTTGTGATAAAATATTGAGGGGTTGTGGCAACATTTTGATATGCATATATGCTTATTTTTTATTTTTAAGATGTTTTCTTTGCATTATGAACAAATATACTTACAGGGTCATTGTGGAGAAAGTGGGAAGAAATAAGTATGTTCACCTCCTTGGCTTACTTATAAAGTAAAAAGACAGCACTGGCATGGGAGCTGCTCACCCAGGAGAGCCTCCATTACACTGGCAATGGTGCCAGCTGGCAATGGTGCACTGTAACCAGAATTTGGGCTACCCGGCGGGTAAGGAGGCTGAAATAGCACTGGCCAAAGCGCTACGAGTGGCAGCTCCACTTGCAGCAACGCCCCAAGTTGTACCTCTTCGAGTACCTGCCAGTTGCCTATGGCTGCATGGTTTTTGCCACTCGCTTCCATGTGGATTTGGGGCAGCCAGCGCTGGTGGCAGGGCTGTGGCTGAAGCTGGGCAATGAGCTGCACTCCATCAGTGAGCTGAGCCAAGTCATGCCGGCTTTCCTGCATGACGCCAACTGGCTAGCTGTGGGCCACCTGCCTGTTTTGGAGAAGGAACTGTAGCCACTGCTAATGGTGGAGCAAAACAACTTTGGGGTTGCTTCAGACAGGCGGAGTGGGCGGGAGGACTCGGCTGTGCCTGTGGCCCCACCAGTTTCCCACAGGCGGAGGGAACAGGGGGGTGCTGTTCCTGCAGCCGGTGGAGTTTTGGAATCACAAAGCCGCCAAGAAGACTGCAAGGTCCGGCCTCCTGCACCTCCTGAGTCCCCGTGTGGGAACCCTGGATCCCCTTCCAAAGTCTACATGGCAGGCAGCATAGTGGTGCCAAGCAGGAGCCCTGGCGGGCACAGTACTAAGTAGGACAGAGCTGCTAGAATGCACCGAGAGCTCAGCCGGCCGCGGGAGGCCTTGGAACAGCCAGGCAGGGTGGCCCTGACCCAGCTGCAGCCCTCGTGGCATTGGAGGTGGAGGCCAGTTGTGTAGTTGGGGCTGCCCCTGCAGCAGCAGAGCCACACATGCCCTGATAGCTCTGTGCAGCAAGGAAGACCGGGCAGGCAGCAAGGAGGTACATGTGGAGGTGTCCTGGTAGCCTTGGGGTAGGGCAGGCTGTTCCGCCCTCAGGAGGGAATGCCCCACAAATACAGGCCGGAGATGAGGGAAAGGCTTTGGCATCCAACTGCCTCTGCTTTGTTGTCCTCCGGGTCAGGGCAGCACAAAAGGGGCTTTTGCAAGAGACAACTGGACTTTCTTGGTTCTTCCTTGAAGATGTTTTGCTTCTTATCCAAGAACTGAAGAAGCTTCTTGGATCAGGAGTGAAAGGTCTTCAAGGAAAAACCAAGAAAGTCCAGTTGCCTCTTGCAAAAAGTGAAAGCTCAAAGATTGCAAGCTGCCCTGGAGAGGGGGCTCCTGTTTTTCAGAAGGCAATTTATTACTTGTTGCAAATGCTTTCAAAAGTTTTTTTAAAAGTTGGCCACACTCACTCAGACACATGACACACACACCCCAAAACCGGTGGGGGGAAAAAATTAGATTTTACCACTGGTCCGCGGGATTTAAAATTATGATCTTGGTGGTCCCTGAGATCCAAAAGGTTGGGCACCCCTGCACTATAGCATCCTTTTGAAGGTAGGAGTTGAATCAATTGGTGTCTAAGATTTGAGAAGTCTCTAAATATTTTCCCCGCCCTCCTTTTGAGTCGTGCAGGATATAGGTCCTCAATGAAAGGCAGGTTGGTAGCAATTGTTTTTTCTGCCATTCTAATTATCCTCTGAAGTCTGTGTCTGTCTGGTTGGGTTGCAGAACCAAACCAGACAGTTAGAGAAGTGCAGATGACAGACACAATAATTCCTCTGTAGAACTGTATCAGCCGCTCCTTGGGCAGTTTGAGCTTCCTGAGTTGCCGCTGAAAGAACATTCTTTGTTGGGCTTTTTTGATGACGTTTTTGATGTTAGGTATCTATTTTAGATTTTTCGATATGGTAGAACCTAGAAATTTGAAGGTCTCTACTGTTGTGTTGTTTAGTATTGTAAGAGGGACAGGTTTCTCCTAAAGTCTACCACCATTTCTATGGTTTTGAAGGTGTTCAGTTCCAGATTGTTCCGGACGCATCATAACATTAGTTGTTCAACCTCCCATCTGTATGCGGATTCATCATTGTCTGGGAATGAGGACGATCACTGTTGCATCATCTACAAACTTCAGTAGTTTAAGAGACGGATCATTAGAGATGCAATTATTGGTACAGAGAGAGAAGTGGAGAAAACAGTCTTTGTGGGGGGAGCTATACTAATTGTACAGGTATCTGGTGTGATTCTGCTTAGCTTGACCTGCTGCTTCCAGTTTGTTAGGAAGCTTACAGGTGTGTTCAGGTACCACTAGCTGGCTCAGCTTAGAAGAGTGTCTGGAATGATAGTATTGAATGTTGAACTAAAGTCTAATGTTGCTATGCTACTATCACTTTCTTCCAAATCCCAACAGGCAATATCTTAATGCCTGAATTAAAAAGACCACCAGCCATCCACCTTCAGTATTTTACAATGCTGCCTGAAAGAAGCTAAGTCTTACTCTATACATTGGAAGAGAGCACATTGTTAAGCTATGCAGAATGGAATAAAATGTACTGAATGCAACATAATCTGCAACTACCGTTACCTTATCATTTATGTAACAAAACATAAACCAGAATACCTCCGAGACCGTCTTCTGCCGCATGAATCCCAGCGACTGGTCATGTCCCACAGATTCAGCCTTCTCCAGTTTCCGTCAACTCGACAATGTCGCTTGGCGGGACCTAGGGGGAGAGCCTTCTCTGTGGGGGGCCCGGCCCTCTGGAATCAGCTGCCCCCGGAGATTCGTACTGCCCCTAGCCTCCTTGCCTTCTGTAAGAATCTGAAGACTCATTTATGCCACCAGGCCTGGGGCCATGAGATCCTTGGTCCCTGGCCAATGAATGTGTTGAGAGAATGTTGAGTGAATGGAATGATTGTTTTTTATGCTTTGGTGTTTTTTTAATTAATTAATTGGATTCAAGATATTGTATACTGTGTATTATATGTTGTGAGCTGCCCCGAGTCCTCGGAGAGGTGCGGCATAAAAATCCAATTAATAAATAAATAAAATAAATTATAGTTTACTATTTGTGTATGCTTTAGATTTTTTTCCTGTCACGTTGTGATTGAAAGTGCTAAAGGATTTTTTGCACTGCAACTTTAAGTCCTTGTCTCCCATGGATAAACTAAATAGAAATGAAGCCTGCTTCAGAAATTATTTTCTGGGATTCAACCCATTCCTCTGCTTTAATCATGGGAATAGCCAGTTATTGTATCTAGACTGCAGTTAACACAGCCCGTGCTTCTTTTCCTTTCTAAAAAAGCAAATGTCAATTGCTTTTGTTTCTGTGGTCATGTCTTTTTGAGGGCCAGTGGAAAAGTTTTTTTTTAAAAAAAGCTACTGCTTTATCATTCTTCCTGTCCCTTGTGTTAAAAGAGGAAACTTGTCAGAACTTCAATAAATTTTACTTTTAAAAAACAGCTAAACCAGTTGGAGGGGGGGAGCTGCATCAGCATAGGCAGTGATAATGAAAACAAGGTTACCCACGCCTACATTAAAATTTACTTCAAAGTTGTAATATGTATTGATGCACTTCATTCGTAAATGAACATTTTATAATAATGACAGCATTAAACATTGCCATCTGCTTCAAAGCTAGAACTTATATGGAATAGCATAACATAAAAAGAAAAGAGTTAAATCATACAGGAGAAGCCTATACCGTGATGGCAAACCTATGGCACGCATGTCACAGGTGGCACACGGAGCCATATCAGAGGGCATGTGAGGCGTTGTCCTATGTCAGCTGCACTGCACAGGCGTGTGCTAGCCAGCTAATTTTCGGCCTTGGGGAAGGCTGTTTCGCTATCGCTTCAGGGAAGTTTCCTGAAGCCCCGGAGTGCGAAAAGGGGCGAGTACAAGTGCACTAGAGTGCCTTCCGTCCCCTGTCCTATTGCTCTCCTATATCTCCTATACCTTTCTTCTATTCCTATATCTCTTCTTCTATTCTTTCATTGATATGTTCTATTGCTATATCTTCTTTTCTATTATTTCTTAGATATATTTTACTATGAGTATCTCCTCTATAACCTTCATCATGTATTTTACTATGTGTATATAGATATATACTCACTAAAACCCTCATTGTGTATTGGACAAAATAAATAAATAATTAATTACTTAAAAAAACAGCCCAACAGGCAAACTGGAAGTTCGGAAAACGGACTTCCAGTTTGCCCATTGGGCTATTTTCTTCACTCTGGTGCTTTAGGAATAATAATAATAATTTATTAGATTTGTATGCTGCCACTCTCTGAAGCTTCCCTGAAGGCTCTGGAGTGCGAAAAACTACACAACGGGCAAATCGGAAGTCTGTTTTTCTGAACTTCCTATTTGCCCATTTTTTTCACCATCCCAGGCTTCAAGACTTGTGCACATGCGCAGGGATGGGGGAGAATTGTGTGCATGCATGCACAGGGGCAGCGCGGGGGAGTGCACATGTGGGGGGGATAGGGAATAGGTGTGAACACATACGCGCATGCTAGTACATGAACACAACATTTTGGCATGTGAATCAAAAAAGGTTTGCCATCACTGCCCTATACCACTTCACACAAATGGCTGTCCAGTCTCTTCGAAAAAGCCTCCAGTGATAGACCATCCACAACTTCTGAAGGAAGGCAAGCTGTTCCACTGGTTAATTTTTTTAATTTTAGGTTGCTTCTCTCCTTGATTAATTTCCCTCCATTGTTTCTTGTGTTGCCCTCTGTTGCTTTTGAGAATAGATTCACCCCCTCTTCCTTATGGCAGTCCTTCAAACATTGGAAGATTGCTATGTCAACCTCATCCTTTTCACTAAATTAGACATACCCAATTTACTGACACCTTGCATCCTGGACAAACTGTTTCAACTCCTACCCTCAAAACGTCGCTGCAGAGCACTGCACACCAAGACAAGTAGACACAAGAACAGTTTTTCTCGAATGCCACCACTCTGCTAAACAAATAATTCCCTCAACAGTCAAACTATTTACTAAGTCTGAACTACTATTACTACTAGTTTTTTCCCATCATTCCTATCACCCATTTCCTCCCACTTAGGACTGTTTCACTGTAACTTGCTGCTTGTATCCTTAAGATTTTTATTAATATTGATTGTTTCCTCATTGCTTATTTGACCCCTATGAAAATCATTCAGTGTTGTACCTCATGATTCTTGACAAATGTATCTTTTTCTTTTATGTACACTGAGAAAATATGCACCAAAGACAAATTCCTTGTGTCTTACTAAGGCTAAAGCAGTACTACCTCACATGATCTGAATTATCTGCTATAAAGCTACAGCATTTCATATTGGACCCAATTCAAATTTTCAATATATTCAAATGTTCACTTACCCCTAAGCCTCATACCAAGCTCTCAGTTTAATAAAATTCATTGGTTACATGGCTAACTAAATGATTGGAAGATTAAACTTTACTGGGCAGATTTTGGTTTATTTTACTATATTTTAAAGTATAGTTTAAATATATTTTTAAGTATAATTTACAAATGGGTCTAAGACTTATAGTTTAAATAAGTACAATTCCAGGTTTAAACCTGGAATACTTCTTAGTGCTTCCTTTTCTTATATTTAATGGAAAATAACTATAAATGAAAGTTATCAATTTCAAATACAGTACTACCCAATTATGCAACCTAAATTTTCCAGATAATAAGGGCAAATACCTGAGAAGTAATATTTCTAATTACTGTGTCCTCTTACATCTACGGTAATAGGATGCGATTTAGTAACCACTACTGTCATTAACAATTACAGGACATGCTGCAAGTGGCATAATAGGATTTGTTAACTTAGTCTATACTTTCACCCTTACTAAAAAAAAGAAGCATTCTATGAAAGCCTTAAGAAACCAAAACCATGATTAGTAACGGCAATATTTATGCACACATCTGCTTATAAACATATACTGTACAGTATATGGAAAATTATGGTGTAAAAATCTCTCTATATATAAAAGCCAAATACCACTCATTCATCACAAATTCTCCAGAACCATAAAGCCCACAAACCTGAAACTTGGCATGTATTTTCCTCTTGGCTTCTAGGTGCTTGCTAAGAAAGGATTTTTTGAAATGACCATCAGATGATTAAAATTTCTTATACAGTATTATATTAACACCTTCTGATGCTAAGAGTTACACATTCTACGTAAATGTTCAAGCTTTAAGGGTCAATGTATCAAGCCCAATTGTAACTACTCATTAATTTTCAAGCTTTAATTGTCAATTTATCAAGCTCAATCATAGAGTTTTGTAGTAAACCATGGGTATCCAGCTACTAGTATATTACAAATGATAAACAGTATGAATGAGTAAAATGAACCAAATAAAGGCATGTTCTGAGTTTGAAAACTCAAGAGAAGGCAAAAGATGTACTACGGCTTAATAAAGGTGGCCTAATATTGGCAAGTATAATTAGTGAATCTCTCAGGATACTAAATATATAATTATAAATGAATACTGTAAATGCAATACATGTTTGTTAAATTGTATTAACTGAATGATGGGAACAAGATGAAAGAGTTTTAAAAAGTGATTGAGTCTTTCAGAAATTCAATAATGAATGATAATTTATTTGGAAATATCCATTTTAAGAAGTTCTGTTTGGAACGTAAGATTTAAACATAAATCTATTCATATATATGCATATAAATGAATGAATGTAAATATAAAACTTTGATTTATATTTCATGCAGGTTTGAGAAGATTAGTGAAAGATACTTGAGTGGTTTGGGGTTTTTTTGAAGACGTTTTGCTTCTCATCCAAGAAACTTCTTCGGCTCTGGAGAAGCTGAAAAAGCTTCTTGAAAGAGAAGCGAAACGAAAAACAAAGTATAGTTGCCTCTTGAAAAAGCACCTTTGGGAGAAGTTCTGAAGTATTAAACAGATCACTGTTTGGTAGCACCAAGAGCTTGAGAACAAATCAACCTGGACCTGAACATAACAAAAGAAATAAATGTACAAGTTCTGTATGAAAAAGTATTTAAAAATACTCTCCCAATAAAATGAATAGAAACATGCAGAAACCCCTTATAATAGAATGAAAAGAATGGTAGAGTGATTAGAGTAGGTATCATCAGTAAGGACTGAAAGATTGGAGGAAGAATTATTACTAGGAGGAAGTGAGAGGCTGAGGCTGTAAGAATTGCATCAGGAGATGGCAATTTGGAGTGAGTTTCTATGTTGAGAAGTCCACCAAAATAGTATTGGAAAGGAAGTGATTTGGATCTAGAGCAGTGTTTCCCAACCTTGGCAACTTGAAGACATTTGGACTTCAACTCCCAGAATTCCCCAGCCAGCAAATGCTGGCTGGGGAATTCTGGGAGTTGAAGTCCAGATGTCTTCAAGTTGCCAAGGTTGGGAAACACTGATCTAGAGGACATAGAAGAAGAAAAGGGAATCCTAGGGAGGATCCAGGGAAATTGTGAGGGACAACAGAAACATTATTAGAATAGCGACAAATATAAAAAGGTATGACAGAAACTGCTGGATGAGCCATTCCAGGACAACTTGTAATTTGATACTGGCCTTCAGTTCAGCCTAAATGCTGAACTGGAGTCCAGTCTAGAGTCCTGATTGCTTCAGTCTGGAGTAGTGGTTTCAATCTGGAGTCCAAAGTCCAGATTGTTCATGCCTATGGTCTCAGGCTTTTGCTAGTATATACCAGTTCAATTTGTAAAAACCATGTCCATAGATAGTAAATAAATCAATCTGTAACATATTATTAAAACTTGAATGGCAGAAGGCAGTGAGTCTACTAGGTTCATGTATCTTCCTACAATGTTTTTCCCAAAATAAGACCCTGTCTTATATTTTTTGAACCCTGAAATAAGTGCTTAGCATTATTGCCATGCACTCAAAAACCTGATTGGGCTTCTTATCAGGGGATGTGTTATTTTGGGTAAAACAGGGTAGTGAGCACAGAAGGGTTCAGACCATACCCGGGGTGGCGCAGCAGGTATAGTGCTGTACCGCAAGCCACTGAAGCTGACTGTAGATCTGTAGGTCGACGGTTCAAATCTCATCACTGCCTGAAGGTTGACTCAGCCTTCCGTCCCTCCGAGGTGGGTAAAATGAGGACCCGGATTGTGGGGGCAATGTGCTGGCTCTGTTAAAAAGTGCTATTGCTAACATGTTGTAAGCTGCCCTGAGTCTAAGGAGAAGGGCGACTTAAAAATAGAATAAATAAATAAACACCCCAATTTAATTAGCAGCATGCCTGTCAGCTGGAATCCCCTTGTTCCATCCCTCTGCCCTGCGTGGCATTGACTGCTCTTGTGTTTCAGCCCTCTCTTCTCTGAAGCAAATGTTTTCCTGACTCCTTTTCCTGCTCTTTCAATTTCTCGTCCTTGAACACTGACACCATCACTAAGTGGGTCACTGTCACTAAGTGAATCATTCCAAGAATTGGCATAAATTATGTTACAATTTTGCTCTGCATTGCTGGCAGACCTGGAAATGACTATTCTTTTGCTCACATCACTAAAGCGATAGCCCTTTGAACAAGGCTCATAGCCTGTAAACCTGAATTTTCTAGCCTTTTGTTGATCTTTTCTCCTGATTGCTTTTGGAATGTGCACCCATGCACTGCTTCCAAACATCCTTAAATGTGCCAGAGATGGCTTTCTCTGATATAGCACTGCATATGGAGTATCATTGAGAAACTCCCCAGCCTATTAATTCAATAATTAGAAGTCAACATGGCTTCACCCCAATATAACCTGCTCAGACCAGAATTCTCCAGCAGTGAGTTCATTTGTTTGTTTGTTTTGTCAAGTGCATATTGGTGGTATACAAAGATATAATAATATTTATAATATAATAATAATATACCATCATACCGGACATTTATGCATGGTATGTCTGTGTGTGTGACTGTTAGCATATGGGGTTTTTTAAATATTTAAATATTTTAAATCTGTCTGATTGCTTATGATTTGTTTTTTACATGTTGTGAGCCGCCCCGAGTCTTCGGAGAGGGGCGGCATACAAATCTAAGTAATAAATAAATAAATAAATTCTCTTAACTAAATTAAACAAGCTAGTGGTACCTGGACACACTTGTAAGTGGATCACAAGCAGCAGGTGAAGCTTAGCACAGGGGCCCCCCAAGGCTGTGTACTCTCACCACTTCTCTCTATACACCAATGACTGCATCTCAAACGATCCATCTGTTAAACTACTGGACAGTGTTCCCTCTAATTTTTTGGGGGGGTGGGCGGAAAAGTATAGTGTCTGAGCGGCAGTCCCTTTGGGACTGGGCGGCACAGAAATAATAAATAAATAAATAAATAAATAAATGAATAATAAATAAACAAACAAACAAACAAACAAACAAATAAAAAACCCACCCTGTTTTGCCTCAGAGAATTTCAAAATAAAATACTGTACTGTGTGTCTATAACCATGAGCTCATAATAGGGCAACTCTATCAATATCAAAATGTCACTTAAATAGTTGAGCTAGTTTCAAACTAGATTTTGATTTTCTTTCTCTTCCTTACTCCCATTCTTTTTCTTTCTATTTTCCTTCCTCTCTTTTTTCTATCTGTTTCTCTCTCTTCCTCTCTTTCTCTCTCTCTCCTTCCCTCTCACTCTTTCCCTCTCGGCTTCTGGGCAGGTTTGGAAAACTCTGAGTTGATGATGATTTTTAAGTGAGCGATTGCTCACTGCTCAGCTTAGAGGGAACTATGCTACTGGAGTTTGCAGACGATACAACAGTGATCGGACTCATTCGGCCAGCACACACATGCACGTTGGAGCTGAGCTAGGGCAACAGCTCGCATGCCAGCAAATATGATTCCACGTGCCACTTGTGGCACTCATGCCATAGATTTGTCATCAGTGGTCTAAGGGTAAAGTTTTTGGGATTAGGTGATGATACTACAGAGTCTGGTAGTGAGATCCATGCATCAACTACTCGGTTACTAAAGTCATAGTTTGAGTTTACAGCAGTTTACGTTTGTATGTCTTGTGTGCTCATGTGTTGTTGTGGTTGAAGCTTCATTTGTAAAACACCATTCCATCTCTCAGACATGCCATTCTCAACTGCTGTGTACGGATTTGTGTGTCTGTGTTTTATTCCTAACTGTCCCAATCACTGTTGAAAATTTGCTGATATGAATTCTGAACCTCTGTCAGTTTGCAGCTCACATATCCTTTGCTTAAATTTCTGTAGCACCTCTATTTTACTCTTTAGTAAATAGCAGAACCCAAATCTACTGCGGTCATCTACAGCAGTGTTTCCCAACCTTGGCAACTTGAAGATATCTGGACTGGGAGTTGAAGTCCAAATATCTTCAAGTTGCCAAGGTTGGGAAATACTGATCTACAGTGACTAGCGCCCACTTTGCTCCTCCCAAACTGGCTTGCATTGGCCCAACCAAATCTGCATGTACTAGCTCTATAGAGTTCTTGTTGTCTGCCTTGTGCTACTCTTGCTCACTGGGAGTACCTTAGACTTTGATGATTTGCATGCTGCACAATCCAAGTATGCCTTACAAACGTTTAAGTTTAACCCTTCTCCAAACTGTTGCATCTTTTGCAAAACTCTGAAGCTGGCATAGCCAAGCTTTCTATGCAAGAGATGAACACATGAATCACGTTGTGCCACATTTCCAAATGTTTGGCCACATTGAACCTTTTGTCCCTGCAACACATAAAAGATTATCCTGCTTTATACACTCTCCCGCGACCCTCCTCTTCCCGGTCTCTTGATGCCCTGGTGGCGTGGCCACTTGTGGCTGAGCCAGGAGCATGCGCACATGTAGGTAAGCTGCTGCCCGCCCTGCATGCGCCTTTCCTGAACTTTGGCACTTGCTTGAGGTCTGCCCACATGTACACACACTCCCGGCTCAGCCACACCAGCCAGAGGGTCACAAGAGGAAGGGGGAGTGTGCAGGAGCAAAGTGGCCCTGTACCTGCCTTCATGCCACACTTGCATGTTCAGCAATCTTCACTTCCTGCCGCTTTGGGCTGGAGTCCAAAAAAGAAATGAGAGGGGCGAGAGGCAGGGTCAACCTGTTAAGGGGCAGAGAGCCCAAAGAGCCGCATGCGGCTCCAGAGCTGCAGGTTGCCAACCCATGAACTAGAGGCACACAAAAAACCCCATCAAGCTGCAGGAGCTTCAAAGGAGAATTAAGCATAAATGGTTCAGAGTCACACTTCCAAGTCAACTTGCCACCCAGGAACTCTTGAGCTATGTCATATCTACTTTTTGCCATCTGTCATTAAAGAATCCCACTTTCTGGCAGCTGCTACGGAATTAATTTATTTTCAGTGTCCTTGATACTTCCCAGCTGGGAATGAACCAGGGAAATTTCTTCCAACAGTACAAATACAAACAGTAGCAGTGATAATGCATCTCCTTGAAAGATTCCTCTCGATATTAATGTCTCTCAGTCTATCACCATTGACCAGCAACTGCGTCTTCCATTATGCCATTGATTTTTGCACAAATGTTCTGATGTTTCTACTGACTCATTATTTCTAGGCACTTGATTATCCAATTATGTGATAGAGAATGAATGCCTTTGTGCATTCAATCCTCACTATGTTAAAATTAATAATAGTAATAGTAATAATAATAATAATAATAATAATAATAATAATTTATTAGATTTGTATGCCACCCCTCTCTAAAGACTCGGGGCGGCTCACGACAATAATAAAACAGTGTGACAATGTAAACAAATCTAATATTAAAAAAGCATCTAAAAACCCATCATTTAAAAACCATGCAACACACGCATTCCATACATAAAACTATAAAAAGCCTTTGGGAGATGTCTCAATTTCCCCATGCCTGGTGATATAGATGGGTCTTAAGTAGTTTGCGAAAGACAAGGAGGGTGGGGGCAGTTCTGATCTCTGGAGGGAGTTGATTCCAGAGGGCTGGGGCTGCCACAAAGAAGGCTCTTCCCCTGGGGCCCGCCAGACAACATTGTTGAGTTGACGGGACCCGGAGAAGGCCAACTCTGTGGGACCTCATTGGCCGCTGGGATTCGTGCGGCAGAAGACAGTTCCGGAGGAGAAGAAAATTGGTCTTCCTTCTCTTAGTTTTCAACTAGATGCTGTTTAATTGCATCAACTACCTCATCAGTTAGCAATTTGAAAGTTGTTGGTAAACAGGTAATTGGCCTATAGTTGCCTAGTGCTGGATCTTTTATTAGGTAAGTTTTGCCAGCTGTTAACCAATATTTGATTTAATCTCCTTGCAATATTGTTAAACAGCTTGGCAATGAGTGGATGTAGATCACTCAGCCAAAAAACATTAATGATAATGATTATTAAGTTATTACTACGGTTCATTGCATGGTTAGCCATATGTTCAGACTGGATTTGATATTTTTATCTACCTATCAAATCCTTCCCGAGGACATGGACTAGGCAGATTTTGATGTTTAATGGCATTAAAAATGTCATTGCAGGATGTAAGAAGTTTGAAGTAAAGGTGTGTTTTGCAACTGATTGGAACGTTTTCTCATTTTATTTCATTTTGTTTGTTCTAGTAAAGATATCCCATTATGTTTTTAAGGGATTAATTAAGCTGTAATTGATTTTATAATTATTGAAATAATTACATTATGAAAGTATATTCCTCTGCTCAGTTTTATGAATTATCCCAATAAATTTGCAGTAACAATTAGTTAGATTCCTCAGTTCTTATTTTTGGTTACAAGTTTATTTCTTTGTCTCTCCACTTTTTTAATAACATGAAAATGTTTAATAACATTTGTAGCATACAAACAAAAGCTAATTGTTTAGATTTGTGCCTCTGTAGAGTATTTTCCCAGCATAGACCCATGCATCTACTTTGTGGGAGGAGATACAAAAGTTTCTGATACTGGATTAATTGCACTTAATTTTGACCAGAGATCTTTCTTACACAATTATTTCAACATACTTTCAACATATATATATGTTACTATGAAAAATTTTAACAAGATATTGTATGCTTACTTTTCTATTTTATAGAACTGTTAATATGAGTACTGTATACATATTTGGCGGCTTCATGTTCCATCTTGTGCTGCATAAATGTGATTGTCTCGTGATACTTAATAATTCCCCTACCTATAATGATAGTTTACAAATTATGTACAGACTCAGTGATTTATGACGAAAAATAAACAAATAATTCATACCTGTTAGAATCTTAAATACACTTATTAAGGAATAAGCATTTCCAGCTATAGGACTACAGTACAAGTAAACATAAAATGTACTGTATTGCATAACCAATGGGCTTTTTGAGACTATTTAAAATGTTAGCAAGATTATACACTACAGGACTATTTACTGCTGGTGGAATTATAGTGATTTTGATAGTACCATTGGTAGATTGTCTGGTTCAGGGGTCCCCAACCTTTTGGACTCAGGGACCACCAAATTCATAATTTAAAATCCCACGGGCCCTAATTCATAATTTTAAATCCCGTAGACCACTAATATGCATTTTTTTAAAAAAGATAAATCAATTTGTAAAACAATAATCAGAAAACTTCAATTTTATTAATATGAAATGCACCAACATAACAAAATCATAAATTATTTGATCACAACAAAATATTTAAAGGTTATTTAATTTTAACAAAATTATTAAAAGTAGTGTAATTATTACAAAATAATTGAAGCTTATTTGATGGTGGCTTGCTTGTTGGGAAAGTCAGTCCCATATTTCAGAGCTCTAGCTGTAGTCTCTTCCTTCCCCTCTCCTCTCCTTCCCCCCTTTCCTTTCCTCTTCTTTCCTCTCCTTTTCTCGCCTCTTCTACATTTCCTTCTTTCCTTATCTTTCCTCTTCTTCCCTTCCTTTCCTCTTCTTTCCTTCTCTTTCTTTTCCTCTTCTTCCTTTCCTCACCTCTTCTTTCCTTCCTTTCCTCTTCTTCCTTTCCTTCTTTCCTTATCTTTCTTTTCCTCTTCTTCCTTTCCTTTCCTTTCCTCCCCCCCTTCCTTCTTCCTGGACTGGATTAACTGCTCCAGGGGCCAAGATTTTTCCAGGGGCCACCAAAAGTTTCTCGTGGACCACCAGTAGTCCACGGGTCACAGGTTGGTGACCTTTAGTCTAGTTAATCTGGTTAAAAGATGGAAGAATTCTTAAGCAGTCGTGTCAACCTAAGCAGTTTATTTTTTAATTATCTCATATTCCTTATTTCAAAAAAGCAGCTCAGTGTCTTACAAAATATAAAACTATAGTCACCATAAAGAAACGAATATCCGAAAAGCAGAAGTAAGAGGGTTTTTTTATAAAAACCCTCAAAAGCAAAACTAGCAGGAAATATTTTGGTTTAAAAAGGACAGAAGGCATTTTAACCCTGAAGCTCCCCCGTGCACTGCTTCCAGTGGCCTACGCAGCCAGATTCAATGTTTCTTTACTCAGAAGTCTCTAGGAAATTTTATATACAAATGCACTGTTCCATCAGTCAACATTAACTCTTTATTTATTAGAAATAATTATTTCTCAAACGCGTACACATCTCACTTTCCTCATCCACTGTGACTGGATTTCAGAACCCCCCAGCAACAATCGTGATTTTGAGGAAAAGTAAAATTTCAACCAGCACTTTCGCTTCCTTCAGAAACAGATCTGTTGAGCATTGTGTTACCCTTGCACATGCACTCGCTGTTCTTTTTTTTTAATTTAAAAAGAATAATATAACTACTCCCTGCCCGATTATTTTGTCGCTTGCTCGTTTCAAGCATGTGTCAGCCGGGCCCATCTACAGCGCACCTCGGCGGAGACCGCACGAACTGGAACAGCCAACAAGCTGGGACGAGCTCCCAGTGCCCTGTACAGACAGCTCAAACGCCCTATCAGAGAAGGGAGCGGGCGGGCCCAGCGAGCGGTAACCCAATAGCAGCAGACCCCCCGTACCTGTGCGGTTATAAAAACTCTGCGCGGCTCCCCTCGCTTCGCTTCCACAGTATGGCCGGCGACATTAGCTAGCGCTCGCTCAATGCTCTTCTCTGTAACGGGAACACACGGAATACAAGGAACCGAACCGCACCGCATCGCCTGCACGCTTGCCTACTCCGCACTTCTCGCCTTCCATCTCCCTCCTTTCCCCTTCCCCTCCCCCCCAAAAGGATCCTTTCAACAACCCGCCACCCTTCTCTGCAACCGCTCGTCGATATATATTTTATATATGAGCGCGCGCGCACACACACACGCAATTTTATCTTCTAACTTAAATATTAAGATTACTGCCCCATCCGAGGTAAAACCTGCTTGGGACGGGCTGAGACCCCCGAGAAGGCGCCGCGGCCCTGCCTAAGAAGCAACAGTCCTATCAGCTGTAGCTGGTTGTAGGTGAGGAGGGCGGCGGCGGCGACAGCAGCAGCAGATTTTTAGTTGGGGGGGTCGTTTTAATTTCTGTGGTTGGTTTTGCGGAGTTGTCTCACCATGATGGAGGAGAACGGTGCACACTTCTTCGAAGGGACCGAGAAGCTACTGGAGGTGTGGTTCGCCTGGCAACAGCCCTCGCCGCAGGAGCCGCACCAGAGTAATGGCTCCGGCGACCTCCGCACCATCCCCAGGTGAGTTAGGAGCCGGTTGGGGAAACCAGGAGGGTGGAAGAAGAACATGGAGTAGGAGGTGGGGGGGGGGGGGTTTAGCCGGGCGAGTGCGGGAATTATGCCCGGCTGGTGGCGCGCATGCCCTGGTGGAGAGCAGCCGTCACGCCGCACCGCTGGGCGGGAAGCGAGCGAGGCTAATGGCCGGGGAAAAGGGGGGCGGGCATGGCGGCTGCTCCATTCAGGACGGCGTGACGCTGCGCGAGGCGAGGGAGGGACTGCTCCGAAGGGAGGGGGAGGGACTTTCACCGGGACGGCCTCGTGCGCGGGAGTGGGGGGGGGGGAGGAGGAGAGCGCGAGCCGGCCCCTTCAAATAACGGCCGCCAACGTTCCTCGGGCGCGTGCAAGGCCCGGCCTCTGCGTGCGGCGGCGGCTGATGCTGGCAAAGGCCTTTTAAGTCGCGTCCACCCTCACCTCCCCCCGTAGGCCGGCACTCTGAGGGGAAAACTTAAAACAGGAGAGCAGTTCACGTCGGGAAGGGCGGAGTTGTGACCTTGCTAGGGCGGGACGTGACCTTTTTCGTGGCTGTCCTTTTAAATTTTTTAAAGCAGGCCTCAGAAATTGGCGCTCGTCGCCTCTCTCTACTCCCCCCCCCGAATATATTCATTTACAATGCACGGCGGGTGGCTTTCACGAGTTTGTCGCCTTATGCATTTGCCTTTGGCGCTGCTTGACCACTGAGTTTGAACACGAGTTCTTGTCTTACGCGGAATTGGGGGGGGGGCAGTTATTTGATCCTGCAGGAAAGTCGAGGGGCCACCGGGATTCTCACAGTGTTTGATATGAACCGGACTGCTTGTTGGTAGAAGAACTCCCCGAACCCTACTAAGTTAGCCATCGCAAGTGGGGCGGGCAGGGCATCTGCACCAGCGTGTTTTTTTAAAATAGTGGATGAGGTGTGCTTGGTTTGCAGACTTGTAAAGAGACTGGGACTATTCGTGGTTTTTTGTTTGAAACTGACTGCAGTTTAATTTGTCTGATTCTTGACCGCACAGTTTCCTTTTGTCAAAGTGTTGAGGCAAGCAGAGAAGTTTCTTCTGCCTTTTCAGGTCTCTTCCATGATGATGATGATGATGATAATAATAATAATAATAATAATAATAATAATAATAATAATAATGGCTGTTGAGGAAGCTGGCAAGCATGTTTTTGTAGAAATCATAGAATTTTCACCCTATAGGGTTAGCAAGAGCATGGCTAGTAGTGGGAGGTTTTACGCATGCATTTATTTGCCTTTCTGAAAATCAAGCAATGCAATGGGACAGACAGAAGCCCCCTCCCCTTTAACTTAATTTGCAACCTTTTTTTAAAAAAAAAGGCTTCAATCTCAAACTGCAGATGAAAAAAAGACTTGGTTAATGAGATCAAGAATTACTTTTTAGTGTTACTTTAAGGGGTTGGGTCTGGGACTGTCATCTAGTGGGCATTTCAGGAATGTAGAGGAGGCGCCAACTCAGTAGTTATGGGGGAAGGGTTGCGTTCTCTACAGCCTTAAATGCACACTAATAGTACTAGTATTTTGCTTGCACTGCACGTAGAAAATAATAGCTTGAATCTGCTTCAGTAGAATTTAGACATTTGAAAATTACAATGCCTGCTCTGTGCATGTTTGAATGAGCTACATTTAGCAGAGAATAATTAAAGGTAAAAGGAATAATGTACCCTTTTCTGTGTACGTTTATTCTCATTTTCCTCTAATGTATTGCTAATGTGCTAAGAACATGAACAAATAATGTATCATTTGGATAAGAAGAAAAAATTGTAAAAATAGGTAACTATTCTCAGTTTTATGTAATTTTATGCATGTAATCTTTGTTAGCAAAGAGTAGTGAACTGCAGGAGTTACTCTGCCAATAAATTACATTTGTGGAGTGCTCACAATAATTAGTGCACTTTAACTTCAGGGTTTTTTCTGAAAATAAATATCAATTTGAAAGGCCATGTCAAATCTCATTGGATAAGAATTACATTATGAATCAGTTTGCCTACTGTGCAAAAATATAAACAGTAATAATTGAGTTTGTGTATTTCTGACTTCAAACTACATTATGCCTATATATATCTCAAATATATAGTAGTATAATTTTGTTTTATACGACAGTTCTATATTGTTTGAATTTATCTACTACAGATTTAATGGTTTTGTAATATATTTTGTGCCGATCAATTTTTAACTAAATTGGTTGCTTCACCTGATATGACAAACTGGCTTATGATTGTACTGTTCATTTTGTAAGTATGTCAACATCTCCTCATAGTTTCAATAATACCACAAATGCTACTATAAGAATTACTTAAATTTATGATGGTTCATAGACCCAAATTACATAATAGAAATTATATAATGTAAAATACACTGTAGCATATATAATAATAGTATGTACTTGTGTTTAGACTACTATCATCAATACATGACTTCTGTATCTTTTTGACTTACTTAGCAAGAGTTTCCGTGGAATTTATTATATACCAAAAGATGCTGTACATAGAATTTGTTTCTCCAATTTGGAAATGGGCAAAGAAGATGCCTTAAAAGCTCATTACACATGTCTTAGTAAAAATTACAGTAAAACAAAGCATGGCCCTATAATTCAATACTGTACTGTACTCCCATCTTTATAAGGACAGAGCTTTCCATCATGTGGAATTTAGCAGTATTTACTCTCCAACATTGCTTACAATAAGATATTAAACTCTGATAGTGTGAAGGCCTTTTGAAGCACCTTGATTCAAACATAATACTAGCTTGAAATAAAATTTCGTTTGACCCAAGTGAGCTCTGATCATGTTAACTAGTTGGGTAGTTAATGTCTGCAAGCAAATAACCAAGCTCAGAGATCACAAAGACTCAATACAGTATCTCATATCCTTTTTTTTAAAACATTCATTGCCTGATCTTATCTACGGACATCCACTCCTCTCTGGAACTAAGAACATTTTATTTTGTATAAATCATACAAACTTTGGCTAATTTGCATAAATTGATTTACTACATTCAGTATTGTAGTACTTGTATATGCTTCCAAACCTCTGTGGGCTTAAAACTGAGGAAAGGAAAATATGACATTCAATAAATCGAGATAATACTAAGATAAATAAAAAATAAAAAATAACATTTTTGCTTTCTCTATTTTGAATCAATGCAGGAGAGAGCCATTTTGATATCCATTGTGATATTATTCCACAGGACTGGCACTATTACTAATAAGGTTAGAATAATCAGTCTTATAGATACCCAAATGCCAAGCCATAAAAAGATTTGCAGGTCAAAATCAACATTTTAAATCATATCCAGAAATCAATTGAGAACCTGCCCAAGGCTCATGGCATTTGGCACCTGCAGATGTAACCTGTTGAAATTATCCTGAAATGTATCTGATATGTGAATGGCAAGAAATACTTCAAAACAAAAATGTTCTGTGTACTTCAGTCCTGAATTACTCAGTCCTTTTTTGAGACAGGCTGCAACCATAAAATTGTTTCCACTGAGTATAATAATAAAAAACACCCCTCTCATAATGTTATGAACATCCAATCTTGGTTAGACATAATGTATACATATTTCTGTATATGTACCTATGGCTCTCCAGGATGGCACATGATTAATTGGAAGCAGTGAAATGGCTATGATTTCATATTTCTAGGCAGTTTGATACTAATCCAGTAGTTTCCACATAATACATTGTGTCCCCCCTTTTTTTTTAAAGCTTGGTGCGATTATAAATTGCCAACTGTGAGAAATTAGATGTTATCCCTATCTCTATTATTTCCTGAGAAAACTTAAGCATGAGATCTTGTTTTGCAAGACTCAACTGTTGAAGCAAGAATGTGTTTCAGCAGTCAGTTTTGAAAAAACAGCTCTCCTGTAAGATCGTAGTGACTGAAGCTATTGAGTCATCCAAAATTATGTAGATCTTTAAGCAGTACTGTAACTCCTGCCAAGAAACTATTGATAGGGATGCCATTTTCTATGAATTGGTCATTATTTAGAAGAGGAGCATAAGGGTGTGCAAAACATTTCATGCACAGACCAAATACAAATAATGAAAGTATTCTGCGATTCAGTTCTGCCAAACTGTGATGAACGTTAAGCCACAATATACCAGTATTTGTTTGGTATATTAAGCAAAATACATTTTCTAGTTTGTGCACGCCTCTAGTAGAGTGATACAGGAAAGAAATATACAGGGCTGTGCAATTAGGTTTGTAGTCTTTGGTATAAGAGAACTCTGTTGCTTTTCTGGGTACAACCACTAGGACTAGGAAGTATAGATGTGTTCTGTATGGCTTAATCCTATAAAATCAATCAAAGGATTAGTATTCTGTCTGACAACTTAGTTTATCCTCAGCTCTATCTTAAGATAATAACAAGTATTTGGTTTGCTGTGAAGTATAACAGGCTTGGCATATGTGCATGGAATGGTTGCTGGGGATTTGAAAAAATTCATGAGAATTATATAAGGGTTTTTTCACCTAATTCTGAGGAAATAAACATTATTCTAGGTTGTGTATTTTTATTTATATCCTTTTATTAATTTTATATGTAACTCCAGTACCTAGTACCCTTTCCTCTTCCTATTTTCCCCACAGTTGGTTGGCAGAGAAAGAGTGACTGTTCCAGAGATAGTTTGAGCAATATGGTCTAACTAGTTCAATGTCACAATATACTTGATCAAATGTTCAAATTCAAGAGTGTAATATGTGGTTAACTGAACACTATAATGTCTTTATATTTTATAGTCTATATAACATCTATATAACTTTTAAATTTAAATAAACTACACAATTTTCTCCTTTGAAGTCATGAACTGTGGTGGTGACATCAAACTTTACAACATAGTTTAGATCAGGGGTCCCCAACCTTTTGGACCTTAGGGACCACAAAGGCCATAATTTTAAATCCCACAGACCACCAAATCCATAATTTTAAAAGCCATGGACCCTAAATCAAAACTTTAAGTCCCGCATACCACTAATATGCATTTTAAAAAAGATAAATCAATTTGTAAAATAATTATCATTGAACTTCCATTTTATTAATATGAAATGCACCTATTTAGTATAACAAAATTATAAATGCTTATTTAATTATAAGAAAATCATAAACGTTATTTAACCATAACAAAATCTTTAAAGGTTGTTTTAATGTAACAAAATTATTAAAGTTAGTGTAATTATTACAAAATAATTCAAGCTTATTTGATGGGGGCTTGCTGATGTTGAGAAAGTTAGTCCCATATTCCAGAGCTGTAGTTGTAGACCCTCCCCTCCTCCTCTCTCCCTTTCCTCTTCTTCTTTTCCTTTACTTCTCTTTCCTCTCCTTCTGTCTTCTACATTGCCTTTCTTTTTTTCCTTTCCTCTTCTTACTTTACTTCTTTCCTCTTCTTTCTTTCCTTTCCTATCTTCTTTCTTTCCTTTCCTCTTCTATCTTCTTTCTTTCCTTTCCTTTCCTCTTTCTTTCTTTCCTCTCCATTCATTTTCTCTTCTTCCTTTCCTTTCCGTACCTTCCCTTCTCTTTCCTTTTCCTGCATCCAGGTGGAGGAACTGCAATGGGCCAGTCTTCTCAGTGTGACTACTACAGTTCTGGAATATGGGACTGGCCATGGTGCAGCTAGGAATCTCTGATGCCGCACCACAGCTGAGAGAAGCATATCAGCTGACCTCCATAAGAGACGAGAGTTTGTTCAGCACCCTGCAAGCACTCGTCTCTTGAAGAGTCCGGACAAAGTGCTTTTCTCAGCTGTAATACAGCATCAGCATTTGAAGCAGTGCGGGAAACTTCAGCCAGGCTCCTTGAGAAACAACTGTTTCCAGGGAGCTCCTCTCAGCTGTAGTGCGGCATCCGCCCCGACTCTGCAGAGAGGGGCGGCATACAAATCTAATAAATAATAAATCAATCAATCAATCAGCATTTGAAGTAGCCTGGGAAACATCAGTCGGGCTCCTTGAGAGATGAATGTTTGCTCAGCTCCCTGCAAAAGCTTGTCTTGGGGAGCGCAGCCAAAGTGCTTGTTTCAGTTCTAGTGCGGGATCAGCATTTGAAGCGGCATGGAAAACTTTGGCTGGGCTGCTCGAGAGATGACTGTTTGTAGGGGGCCGAGCAGACTTGTCTCTCGAGGAGCCTAGGCAAACTGCTTCTCTCAGCTGTAGTGTGGCATCAGGGATTTCCAGCCCCACCATGGCTGGTCCCATTTTCCAGAGCTGTAGTAGTCACACTCAGAGGACTAGCCTGTTGTAGCTCCTCCACCTGGAGGCACTGTCCATTGTGGATGCTAGCTCAGTCTCCTGAAAACTTGTCTTTCAAGCGCTCAGTGAAGCAATGTAGGAAACTCTCAGGCCTCCCACCCAGGCTTCGCAGAAGGAGAGATGTAGGCCTGAAAGGCAGCTGAACCTTTCCCCCTACTCCCAGGCAGCCGTTTGACTGAGCATGACAAGTGTGCGCTCGGCCTTAAGAGTGGGGGCTGGCATATGGCCATGGTGATGTTGGGTGGTGCAACTTTGTGTTTCTCTGGGTAGACTGGATTAATAGCTCTCAGCCATATCCAGCTCAGGAACCAAGATTTCTCCACAGACCACCAAAATTTTCTTGTGGACCACTAGTTGGTGACCTGTGGTTTAGATTGACTAGGAGTGTCTAAAGCTTTGACACTTGTATACTAGTATCACAGGGCATTGGACAGGATCAAAACTAGCCATGAAATTTGGTGGTTAGGAAATATGGAATATTTCAACATGCCAATTTCAGGAGAATAAAATGGTTTCCAAGAAGTTGGTAATATAAATAGCCAAGAATCCATAAAATTCAACTAACTTTACAAATTCAAATAGTAATTTCTGACTTTCCGCTATGTGGTCATTGTTGGTATATTTTTATGTCATTCTTAAGCATAAGTTTTTTAATAACTAATAATGAGGTTGATAATTATATTATTTGATTAAACTACATTATAGATATCATACAATAGTTAGCATATTCTGTTAAGTTTCCTCTTTTGATATTGAAATATAGATTGATCTTTTGTGATAGTACATTGTGTCTTCTTAGTTTGAAAAATGAAATTCACTTAATATCTCCTTTATTGTATTTCTTTTGCAGGTTTGAGTGGGACAAACTTCTGGAGAATGTGCATTGTTTGATCATAAGTGTGACAAAAACTGACAAGCAGGAAGCTTATGTACTCAGGTAAGTAAATAAAATTCCTGTACACAATGCATGCTCTTCTTTATAATGTATTATAGTTTTACATAAATATTAATTTAAAGTGATGTTGCAATGTAGAAGTAATTGTCAATTTAACAACCATTCATTTAGTGAGTGCTTGAAGTTACAATGGCACTGAGTTGCTCAGTTAGCCTTCCTGACTAACTGGCTAGGATGTGATTGATCCCATTGTGTTAATTAATGCTTCCATATTGATGGGAAGTGTTCCCCTGCCTCAAGCAGGTAGTTATAAAAATGCAGTGGTACCTCAAGATACGAACCCCTCGTCTTACGAACAACTCGTGATACGAACCCGGGGTTCAGAAAAATTTTGCCTCTTCTTACGAACTTTTTTCGAGTTACGAACCGGCGTTCGGAGACTGCTGGGAAGCGGCGCGGCTGTTTTAAAAGGTGACAGCCGGGCGGCGGGGCTTCCCAGAAGCCTCCCGAACGCCGGTTCGTAACTCGAACAAAGTTCGTAAGAAGAGGCAAAATTTTTCTGAACCCCGGGTTCGGTTCGGGAGGTTGCTGGGAAGCACCCCAGCCCGGCTGTCACCTTTTAAAACAGCCGCGCCGCTTCCCAGCTGTCTCCCGAAGCCGAACGCAGAAGTTCGGCTTTGGCGTTCGGCTTCAGGAGACAGCTGGGAAGCGGCGCGGCTGTTTTAAAAGGTCGCAGCCGGCCTGGGGGGCTTCCCAGCACCCCCCCAAACTCCGAACCCGGGTTCGGGGGGGGGTGCTGGGAAGCCCCCCAGGCCGGCTGTCACCTTTTAAAACAGCCGCGCCGCTTCCCAGCAGTCGCCGAAAGCCGTTTTTTTGCGGGGGGGTTTTGGTTGCACGGATTAATTGACTTTACATTGTTTCCTATGGGAAACAATGTTTCGTCTTATGAACCTTTCGTCATACGAACCTCCTCCTTGCACCAATTAAGTTCGTATCATGAGGTATTAGTGTACTATTGAACAGATCATAGCATAGTATGCTATGCAGTTTTAAGGAAACTGAATTTTTCCATTTATGGAGAAAGTGTCTGAAATGGAGTAACACTACAGCTTCTGACATATCTGATTAATACTGTTCACACCCATTTTAAACAGCTTTGGCAAGGATATAAAGAGATTAAGATTGTTGCTTTAAAAGATAACCCACGGTAGAATTGGAAATGGATATAGGTTATTGGACAGGGAAGTATGGCCTAAGTACTTTACCTAGATTTCTGTGCAATATCTAGTAAAATTTAACACTATCTCAACTTTTTGATTGTAATGTGTCTTGGGGACCCCCAGCCCTTGTGCCCAGAGAATATTAAAAATGTGTGGGAACTACTAACCAGTGTACAGTGTCCCACAGCTTTTCATTTTGTCTCACAAAATCTACATAATTGAGATAAGCGGGACTCGGAGAGATTTAAAGTAGGACTCTTGACTTTATCATCCATTTTTAAGTAACAATACTGTTATATCCTGAATGAATTCAGTAGTGACCTAGTCCTAGATGAACAATTCAATGAGCTTAAATATAAACAGTGTTGAATCATTGGATTCAATTCTCCAGTCCTTGAGGACTGAGGTTCAATCTATTCTGGAGAAGTTTGGTGACAGTGAAAGATCTGTGCTAGTTAGCAGTATATTTTAAGGGATTTGCACGGAGTTTTTAAATTCTATATGGTTATATGACTTCTTATTTTAGAAGTTGCTTTTTCATTGTTAGATACTTGTCTGACAAGTAAGAGTTACAGAATATGCCCTTTTGAAACTATTCCACTATTGGAGGCTTACTTATTTGGCAGAAAGAAAAAGTCATTCTATGCATAGCTCCCAGACTATAGTAAAACCTCATTTTACAGACATTTTTATAGAGTTTTTATGTCAAGGCTTTATTAAAATATTAATATATCAAATTAACATTTGTATTTAAATTATAATCAGTATTAAATACTCATTATAAAATTAAATGTTAATATATCATATTACGTATTAAATATTTTGAAAGAATACTAACAGCACTGTAAGTGCAACATACCCACATCTCAATCATCACCGGCTCAAGGTTGACTCAGCCTTCCATCCTTCCGAGGTGGGTAAAATGAGGACCAGGATTGTGGGGGCAATAACCTAGCTCTGTTAAAATTTCCTTTAATACACTATGATATATTTCCTTACCTCAGAATTAGATAAGAGTCTAGTCAGAGTTGCCCATTTGGGTGTGGAAGGGTCAAAAGAGACAAATGCTGAAAGCAATATCACTGTAGCATAATGCATGTTGGACTTTTAAAAAATATTTAAAAGCAGGCAGTTTGTATCAGAACAGCATTGTGCTACTTTTGTTATTTTGATGAAAGCATCAAAGCCTGGAGCAATTACTTACTCTAGAAAAAAAAGGAAAGAAATGTTTCGTGTTGCACCTTTTATACAAAGAATAGTTTTATTAATAGATTTAAATCAAATCTACTTGCTCAATATATGAGATGAGCCTTTTCATACCTACAGAATTCTCAAAGGAACAGAGATATGTATTGATTGAGCCGAGATTTTTGTGTTTCTAATTCCTAAACACTTAAAGAAGTTTTAAGGGACTCCTATCAAATAGATTTGTAATTTACAAATTCATACCAAACTTATTAATTATGTCTTTGTATTTTTCAGTGAGAGTAGCATGTTTGTCTCCAAGAGACGTTTCATTTTGAAGACATGTGGTACCACCCTCTTACTGCAGGCACTGGTTCCCCTATTAGAGCTTGCTAGAGAGTACTGTGGGTTTGACTCAATTCAGGTAAGACAATAAAATAAAATCCTGATACAACTTCAAAGTTGTTAAATATCAAATATATATATATATATATATATATATATATATATATATATATATATATATATTCGTAGATTTTCACGGGTACAGGTATGACGGTCTTGGTATGTTCGGGTTTCTTCCCGTGTAGGATTTGGAAATTTCTGGCGACGTTTCGACGAGGTCTCACTCGTCATCTTCAGGCTGGTGTTTCTGTCCTTGTTCTCAGGCGAACACTGCAGCTCAGGTCTCGCAGTGTTCGCCTGAGAAGAAGGACAGAAACACCAGCCTGAAGATGACGAGTGAGACCTCGTCGAAACGTCGCCAGAACACACACCTTTTTTGGTATATATTTACAAAATATATGAGTAGTAAATGCTGAGCATCTAATAATAATTTATTGAACAATATGTAAGAGACGTTTTTCAGATTAATTCCGCTAATAATATTTCTGGAATTTTCATATCTCATTCATACTCAGTCTTTCTTGTACTACATATTATCTTGTCTCCTCTCTTATAGTGCTCTGCCACTCATGAATGATCACCTTAAGGTTGCTGAAAATGCAATCTTCGTAGTCAAGAATTTATGCAGAAATACACAAACTCTTTTCAGTGAAGTATTCATGCTTTTGGGATCTTGGATTGGCAAGTGTCTCAACACAAAGCCCGCCAAGATCCCTGCTTTTAGGATAACATACAGTACAAAATTATTGATTAGTATTGCTAATAATTTTATTGGCGACAGGTGACCAATTTGTCCAATATTTTTTTGAAAGGTTTTAAACTTATTTCACCCCATTTCTGACTGCACCCCTCCACAGTATGGCCTTTGACTAATATGGCTATCAAAGGTTGTCTGAGATAGTTCATATTCATAAAGATAGAGTGGATAGATTCAGATATTTTGTTTGACTTGAGTTGGGGGCAGCAGGAGGAGAAAACCACATTCTCCATACTAAGGAGTGGGTGCAGCAGTCACATGGGTTTGCTTGCTGACGTATCGAATCAGGACCAAGCCTTTAGTCTTAAAAAAGATTGCTTGATCCGCCCCTTCCCAGAATTCGTTCGGTCCTCGTACTGGAAGGACATCTGGTGGTTCAGCTCCTCTCGAATCTAACACCTTCCCTCTCAACTACTTTCCTGCAAAACAACACAAATAAGATTCAGTTTATATTTTCTTATTATATTCTATTCTCATTTTAAAGAGAAAAATCCTTAGACTCGAGCCAGCCCTCCAGGGAGAAGCCACAGCGCCTGGTCTATTTAAATTTCGCAGCCATTCCTGGCCGATCGAACCCCGCTGCCGCCAGTTGAATTTTTTGGAATCAATCTATCCGGCCCTAATCGCAGAGTGGGACACAGGAACAGACCCCCTCTTTAGTCTCCTGGACTTTAGACTCAAATACTTTGGCGCAATGGCCCTCAGCGCCCCGTAAAATTTAGCGCCAGTGGCACACCCATGCCTTCCATTTGGCGCCAAGTCCACTGCACGCCCTGAGCTAGCTGTGAGTCGTGTCAGGCCTTTGCTCAATAGCTAGGCCTCCTGTCTACACATGGTGCCCAGTAATTGAGGCCTACCCATTAACAAGAGTTAGGAGTCGTTTCCCACTGTTATTTGGGAAGCAGACGCTCCTGGGCCAAGGAGCTTGGGCCTTTATCCGTGGGGATTTGGGTTTTTTTCAGTGATTTATTTGTGCTTCTCCCTTATTTGGCTTATTTCCTCTCTACTGAATGGAAGGTCAGCATTAGAGAGCTCATTTCCCAGATTAAATCACAGGCGAAAGCTCCTGTTGCAACCCTCTCTTCCCTCCTGGGAAAGATGGTATCTTGCATTGGGGTCATTCCCTGGGCACGCCTCCACGCCAGAGATCTCCAGTGGCTTCTGTTACCCTTCCAGAGGTCGGGGACCAGCAACTCTTCACACACAATCACCATCCCGTCAACCGTCCCGAGATCCCTATCACGGTGGCTCTCCTTTGCCCTGGACAAAGGGACTCTTCAGGATTCCAGACCAGTTCACCATCACCGCGGACGCCAGCCTATTGGGATGTGGAGCCCACGCAACAGGTTTGTTAGCTCAAGGCACGTGGTCAGCGGAGGAAGCCTCCAGACCAATCAATTGACTAGAGATGAGAGCGGTGTTCCTGGGTCTCAGCAATTCAGACAACAAATCAGGGACCAACATGTCTTGATCTTGACGGACAACATGTCCACGAAGAGCCACATCTGCAGCCAGGGGGGCACCCGATCCAAGGCCCTGATGCAGGAAGCTCTGAAACTGGGCCTCTGGGCGGAAAGACATCTCCAATCCCTGACAGACGACCACATCTTGGGAGTCCTCAACCTTCAGGCAGACTGGCTCTCCCACAAAGCTCTGGATCCGGGGAAGTGGAAGCTTCACCCAGATCTATTCCAGCAGATCTGCCTCACGCTTGGTCTCCCATAACTAGACCTGTTTGCGACCACCAACATCTCACAACTCCCGCGATTCTACTCCAGGTTCACTCACGCACCCTCCATATGAACCGCTTAGATCAGCCTCTCTTTGTCACCTGTCATACAAGGTGTCCTTCCTGGTGGCCATCACTTCTGCCAGACGGATTTCGGAACTGGCAGCCCTTTTCATCCAGCAGGATCTGCCAGTTTCATCTGGACAAAGTGGTCCTTTGTTTGGACCCCACCTTTCTCCCAAAGGTTAGTTCTGTGTTTCACAGAACACAGGACATCATCTTACCTTCCTTCTGCACAAATCCGGACCAACATCTCTCCATCAGGTGTCACACACTAGATCTCACCAGAGCGCTGCGCATATACATCCAACATACCAAGGCCTTTCGTAGATCTGAAGCCCTGTTTGTGGCCTGTCACCCCAGATCCTTGGGAGCCAAGGTCTCTTCCACCATTCTAGGCCATTGGATATGAGGTGAAATTGCAAAAGCGTAAGAATCTGCCTCCCTGCCCATTCCAAGAGGCATTACAGCACATTCTACTAGGAGCACAGCCACAGCAGCAGCTTGGGCCACACAAGCTCCCCTGGAAGAGGTCTGCAAAGCGGCCACTAGGTCCACTCCTAATTCCTTCATCCGTCATTCCTACGCCACAGCAGATGCAGCCTTTGGCCAGAGAGTCCTTTAGGCATTTGTTTCTCATGACACTTAAACTGCTCCCTCCCTATGGACATGTCTATTGGGTATGTCCCACGTAACTGCTGGACCCGCTCCTCAGTATGGAGAATAGATGTTGGACTTACCTGAACACATCTTCTCATACGCTGAGTGGGTAGAGCAGTCACTTCCCTCCCTATGTCTTCCTTTTCTTACCTATTATTTAACAACTTGCCTTTCTTCACCAAGAGTAGAGCATCTTTTGAGCCACCACTATCAAGCCAAGTCTATAGATTCGCGAATTCTGGGAAGGGGCGGATCCAGCAATCTTTTTTAAGATTAAAGGCTCGGTCCTGATTGGATAGGACAGCGAGCAAACCCATGTGACTGCTGTACCCGCTCAGCGTATGAGAAAGAGGCATTCAGTTAAGAGTCCAACTTCTCTTGAAGATGCTGAATAAAAATGCCATATCTGTAAGACCTAAGATACCAACTTCTAAGTGGCAGCACAGATTTAATCAGATAATCCATTGTAGTATTTCTATATTACCATCATTACTATTATTATGTACATTATATTCACTGCTCAAAAAAATAAAGGGAACACTTAAGCAACACAATATAATTCCAAGTAAATCAAACTTCTGTGAAATCAAACTGTCCACCAAGGAAGCAACATTGGTAGGCAATCAATTTCACATGCTGTTGTGCATATTCAACTTTGTTCAGAACAAAGTATTCAGTGATAATATTTCATTCATTCAGATATAGGGTGCGTTATTTGAGTGTTCTCTTTATTTTTTTGGAGCAGTAAACAGATCTTACATAGGGATCTCTTTTGTTCCACTCTTGACCAATCCTCTTTTCTTTTGGTTTCTAATATTTAAATTCATTGACTATATTTTTCCCAACCAAAAATAAAACTTATTTCAACGTTTATAATATTCTGATTTGCTGATTCTTTATCTTTTATCTCCATTGTTAATTTATCCATTTCTTCATAAGACATTATATTTTCTATTAAATCTTCAGATGGTATGTTATTTTACTAAAGTTCTTGATTCTCCTTTTCTACACTTCTACTGAAACTGCAAGCAAATGCTTCAAGAACATTGTTCATATCTAACTACTCTTACGTACTTCCTGAATAAAAAATCCACTTGACAAAAATGCTAATATATATTCATTGTGTTCTTAAACATAAATTCTGTTCTTCATTATACAAATAAGTCATAAACCAATAATTTTGAAGCTTTATAATAAGAAAATAGATTATCCTTATTTGAAGAAAGAAAATATAAAAGTTATAGCTATTTCTGAATTATTTACTGTACAAATATGCACACATATTTTTTGGAGTATAAGACACATCTTAGTTTTGGGGGAGAAAAATAGGGGGGAAATCTACCTACCAGGTATTCATTTGGCTAGTGTCCTTAGTCTGTTCAGTTGCAGCACATTATTTTATCCCCTGATTACGGCTGAAAAATCCTTTTTTAGAGGCAGTAGGAATGAAAGCAAGCCTGCAAAGACTTAGTGCAGGAAAAACTGCTTTGGAGAGGGAGTAAGAATTTTTTTTTAAATGCAGCAAGCCAGGAAGATCATTAGCCCCACATTAGGGCTGAAAAACACTGCTTTTTCAGAGGGAGTAGGAATGAAAACAAGCCTGCAAAGACTTAGAGTTGGAAAAAACCACCTTCAGGGGGAATAAGAAGTCGGGAAGATCGTTAGGACCTAGTTAGGGCTGGGGGGAAAGCTTCAAAAAAGCTACATTTGACATATAAGACGCACCCAAATTTTCAGCCTCTTTTGGGAAGGAAAAAGGTGTGTCTTATGCTTCGAAAAATATGGCAACCATCCCAGTCATCTACTTTTTCTGGTTTTAAGTCAGTATACACCACACTGATGTGCTAAGCAGAGCTTGTGTTTTTGTCTCTTTATCTGCTTCATTTGCAATAACAGGAATAGTGGGGATGGGGAATAATTTGTAAAACTTAATCTAAAAGCATAAGTTCATTAAAAGATAAAAAATAGTATATAGTTGAAAAATTTGGTCCAGTTAAAAATAAATGTTATTCTAAAGATGCCACTTTTTAATATTTATACTCCAACTTGGTATCTTTTATGTAGCAAATTATATTGTTTATGAATTTCTAATTTCTGTTACTGCATTCATTTATTTAAGTATAAGCATGTCTATACGGTGGTAAAACCTTGTATAGTAAATACTTTTTTTATATAAGGATGAAATTGAGGAAGACATACTTATTTGATTTGAACTCTTGGTTCCCCTCAGAGCTTCTTCTATTCACGTAAAAATTTCATGAAGCCTTCCCACCAAGAGTACCCACATAGGAATTTCCAGGAAGAAGTAGAGTTCCTTAATGAAATATTTCCAAGTAAGTAAATGTATTAATGTCTCTTCAGTAAGTATAAATGTATTATTAATTTTTCAATTTACAATATTGTAAGTAAAACCTGGCTACTCAGAATGGTTATGCATAGGAGACTGTTCAAATTAATCAATTTCATGGCTAAACTTACTTGAAAGATCTAATAAAAATAATAAAGCAGAAGTTTGCTCTGTCAGCAACATTTTATTTTATTTAACTTTTTCAAAACAATTATCTATGGAGATTTTTACATGTGCAACATTGATTCAGTATTGTTTTCTATCAGTTTATGATGGTAAAAATGAAAGTGCTATTTGTAACTGGAGCCTAATTTAATACACAGTCTGACATTTTTTTTGGCATGATATATGTAATAGATTTATATTCTAATATTTGTGGAGCATGCATTTTGTTGAAATATTGTAGATTCTTCTACTTAGTGGTATAGAAAATGTCTTAACCACTATATACTGCAGTAGTAAATAACTAGGAAAAAATTCTTGTCAAAAAAGATGTAATAATAAATATCTAAAGCCAGAAAACAATTCTTCATCATCATTATTACTATTATTATTATTATTATTATTATTATTATTATTATTTATTAGATTTATATGCTGCCCCTCTTCGTAGACTCGGGGCGGCTTACAGCAATGATAAAAACAATGTATAACAAATTTAATATTTAAAATCTCTAAAAAAAACCCTTATTTAAAAAGCAAGACATACACACAAACATACCATGCATAAACTATATAGGCCTGGGGGAGATGTCTCAATTCCCCCATGCCTGACAGCAGAGGTGGGTTTTGAGGAGTTTACGAAAGGCAAGGAAGGGTGGGGGCAATTCTAATCTCCGGGGGGAGTTGGTTCCAGAGGGTCGGGGCCGCCACAGAGAAGGTTCTTCCCCTGGGCCCCCCTAGACGACATTGTTTAGTCGACGGGACCCGGAGAAGGCCAACTCTGTGGGACCTAACTGGTCTCTGGGATTCGTGCGGCAGAAGGCGGTCCCGGAGATATTCTGGTCCGATGCCATGAAGGGCTTTATGGTCATAACCAACACTTTTAATTGTGACTGGAAACTGATCGGCAACCAATGCAGACTGTGGAGTGTTAGTGTAACATGGGCATATCTGGGGAAGCCCATGATTGCTCTCGCAGCTGCATTCTGCACAATCTGAAGTTTCCGAACACTCTTCAAAGGTAGCCTCATGTAGAGAGCTGTCAGTAGTCAAACCTCGAGGTGATGAGGGCATGAGTGAATGTGAGCAGTGACTCCCGGTCCAGGTAGGGCCGCAACTGGTGCACCAGGCAAACCTGGGCAAACGCCCCCCTCACCACAGCTGATATAGGTTGTTCTCTAATGTAAGCTGTGGATCGAGGAGGACGCCCAAGTTCCGGACCCTCTCTGAGGGGGGTCAATAATTCCCTCCCCCAGGTTAATGGACAGATAGATGGAATTGTGCTTGGGAGTCAAAACCCACAGCCACTCCGTCTTATCATGGTTGAGTTTGAGTCTGTTAAAAGCATTTATTGGTACAATGTTCTATGATTTCTTCATGAGTTACAGAATATTATATAGATCTGTATGTTCATATAGACAGATTTAATCCAGGAATATCAAGGAAAGGATTCTTTCTATAAAACCACTTTTCACTTTATCTGCCACAGATGGAGCAGCATACTGCATGGGCCGTATGAATTCTGACTGCTGGTAAGTTTGCTTCTATTAGTGTAACATTTGGAGAAGTATAAATCTGTCATACCAGTTTAGAATATTTTTTTCTGAAATGTATTTTTTTAAACAGGTACTTGTACACTCTGGACGTCCCAGAAAGTCGAGTAATCAATCAGCCAGATCAAACATTGGAAATTCTGATGAGCGAGCTTGATCCAGCAGTTATGGACCAGTTCTACATGAAAGATGGTGTTACTGCAAATGATGTCACTCGTGTAAGTCTTGAATTATGGTAATTAACATAGATTAGATTAATTCAGTGAATATTAGAGCTTTTTGTTCTGCACATACATGCATATTTATTTGTTTTTGTTTCTTTACATACTATGTGTCTTAATGAACAGCGCACTGTCTGTTCATTTACATAGTAATACTTATTAAGTTCCTAATTTCTACCTCTTTTATCCAGCCATTAACAAAACAAGTCCCAGGTTCGAGAATATTCTGTGTCTTTTTGTTGTTGTTATTGTGCTGATGAAAAATATAATTTCCCAGGTTTTGGATATTCCAGTAATTTACAGCACTGGTTTTTTATGTGGATTTCTTGAAGACAAATTAATTTTTTTTTTAAAAAAAAATCCTTTTTAAGTGGGGAGTTCAATCTGTTTATATTCATTGACAGCACTCTGCTTTCCTTCTCCACCTTTGCTTATATATAGCTTTTGTTTTCCCAGTTGTTCTTGCCTGTCTCTGTTCTTTTACCCTTGCTCCTCTTTTATCTGCCTTTTCTGTTTCTCCTTCTTGTAGATTTCTCTCTTCTATTGTTATTCCTCCTGTCTGTTATATTCCACTTTTTCTCTTGCATCTTTCCCCTCAGGTGAGGCTATAGAGCTATCATAAAATTTTGTTGCCTTATCTATAGAAGCCAGTCTGTATCTTTTACCATCCCAATTGATTAAAATTCTCTCTGGGATCAGCCATCTAAAATTTACTTCTCTTTCAATTAATTTAATTTGTCAAAAATGTGTATCGCTTCCATGAACCTCTTACCCTCCTAGGGATCTGTTTCAGAACCACAATCTCTTTTCCTCTGTATTGTAATGGATCATTTCTTGCCCTTCTCAATATTTCATCTTTTACTGATCTATCTCAACGTCCCATCTCTTGTTTATCTCTATGGCAGTCACTAATAACTCAATAATCAGTTCCGGGAGATCATCATCTTTATCTTCATATGTGTTCTGCAATCTTTAAAAATGTACTACTTTTTCCATTTCTAAAACTATGATTGTATCCTCCGGATTTTTATTTGCTTGTATCAGTCTTTGGTTCATTTCTCCTCCCCCCCCCCACTTTTTTTTGTTCTACTTCTTCTGATTTGTCCCCTATTTTCTGTATTCTTTGTTCATTTTTTGTTCACTTTAAGGCATTTCTAACATCAATTCTGTGTATAGGTTCAAGAAGATCTTGACGTGGATCCCTTTGTAATTTAACTTTTATATACCATATATTTTTAGTAATGACTTTTTTGACATGTTTATTATTTTATATCTTTGTTGTGGTATTCCATCCATGTCACTTCTTGTAAGATGGTTAACCATATAAATTTGATAAACAAAATCCTTGGGAAAGTTGATACAGATAGTTCAAGGACTATCTATTACAACCATTTGTTTAGTGACCATTTGAAGTTCAATAGCATTGACAAGTGACTTATGACCATTTTTCACATTTATTACCATTGCAGCATCTCCATCAGTGGTGAAATCCAATTATTGTTTCTGATGGTTTTGTGGGCGTGGCATGGTTTGGTGGGCATGGCAGGGGAAGGATACTGCAAACTCTCCATTCCCTCCCCACTCGGGGACCAGCCAGAGGTGGCATTTGCCGGTTCTCCAAACTGCTCAAAATTTCTGCTAACAATTCTCCAGAACATGCTGGATTTTGGCTGATTTCCAGGGTCATGTGATCAAAATTAGGATGTTTGGCAACTGGTTCACATTTATGATGATTGCAGTGTCCCAGATCATGTAATTACCTTTTGCAACCTCTGACAAGCAAAGTCAATGGAGAAGCCAGTTTCACTTAACATTTACTAACTTAACAACTGCAGTGAAGAATGATCATTTAATAACTGCAGCAAGAATGATCATAAAATTGGGCAAAACTGTTTCATTTAGTACCAGAAATTTTGGACTTATTAGTGGTTGCAAATTGAGGACTACCTGTACTATCTCAGCTCCATAAAGGTAGTTAAATAGTCCAAATATGAATGTATTCCAAATTATGGGTTCTTTTATTTACTTACTTACTTACTTACTTACTTACTTACTTACTTACTTACTTACTTACCGTATATACTCGAGTATAAGCCGAGTTTTTTAGCCCCAAAAATGGGCTGAAAAACACAGCCTCGGCTTATATTCGGGTCATTGACAAAGTCACCACACGAGGGCGCCATTGCTTGAGCCAGAGCGAGGAGGCACCAGCTTTTGTCCCCTCTGGCACGCCGTAGTTCCTCTCCCTGCCTCAAGCAAATGAGGCAGCCATTTGCAATGGTGAGTCGGATTAAAAAGGCCCCCTGCTGTCAGATTCTCCTCCCCCTCCTTTGAAAGGATTTAAACTGTTTAAAAAATGGTATTTTGTGGTAGTTGCTGTCCTTGCTTGGATAGGATCTAATAATGTGTTATGAGGCAGAGCTAGACAGGAATTCTTTTTCTATCTGTCTATCTTTCTATCTATCTATTTTTCTATCTATCTATTTTTCTTTCTATCTATCTATCTATCTGTATCTATTTCTTTATCTATCTATCTATCTATCTTTCTATCTGTCTGTCTGTCTGTCTGTCTATCTTTCTATCTATATCTATCTATCTATCATCTATCTGTATCTATTTCTATCTATCTATTTTTCTATCTAACTATTTTTCTTTCTATCTATCTATCTATCTATCTGTATCTATTTCTATCTATCTATCTATCTATCTATTTTTCTGTCTGTCTATCTATCTTTCTATCTATATCTATCTATCTATCTATTTCTATCTATCTATCTATCTATCTATCTATCTATCTATTTGGTTTTCTATGCTGATAACCTCACAGCAGCTAATGCTGAAGCTCTTCTTTGGATACACTTGTTTGTTTGTTTGTTTGTTTGTTTGTTTGTTTATTTAATTGGATTTGTATGCAATCCCTCTCCAAGGACTCAGGGTGGCTCACAGCATATATAAAAACAGAACAATAATGTAAATCCAATTAATGATGAGAAGGAATCCAGTTTTGAAGGATTTTAACTCTTAGGTTTTAGCTTCCTGATCGAGCTACTTTTTTTACTTTTTAATTTATTGTTAATATTGTTAATTTGTTTACCCTCTTTTAAATTTACAGAGCTAGTTTACTGGTTTTCTTTAAAATAAATATTCTAAAACATGTCTCAATTAATGTAATTTTATTGTTTTCCATTTTTATAAGTTACCAGTAGCCACTGCATTTTCTAACCTCGGCTTATACTCGGGTCAATACGTTTTCCCAGTTTTTGTGGCAAAAATTGGTGCCTCAGCTTATACTCGGGTCGGCTTATACTCGAGTATATACGGTACTTAAATTTATAGGCCGCCCTTTTCTTCGTGGACTCAGGGTGGCTTACAATAATAAAACAAAGTAGAAAAATTAAAAAATACACCAGTACATAAATAGCAACAGCAAAAGTTTAAACCCAATAAAACAACACACAATCATATAAACTAGTGGCCACTGTGGAGGACCATTGTTTAATGACCCCAGGCCTGCCGGCATAGATGTGTTTTAAACGTTTTTCGAAAGGTGAGAGTGGGGGCAGTACAAATCTCTGGGGGGAATTGGTTCTAGAGGGCTGGGGCTGCAAGAGAGAAGGCTCTTAGTCCCGCCAGCCGACGGGACCTGGAGGAGGCCAACTCTGCGACCTAATCGGTCACTGGGACATATGAGGCAGAAGAAGGTTCCCTAAATAATCTGGTCCTCATCTATATAGGGCTTTATAGGTAATTACCAACACCTTGAATTGCATCCGGAGACCAATTGGAAGCCAGTGAAGCTCGCAGAGTGTTGGACTGATATGGGTGTATCTAGGTACATTCATCATGGCTCGCGCGGCTGCACGCTGGACAAGTTGCAATCTCCAAAAGTTCTTCAAGGGTAGCCCCAAGTAGAGTGCATTGCAGTAATTGAGCCTTGAGGTGATGAGTGCGTGAGTGACTGAGGAGAGACTCCCTATCCAAATAGGGCCACAGCTGACAAACCTGTGTGAAACCCCCCTTACCCACAGCCGAACGATGTTGCTCTAGCATCAGCTGTGGATATAGCAGGACTCCCAAGTTGTGGGCCTTCTCTGAAGGTGTCAAGATCTCTACACATACACATACACCGAGTGATGGATGGACAGATGGCATTGTCCTTGGGAGGCAAAAATAATTGCTACTCAGCAATACAGGAAAAAAAGTGGAAAAGATGCATGGGCTAAAGTTTAGCCACTAAATACTGAAACAGTGACACCAAGTGGAATTATATATTACACAGCCCCGAACATGTCTTTTTCAAAGCCTGCAGTGAAAAGAAAGGTTGGTGATGAGCACAGACAATTTCAGGAAAAGTGGGAAGTGCAATATTTCTTTGTTGAGCACAGGGGCATCCCGACGTGTCTTATTTGCACAGAGAAAGTTGAAATTTGAAACGTCATTACACAACTAGACATGCTAAGGAGTATCAGATCCAGGGGCTTAAAGCACAGAAGGATTTGTGCTTTTTTAGAGGAAATGGAGTCAGAATATGGGAATGTGCTCTACTTCAGCGAGGTACTTTGGTTTAGCACGGCAAACATATTGAAGAGATTTTTGAGTTGAGAGCGGAAGTGAAAACCTTCACGGAGAACTGTTAATACAGACATTTGAATCTGAATAATAATAATTACATTTTTCTAGTCAGCAACTATATGTGGTTTCTTCAGTTAAGAGCTTTTATTGTGGAAAATCTGATGCGGCCCAGACTCACCCACACTCTACCTCCAGTGAGAACCCCTGGTCTAGATAATCTGCTTCATTCAAAGACCGCAGGAGCTGGAGCGCCCTCACTTTCTCAACGTCCTTCCCTAGAAATGAAAGGTTGGAGACCAGACGGTAGTTGTTTAAAATAGCTGGATCCAGGGAAGTCTTGAAGAGAAGGCGCACAATCGCCTCTTTTAACAGAAGAACCGTTGAACTTACCTGAACGGTCTTCTCGATGCCCTGGAAGGAGAGTCCAGCATGGGTTTAGCTCAAGTCTTATTGGTAGGATTGAGTTTTAAATTAATATAATTAACATACTAATTAGGTACCGCCCCCTTGCTGCCCCAAGAAGCCAGTTTTAAAAAACGAAGATATAAACAATCCAACAAATTTATTGAACAAACAAAAATAAACAAGAATAACAAGCAAGTGAACTGGAACTCCCATGGTTCAATAGGGAGGGTTTGGACTCTCCTTCCAGGGCATCGAGAAGACCGTTCAGGTAAGTTCAACGGTTCTTCTCCCATGCCTCTGGAAGGAGAGTCCAGCATGGGATATACCCAAGTTTAATGTTCCAGGGAGGGAGATTGCTGAACCATGGGCTGCGCTTCCTCGCACACTCTCTGAAGTACACATCTGCCGAAAGCAGCCTCAGCCGACGCAAAGGTATCTAATTTGTAGTGGCGAATAAAGGTTGTGGGTGTAGTCCACGCCGCAGCTCTGCAGATGTCCTCAATGGGCGCCTGCGTTGCCCAAGCCGCTGACGAAGCAGCACTCCTTGTTGAATGGGCCTGTATCCCACTAGGTGGACTGGTTGATCTCGCCTTGTACGCCTCGACTATGCATAGTCTTACCCATTGGCTAATGGTATTTGAAGAGACCTTGAGACCCAGTCTAAGGGAACCGAAGGACACGAACAAGGCCTCAGTCTTTCGTATAGCACTGGTACGCCTGATGTAAAGCTTCAAGGCTCTGCGCACGTCCACCTTGTGCCACTTAAGTTCCAAAGGATGATTACCATGAGTACAGAAATCTGGCAACACCAATTCCTGTGCTCTGTGAAAGTGTGTGTTTACTTTCGGGATAAATGTGGGATCCAGACGCAAAATAACTCTGTCTGGATAAAACTTGCACAAATCCGGTCTAACCGACAGAGCGGATAATTCTGATACCCGCCGAGCCGAGGTAACTGCTACCAAAAAGGCCGTCTTAAGAGAAAGGAAGCGTAATGAAACCATTCTTAAGGGCTCAAAGGGTGGGCCCGTAAGGGCCTGAAGAACCAAAGTGAAATCCCATGTGGGAAAACGTCGTACTGGAGGAGGGTGTGTATTAGTAGCCCCTCAGAGGAAGTCTTTAATCCAAGGGTGATGGGTCAAGGAGCCCCCATCTTCTCCCTTTATGATGGTAGCCAAGGCCGCTACCTGCCGTCGTAACGTGTTCGGTGCTAGGCCCCTCTCCAAACCTGTTTGTAAAAACTCCAGGACAGGAAGCACTGACGAGTCCTGGGGATGTAAATGCCTGTTGCTACAAAAAGATGTAAAGGCGGCCCATGTCGCCTGATAAATGCGGATGGTGGAAGGGCGTCGAGCCGCTTGAATTGTGGCAATAACATTTTCCGGGAGGTGACAGCTCCTCAACCTGTCCCCCTCAAGTGCCAAGCGGTTAGGTGGAACCATTGGGGTTCTGGATGACATACAAACCCTTGGCTGAGGGAGATCCGGTCGTCCGGAATCCTCCACGGTGGGGAGATGGATAGTCCCATGAGGTCCGCAAACCAGGGCCTTCGAGGCCAATGTGGTGCTAACAGGATCACCTCCGCCTTTTCCATCAGGATCTTTCCTAACACCCTTGGAATAAGTGGAATTGGAGGGAAAGCATACAATAAGGTCCTTGGCCACGGAAGGTGAAGTGCATTGACTCCCTCGGCTCCCGGAGATGGAAACCAGGAGTAGAACCTTGGGAGTTGGGTATTTTGGCGCTTGGCAAACAGATCCACCGTTGGCTCCCCAAACCGACGGACGACCTCTTGGAAGAGAAGGGGATCGAGCCAATCTGCCTGCTTGTTGTCCTCTCCCGCTATGTGTTCTGCATGTAAGGATGATAGATGAGCCTCTGCCCAATCGAAAAGAAGAACAGTTTCTTCCATCAGTCTGAGTGACCGCGTCCCCCCCGATGATTTAAATGCGCCCTGGTCGCCACATTGTCCGTGCGGACGAGAACATGGCGCCCTTCGAGTAGCGTCGAAAAGGCCTGTAGTGCCAAATGGACCGCCCGCAACTCCAGGAAATTGATATTGACCGGTTGTAAATCCTGGGGTCTCCAAAACCCCTGAGTCACGTGAGAGTTGACATGGGCGCCCCACCCCAGTAGGCTGGCATCCGTGGTAAGGATGGTATAATGAAAATGGCCAAAGGGGGAACCTTGACGCAGTGTCGGGGATCTCCACCATCTCAGGGAGAGTCGTAGTTCGTGTCCCAAGGAGATCAGTTGATGTGTATGGCTCAGGCGCCGTCGCTGGTAGGGAAGTAGAGTCCACTGAAGCATCCAAAAGTGGTAACGAGCCCAAGGAACAATGTCCACGCATGACACCAGAGTCCCCAGTACCTTTGACAGGAAAGACAATGGGACCTTCCGCTGCCGCTGGAGCCTGGCCACCAGTGAACAAACGTTGAGCTGCCTCTCTGGAGAGAGATACTCTCTCTTGGAAACCGTGTCTATTACTGCACCCAGATGGATGAGCCTGGTTGCAGGTACCAAGTGGCTCTTTGGTACATTGATGGTGAAGCCGTGACGTTGTAGTAAAGCCAACGTGGTCTGCAAGTCCCGATGTGCCGCTCTGCGGTCTCCAGAAAGGAGGAGGATGTCGTCCAAATACGCTAGGATCCGGATTGATTGGGATCGTAGATTGGCCATCAGCGCATCCAAGATTTTTGTGGGGCCGACGACAGGCCAAAGGGCATTGCCCTGTATTTGGTAGTGAGCGTTGTTTAGGCAAAATCGCAGAAATTGTCGATGGGCCGGATGTATGGGTACGTGCAAATAAGCCTCCTTCAAGTCGACTGAGGTAAGGCGGTCCCCTGCCCGCACGGAGGCCAGGATGGAGCGAAGGGAGGCCATCTTGAACCTTCAGTAAAGAACATACTGGTTCAAACGTTTGAGGTTCAAGATGTACCTGCAACCCCCTGATGTTTTGGGTACGAGGAACACTCTTGAATAAAACCCCGTACCCTCCAGATTGCACGATACCGGTTCGATTGCTTGAATCTCCAAGAGGTGTAAAATCTCTTGCTCCAAGATAATCTTTTGTGCGGGATCCTTGGACACAGGGTAAGTGACGAACTGATGTGGGGGACTGTGTAGAAATTCGATTCGCAGTCCCCGAGACACAGTTGCCAACACCCAGGAATCGGTGGATGTAGTCTGCCAGGCCCCGCTGAACCGCTGTAACTTGCCCCCCAAGGGAATGTCGTCTGGGTAGTCACCTGGAACGTCGGAAGTTCCTTTGCTGAGATCCCCGAAAGGGGCGTCTCGTCTGGTGTAGCCTCTACTCCTATCCTGGAAGTAAGTTCTGTCACTTCTATATGGTGTCGAGAAGTTAGCTTGGGAATAAGCCCTGGCCGGCTGTGTTGTGGTTGACGATGGGTCCCACCGAAAGGACTGACGGCGGGAGTACGGGCCAGTCCTACGGTCCTGGCGGCGGTAAGATCTCGGAAGGACCTTCCTCTTGTCCTTGTCCTCCACCAGAACTGGCTCAAGAGCTTCCCCGAACAGTTTTGTGCCCTCAAAGGGAGCCGAAGACAATGTCCATTTGGACTTGGCATCTACCTGCCAGTTTCTCAACCAGAGGAGACGCCGTGACGAGATGGTTGACGCCATAGCCCTTGAGGCAAATTTAGCTCCATGCAGCATAGCATCTGTAGAAAATTCAGCCGCCGCCAGAAGCTTATTTAAATCCTGCCTCAGTCGGATCTCGTCGGAGCCCAGTCTAGCCTGGACCTCCTGGATCCACATGATGGATGCACGATTGAAAAAGGAGGCAGTAGACGCAGCTCGGAGAGCCCAAGCGGCCATTTGATGGGTCTTCTTCAAGAGAGTCTCCGCCCTTCTCTCATCAGGTTTAAGGCTATCAGCAGTCTCCGAGGGCACGACTGCATTGGAGACCAATGTGGCCACTGGTTTGTCCACGGGGGGAAACTGCAACAGATTTTCCATGTCATCATCAAACGTATAAAATCTGCGCTCTAAGTTTGAAGGACCCTGCGCCGCCGCCGGATGCTGCCATGGGCGCTTGATGTTTTCAAAGAAAATTTCCAGTGCAGGAACCTTGTCTGATTCCTTAGCGGGTTCCTTGCATAGTGTCACCGATGTGCGCAGACCATCACTTGGTTCCACAGGAGTCGCCGATCCCGGAACGTCCAAGGCTTGTTTTGCCTTGTGTAACAAAACCCGGAACAAGGAGGGTTTGAATAGACCAGCCAATGCCGGTTGTTCAGGAAAATTAAACTCGTCGTCCGACAAATCATTCCCATGGTCGCTGTCCTCCTCTAAATTGGAATGGTCGCCCGTCATTGAACCCAACCCAGCAGGGGGTGGTGGAACTGACCAGAGATCTCTGGGTTGGGTAGCCTGAGATGGAAAGATATTAGAGCGCTGGGTTGCCGCTGCTATGCCCTGCGTGTACGCATTAGCTATAATGTCCTGTAACGCTGGGGAGAAGGCATGCCAAGCGTCTGCGTGCTCTCTAAGACCCGCTGCCGTTGGCGTAAATGTAGCTGAGGGAGCGTATGCTGTCTGCATCCCAATCTGTGGCATGGCCTGACCATTTGAGGATGAGGGTCTTTCAGGCCTTGGGACAGGTGGAGGCAAAGGTGGAGGAGGAAATTGTGATGCCTGCCTGTCAGGTGACCAGTCTCTCTCCGTTGCAGTACCTTGATACACCAGGTGAGAGAATTGATGGCTGAAGTGATTGAAATGGGCTTATGGCCAGTCCCCCTTGGTTGGTGGGGGACAAGGCCACCTCCAAACATTGCTCTAGGCCCAGGGCCTTGATCTTTTTCTCAGCCTCACGCAGAGATGAGCCCGACTGGGAAGATTTGATCTTGGACTTGCCCGAAGACTTTTCCTTCCCTTTTGAAGGTAGCTTAGGTGCTTGGGCCTGCTCCTCCCTGCCATCAATTTGATCAGCCATGAAACAAAAGGGGCAGCGTACTCACAAATGTAAATCCAATAGAAATCAGTCACTGGCCTGCACCGAAGATCTCACTCGCAAGTGAGACGTGTGTGCAACTGACAGCTAGTCTCCACTGTCATTGGCTGTCAAGGCCCACGTGACTTTCAGCGTCAGTCTCTGGGCAGAATAGAAGCCTCACAATTGCTGGCAATCTGCCCGGTTCGCACCCTTTTTAACGCTAATATAGAAGCGTTCGCGCCTTCGGGTGCTACAAAATGGCGGGCGCGAGGAGCGCCGCCTCAGAAACCGAGTGCCATGGCCCCCAAACACCGGGAGGTTCTTCTGTCCGGTCCCGGTGGCCGCCCTCCTTCAGGATGTTCCTGATCGCGAAAAGACCGCCGCTGTCCTCCGCTCTCTGTATCTGGAGCGATCAGCTGTTAAGCGGCTTTGAAATAGCGGCCGCGGCCGTGGCACCGGTGATAATTCTCCTGCCGCCCCCATCAATGGGGAGGGGCGGAAACCCCCCCCATCTGGGGTGTTAGGGCTTGGTATGGCCACTGAGGTCAGGGACTGAAAGCCCAGTTGCTCCTTTTCAGGGCATTACCCACGGAGAGAAGAGGCCCTATAAGGAGGAAGGATGGGGTTGCTGCCCGCAGAGGGCAGAAACCCCAAGCCGAGCTGGAACCTGTGGTAAAAGAAAGAAAAAACATTACAAGGTTCAAATTAATCAATTTATTACATCTTATTACCATACTTATCCTAGAGGAAAAAACTCAAGTCCTTAACCTCGACTGAGTTTTTTAAAACTGGCTTCTTGGGGCAGTAAGGGGACGGTACCTAATTAGTATGTTAATTATGTTAATTTAAAACTCAGTCCTACCAATAAGACTTGAGCTAAACCCATGCTGGACTCTCCTTCCAGAGGCATGGGAGAAGCAGGAAGTTCTCCTCCCTCAAAGAAGCATTGACCATCGCCTGGATCCAGCCTCGTGTCATTTCCCTGCTGGCTGAAACCAGCCAGGAAGGACACAGGCTCAATAAACAGGTAGACGAGCTCACAGCTCCTATGGCCTTGTCTACTTCATCAGGTGTTACCAGTTCAAATTCATCCCATATAACCGGACTAAGACTAGCCCTAGTCACCTCAGTCAATCCTGCCCAGTCAGAGTCCAAGTCAGTCTGAATCTGAGTGATTATGTCCACGAGAAACTGATTAAATTCCTCAGCTCTACCATGCAAGGGTTCCACAGCTTCCCCCGTGTCAAGGAGGGAGTGGGTTACCCTAAACAGGGTGGCTAGGCGAGATTCCGCGGACACAATCAGGGCAGAAAGTTCAATTTGATTTTTTAAAAACAAAATACTGAATACAAGATACCAGATTATCAAGCTAATTATCAAATTTGCTACTATTGTTTTGCTTTGACAAGAGTTACATCTATAAATATAGAAAAGACCTTGGTTGGGATTTTATCACATATTTAACTACATTTACTTTTTCTTAAGCTTCTTTCTCTTTGACCACTGCTATATATATTTTATGTAAACATGGTTTACGCAATTCAAAATTAACAAAATGCCTAAAGGGAAAACGGTATTCAATGTTTAACTCAGAATATTAGTTGGAACAATGTTTAATGTTTAACAATGAAATGCCTCTTAGAATAACAAAGAATAATAATAAAACCAAATAACATTTTTTCCAAAGGTGCAAATATGGTAAAACTGGGCAATAACAAAAAAAAGAAAAACATGGGCACCGTATTCAGAAGGGACTTCAACCATCCTAATAAAGTCTTCAGGACTGAAATAACAATAAGATGGGTGTCAGATGGGACCTCATTATCTGAGAGAAGAAAAGTTTAATCATTTGGATGAAAAATAACTGGTAGACATAACACGAATCTTCTGAAATAATATTCATCAGTATGAACATTTTTTATTTTATAGGTGAGTGGAATTCGTGACCTGATACCAGGTTCTGTCATTGATGCTACAATGTTCAATCCTTGTGGGTATTCAATGAATGGGATGAAAACAGAGGTGAGTATGATTTTTTTTCCTAAATTCCATTGAATATTTGCAGAAATAATGTAGTGTAACAACATTAAAAATACTAATATAAATTATTTTGCTCCTCTCCAGGGAACTTACTGGACTATTCACATCACTCCAGAACCAGAGTTCTCATATGTTAGTTTTGAAACAAACATAAGTCAGACATCCTACGATGACCTAATTAGGAAGGTCATAGACATTTTTAAGCCAGGAAAATTTGTGACAACTCTCTTTGTTAATCAGGTAAAATATCTTTTATTTCGCAAACATGGGACAGATCTTTTAGATATGTTTTTTTAAGTTACATAATTGAATAATTGTTTAGTTTTGGACTAGAAATCATAACCATCCCCATCCATTCGGAATTAAACAAATAACTGAATCTGTAATAGTTAAGGGGTATCACCTATCCTCCAATTGACTAACATCTTCATCAATTTAAGGAAAGTAGTTGAATTTCATCATAACAGGCTTACTTGACATACTTTTCTATGGCTATAGTCACCTCATTTAATGCAATTCTTATGAATTTTATGTGGTAAATGTTCTGCGGCCCCTAGAAATTCAGAGATGTAAACTTAGAGGCATATGCATTATCAATTATTGTACATAACCTTAAGATAGATGGTTTATGGAAATAGAGCTGTTCTGTGGGATAATACCTAAGGTTGCTTCCATCATAACCAGATTCTCAGAAATCAACAATAGTTGCATAAACACTGTATTCTGAGTTAGTAGTAGTTGCTAATTTTAAAATTACTTAATGTAATTTTCTGATTTTGAATCATTGTTTTAAAACCATAAGTTGCTGATCTTTATGCAACTGATTTGTGAAAGGGATCGTTTCCATTTTACATATCCAGAAGATTGCTGCATATAAATTTATTAAGTAGTCAAGTGCATATATCCTTATATTCTATTCTATAATCTGTCTTTCTTGTACATATTTTCTAACATATATATTCTGTGGCTTTGGGAAGCCAGGAAACATGCTCAATTCTTATTAAATTCTGGGTTAATCCCTCAGAATCCATTATTTTGTACAGGTTTTTTTGGTTTCTATAATTCCTGAGTTTAATTGTTAAATCTGTGTTAATTTCATTTTTAAATTATCTTTTTCATCTATCACCCTTGTGGAAATAACCTATCCTTTCAAATTGGCTTTATTTGCTACTCTATTTTTTGTTCTACATAATCTTATCAATCTCAAAATTATTATGAAACATTTCTTAACTTATTCCTACATATTCATTCTCTTGTTCTCTTTCAAATAGTTATACCTACCAACTGTGATTCTTGTCACTCAGCTCACAAACTGAGTTCTTATACAGAACAGTACATGTCATAGTTGAAGATAATCATTTTCACATGTTGTAATATTCTAAAGCTGATTTTAAATGTTTGATTGTTTTTCTCCAAGATTTTAGTACCTTTTCTTTCTTCTAGAGCTCAAAATGTCGCACCGTGTTTTCTTCAACCCAGAAGATAGAAGGTTTTAAGCGTATTGATCGCCAGATTGCCCAGTTTAATGACTACAACTTCGTCTTTACCAGTTTTGCCAAGAATAAGCAGCAAAGTTGATTAGGAGGAATGAAGAAGAAAAAACACAAAAATATACCCAATAGAGGTGGTGGTGGTTGCTTTCTAGTAAATGATACAAGGGGCCATATTTTTCATATCCACCTCGTAGTTGCAGAAAGCCCTAGATGTAATCATAGTATAATTTTCAATTGTATGCATTATTATAACAGAGTTTTAGATATATTGCATGAACACTCTCTTCTGTGTTTAGATATTCTATTTCACTTTTGCTGTGAAACTGAAGCGCATGTAGAAACATTTTACTGTATGAGACTCTACAGCATTTATAAAAACAACTCAAATAGATTTACATGCAACATAGTTTTTCTCCAAGTATCACCAAAAATTCCCCACAGACAAGGATTTCGTCCTCATTAGAATTTCCCCTAGACTTACTTAACTAAAAGACTTAGTTGCCTAAATTTTTTTCATTTCTTTGCTGTAACAAATTTTAAAACAGTTATTAAATGTGTGGTTTCTAATTGGCACATTTTTGCAACAACTAAATGATAGGTTAAAACTTGCTGATACCGGTAGAACAAAACTGGTTACACTTAATGGGATATTTTCACTTTAAAAATATTGAATGTTTATTACATTGGATCTGCATACAATTCTACAATGAATTGAAGTGGCAATTTGCTGTGGTTAGCACATTACCTTTTCACCTATGGGTGAAAATGTATTTGTTTATTTGTCAACAGGTTACTTTTGACAGTTGTGTAATTTTTGGCAAACCCATTCTTGCTTCATGTCCTTTGTTTAAAGACAACCCATAGCAATTGGTGGCAGTCGTTGGACATCTGTTTAAGTATATAAACAAAATTTTGAAAATTAAGGACACTGTTAATTCCAGGCTTTTCACAGAGTTTAGATGCAGTTTGGGCATCTGGGAACTTAATCGGTTAGGAGATTGGTGCGCTTTATGGTAATTTTAACACAGAAATTTATTAGAAAACGGTGAAATGTGATTTCAAACTACTGCACAAAATAGCTGCCGTTTCTTACTGTGAAATATGCTGGCTCAAATATTAACTTTATATTAATTCAAACACAGGCCCTTCCACTCTGTAATGTCCTGTGACAACAATGCATGTGATGTTTAAGCTAAATTTAGCAATATTGTGGCTTCATCTGTGTTTCTTCCTAATTAATATGCAGTTCTTTTTTACATGGTGTAGAAGGCATTGGGTGATTTCGCTGCAGTAAGCAAATATGAGGAGCCAAAATACAGTCATGTAAAACATTTATATGTGGTACATTAGTAACAAAAAAATAGACATGGATATTAAATGCAAGTTCCTGAGAGAGCATGTTCAGTCACCTCAAATGCTGTGGGATTTCAGCTGTTGAGACCAGCAAGTCTTATAGATGTGTCATTCTAATCCTTGGCTATGTTTTTGATTATGGGTGTTTTGTTCCTTTTGTATTTATAAAGGAAACATTTTTAGTGTTTCTATGTTATTAAACCTATTTGCTTGGAAATCAAGCAATTGGAACATTTTTTCCTACCAAAATCAATAAATGTTGTTTATGTGTAGCACCTAGCAGTTTATGGTGCTTTTGCTTTTTAAGGGCCAATTTTTCAAATGTTTTTATAAAGAATATTCCAAGTTAATAGCACTCTTTGACTTGAGATCTGTTCAACTAATGTAATACTGAAAATGCAGAACTTATACATAAGCCTTGGATAGAAATAAAGCAGTTCAATGGATCTTCATGAATTAGGCTGAACAAAATGGGAGGGGGATATGTTTGGTGTTTAAAATTAACTCTGGTGTTAGACATGGAACATTAAAATGTACAAAAATATATCTGTACCAGAAATCATAATGCTTCAATAAAAGTTTGCTTCTTAAGCTGTTGCAAATAGTAAAAATGCTACTACCCTGACTTAGATAATTCTGCTTTGTGTTTATAACAACAAAGCCTTGATATGAATTAACAGATGTTACCTGTATTTTCTCAATAGTCCCTAGGTGCTATTGAATGCCAGGGTGATTCAATAAGATTAACTCTACTGGAAATGCTACTCTTGTTAATCAAACTAGAACTCTGTTTCTATTCAATGAAAAAGCATGATTAAGAATGAAAGCTGATATTAAAGATCTTTAAAAATATCTCAGATTGTAATACTGTATAATCAATGTTAGAATGTTGTAAAGATTCACGACATTTTTACTACCCTCTTTAATTTTAAAGACGTGTTACTGATTAAAGACTGGTTACAGATATGGCACATCTTGGAGAAGATAAGGAACAAGTCTTAGTGTTCTGCTTATTTTTTACTTACTATATACTTGGATACTATACTTGGATTAGTCTACATTCAACTGTGTAGCCCTTGGCTTTCTGCCCTCATGTATGAACTTCTATTTACGAATCTTACAGGCTATTCCAATCAGGACTGTGTGGTATGCTCAGGTTTGCAATTGGCACGTACAATATAACTTCAGTTCAATCCATGTAATCGAACTCCATCAGAAGTCAGTAATTAAGGACTTCAAGAGTGGTTTATTTTTTTTTAAAGCAAAGCGACATATTTAAGCAAACGTGGCAATTATAGAACAAACGAAGTTAAGTGAATCCATTGTTTATTACAATGACAGTCACATGACCAGAGGATGTTATAAGAGGCCATAAATGTGGCCATGTTGCTAAAATCCTGTTGAAATGTGATTACAGGGGTGGTGGGGAACTGACCATCGAAACATCAGAACCAGATTGTAAGCTCTGTTTTCCAGATAGTTTGTAACTGGTCATTAAGTGACAGATATAGATCAAGGACTACTTGCATGTGGTTCACTATGTTGTGGCAAGTCAGAACATGATGGCTGATGTATCTACAAAATCTGATCCCAAAACCAAGGAGAACGTTTAAAAATGACAATTTGAAATGCTTATATATACACCATCAAGTTCATCTATTAGGCCATAAATATAAACTTAGATATGATAACACAGACCAAATAAAAGCATGTATGATAAACTGGATGTAAAACTTAAAGGCCCAATAAAATAGGAAAAAATGTGGAACAAATCAATACTTACAAACTGCTTTTAGAGAGAATGATATAAAATGTTTTACAACCCTGTCAATAATAGTTAATAGGCAACTCATACAGTAGTAATAAATGCTGGAATATCATTTGACGGAACACCCAAAAGTATTGAAAATTGAAAAAACATACATGGCACAGTTCTGAGAATCTTAAGGAACAAATTGGAAATGAAATCACTTTTCCTGTTTTAAGTTCAGAACAGATAAAAATATTGTTTACCACTTTTTTAACTGTTTCCACTAATTTTTTATTACTGGCAAATAATTTTTACTGATGTTCCAATGAATCATTTTGTGACTGCAACCTTCCATCCTGAGTAAAATGAGAACCCAGATTGTTGAGGGCAATATGCTGCCTGCAAACCACTTAATATAAAGCACTATAAAATAGTATGTGAATCATAAGAGCTATTGCTATTGTTCATAATTAGTTTGTGTGATCTTGCACAAGCTAAGTAAATATGACATACTATTTCTTCTGCCTCTGCAATTTGAATCATTTGGTCATTTTTTTCCAATTCTAGCCTTGGCTGCATTGGTTCAGAGTTTGCTTTTGCACAGCCAAAATCAAGCTAATGTTCCAATTGTAAACCATTGCTAGGTTTTATATTTATCCACTTTCCCCTTGATCTTTTGTAGAAACCAACCATGTGATGCTTTTCCTTCTCTGCATTCTGTTCTTCCTTCTTTTACAGTGTTCTTTTGATATTCATGTTTTATTTCCAATGTCTCAATTTTTAATTTACATTGGTGCTTGTTCTTGATTTTTACACAATCAGCCAGTGTATGCTTTTTTCCTTCAACAATTTGGCCTGAAGTAAACCTGTCTCCATTTCTGTAGGGCAAGTATAATCCATATCACACTAGAGATGTAACACATGGTTAATACTCATTAGCTATTTCCAATTAATATTTCCATATTTCCAGCAATGATTGTATCACAAGTATGGCCTAGGCTTCAATACTGTTTACCATTCAGTTTTATTTTTTAAAATACATTAAAAATTAAATATAAATTATAAAGCCAATCATTTCGTTGTAGAAAGTGTCAGCTACACAACTGCGATAGTATTTCCTAGTGGTGCTAACAAGCAGAGATTCCCCACCCTAATATGTTCACAGTAAATTTCTTACAACAAATCACTGATAAGGCAGATGAAACTGATTTATAAAATGGTTTTGCATAGATAAAACGATAGGATGTGTGGGAAACAACGAAATGTAAATCACAGGACAAAGGGATTTTTTTTCTCCCAAACCCTCAAAACCATCTAAAAATTTAAATCCGGGGGGCTGCTTCTAATTGATGGATTTAAAGTGCCACGATATCATCACCGACTCTTCGTGACCGTTGAAATTGATTTTTTTCTCCCTCATCTGTCCTTCAGCTATTGATTACTGCTGTAACAGTCCATCAACCTGGCAGCATGGTCGTCTTTTTTCTTCTTCCCTCCACCTTTCCCAGCAATATCGTCGTCTCCAGAGCTGACTTTTAAGACCATAACTAGGATAATTTAAGCCTAATTCATTTCTATTTCAGAATGGGAAAAGCTATGTTGAAGGAACATGAGGGGGGGAAGGGGAAAGCCATGTTGAGGGAACATGAGAGGAAAAAAAGGAAAAGCCATGTTGAGGGAACATGTCAGGAAAAAAGGGAAAAGCCATGGTGAGGGTACATGAAAGGGAAAGAGGGAAAAGCCATGTTGGCAGGCGAACTCGAGTGCTTCGGCAGTACTTTACGCCAGTGTTTCCCAACCTTGGCAACTTGAAGGTATCTGGACTTCAACTTCCAGAATTCCCCAGCCAGCGAATTCTGGGAGTTGAAGTCCAAATATCTTCAAGTTGCCAAGGTTGGGAAACACTGCTCTAGGCGCTGACCCCCGGGCGAGAATGATCTGCCGTTACCGCAACTCGTACTAAATCGTAAATAAGCCGTGGTTAAAACCAGACTGCAGAGTTCGAGATTCGCGCCACGACCCACAACACACAAAAAACCCCGCCCGCCTGGCGGCGCTTCTGCAACCCAAGACAACGAGGGGAGGTTTCGACTGAGATGGCGGCGGGAGCGTCACGTGATGCCGGCCGAGGCCCTGAGAGCATGGAGGCGGCGGGTGGGACGCAGCAAGAAGGAGAAGAAGAAGAGGTTGAGGTAGGTTTGCTGGAGGGAACCCAGCGAGATGTCATTCCGTCGCATGCCTTTGCAACACGCCTCTGAACGGCGTCCAGAGGATCATCGGGGAAGGGCACTTTCTCTCCTTCGGGATCGCTGAAGTCTTGACGATGTCACGGAATATTTCGATTACCCTGCCGCCGGTATACCAATACGGGAGAATAGTTGTAGCTCAGGGTTGAAATGAAAGTTCCTAGATCAGTGTTTCTCAACCTTGGCCACTTGAAGGTATCTGGACTTCAACTCCCAGAATTCCCCAGCCAGCATTTGCTGGGTTAAAGTCCAGATACCTTCAAGTGGCCAAGGTTGGGAAACACTGTCCTAGGTGCTCGCTGAGCTCGATTATTTCCTTGCAGACGTTTCATTACCCGAACTAGGTAACATCATATAAATCTAAATGTCGTTCATAAAATCATATACCAAAATGTCCTTCATGTTAATGAGTAGTTCACCTTCAACCGCAGCAATACAAGAGTAGGTAATAGATTCAAACTAAGTGTAAACCGCTCCAAATTCGACTGCAAAAATACTTCAGCAATAGAGTGATCAATGCCTTGAATGCATTCTGGGATTTCTACCCCAAAAACTTTAACCTTAGATTGTCTATGGTCGACCTCTCCCTGTTTCTAAGAGGTCTGTAAGGGGAGTGCATAAGTGCACCATTGTGCCTACAGTCCCTGCCCTCTTTTATCCTTACTTTTACTTATGTTTATACAAACTATTACTATCCTATATATGCTTGACAAATAAATTAAATAAATAAATAAAACTAGGTAATATCAATATTACGATGTTACCTAGTTTGAGTAATTAAAAGTTTGCAAAGAAGCACAGGAAGGATCCTTCATTTTTGAATGTGTTAAGCTGCATTAAGTGCACACAACATCATACGACCTAAGCATAGCTCATAAAATCATCTGCTACAAGGACCTTCCTGTCAATGACTATTTCAGCTTCAGCCACAATAATACCTGAGCACACACAACAGACACAAACTCAAAGTGAACCCCTCCAAACTTGACAGTAGAAAATACAACTTCAGCAACCGAGTAGTTAATGCCTGGAACTCACTACCTCACTCTGTGGTTTCATCACCAAACCCCCAAAACTTTACTCTTATCACTGTTGACCTCACCAGATTCCTAAGAGGTGTGCATAAGTGTACCAGTGTGTCTACCATCCCTGTCCTAACGTTTCCCTCTTATTAATACCCATCTCATATACATAAACAGCATTATATCTATGTATACTACCAATATGTACTTGACAGAATAAAATAAATAAAAATAAATAAACATCAGCAGAATAAGAGCGCCCACCAGCCTGTTTATAAGATGACTTGCTTTTAAGGCAGGGAAGGAGGGATCTTCATTCTAGTCCTCCCCAATGTGAATCCCCACCTCACTTCATCATCAGGAGCGCTGAGGCTCTTAGCACAGCTGTGTATCATCTTTGTTTTCAGCTGTCACAGGCAGTTGGAAAAACTCCAAATTTTCTCAATTTGAAGTCCTCCAGATGTTTTCAACGTTGGTTCCCATTAGCCTTAACCAATATTGCTGGCTGGGCTTTGAAAACATAACATCTGCCATTTGATTCATGAGCGATGATCTCTGGAATCGGAATCCTTTTCTACAGCTCGGGAGGAATCTGGATCTGATGAGATCTAACCTTTTTCCCTTTTGAAAAAAAAAAGGGAGGGACACTTAGGATATAAATATCATTTAATTTGTATTTTATTTCATTAAATGGGGAAAATCTGAAGGAGAGAATAGTATGCATGCTGACTTGGGCTCCTGGATGACATAGGTTATATAAAGTTATTGATTGTGTACTGTCAAGTTGTTTTTTGGCTCCTAATAACCACATAGATTAGGGGTCTCCAATTCTCAGGCTGTGGCGCACTACCAGGTTGTGTCCTATTCGAAACTGAACCATATGAGAGGTGGGCTGACGTCATATGCATCTCTACTCATGCAGATAGCAGGCCAGCATGCACCTGCAGCTCCATTCAGGTGACCCTGGACCATCACTCACTTGGTCCAGTTCCCGCTCTCCCAGCCAAGTCGTCAAACCACTATGGTTATGGACTGTTAATATAGATTTTCTCCACGACAAATATGAAACCAACAAATGAATAAATTATTATTATTTTACTGTAGGTTATGTGGGAGCTTCCTGTTCTGTAGCAATGGGTTTTATTTGATACTATTTCAAGTTTTCTGCTGTTTTCCAAGAATCTGGAACTAGCATGCATGGCTTCTTGGGTAGTGTCAACTACTTAAACCTAATGGAAGAATTTCTTCAAATCTTTTCTATTTTTGCTTTAATCGGTAATTTAACATATTTACTACTGGTACCATTATCATAGTTTATGAACAAAGCAGAAAGAAATGACTTCGATCAATGTGGAGAATTGGCTTTCCGAATTGCAGGTGTAATCTTTTTAATGGTACAATGAATGTAGAATGACAAAACATAGTTATGTTTTATTTTCCAATGAATTAATGTAAGTTTGTTTGTTTGTTTGTTTGTGTATTTATTTATTTATTTATTTATTATTTATTTGATTTGATTTGATTTGTATGCCGCCCTTCTCCGCAGACTCGGGGTATAGAACCAGTATAGAAAATCAGCAACTTTTGGGCGGGAGGGGGGAATGTTGGGTTTGAAATACCATGGTTACTTATTCTTCTGCTAGATTTTTATCCCTTTTATCACTATTTACTTGGTGGAATACACTACTTTTTACTTTATTTTTTCCCTACAACAATCCTATGGAATAGATCTGAAAGAGAGTGAGTGACTATCTACCACTGACCTTCACATTGAACAATTAGAAAACAGAAACTGGATTCTCTAGTGCTAATTCCCATACCATATTAGCTCATTTGGTTTTTCATATTTCATAGTGTCACAAATTTACAACCATGCTTAAACACCCATATTGCATTTGCAAATGCGTATATATGCCAGGCTAAATAATTAAGCTGTTAAATACTCTACAATGTTTTGTAATTTTCCCTCTAGGAACAATTAGTTGTGGTAGAACTGTCTGGAATAATCGATTCAGACTTCCTGGAAAAATGTGATAATAAATGCAAGATTTTGGTGAGTATTTTTAACATAATATAAATTAATATATATTTTTATTAAAAAGTACAATTGTGATTCTATTCAAAGAAAATTTAAAATAGCAGGAGTTAAACTACTTAATGTGTTTCTTGCTTAACAGAGTGGGCATAAGCGTGATCTTTTACTCAGCCTTTTTTTTTTTTGCTTCTTACAACAAACATTCATTGCAACAGAACACATACCGGTACTTCCATTCCTTACAACAGACAATGTCTTAAAATCTCTCCATACAGTTTCCTATGCATAATCAACATTCTACAGAGTACACAAATTCACATTCTTAATCTAGATTTTTCCACTACAACTTGTAATTATTTTCATGCTATTTTCCTTATCAAACAGAGCTATCTTGGATACATTGATTTCCAGATCCATGTTCCTTTCTACAGGTTATCTAATACGTGCTGCAAAACATTTTGGCTGTCAACTAACAAATCAGAATCATTTGTATACAAGTATATATACAGTATGTTCACCAACATAAATCTAATATCACAAATATTCCTTATACATTTATCCATATTCCACAACCAAGGGAACATCATGTATGTTGGTCCTACTCTGTTTTAATATTTATTTACTAAATATTCTCTTCATTGTTAGGATGCTTTATTTCCTTTATATGCCATTGTTATTACATTTAGCAACCAACCTGCTAAAGCATTCCATAATTGAAAGTTGTTTATCATTGTTTTTCTATATAAAAATATGCTATTTGTAGATTTCTTGGTGCCTTAACAGAAGAACAAAATTCTATGCTCTGCTCACTTCCTGTTTGCCAAACTTAAATTTAGCTTATTTGGCATAATTCTCCCTATGTAAAAAACAGTTAGGTGCATAGTTCCCTCTAAGCTGAGCAGTGAGCAATCGCTCACTTAAAAATCATCATCAACTCAGAGTTTTCCAAGCCTGCCCAGAAGCCGAGAGGGAAAGAGTGAGAGGGAAGGAGAGAGAGAGGAAGAGAGAGAAACAGATAGAAAAAAGAGAGGAAGGAAAAGAAAGAAAAAGAATGGGAGTAAGGAAGAGAGAAAGAAAATCAAAATCTAGTTTGAAACTAGCTCAATTATTTAAGTGGCATTTTGATATTGATAGAGTTGCCCTATTATGAGCTCACTGTTATAGACACACAGTACAGTATTTTATTTTGAAATTCTCTGAGGCAAAACAGGGTGGGTTTTTTGTTTGTTTGTTTGTTTGTTTGTTTGTTTATTATTCATTCATTCATTCATTCATTCATTCATTTATTTATTATTTCTGTGCCGCCCAGTCCCAAAGGGACTGCCACTCAGACACTATACTTTTCCGCCCACCCCCAAAAAAACTTAGAGGGAACACTGGTTAGGTGTGGTAAATTTGGTTAGTAATACTAAAGACACAACCAACAGCCCATTTTATCTAAGCTTGCTCGTTCTTGAAATCATATTCAGGGTACTGATGAATATTTATGATGTCTAGATATTCCTGCTCATTACAAATGGCAGTAATAAATGTCTGTCTGTGCACAAAACATTTTGTAATGACATATCAATTTTAGAGATATCACCCAGCTTAGATAATGCTTTGAACTCAATAACTTCCTTTCACCCAAGTATGCTTCTGTTTTTAGGGAATTGACACAGAGAGACCTATTTTGCAAATAGATAGATATGTCTTTGCTGGAGAATATGAAGGTAAGAAATGTAATGAATAGTCTATTTTATAAGTTGTGATATTATTATTATTATTATTATTATTATTATTATTATTATTATGTCAATACAACACAGCAAACGAGATCACTATGCTGGATTTCGTATTTCATCACCAGTCGGATGCTTCCCAAGCACCTAGGACTGCGTGATGTAGCGGCGAATTATGTTTGCCGATCCCAGTAAAGCGGCCTTTTGCAATTGACAGATGGAGATTTTGTCAATTCCGATGGTTTTCAAATGTCCGCTGAGATCCTTTGGCACTGCACCCAGCATGCCAAGTACCACTGGGATCACTTTCACTGGCTTATGCCAGAGTCATTATTATTATTATTATTATTATTATTATTATTATTATTATTATTATTATTATTGTATACCGCCCCTCTCCGAGTATAAAGTAACATTGTCTTTCCTCTTTGTAATTTCCTTTTCTATAGAAACCGAGGGAACCTTCCTCATCTAGTCAGTAAACAGATCAAAAATTAACTTATACTGTACTTTCAAATCAGTAATTTCCTCGATTATGTAAAAAAATACTGATTGGCTGATCAAATTTAAAAATAAAGGCAAAGCATGCAATTCTGTGGATAGTGAGGCTAAGTGTACAGTGTTTCTTAAATAGTGGGGCATGGAGCGATGCCAGGAGGGGGTGCGTGTGACCCCGGGGAACATGAGTGGTCCCTCTCAATCAATTCCCCCAAACGGGCTGTTTTCCCAGTTGCACCCTGATCAGAGCCTAGAAGAGAAGGCGGCCAGGACGGGTGGCTCTTCTTGTTGTTCTCGGCGGATGCCACAGTAACCATGAACGGTGTGGCAAACCTGCTGCTGGACAAGGAGGAGCATCCTCTGCAGCTGGGTGAAAGTTTTGAAGCCTCCTTCCACACCATTTGCTGTGAGTGCCCAGCAGGCACTGTGCTTATGGGTCAGGCCAGTGACCCCGAAACATTAGTTTGATTAAGCTGGCCTGGGCCCATGTCAAGAAAAGGCTCTAACCATGGTAGCATATGTCTGCCTAACTGAAAATAGAATCCATTGAGTTCAGTGGGACTTACTCCCAGGTAAGTGGGTAGAGCAGCTTTCCCCAGCCAATAGTTTGCTTGCAGCTTATAATAAGTAAAATAATAAATATTAATACTAAAATTCTATTGGGGCCCAGATTGGAAAGTTGGGGGAGGCGCTAAATGTTTACTTCTTCCTGGGGGGGAGGGGGGTTTGGTAACAGAAAATAATTGAGAAGCATTAGCTTAGTAAAAGCCACATTTGTAATTAGCCCTTAATATGTGTTCCACAAATCCACATAGGAGACTATTTTGAGCTAAAATTGGGACATTACCTATTAGGGCAACAACTGAAAGATACATAAGCCTCCTATCTAAAAAACAAACTTTTTTCTGTTTGGACTTGGAGGTAGAATCTGTCTCTCATGTGCTATTAAAATGTCCAGGATTAAACTCAACTTTCTGAGTGGGAGATGAGCACTTCACCTCTATGCCAGGATACCACTGAGATACTGTGCAATGTGCAAGTCTTTTATTGTGTCTTTGGCTGTAAATAAATTTTGAATTTATGCATGCAATCTTCTAATTCTTTTATAGAATTGAGTAAATATTACTCTTTAAAATAAGTTTATATTTTCCCTTAGCAATTTATTTGCTCTCACCCTCAGATACCCTTGGAACATGTATAGTGTTTGAGGAAAATCATGATCACGGTAAGCAGTACATTACATTTCAGTTTTTCAGAATCAATGTTTTTTTTTAAAAAAAAATGAGAAACATTCTTCTTTTTTTCTTGATAGTAGATATGGAAGGCAACCAAAAATTGCAACTAAATTATAAATGCCACACAATGAAGAAACTAAATATGACGCGGACACTTCTGGTTGAGAAAAAGGAAGGGGACGAGAACATAGGTGATTTTCAAACACTAGAAATTCCTCCTCTTTTTCTAAAACTTCATTTTTGTTTCCTCTGACAAAAAAACAAACAATATAGGTATATCCACAAGATCCTTTAATATCATGTATTGCTTATTTGCTCTTTTCTGTCCAGGTTTCATATTGGGTTCACAGACAGATTAAACATTATATTGCAGAATATGTTGTTATATATAAACCATAGTAACATAACAATATTACGTGTGTAACATTGTAACCAAAGCTAGATTACTGTTTGTAAAACAGTCACAGACTGCTCTACATTGATGTTTTCATAGCTCATAAAAACATGCTTTCTCTGCATTACTTCATCAGATAACTTTAATTGAGCTTTTATATAATTGTAGCGCAGCAACCTTTTGTTATTCTAATGAGATCGCAACCAATCATAGTATTCTGACCTGTAAATAGTTATAAATTAGTTACTAAAAAGTTTGGAATTGTTTATGTTCCCACTCCTTAATTGATAGAATCAATTTGAGAAAAAGCAGAGTTAATGCATGTTCTGTTTGACATCAGAATGATATTGCAGGTCTGGGAAGGGTAAGAGTCCCATCTACCTTCATTTATCCATTTTAATGTTACTTGTCAGATCTCTTTCAGATTAACCCAAATCTGCCATTACTGGACTTCAAATCATAGTTGTCCATCATAAAAAGCTCCTGTTACTGAAAATTAATATTGGAAGTAGTGATTTTTCTCACATTTTGTTGTAGTAGCTCACCATAGAAGTCATGCAATATGCATTTTTGTAATGCAGAATTATCTCAACATGAATCTTTTTAATCACAAGTAGCAGCCAAATAATCTTTGAATTTTGCTGTGCAGAAGTCTCTGTTATGAGCATCATGGTATCATTGCTGGGAAACCAGAAAAGAAGGGAAACGAGAAGCAGAGCAAGATATGAATAAGGGATGAGACAGAATCCTCAATAAAATGGTGTTTGTTTATTTTCTTCTTACTAACTCCTTCCTGCTTTTAATTTGGCAGGAGGCGGCATAGAATGGCTAGATCTTAAGGACAAAGAGTTCTCCTACAGCAGACCAAACATGATTTGTAATTTCTTATATGAAAAAGATGACGAAATAGCTGAATCCCAGGATAAGCTGGTGGAAGAGTCTGAAGAAGAAGCCAGTGACAAAGGAAACATGGTTTGGAATTTGGAACGCGGGATTCCAGCTGACATTGCAAAGGATGATGCTGAACCTCTTCTGGATACTCCAAATCCCATCATAGAGAATCCTTCCATAGAAAACAGTCAGAACACTGCTTCAGAAGAGCCTCCACATTGATATAAGCTGTTTGATTGAGCAGCAGTCACTATATCGGATAAACTGACTGATATCTGACATGTACATATTATCATTAGAAAGACTCTGAATTCATATGCAAATTATTTTGGGAAAGTTTTCTTAGAATCACATTCCTTTTGTGATATTGATCTAATACATTTCCCAAGTTCTCTGTACCTCTTTGTTAAAGAAATTGGAAAGTGGAAAGAGAGGCTTCTGTTGAACTTGGAACCTATTTTGATTACCAAATCCTTTCTCTTGCCTTTTCCCTGTTACTTTTGTTTACTATCTTGTCTGGTGAAGAATTCTGGAGAACTCATTTGTTTTCTGTTTTGTGGTTTTGATACAATAAAAGATGCAACTCTAATAAGGACTTGGATTTTTCCTTTTGACCAATATAGCTGCCTTTGCTTTTCATAATGTAAACTCATTTATCACAATTTACATACTATGATTTTTTTAAAAATCTATATATTTTCAACCTTGCATAGTAATGGGCAGCCAAAAATTTTACTGCCACACTGTGGGTGTGGCTTGTTTTGTGGGTGTGGCTTGATGGTCATGTGACTGGGTAGGAGTGGTTTGCCAGCCATGTTACCAAGTGGGAGTGGCTTGAACGATCATCATCGTTCAAGTGAACTGTTAAGTTCTTGACTTACAACCTCACCAGTGTCACTCTTTGGGGTGACAATTTGCTTTCCATTTCCCGCGCTCTCCTTCCTGGGTCACCCCCCCCACCTCAGGCTGGGTAGCTAAGCGAACGGGTGCCAATCAGTTGTTGAAATAAGAGGGGGCAGGAAATGGGCCCCCTGCAACTCCTGCTGGTGCTGGTCTCCCTGCCGCTTTCCGAGGAGGAGGGTGGGATGGTCAGCTGGAGTTTGGCACACAGTTTCATTTATGTTGTGAGCTGCCCCGAGTCCTCAGAGAGGGACGGCATACAAATCCAATAAAATAAATAAATAAATGCATTTCCACTGGTGGAACTGTGTTCCACCCTGTCCTGCCTATTGCCCACCCCTGCTTCCACATATATACAAACCAGCGATGGGTTGCTCCCAGTTCGGCCTAGTTCTGTGAACTGGTAGCTCCAGTGTCGGGAGGCTCCGCCCACCCACCGAGGACGCTTATGCACACAAGCAGTGCGCATAAGCGCACACATAAACCGGTAGCAACAGGTTTTAGAACCCACTACTGGTACGAACAGGAACACAACAGGAACACTTCTGAAACTTAAGTGGAACACCATGAATAGGATCTTGCCCAAATAAAATTTGACCTAAAAGCAGGAGATAATGCAGTACAAATCATAAATTCCTTCGGCTCTTAATTTCTGGCTTCTAACGCCTAAGATTCAAATTGTGTATATAGGTATTCTTCAACTTATGACCACAGTCGAGCGTAACATTTACGTTGCTAAGAAAAAAATCATCATGGGTTTTACCCCAGTTCATGACCTTTCTTTCCCCAATAAACACGCTAGAAAATGGCCAGAGTTACTTTATTAGAAGAGCCCTCCACCCGCAACAGAATACCCTACGCAACTAGACTTACAATCCTAGGTTTAGAAAGCTTAGAACTACGTCGCCTTAAGCACAATCTAAGCATAGCCTATAAAATCATCTGCTACAACGTCCTTCCTGTCAACGACTACTTCAGCTTCAACCACAACAACACATGAGCACACAACAGATACAATTTAAAGTAAAGCACTCTAAATTTGACTGCAGGAAACACGGCTTTAGTAACCGAGTAGTTGATGCATGGAACTCAGTATCTGACTCTGTCGTATCAACACCTAACCCCAAAAACTTTACCCTTAAGACTATCTACTGCTGACCACTCTCAATTCCTAAGAGGTCAGTAAGGGGCGTGCCTTCTGTCCCCTGTCCTAATGTTTCTCTTTTACTAGTATCATCCACATAAATATTATTATATCTTTGTATACCATCAATAGAGACTTGACAAAACAAATTTTAAAAAAATTCTTAAGTGAAGCACTGCAGTTGTTAATTTAGTAATATGGTCCTTAAGTGAATCGGGTTTCCTCATTGACTTTGCTTGTCAGAAGGGAATCACATGACTCCGGGATCCTGCAACTGTCATAAATATAATTTATTTAATAAATTAAAATTTTAATAAATGAAATAAATACAAACCACTTGCCAAAGCGTCTGAATTTTGATCATGTGACTATAGGCATGCTGTAAGGCAGCAAGTGGGGAAAAACGGTCTTATGTCAGGGCCTGGTTTGAACAGTGACTCAATGAAACTGTCAAGTCGAGGGCTGCCCGTGGAGTCGGCTGAAGTATAGAACGTCTTCAAGAACTACCGCTTCTTTTGGGTAGGGGCGCTCTTCATTTTCTATGATCAAACCACGGCGGATATGACGTCACAACGTGATTTCCACAACCCTCCTTTTAATATAATTCTTTCCGGTGGTCTCAGTGTGTCCGGTCCACGTGGGTGTAGCTATAGCTCTCCTGAACCGGGAAGATGGAGCCTTTGGACCGGGTGGTGTAAGTATCGGGTTTTTCGGTGCTGGTTTAAGTTTGAAGTTCTTCCCCCCCCCCCTTTCGGGTTATGAAATGAAAAGCATTTCTGGGCTCGTAAGGTGGGAGCGGGGGAGCATTTGTATACTTCGAAAGTGATACGCTCAGTCCTTTTGTCAATTTGATGCGGGGGGCGGGGCGGAGAGAGAGCCGGTTTTAGCATTGCGGTTAAGCTTGGAGTCAGATTTCACGGGGCATCCCGAACTCACGCCGAATTATCTTCGATTGGTAGAAATCTGCTTGTAGCAAGCATAAATATATCAGTTTAAAACAGAGGTCTTCAAACTTGGCAACTTTTAAGACTTGTGGACTTCAACTCCCAGAATTCTTCAGCCAGCTATGCTGGCTGGAGAATTCTGGGATTTGAAGTCCACAAGTCTTAAAAGCTGCCAAATTTGGGTACTCCTGGAAAAGACCAGTCAGCGATCAGTTTCCCCCAACTTGGTGTGATAATAATAATAATAATTTATTAAATTTGTATGCCAGCCCTCTCCGAAGACTCCAGCGGCTCACAACACAGCAGTAATACAATATGTTACAAATCTAATAATAAAATTTAAAAGTCAATTAAAAAACATTAATATAAAATAACCAGTGTCATAACATCACCAACTACACAATGGTACACATTCAACCCAGTTAATCATACAACAGAGGTCAGAAAACACTTGCAGTAATTATTACTAAGTTGCATATAAATCTAAATAATAAATATTCTCAGAATCTTCCGTTTCTAATTGACCAATGTTTTCCAAACACTGTCCGCGTTCACTAATAATAGGCTTTGCAGGGGGGGGGGGATCACTAAATATCTTTAGTTAAAAAGATTTTTAAAAGAAATTGCACTATATAATAAGAGGAAACAATGAATTTCTTGGTGGGATGCAGCTAAACTGCGGTGTTTTTTTGAATTAAGGGACGTTTCTTAATTTTAAGATTTTTAATTTAATTAATTGAATTTATATGCCGCCCACTCCCTGAGGACGCAGAGCAGTTTGCAGCGATAGGTATAAAACAATGTAGTAATTAGATTAAAACATTTCAATAATAAAAGCATTCCATAAAAAAAGTTTAAATGATGTGGTAATAAAAGGCATTTAATAATAATAGTAAAACCCAAACATATGATCCTTACATTCATACATCAAACATCCCATTCCATTCGTGTCTCAGCTGGATTGAAGGTGTCTATTCTCACAGTCCCCATGACAGCCGGCAAAGCCAAGTTTTCAAGGCTTTTTGGAAACCCAGTATAGTGGGGGCCATATGGATCTCGGGGGGGGGGGGTTAGTTGATTCCAAAGAGCCAGGGCCGCCACAGAGAAGGCCCTTCCCTGCGGGCCCGCCAACCGATACTGTTAGGGTGTTGTGTGTTTTCTCTTGAGAAGTTGCAGTTACATTACAAATGAGGTGAAATGAATGGACGTTTATTTGATACGTACTTCTATCAGTGGTACACATGTATGCATTCCCACGTTTTGGGGTATAATAATAATAATAACAATAATTTATTAGATTTGTATGCTGCCCCTCTCCGGAGACTCGGAGCGGCTATGTGCCAGTTGTACAGCAGACAGATACAGCAGACAAGTTACAGATAACTTGACCCCTATGACAATCATTAAGTGTTGTACCTCATGATTCTTGACAACTGTATCTTTTTCTTTTATGTACACTGAGAGCATATGCACCAAAGACAAACTCCCTGTGTGTGCAATCACACTTGGCCAATAAAGAATTCTGTTCTATTCTATTCTAAATACACTCGGACTAGTTGTTTGTAAGTGCCTTTTATTTCCTGCTTTGTTTCACATCCTCTGGCTCTGTGATGTTTTGGTTCAGTGCTGGTGTTTGGATGATCACAAATTTGGCTTCTGTTTTATCAAAGTTAGTAATATTCTTGAGGAGAGTGGTGATAGTTCTGATGGAGCATTATTTTTCAACTTGCAAAAGAAAAATCCTGAAGTAGAAGATATCTAGTTGTTGTATTGGTTTTTTTGGAATGAATTGAAATGAGGAATGAAGAGTTGATGTGGGTGTATAGAACATATGGCAAAAGGTCATGCCTCCACAAACCAAGGTAAAATACACTGTTTTCATCTTTGCAGTGTGAATATGGAATATCTTGGAGAGACGAAAAACATTGGTCAATTAAAAAGGGAAGATTCCTGGAATAATATTGCAACTTAGTTTTGATTTTTCAAGCACTTATATTATCTAGATATAAACAATGTATGTTGCTTTAAAATAGAAAACAACAATTAAGTTATTTTCAAACACGGGGAAAAATTCTTTCCCTATGCAGAAATAAAATTTTAGGAGAAATACAAATACAACTTTATTTTGCCCAGTTTTTGAGAATGAATTGGAGATTGTAATTTCAAATAAATTATGTCCAATTGGTAAACAAGATAGCCACACAACTAATAACCCAAGGTTGGTAATTGGTTTATTTACAGTTTTAAAGGCAATTCTGGGGTCGTATTTAAACAGGCTTACAGACAAACAAAATAAAACTTAAGTGCTAGTTAATTATTCCTCCCTTTCCTTTGGAAGCATTTCTGCATTTATGTGGCATGCTGGTTCCCACAGTTTAGTTTTTTATTATATATCTTCACATATGAACACAATATTTTCAGATTAACCAATTTGAAACAGATAAACATTAGGTGACATACCAACTGCACATTCACACTTTGATCTCTCAATTTATGCTTGGTGACTTCTGAAGTCATTTAAGAACCAGTCATTTGCTAGAAGAAGAAGAAACTTCTCATGTGAACCAGGGTTGCCAGCAGAGTGTCCTAAAAAATTGGGGCTCAAATAATCCCAGATTCTTTATAAAAGAACAAAACAAAAAACTTAATAAATCAGTATAAACTGAATTATTTTTACCAATTGTTAACCTATCTTTTAGAGTTCCATACTCCAGACCCAGATTCTATACACAAAAGTCAGATAACAAAAAACACAGTTTTAAACTACCCATTTAATACCCATTTAATGCATACTGTACAATACATTTTATAAAGAAGAAAAATTTTAAATAAAAACCTAGTCATCCAGACGGGGATCAAAAACCCAGCCTTGCCAACTTGGTATGAATCAGGCTAATCTTTTAAACTTCTGGATGCCTCACTGCTGAGAGACAGGTAATCTTTCTAAGATGCATTGGACACAATTTCTTTTTGCCCAGTTTGCATCAATAATGTTCTGCTTCTGGTTATATGATATCACACCTGTATTTTTTATCAATTGTTATGTTGCCATTTTATATTGGGTAGCATTTAGAGGTGCTAAACAAAACAATCGCATTGTAGATCTTGATGAAATATTTTGTGAACTAATTTGTTATTTGTTTGAGGTTTGTTTGTTTTTTCTCATGGCAGAAAGCCTAAAACAAAGAGGGCCAAAAGATTTCTTGATAAAAGAGAGCCTAAACTGACAGAAAACACCAAAAATGCAATGCTCATAAAAGGAGGAAATGCAAGTTTAACAGTAGCAGAAGTTCTCAAAAATATTGTAAGTATGTTTAGAAATTTCTGTAAGAGTACAAATTCTCTGGGAATTGGATCCAGAAAATATACACAACAAATTAGTGGTTCTTAACCTTTCTTTCCACCACCTGACTCACTTTTAAATATCTTTTATAGCTCCGGCCCCTAAGATTTAACTCAATTTAAATCATAAACATTTCTTTAAACTTTCATGGATACCATGTGACAACATCAGTACTCCCCAGGGATCTGTGGACCACAGGTTAAGAACCACTGCTGTAAATTCTTCTGGAGAAGAATCATTTACAGCATTATTACCAATTATCATTATTATTACCAATTATCACCAGAAACTGGAGCATGATGAAATATTAATTCAATCATCAAAATCTCAGCATTTGATTTGTGCTCCAGTTTTTTGTCTGTTTTCCTTGAAAAACAATAAGGTAAATATGTCCATTGTTTATGGAATTTATGGGAATTGTAACTTTTGTTATTGATACTGGCATTGTGCTGACTAGAAGCCCAGATCTAGAGTGCAAGGAGCCTTACACGTTATAGAGGAGACCTGTACTTTCTCAATGTTGTCTTTTCATTTCCACCACTCTGTCTTCTTAAACCTATTTGTATTGACTTAACTTATTTTAATTTCCATCTTGAGGACTCAAATACACTTATCTTAAAGAGTTCCCATTAGAAGCAAATCCTAGTGTTAGAGCTGGAGGAAAAAGAGTAGATATGAAAAATGCAATTGATCTGATTCAGATGAAACCTTTGTAGTGAGATGACCGTATTTGTGCCTCAGTGTTGCTATCGGAGCCAGCAAGGGATTAGCAGAGTAATTTGGTGGACCCATTACTGGAAACCTGTTAGTGATCTTAAAGCCCAGTGAAGTCCTTCAGGCACTCATTAATCTAGGCTTTATTTGTTCTAAGTTGATCTAAACAAATATATTTCCTTTTTATTTGAAATACTTATTTGAAGATTTGCATTGTTAAATGTGACTTCTTAACTAAAGTGTTCCTTTCTTATAGTATGCCCTGAAAAAGCCCTTCGCTGTCTTATATAAAAGGTAAGTGACATATTGCTGATGTATTTTTCTCTGATATTCAGAAGTGATATAGATCTATGTGGTATTTTGTATAGGTATATATACACACACCATATTTGCTCCAAAATAGGACCTAATTGGAAAATAACCCCTAATGCGTCTTTTGGAACAAAAATGAGTATACAGCTCAATCTTATTTTTGGGAAAACATGGGTACAGTGGTACCTCTACTTAAGAACACCTTTACTTAAGAACCTTTCAAGATAAGAACCAGGTGTTCAAGATTATTTTGCCTCTTCTTAAGAACCATTTTCTATTTAAGAATCTGAGCCCGGAAAAATATCCCAGAAAATTTGAAAGCAGAACGAAGGCCCGGTCAGTTTCCTGCCATTTTTTTTAAGCCTTAAAGTTTTGGATTTTTTTGATTCCCCGCACCTCACCTTCTTCCTTTGGCAGCGACTGTCCTCCTCCTCTTCTTCCTCCTCCTCCTCCCACCCAAATTCCAAGCTTTTATTTCTTTCCTAATGGGTTTGCATGCATTATTTGCTTTTACATTGATTCCTATGGGAAAAATTGCTTCTACTTACAAACGTTTCTACTTAAGAACCTGGTCACGGAACGAATTAAGTTCTTAAGTAGAGGTACCACTGTATATTGTATATATGTGAATGACATATACATATGCATGTACATGTGTATATGTACATGTTTCCAAATGTAAAATAATGCACTTGGGGAAAAGGAATCCTCAATCGGAGTATTGTATTGGCAGTTCTGTGTTAGCAAAAACTTCAGAAGAGAAGGATTTAGGGGTAGTGATTTCTGACAGTCTCAAAATGGGTGAGCAGTGTGGTCGGGCGGTAGGAAAAGCAAGTAGAATGCTTGGCTGCATAGCTAGAGGTATAACAAGCAGGAAGAGGGAGATTGTGATCCCGCTATATAGAGCGCTGGTGAGACCACATTTGAAATACTGTGTTCAGTTCTGGAGACCACCTACAAAAAGATATTGACAAAATTGAACCGGTCCAAAGACGGGCTACAAGAATGGTGGAAGGTCTTAAGCATAAAACGTATCAGGAAAGACTTAATGAACTCAATCTGTATAGTCTGGAGGACAGAAGGAAAAGGGGGGACATGATCGAAACATTTAAATATGTCAAAGGGTTAAATAAGGTTCAGCAGGGAAGTATTTTTAATTGGAAAGTGAACACAAGAACAAGGGGACACAATCTGAAGTTAGTTGGGGGGGAAATCAAAAGCAACATGAGAAAATATTATTTTACTGAAAGAGTAGTAGATCCTTGGAACAAACTTCCAGCAGACGTGGTTGGTAAATCCACAGTAACTGAATTTAAACATGCCTGGGATAAACATAGATCCATACTAAGATAAAATACAAAAAATAGTACAGTATAAGGGCAGATTAGATGGCTCATGAGATCTTTTTCTGCTGTCAGTCTTCTATGTTTCTATGTTACATTCATACATCATAATAGGATTATGCAAAGCAATTGAAAGAGGTGTTTTAAAGTCGTCAAAACAGCCATATTCCTTAGTTCCTTCCAAATGAAGGAAATCTGCATGGAAAAACAGCGAGGAACAGTTTCTAAAGTTTGGTAGAATGTCCAGCTGCTTTAACAATTTAAAAATGATAAAATATGTTTGTTGAATTGTTTGAATAATTTGATTTATATGAATGTGTGCACGCACACATACAGATACATGCAAATATGTGTGTGTATAATTATGCATAAATGCACCCTAGTTTGTCAACCAATACAATCTATGAAAAGTATATTTTAGGCTACAAAACCTCTCCCCAAAACTGCTTTTGGTTTATCTGCATATGGGTTTATCTACAGGTATATCCAGTAATGCTTTTTATAGTGTGATATCCATATATTACAGATAAGCCAACACTTGGATTTCTAATCAAAATACCCTGAGAAATGTACCACCCACAGATAAACCAATTATACATATGAAAATGTTAAGGATTGGCTTATTCACAGGAGGCATATCTTTCATGGTGTTTTGGATTAATATTTGAGGGTCAGTTTATCCGTAGATGGGCTTATCTGCAAGTATATGGTAGTTTAGCATTATCATTTAGACATAGACTACTTCACAGTACTTCACAGCCTCTCTAAGCAGTTTACAGAGAATAAGCATATTGCCCCCAACAATCTGGGTCCTCATTTTACCAACCTTGGAAGGATGGAAGGCTGAGTCAACCTTGAGCCTGGTGAGATTCGATCTGCCAAACTGCTGGCAGCCGGTGATCAGCAGAAGCAGCTTGCAGTACTGCACTCTAACCACTGCACCACCGAGGCTCTTAGTTGAGGGATGTTTACGTTTAATGCAAAAAGTAACTATAAAATGTTACACAATAAAAAGTGTACGTAAGCAGTTAAATCATTTGACATGTAACAGCCTTATCTAATCTAATGCTTTTTAGATACAGTGGTACCTCGGTATTCGACCATAATCCGTTCCAAAAGTGTGGTCGAGAACCGATTTGGTCGAGTACCGAATTAATTTATCCCATAGGAAATAATGGAAATGGGTTTAATTGGTTTCCAGCCCCTATTTCCTTTATTTCCTATGGGATAAAGATATGAGGTCTAAGCCAGTGTTTTTCAACCAGTGTGCCGTGGCACACTAGTGTGCCGCGAGACATGGTCAGGTGTGCCGCGAAGAAGGAAGCTCAGGTTCCGGTCTCGCAACTTTTTGCTGAGAGTGAGAGAGAGAGAGAGAAAGAAAGAGAGAGAGAAAGAGAGAGAGAGAGAAAGAGAGAGAGAGAGAAAGAAAAGAGAGAAAGAAAAGAGAGAAAGAGAGAGAAAGCAAGAGTGTGAGAGAGAGAAAGCAAGAGAGAGAGAAAGACAAAAGGAGAGGAAGGGAGAGAGAGAGAGAGAGAAATGAGCAAAAAGGGGAGGAAAAAAGAGAAGTGAGAAAATGATTGAGGCAGAGAATGAGAGGAAAGAGAGAGAAACAAAAGAGAGAGAGAAGTGACTCTTGATTTAAAGCATATGATAAAAAGCACCCAAAGAATAAGAGAAAACCCCCAGCCCTCACCTGTTTTTGGAATTGGTTCAAGAGTGTGTATACACACACACACACACACACCACAAGGGTGGGGAGGAGCCAGGGATGGAAAAAGAGAGGAGAGTGTCTTAGGGTGTCATTTTGGTTGTTGGTGTGCCCCAGGATTTTGTAAATGTAAAAAATGTGCCGCGGCTCAAAAAAGGTTGAAAATCACTGGTCTAAGCACTCCAAGCTGTAGTTAGGGTGGGGGCAGTTTCAGGGGGGGGGCTCCTTTCCTCAGTGGTTCGTCTTCCCTTTAAGCAGTTACACCAACTTTCTCTTTCCCGAGAGTAGCGACGGCAGCAGAGGCTTTCCTTAGAGCAGCAGCAGCGCCGGGAATGTCAGAGGCTTCCCTTTCTCATCTCACGTTGCCGGCGCTGCTGCTGCTCTAAGGAAAGCCTCTGCTGCCGTCGCTACTCTCGGGAAAGAGAAAGTTGGTGTAACTGCTTAAAGGGAAGACGAACCATTGAGGAAAGGAGCCCCCCCAAAACTGACAGTATTGCAGCCGCCCCCCCACTCCCTACAGCTTGGAGCACGATTGGGAGGCTGTTTAGTGGGCGGCCAGAATGGGCGTGTCGGATTCCGACTCCCATTCCTTCTCACCCTATCCCCTCATTTCGGATAATAAACAAAATTTTCTGTGGCTGTTCGGTATCCGAATTTTTGTTCAGATACCGAAGCAAATTTTTGCCGAAAATTTTGTTCGGTATCCGAAATGTACGAGAACCAAAGCGTTCGAGTACCGAGGTACCACTGTATATACAGAATTTGTATTGGCTCTGCTGACTGAATAGATTGGGAGTTAGCATCTAATCCACCCGGAGTGAATGGTGCCTGGGTCTCCTATCACAGCACAAATACATTTCCAAGGAATTGTATAGCAGTGAGTGATAGCTCAGTGTTGGAAGTAGTGATAGAAAGAGAAACACCCCACCCCACATCCATATTTGGAAGAGACATATCAGAAATATCAATGTCGTTTGGCAGGGAAGAGTGCCGGGGACCAGGGGAAGAGCCTTCTCTGTGGCGGCCCCAGCCCTCTGAAACCAACTCCCCCCAGAGATTAAAATAGCCCCCATCCTCCTTGCCTTGCGTAAGCTCCTCAAAACCCACCTCTCCAGTCAGGCATGGGGGAACTAAGATATTCTCTTCCCCCTAGGCTTCTACAATTTATGCACGACATGTTAGTATGTATGATTGGTTTTATAACAAGGGTTTTTAGCTGTTTTAGTATTGGATTTTTACATTCTGTTTTTATCACTGTTGTTAGCCGCCCCGAGTCCACGGAGAGGGGCGGCATACAAATCTAATAAATAAACAAACAAACAAACTGGAGACAAATTCTTTGCTGATACAGTGCCCAAGAATATTTAATTAGTTGCTAGTAAGGTAGTCCTGATAACCAGCATCAAAAAGGAATGGCATCGCAATTCTCATGTAAGAAAACAGCAGCATTTTACACATCATGTTTGCACATCATGCTAAACCACACTTGTGTTCAAACAGTATCTATTGGCTTCTTCTAATGGCCGCTGTCTGCTAAGTAGAAAGGTATTGGAAGAGGCATCCATGATATTTGTTTAGCATATAATATGAGCCAGGCCGGGGTGGTGTTGGTGGGGAGTTACTAGTTTACGGGTACATTACAGTAGATATTTACGAATTAAAAAAAAATCTGTTTCAGAAAGAATATTACAAGGCCCTTTGAAGACCAGTCCTCACTGGTGAGTATTAGATTTAGGCTTATGTATGTGAGATAGAAAAATAGATAGATCCAAACACTTTCTGGAATTGTGAAATTTAATATAACATTGTGAAATTTAATATAACATTGTGAAATTTAATATAACAAAGAGCCGGGGTGGCGCAGCAGGTAGAGTGCTGTACTGCAGGCCACTGAAGCTGACTGTAGATCTGTAGGTCAGCGATTCAAATCTCATCACCGGCTCAAGGTTGACTCAGCCTTCCATCCTTCCTAGGTGGGTAAAATGAGGACCCGGATTGTGGGGGCAATACGCTGGCTCTGTTAAAAAGTGCTATTGCTAACATGTTGTAAGCTGCCCTGAGTCTAAGGAGAAGGGCGGCATAAAAAAAAAAATCAAATAAATAAATAAATAAACAAACAAACAAACAAACATCCAGTCTGTATTGGCTATCTCCAACATTGTCCTAAATTGGTGCTCTCTTGTCTGATGTCTCTAAGAGGGTTTGGACTGCAACTCTTCATTTCTAGGAGAAATGATTGAAATTGAGTTCAAAGCATCTTGAGAGAGGAACTGCTGAAGGAGGTTAGTTACAATGCTAGTTGTGAGACAGAACTACGTATATGTGCCGCTGCCCATTGCATATCTTCTGCTACAGCCGTGGAATTTGAACGTTTCGGTGGTGGTTTTTTTAAAGCTATGATTAACTTGTCATCTGAATCCAAAGCAGTTCTAAATACTAACTGTAACTTGTTTCAAACATGCCAGGATTAATCACAATCTGAATGACATAAATGTTGAGTGAATTGGGTTACTCTTCATCTATATACTACTAAAACTCTTGTTCCCATAACATTTAACTGGGCAAAAGGATCCGGCATAGGGCAAAAAAATTTGAACCAAGGTATCTCAGGTGAGCTAGCTTAGACAATTTGTCTAAAATCTGGAACCTGTGCCTCCCATGGAATTTTTAAAAGTTATAAAATAGAAAACATTTAGAAAACATTACATTACATTTATCACCCAACAGTTTATAACATAATAAAATGTCGTAAAACATTTCCTGCAGTCAACTCCTGAGGTTCATGCTACACAGTTCAACATGGACTATTTTCAAAGCTGATATAGTGGTACCTCTACCTAAGAACGCCTCTACTTAAGAACTTTTCTAGATAAGAACCGGGTGTTCAAGATTTTTTTGCCTCTTCTTAAGAATCATTTTCTACTTAAGAACCCGAGCCCGGAAAAATTTCCCAGGAATTTAAGAGCAGCATGAAGGCCCGGCTAGTTTCCTGCCATTCCCCCTTTAATTCCAGCCATCTCGGGCTTTTCTGGGCTGCCAGAGGAGCCTTTCGGTGGTGCTTAAGGAGGCTTTGGCAGTCTAGAGTGAACAAAGCAATTTCCTTTCTCTGGGCGCTTGGAGAGAGAATAAACCTCTGCCAGCGCCCAGAGAAAAGAAACATTTCCTTCGCTCTGGGCAGCCCAGAGTGAATGAAGCGTTTTCCTTTCTCTGGGCGCTTGGAGTGGGAATAAACCACTTCGCTGTGGTGACTCCTTCATGCTGCCTTCTATACATCTGGCGCAAGGTTGCCTCCTGCAGCGTCTGGGCACGGAAAGGCAAAAGGGGGCGCTTTGCCCCGGCCGGATCAACTTGGCTTCAGCCAAACCAATGACTTACCACAGTGAAGGAAAGGAGCCGGCTACAAAGCGAGCGAGCAAGAGGAGAGGGGAGCCCATCAGCATGGGAAGGAAGAGAAAGCAGCAGCAGACACCTTTTAGTCAAAGGAGTAGGAGGTTCCCCCCTCGCCCACCTGGGTTTCTCTGTCTGGCACAGTGTATGGGAGGCAGCCTCGTGCCAGGTGTATGGGAGGCGCGTGCTTCTCCTCGCTGCCTCAGTCCCTCTTTAAAAAAAAAAAAAAGCCTTAGTTTTGGACTTTTTTGGTTCCCCTCACCTCACCTTCTTCCTTCGGCAGCGACTGTCGTCCTCTTCTTCCTCCTCCTCCTCCTCCCACCCAAATTCTGTGTTTGCATGCATTATTTGCTTTTACATTGATTCCTGTTGGAAAAATTGCTTCTACTTACAAACTTTTCTACTTAAGAACCTCGTCATGGAACGAATTAAGTTCTTAAGTAGAGGTGCCACTGTATATCTGAATATTTCCCATAATGTTGAAGTCCAGTGAAGACAATACATTAGAAGCCCTTCCATTGTTTTTCTTTCCTGTATCTGTCTCTATTCAATCCTCTGGGAAGCTGGCAGGAATCAGTTGAAGATCTAGAGGAATCTGATTAGGAAATACCTCTGGAATTTCTAGATTTCCAAAGTTCTTATGCTCTTTTTCAGTCAAACTGCAATGGTTAGCTTGTTATACAGTAGCTTGAATTGGGCCATGGAAACAAGTAAAATAAATGTTGCTGTTAGTTATTTTCTAAATTCTCTTGTAATACATTTTTGCACCTCTAGATGGATCTGTCACAGAAAAGATAGCTGATCCTTTGCATTTACCAGCATATGATATTGTTATTATATTTTTATCCAGCTTTTTAAAATATTTACATTTCTATATAGGTCAACTGAAGAGAGCAAATATGCCCAATATTTCTGCCTCCTTTCCCCCCCCCCCCCCCCCACAAAAATATTTTCTAAGGCCTAAGAACAGTTTCCAGGCCTTATAGAAACATACTGTAGCTTGAGAAAGCAGAATATGTTTTGATTATAAGCTAAAAAATGAGAATATTGTTTTTACATATTTTTTTCTTCTGTGGGTTTCGTTATGGGTGTGGAACGGTAATGAATGAAAAGGAACAATAGGCCTATTGCTTTGGTTTATAACTTACCCTGAGGTATTCTCTTGTAAAGACGTTGAGAAAAGTTTGTTCTCAGTTTGAAGCTGTCATTATGTTAACCTAGAAAGAACTGGAATTTGAAAGAGTTCTGTCAGATTTTTGGGGGAAACACAGTATTGGGTGTTTTATAAATAATATACAGTATTGTAATAACAATTTCTATTCAGTTACTCTTTCTGAATTTCTGAAAAAATAGATAACTGAAAAATTTTGGCTGATTTTCATTCAGAGTACTCCATAGATTATTGATAAAAGAATATTTATAGCTCAGAATGCTCTCTGAGCGCAGTTCTTTTCCTGCAGACATTTCATTACCATACTAGGTACCATCATCAACCACTGTACATTTGGGGGAAAGATCAAAAGCAACATGAGAAGATATTATTTTACTGAAAGAGTAGTAGATCCTTGGAACAAACTTCCAGCAGACGTGGTTGGTAAATCCACAGTAACTGAATTTAAACATGCCTGGGATAAACATAGATCCATTGTAAGATAAAATACAGGAAATAGTATAAGGGCCATGAGGTCTTTTTCTGCCATCAGTCTTCTATGTTTCTATGTTTCTAGTAACTGGTTAGCAACCATTTGCAAATGCAACTCTTAATAAACAGTAGTAAAAAAAGTTTTTCCAGTCAATGCATGCCTTTATGATGCTACACAACAGGAGCCATCAGTGTGAAACTGATTTAGGGTCTGATGAGTTTTGGCCGGGGATGTCAAACACACAGCACATGGGTTGCATCTGGCCTGCAGTAGGCAATGGACTTGGCCCGCAGGCCATCCCAGAGACAGCGAGGGACCGGCCCCTGCCACCTCAGGACCCGCCACGCCCAGCCATTGTCTGCAATGACCAGGCCACACCCAATCCAGCCCCCAAGGGCAAACAAAATCACAACGCAGCCAGCAGGGGGATGGAGTTTGACACCCCTGGTTTAGGCAGCGGATCATTCATATCAACTAATTAAAGTCACAATGCTGATCTTGTTAATGTGATGTTAGGGAAAAGCAGCTCCGGAAAAGATAACTTTTTTTAGGCAATGCTCCACCGGCAACAGGAGAAACAGAATACTGTATGAGAACTTTATCTGAATGAAGCAGCAACAGCTGGTGTTATTTGCCATGTCTCTGCCCCATGTTTGTTTAGCAATCATTCATTTCATTTCATTTTATTGGATTTATATGCCGCCCCTCTCCGCAGACTCGGGGCGGCCAACAACAGAATAAAAACAGCATGTAAATCCAATACAAAACAACCTTAATTCTAAAACCTAAAAAAAACCTTAATTCTAAAACTAAACATACATACAAACAATCATACCATGCATAAATTGTAAATGCTTAGGGGGAAAGAATATCTCAATTCCCCCATGCCTGATGGCAGAGGTGGGTTTTTAGGAGCTTGTGAAAGGCAAGGAGGGTGGGGGCAATTCTAATCTCCGGGAGGAGTTGGTTCCAGAGGGTCGGGGCCGCCACAGAGAAGGCTCTTCCCCTGGGCCCTGCCAAACGACATTGTTTTGCTGATGAGACCCGGAGAAGGCCCACTCTGTGGGACCTAACCGGTCGCTGGGATTCGTGCGGCAGAAGGCGGCCTTGTAGATACTCTGGTCCGGTGCCATGAAGGGCTTTATAGGTGATGACCAACACTTTGAATTGTGACCGGAAATTGATCGGCAACCAATGCAGTCTGCAGAGTGTTGGTGTTACATGGGCATTTCTAGGAAAGCCCATGATTGCTCTCGCAGCTGCATTCTGCACGATCTGAAGTGTCATTTAATGCCCAAATTGTCAGATCTGAATGTGATTGCTAAACAAGGAGAGGGTGGGAATGGAATTGGGAATTGTAAGCCAATGGAATCTTCTCTTTTGGCAAGATGTACAGTGGTGTAAGAGCTGCCCAGGCTTCTCAAATTAGGCCTTTGAAAGCTGTTTTTGTGTGTGTTTTGCAAAAACATTTCAATATGTTTAAACCTCCCTGTTCTGTTATTAGGAATTTTTTTCCAAGAAGTCTGATTGTTCTTTGTTCCTGTTTGGATCTCATAGCAAGAAGAGGCCTAATAATCTGACCATAGGTAACATGTCTGGGTTTTATTTATATCATTATTGTATTTGAGAGAAAGTAGATCAAGAGCCTCTCAGGGTGTGAAAACAAGCCGGTTCTTTCTTGTCTTGAGCCAAATAGATAAAATTTAAAGGAAAAAAGGGTCAGTGTGGGAATTGTGGTCAAGGCCAGCTGATACGAGCTCATCTTTTTCAGGGTTACAATCAGTGCAGATAGGCTTTGATACTTCTGCTTAGCTAACTTTGTCTAGAATCAAAGTTTCTCTATCGTGTAACAATATTGCAGAACTGCAGAAAAAACAGTTGCTGCCAACCTGCCTTCCATTGAGGACCGGTATACTGCACGAGTCAAAAAGAGGGCGGGGAAAATATTTACTGACCCCTCGCATCCTGGACAACTCGTACCCTCAAAACATCACTACAGAGCACTGCACACCAAGGCAACTAGACACAAGAACAGTTTTGCACCGAACACCATCACTCTACTAAACAAATAATTCCCTCAACACTGTCAGACTTTTTACTAAGTCTGCACTTCTATTTCTGCTAGTTTTTTCTCATCATTCCTATCATCCTTTTCCTCCCACTTAGGACTGCATGACTGTAACTTGTTGCTTGTATCCTAAGATTTTTTTATTAATGATTGTTTCCTCATTGCTTATTTGACCCCTCTGACAGTCATTAAGTGTTGTACCTCATGATTCTTGACAAATGTATCTTTTTCTTTTATGTACACTGAGAGCATATGCACCAAGACAAATTCCTTGTGTGTCCAATCACACTTGGCCAATAAAGATTTCTATTCTGTTCTGTTCTATTCTATTCTATTCTATTCTATAAGCCATAATGTTATTTGTTTGATTAACTCAATGCAGAGTAGGCCAGCATGGTTTTCTTATAGTGTAACTTTCTGTGTAGTTTAGTTTAGTTCACTTTACTTTATTTTTACTTTAACTTTACTTTAATTTAATTTAATTTTACTTTACTTTTACTTTAATTTAACTTTACTTTACTTTTACTTTAATTTACTTTAACTTTACTTTTACTTTACTTTACTTTACTGTCATTGCACCTTGTACAATGAAATTAAATGCCATCTTCAGTCTACATTCTAATTATAAAAATAAAACACAAACACACATCCTTCACATTCTATACCCGCGAGGGCAAAACTATGGCATGTGTGCCACAGGTGGCATGCAGAACCCTCTCTGCAGGCATGCAAGCTGTTGCCCCAGCAATGCACATGTGTATGTGCCTCCCGCCAACCAGCTGATTTCCAGGTCTCTGCTGCACGGGAGTGGAGCTATATGCGGGAGAATTGTGTGAATGGGCATGGGTGTGTGTGTCATGCATGCATACAGGGGGGCCAGCGGCTTGTTTTTAGTCCCAGGAGGCCTATTAGGTCCAAAACGGGGTGCAGGGGAATTTGCACGCGCATGCCTGGGGGCGTTGTATGCATTGTATTCTGGGTGCTGGCATGTGTGCACACACACTATCAGGCCACAGTGACAAAAAGGTTAGCCATCACTGTTCTATACAATTGAATTGAAAACCGATATTTGCCGTCAGGCATGGGGGAACTAAGACATCTCCCCCTGGGCATGTTTAAATTGTGTATGGTATGCTTGTGAGTGTGTATGTACTATATGGGGTTTCTTTTTAAATCTTAAATGTTTTAAATGTATTCAGATTATTTATGATTTGTTTTTCTCTGCTGTGAGCCGCCCCGAGTCCTCGGAGAGGGGCGGCATACAAATCTAAATAATAAATAAATAATAAATAAATTGCACTAATATTGCACTATGCAGTAGGTTTCAATAAAGTTCCTGTCCTGGGATAGAAGCTGTTTTTCAGCCTATTTGTCCTTGTTTTTATTAACCTGTATCATCTGCCAGATGGTAATACAGTGATCCCCCGATCATTGCGAGGGTTCCGTTCCAGGACCCTTAGCAATGATCGGGTTTTCGCGAAGTAGCGCTGCGGAAGTAAAAACACCATCTGCACATGTGCAGATGGTGTTTTTACTTCCGCAGCGCTAGCGAGGAGCCGGACTCAGCTGGGAAGCGGCGCTGGGGTTTCCCCACCGCCCACGCAAACTCCTCGCTGCCGCTCGCCCGCCCTTCACCCGCCCACCCCGCTCGCTTGCGCCGCTTCCCAGCTGAATCCTGAAGCGAATTCTCAGCTGGGAAGCGGCCCCAGCGAACGGCGTGGGCGGGAGAAGGGCGCGCGAGCCACGGGCGCGCGGGCAGGCAGGCTGCGGACAAGCCGTTCGCTCGGGCCGCTTCCCAGCTGAGTACTCAGCTGGGAAGCGGCCCCAGCGAACGGCGTGGGCGGGAGAAGGGCGCGCGAGCCGCGGGCGCGCGGGCAGGCAGGCTGCGGACAAGCCGTTCGCTCGGGCGGCTTCACAGCTGAGTACTCAGCTGGGAAGCGGCCACAGCGAACGGCGTGGGCGGGAGAAGGGCGCGCGAGCCGCGGGCGTGCAGGCAGGCTGCGGACAAGCCGTTCGCTCGGGCCGCTTCCCAGCTGAGTACTCAGCTGGGAAGCGGCCCCAGCGAACGGCGTGGGCAGGAGAAGGGCGCGCGAGCCGCGGGCGCGCGGGCAGACAGGCTGCGGACAAGCCGTTCGCTGGGGCCGCTTCCCAGCTGAGTACTCAGCTGGGAAGCGGCCCCAGCGAACGGCGTGGGGCGGGAGAAGGGCGCTAGCCGCGGGCGCGCGGGCAGGCAGGCTGCGGACAAGCCGTTCGCTCGGGCCGCTTCCCAGCTGAGTACTCAGCTGGGAAGCGGCCCCAGCGAACGGCGTGGGGCGGGAGAAGGGCGCTAGCCGCGGGCGCGCGGGCAGGCAGGCTGCGGACAAGCCGTTCGCTCGGGCCGCTTCCCAGCTGAGTACTCAGCTGGGAAGCGGCCCCAGCGAACGGCGTGGGCGGGAGAAGGGCGCTAGCCGCGGGCGCGCGGGCAGGCAGGCTGCGGACAAGCCGTTCGCTTCGGGCCGCTTCCCAGCTGAGTACTCAGCTGGGAAGCGGCCCCAGCGAACGGCGTGGGCGGGAGAAGGGCGCTAGCCGCGGGTGCGCGGGCAGGCAGGCTGCGGACAAGCCGTTCGCTCGGGCCGCTTCCCAGCTGAGTACTCAGCTGGGAAGCGGCCCCAGCGAACGGCGTGGGCGGGAGAAGGGCGCTAGCCGCGGGTGCGCGGGCAGGCAGGCTGCGGACAAGCCGTTCGCTCGGGCCGCTTCCCAGCTGAGTACTCAGCTGGGAAGCGGCCCGAGCGAAGCGGCAGCAGCGAGGAGTTTGCGTGGGCGGTGGGGAAACTCCTCGCTGATGCCCGCCAAGAGGGGGAAGACCTAGGGAAGCCGCCCAGCAGCTGATCTGCCCGGCGCCATCTACGCATGCGTGCCCATAGGAAAAAAAAGGGCGCGCATGCGCAGATGGTGTTTTGACTTCCGGGTTGAAAAATCGCAAATTAGCCTGTTCGCAATGGTCGGGGACGCAATAACCGGGGGATCACTGTAGTTCAAAACAAGAGGGCCCAGGATGAGATGGATCTTTAAGAATGTTTTGAACCACTGGTCCAATGGGCAATGCCTCACTGCCACTGTGCAATTGGCAAACCATACACCGATCCAGTAAATTAAACATACACTATGGTGCAGTGGTTCAAACTCACCAGCAGTTTTTCATTCCGTTGTCATTTCCTGAGAAGTCTCAGGTAACATAATCTCTGCTGGGCTCTTTTGATCAGTTCTGCAATGTGAGTACTCCAGGTCAGATCCACTTTTATGATAACATCAAGAAACTTAAAACTGGCTATTTGCTCCACTCAGGCTTGTTATGTTAGTTGTCAGGTCTTCTATTACTTTCATATTTTTTTTAAGGAAAAACACACAAACGCTATGTTTTTACAAGTATCATAAAGATGCATGAAGAATTGTATTTGTTAGAAACTTACTATACGTATAAACCATATACCATAAAAAGTGGATTCCTTTCTAAAAAGGAATGTATAGGATTGTTAAAAGATACATTTTAATTTTCTTTCTTTTGTTAGGTCGTATGTATGACTATCATGTTCTGGATATGATTGAACTGGGCATTGAGAAGTTTGTTGCCCTCAAAGATATTAAGGTAATGACAATGTGTCTCTTTTTTAGTTATACTAAGTAAGTGAATCTTAATTAATCTATAACATGATAGCAATAGATAGAATGTAATAGTTTAAAAATAATATAAACAGAGTATTTTTGCAATATTACAAATATTAAAGTGCTATTTTTTTATATTTTATTACTAGTTTAAGTACAGTATTTTATAGATAAGAAAATTAATTAAAGTTATATAAATTATAATTTAAAGATAACAGTTACATTTAACAAGAACATAGAGTGTGTGTGTAATATTTCTGTATCGATCTGATTATAGTTAGGTATTCTCTTTTTTTGTACTAGTTAGACTTCTATGATAAGCGGAGCAATGGTAGCTCCTTGAATGTTGAATGTTGTCTGTTTTTGTTTGTCTAATGAAAATTAATTTTAAAAAAATGAAATATATATATATATTAAGGTAACAAATTCCGAAATATCACCAGTTCCTTACTGACTTAATTTGTTGGGAATGTATCTCTTTTCTCTCTGATTTCTGCTTCTAAATTGCTTGTTTGATCAGTCTTCGAATGTATTAATAAAGGAGGATATACTTATGTAGCTCAGGATTGACATTCCTTGCTAGCACTGATGAAGTTACCTAATTTGGGTAATGAAACATCTGCAAGAAAAGAAGCAAGCTCAGCACTTTTAATGTATTTTGATCATATTTATTTATTGGTGCTTTTGAGTCAGCATGGATAACTGCCTGGATTAGTCTCTACAATTTTCTTGACAATTTAATTTGGCGGTAAACACTTTTTTATACTAACACTTTTAAACTGGTATAAACAGCAGAAAATAATAATAATTATTATTATTATTATTATTTTATTATTATTATTTATTCGATTTGTATGCCGCCCCTCTCCGAAGACTCGGGGCGGCTCACAACAATAATAAAGACAATATAGCAGTGAAACAAATCTAATATTAAAAGAAAAAGATATATAAAGCCCTAGCAATTAAAACAATACCACACATACATACCAAACATAATATATAAAAGCCTTGGGGAGGTGTCTCAGTTCCCCCATGCCTGGCGATATAGGTGGGTCTTGAGTAATTTGTGAAAGACAAGGAGGGTGGGGGCCTTTCTAATCTCCGGGGGGAGTTGATTCCAGAGGGCTGGGGCCGCCACAGAGAAGGCTCTTCCCCTGGGGCCCGCCAAACGACATAGTTTGGTTGACGGGACCCGGAGAAGGCCAACTCTGTTGGGGATACTAGTTGAAACTCAGTGTGACTATAATCTGTGAAAGAGTATATCTTTATCCGGGAAGCATTTCCCGTGGTTTGTTCTGATTATACTTCACTGGAATCTACCTTTTAAACTTGGGTGATGGGATTATCAGTGAAAAAGCTATAGTTTGCTACAGTCCAGGTGGCTTGAAATTGGGTAGTCAAGTCCAGCCAGCTGTGATGGGTTACTGCTTTTGATTGACACCATCAGCTGCTCTACTTGTTCCAAGAATTCCTGGATATTTAAGCTGTTACCTTTGGCTGACGTTCCCAGGGCAATGTTTACCAGTGGTGCTGTCACCTGATTTAAATAAAAACTTAGAAGATCAAATTGGTTGCAGCAGCTTAAGTCAGCCTATATTGAAACTTATTTTTTTAGCCCTATGTAACTGGGAGCACCTGCTTCGTTTTTAGACAGTAAATGTACATATCACAGTGCAGCATCTTAGAAAAAACGTTCTTTAATACGGTGCCTGTTATTACAGTTTTTATGAGCACATTAAAGAATAGTTAACTTTTTAAATGCCTAATTTGTTGGGTTACTTGTTTAATAGCCTTTTAAAAATTTAAATATGTTGCCCACTAAATACGTTAGGTTGTAGTTCCCAGACTTCTCAGTTAGTGCAGATGACAGCTGGGAGTGTCATCCCAACATATTAAAAAAAAGAATATAAGAGCTTCTGGTTAACATTGACAAGTTCTACCCAGCAGGTCTGCTCCTGTTGTGAGTGACCTGGTGATAGGATACTTTTTCTCCTTCTCTTGGTGCTCTGCCAACCATTCTTGTTCTTTAATCTTTTAATTTTTATAATAGAACAGCAAGTGTCCAGAGGGAACAAAGCCCATGCTGATATTTGCAGGAGATGCTTTTGACATCGATGAGGAACATAGAAGGTTAAAAAGCCTTCTAATTGGTAAGCTATTAGAGTGAACCTACTAGGGCCATACAGACCTGTTTCTTAAACTTTTTTGCTTCCCATTTTTAAAAACGATGGAGGACCCCAAAAAGTACTACTGTACTACTACTTTTTTTTGTATGAGTTATATTTATGAAAAATTAAGTTTATTATTGAATCTTGTAAAAATAATGTTAAACCCAGTAGATATTAACCCGAGATGTTTTTAATGAAATATCTTTAAACTTTTTTTAAAACTAAAAAAAAGGATAATTGGAAGAGTTACATTATTAGATGTTTGCCAATATCTTTAATATCGGGCAAATAATTTTGTTTTGCTAACCTTGAAGAGGGCCTTAAGGCAATGGTCCCCAAACTACGGCCCGCGGCCCATGGCAACACACGAGATTTTACCGATTGATATAATAAGAGGGAGAAATAGAGAGGGAGAGAGAAATGAAGAGGAGAGATAGAAAGGGAGAGAGAGAAAGGGAGAAATAGAGAGGGGGAGAGAGAAAGTGTGAGAGATACAAAGAGGGAGAGTTAGAAAGAGAGTGAGTGAGAGAAAGAAAGAAGAGAGAGAAAGAGGAAAAGATAGAGAGGGAGAGAGAAAAGAAGAGGGAGAGATGGAAAGAGAGAGAGAGAGAAAGAAAAATGAGAAAATGATAGAGGGAAAGAACGAGGGAGAGGAAAATGAAACAAATGAGAGAAAAGGAAGAGGAAAAAGAGAAGTGGAGAGGAAGGAGGGAGGGAGGGATGGAAGGAAGGAGAAATGAAGTTTGTTGATTTAAGTTTAAATTTACTTGTTAATAAAGAAGTATAAATTACTTTATTACTTAATTATTAATTAATTACTTATTACTTCTTCTTTATTTTAAATATTGTATTTGTTCCCATTTTGTTTTTTACTTTAAATAAGGTATGTGCAGTGTGCATAGGGATTTGTTCATAGGGGTTTTTTTATAGTCCGGCCCTCCAACAGTCTGAGAGACAGTGAACTGGCCCCGTGTAAAAAGTTTGGGGGGCCCTGCTTTAAGGGATCCCAGGGATTTTTGGACAACCCACTTAAGAACAATCTCTCGCTTTTTTTTGTCCTTTAGATTTTTTCAGAGGCCCTGTTGTGCCCAGTATTCGTCTGGCTGGCTTAGAACATGTTCTGCATTTTACAGCAGTGGATGAAAGAATCTATATGAGGAGTTACAAGTAAGTTGGATATGTGCCACAATGTGCAGTTTTACATTGAGTAGGACTAGAGTTGTGCATTTGTGCATGATTGAATTAGAGCAGTGTAGGAGAGGCATTTTAGGTGGAGGAAAAAATCTAATTTCATCCTTTCAAGCCGACTTCCCATGGTATTATCCCACAGATTATAAAAGTATTACATTGTGCGGTACACCTGGTGTCTGAAGGAAATGGCTCAAGTCCCAATTAAAATGTTACTTAAAATCCTCATCTACTTAGAAGAAGCATAATGTTAGGGGTATGTGAATTGTACTTTAGAGGTTTTATTTTCAAGCTAAACACTAGCAAAGTGCATATACAGTGTTCCCTCGATTTTCGCGGGGGATGCGTTCCGAGACCGCCCGCAAAAGTCGAATTTCCGCGAAGTAGAGATGCGGAAGTAAATACACTATTTTTGGCTATGAACAGTATCACAAGCCTTCCTTTAACACTTTAAACCCCTAAATTGCAATTTCCCATTCCCTTAGCAACCATTTAGATTATTACTCACCATGTTTATTAAAGTTTATTCAAAAAAATATTTATTAAAGGCAGATTAAAGTTTGGCGATGACATATGACATCGGGTGGGGAAAACCTTGTTATAGGGGGGGAAACCGCAAAGTATTTTTTAATTAATATTTTTGAAAAACCGTGGAATACACTTTTCGCAAAGTTTGAACCCGTGAAAATCGAGGGAACACTGTACACATGAAACGCATATACCCACAAGCAAATTCTTTCTCCAAAAATCATGATTTTCCCCAGAAAACACTCACCAAAGTACTCTCTTTTTAACCAGGAAATAACCCTATTATTTCTACAATATTCCTCCTGGTTCAAACTATCCAGTTGTGATTGGTTTTGTCAATATTGCCCTCCCACTGTGTTATTATTCATTAACCTTTACTGTGCTAACACAGCTTAATGTCACCTACTTTGTAGTAAACCCCCACTGTATTCTATCCTTGAAGCTTTATCTAGATTTAATTATCTATTTTGGATAGTAATAGAATAACTGTTAGCTTCATAATATTATCTTCAGCAGTTCAGGATCAGGAGTAGAGTGATTGTTAAATACCGATACCCCTAACTTTGCTGTTTTCTGCATTTCTGCAAAAGCTGAACATAGACACAAGACCTGTTTACAAACTGTTGATCTCAAATTCTCCTAGTCTAGCACTTACCGTATTTTTCGCTCCATAAGACGCAATTTTTTTCCTCCCAAAGTAGGAAGAAAAATCAGCCCCGTCTTATGGAGCGAAGATGCAGGCAGGGAGGGGGGGGAGGCTGCGAACTCGGAAGCGCCATCCCGCCGGCTGGCTGGCTAGCTGCTGCCTGGCCCCCTCCCTCCCGGAGGAGGGTCACCCTCCGCACCACCAGCGGCGCTCCCCCCGCCAGCCAGCCAGCCAAGCCCCGCGCCCGCCAGAACCGGCTCCTCGCTCTCCCCCCGCCGCCCGCCGCATTTGCAGGAGGTGGGGAGGGCCGGGCGGCCCGCCAAGGCCAGGAGGGATGCCGCTGCCCCCCCTTCCCTCTCTCCGCCTGCCGCTGCGCCTCCTTGACGCCGAGAGGAAAGGCCGGCAAAGGTTTTTCTCAGCGGAGGTCTTCAATGTCGGGGGCGCACGGGCGGTTGCGCGCGCTCCCTATCTCCCTGCTAGCCCACTCGGAATATTCAAAATAAGAAAAGCCTTTGCCGGCGAAGGTTTTTCTTATTTTGAATATTCCGAGTGGGCTAGCAGGGAGATAGGGAGCGCGCGCAACCGCCCGAGCGCCCCCGACATTGAATATCACCTTCGCCAGCCCCGCCTCTCCTGCAACCCCCTTGCTGAGAGCCCGGAACAGAAAGAGACAGAAAGAAAACAAGAGAGAGAAAGTGAGAAGAGAGAGAAAGAGGGGGAGAGAGAGAGAAAGAGAGAGGGGGAGAGAGAGAAAGAGAGGGGGAGGGAGAAAGAGAGTGGGAGAGGGGGGAGAGATAGCAAGAGAGGGAGAGAGAGAAAGAGAGAGGGAGAGGGGGGAGAGAAAGAGAGAGGGAGAAGGGGGAGAGATAGCAAGAGAGGGAGAGAGAAAGAGAGAGGGAAAGGGGGAGAGAGGGGGGAGAGAAAGAGAGAGGGAGGGAGAGAGAGGAAATAAAGGAAGAGGAGAGAGAGAAAGGAAGAGAAAGAAAGAAAGAGGGATAGAAAGAGAGAGAGAGTGAGAGATGCTCAGTGAGCCTTTCTTTGAAGTTGCCTTTCTTTCTTTCTTTCTTTCTCTCTTTCTTTCTTTTTCTCTCTTGCTCTCTTGCTCTTTCATTCTTTTTTCTTTCTCTTGCTTTCTTTCTTTCTCTTGCTTTCTCTCCTTCCTTCCCTCCTTCCATTTCTTTCATTCCCCCTCTCTATTTTTATTTCTCTTTCATTTTCTTTCTTTCTCTCTTTCTTGCTTTCTTTCTTGCTCTTTTTCTTTCTCTCTTTTACCTTCCCTTCCTCTATTTCTTCTTTTCTTTCTCCTTCCTACCTTCTTCCCTCCCTCCCTCCCTTCAGTCCTTCCTCTCTTACTCTCCCCTTTCATAAGGTTCCTTGCTTCCTTCCTCTGTTCCTGTCCCTTCCCCCTTTCTTTCTTTCTTTCCTTCCTTCCTTCCTTTCCTCCCTCCATTTCTTGCTTTCCTTTTCCTTCCTCCCTTCTTTCCTCCCTCACTCCCTTCTTTCACTCCTTCCTCTCTTCCTCTCCCCTTTTTGGCTCAAAATATTTTTTTTCTATTTTCCTCCTCTAAAATCTAGGTGCGTCTTATCAGCAGGTGAGTCTTATAGAGCGAAAAATACGGTAATCATCTCCATCAGTATAATTGCATCATTTGCAAATAGGTTTAATTTCATTTCTAATTCTCCTATTTTATATCCTACAAGTATTATCTTGTCTTATCTTATCTTATTAGCTAATGTCTCTATGAGACAAACTTTGAGAATCTTTCGTACAATACGGCCATATCTGGAATATCCCAAACTTTGAGAATTATATTTGAATCCTGTATCGAATCCAATCATAAAAATTGATGTGGTTATGCAACTGTCCAAAGTCTGGTGTAAGGAAGTTTTATTGTAGTCTCTCTGTCTCTCTCTCTGGTAAGATAAGAGAAGGAGGTTGGAACATAAGATCAGAGTATACATGATCACCGATGTTTACAATCTAATAATATCAGAACTATTATATTATGTTTGGCTGACTCACCACCTCAGTAGTTAGAATAATGAGAAAAGAAAAAATCAGACATATGTATTGGTCTGAAGAGTTTAGAAACTGCCGCTACTCATAAATTGCACAGTACAGGGAAATTCCAAATGTTGAAAATATTTAAATGTTTGAATTAATATCAGGAATGTCCTCAAAGTTAACTGCAGTTGTCAATCTACTAAATGTTAATGAGCAGGCATATGATTCAGATGCAGTAAGAACATGGTTTCTGATAAGATTATAAAAGGAATTTGCTTTACTTTCAAATGATGAAAGACAGAATACAGAGAAGACATTGTTTACCTTTTATGAGCTGGTACATCTCGTTTCAAAATTCGTCATGTCTGATATTGCTTAATACACCTTGGGTAGAATGTGGCCCTGGATGCATTATTTTTAAACAACTGGTATGTGCAGGGGGATTTGGGACTGATGAACCAAGAAGTATATTAATTAAGAATTAATAAATGTTAATTTATGTTAAAAGTATGTTAATTGCAGCTAGCTGCTATTAGGCTTGGCTTGGTTATTTCTGTGTATAATTTCAACAAGGATAAGAAATTACTCAGATATCCTTCAGTCAATCCATTTCTCTTATGAAATGAGCAGGCTACTATTTTGGAAAGTGGATTGCACCAAGTCCTTAGTTTTGAAACTAAATATGGATCAAAAATAAACTGATGAACGACTAGATGTCATACTTCTCTATTGCTGTAATAGTAGATGGGGAGAGTATGTATAAATAAAGGGACAGAACTGAATGATGCCTTTGGTGAAATAGGTGTATGGTGGTGAGGACAGTATCCAGCTGTCTTCTACAAACAGCAGAATGAGTTAAAGTTTTCTTCTTTCAACCCAAATCTTTTTTAGATTTGGAGGCATACAGGAGGAGAAGGAAGAAAGAAAATCTTGTATGGGTTCCAGGGCAAATACATCGTTTAGAGCAGGGGTCCCCAAACTAGGCAACTTTAAGACTTGTGGACTTCAATTCCCAGAATTCTCCAGCCAGCTATGCTGGCTGGAGAATTCTGGGAGTTGAAGTCCATAAATCTTAAAGTTGTCAAGTTTGGAGACCTCTGGTCTAGAGCAGGGGGTCTCCAAACTCGGCCACTTTAAGACTTCAACTCCCAGAATTCCCGTCAGCAAAGCTGACTTCTTCTCTAAAGATTTGCTTGTCCATCCTTAGTTGTAATGTTGCTTTCCAAATGTAGACACTAAAATCTAATTACCCAGTTAGATGCTTCAACCCAAAACCTGGCAGCTTGACTTTGTCCGATGCTGACCAATTTTTGATCTTCCTTGCCCATTTCACCACAATTTCTGCTGTTGTCGCGCCCTCTGCCCCCCAATTTCCCCCCTTTCTCTATCTTTTTTTATCCAAGTTGCATTCTTGTGTTTCTGTTATTTTTTTCTCTGCAATTTACACCTTTAATTTCTTTCCTATAACCTCTTTAATAATACAGTATTTTTCAGCTATTTGATCTTATTGAATTGCTCCCTTTGAAGTATAATTGTATGGCCCAAAAAAGGACATTATAAAGTATTGTTTACCTTCCAAATACTTTCCTGCAAAATCAGCCAAAATATGTTATCTGAAGAGTAAATGAAGCAGTATTTTCTACCTCACAAAATCGTATGGCTATTAATTCCCCATAGTGTTTCTCCAGAAAGAATCTATAGAGAAAGGGCTGCTAATATTCCTTTGTGAAGCAAAATTTATGGCTGTTCTGCCGGGCTCTCTGGTAGACTCCTCCCAAAAATTCACAGGTACAAATTTCAGACACACACACACGTTTGAAAATTCAAAACAATGTTCTTTATACTGTAATGAAAATTCACTTAAACTAAGCCCTCTATTGGTATAGCAAAGAGCACTGGTCTCCAAACAAACTGGTAATTTGTACAAGTCCCTTATCAGTTCTGTGATACTTAGCTTGCAGCTGTGAGGCAATTCACAGTCCTTCTTCTTTCACAAAGTGAAACACACTTTGCTCTGGTTTAGTTTCAAAGCGGGGGGAAATCAGCACACAAAAGGTCAAAGTCAGTAAAGCAGTCAGGAAAAACAACGATCAGATAATCCTCCACAATGGCCAAACCCACAGGCTGCTATTTATAGCAGCCTCACTAATTACCACAGCCCCACCCAACCACAGGTGGCCTCATTTTCTTTTATAATAATCTCTCAGTTGCTGCTGCCTATGCATCGCTCTCCGCATGCGTGGCTGTATCATTAACTCTTGTTCTGAATCCAAGGAGGAGCTAGATAATTGATCTCCTTCTGAGCTGTCTGCCACACTCTCCTCCTCCCTGTCACTCATGTCTTCTTGGTCAGAGGAGCCTTCATCAGCAGATTCCACCTGGAGCAAAACAGGCCTGCGGCATGTGGATGTCTCCCCCACATCCACAGTCCTTGGGGCAGGAGCTGGGCCAGAGCTAACCACAACAATGGCATGTTGTGGGGTGCTCCTTTCTTCTTAGTCCTGATCTGAGAATTTTTTATACAGTACTTGATTTTAGTAGATATTTATCTATTGATATTATTAATATTAATATAGACCTGATATAGTTTTGCATGTTGGCGTTGAGGCAGGAGTCCTCAAACATGGCAACTTTAAGACTTGTGGACTTCAACTCCCAGAATTCTGGAAGTGGAAGTCCATAAGTCTAAAAGTTGTCAAGTTTGAAGACCTCTGGCATGAGGTATTGATATGAACTGCAAAGGACTGATATTTGTTCTTCACGCTAAACTGTCTGGAGGAAGAAAGATTGATTGCTACAAGGATTCAGAATGTCAGATGAACTAATCAAACAAGAAGTGTTTTTCCCCCCCTTGTCCTATTTTCAAGGGTGTTATTGAAAAAGTCTGGTTGTAAAATACCAAGGATTGAACTTGAAGATATGGGACCCTCGTTAGATCTGGTGATCAGGAGAACACATTTGGCATCAGATGATCTGTATAAACTGTCACTAAAGCAACCTAAAGCTCTCAAGGTATGTAGACCAGTCTTTATACATTTAAGCCAAGAAAATCTGCCCCAAGTACAGAACTGAAAGTGATACATCACTGAAAATATATTTTTATTCTGTTTGTGGAGCAGAGCAACTGAACTACAACTCTTTACAGTTATATTTACTTAATTAAATCCGCTAATATATGCTACTGTATTTCCCTGAAAATAAGACCTGTCTTATATTGTTTTGAATCCTGAAATAAGCATTTAGCTATTTAAAATATTAGATTTGTCATACGCTGTTTTATTATTGTTGTTAGCTGCCCCGAGTCTACGGAGAGGGGCGGCGTACAAATCTAATAAATTAAATAAAATAAATAAATAAATTTGGCCTTATTTTTGGGGAGGTCTTATTTTGGGTCGCGTGGAACAAGACAGGGCTCCTCTTGCCATCTTACCTGATTTCCAGCTTTCTTTCATTCTTTCTTTCTTTCTTTCTTTTCTTTTCTTTTATTTTCTTTTATTTTATTTTTATGCCGCCCTTCTCCTTAGACTCAGGGTGGCTTACAACATGTTAGCAACAGCACTTTTTAACAGAGCCAGTATATTGCCCCCACAATCCGGGTCCTCATTTTACCCACCTCGGAAGGATGGAAGGCTGAGTCAACCTTGAGCCGGGGATGAGATTTGAACCGCTGACCTTCAGATCTACAAGTCAGCTTCAGTGGCCTGCAGTACAGCACTCTACCTTCTGCGCCACCCGGCTCAATTACTCAATCAGTCACCCTAACTAGACGAAATGGCGGGAACTGGCTGCGCATGTGTTTAAATATTTTCTGGGAGGACTCATTTTCAGGGAAGAGTTTATTTTCGAAGGAGGACTAATTTTTGGGGTGTGTCTTATTTTCGGGGAAATACAATACAGTGATCCCCCGAGTTTCGCGATCTCGATCATTGCGAAACGCTATATCGCGATTTTTCCACCCGATGACGTCACTCCCTTCCTTTCTCATCTTTCTCTCTCTCTTTCTCTATCTTGCTTGTTCCTCTCTCACACTCTCTTCCTCCCTCTCTCATCTCTTTCCTTCTCTCTCTTTCTCTATCTCTCCCCCTCTTGCTCTCGAGCGGCGGGCGGCACCCAGGGAAGGTTCCTTCGGCCGCCCACCAGCTGATCTGCTCGGCAGCGCGGCAGCAGCGAGGAGCCGAAGATGGGGTTTCCCCGTTGCCTGGGCAACGGGGAAACCCCATCTTCGGCTCCTCGCTGCTGCCGCGCTGCAAGCGAGCGGCAAGCGAGCGGCAAGCGAGCAGCCGGGCGGGCGGGCAAGCGGCAAGCGATCTTGGGGTTTCCCCTTTGCCTGGGCAACGGGGAAACCCCATCTTCGGCTCCTCGCTGCTGCCGCGCTGCAAGCGAGCGGCAAGCGAGCAGCCGGGCGGGCGGGCAAACAGGCAGGCAAGTGGCAAGCGATCTTGGGGTTTCCCCTTTGCCTGGGCAACGGGGAAACCCCATCTTCGGCTCCTCGCTGCTGCCGCGCTGCAAGCGAGCGGCAAGCGAGCAGCCGGGCGAACGGGCAAGCGGCAAGTGATCTTGGGGTTTCCCCTTTGCCTGGGCGGCGGGGAAACCCCATCTTCGGCTCCTCGCTGCTGTCGCGCTGCAAGCGAGCGGCAAGCGAGCAGCCGGGCGGGCGGGCAAACGGGCAAGCGGCAAGCGATCTTGGGGTTTCCCCTTTGCCTGGGCAACGGGGAAACCCCATCTTCGGCTCCTCGCTGCTGCCACGCTGCGGAGCAGATCAGCTGTTGGGCGGCCGAAGGGGTCTTCCCCGCCGCCCACACGCAAACTCCACCATCTGCGCATGTGCGGCCATGGAAAAAGGGGCGCGCATGCGCAGATGGTGTTTTTACTTCCGCGCCGCTACATCGCGAGAAATCGATTATTGCGAGGGGTCTTGGAACGGAACCCTCGCGATAATCGGGGGATCACTGTACCCCGATTTGTTTTAATGTACTTTAAAGGTTATTTTAGATTACAAATGTCATTTGCATGTACTTTGGGAATGATGTCTGCTTGGCTTATTTGTAATCACCATTTATTTTATTGAGATAGAGATATATCCTTGTATGTATGCCTTCAAGCCAGTCTTGATTCTTGGCAATTGCCTGGACTAATCCCTGCAGTTTTCAAGTGGTTTGCCATTGCTGCTTTCTTAGACTGAAAGAGAAAGACTTTGTACCTAAACTAGGACTAGAACTCATAGTCTCCCAGTTTCTAGCCTGGTGCCTTAACTACACCAAACTGGCTCTCCGTGGATATGTCTAGGTAATATCATAAAGAGCTAACTTGATGTGACAGTGTTAGTCTAATTTTGTAATCCTTGTTTGTGGAGTTTTCTCTAACTTTCCTCATGTGACACATGTCAAGGATCCCCAAATTTGGCAACTTTATGATTTGTGGATTTCACAAGTCCCAGAATTCTCCAGCCAGCTGACATGAGAATTCTGGGAGTTGAAGTCCACAAGTCTTAAAGTTGCTAAGTTTGAAGACCACTGACATATGTGGATGAGAAGGCTCCTGATGAGAATTCTGGGAGAGGTTGGCACATTGGAAGGCAATAGAGTTAGGGAGCGTTAAAATTGTATTTGGTCCACAAATGAAACATCAGTACAATTCTCCAGATGTCATGGCTTTGTTTCTCCTAATTAATTTAAATTAGATGAAATAATGAATTAACTAATTCGATTTCAGTTATAATGATTCCAATTGTTATTGGATAAGGATTGCATTTTGAATAAATGTTCTACATCAAAAAATGGGCATTTTCTTGTATTTCTAGCCAAAGAAGAAAAAGAATGTATCTCATGATGTCTTTGGGACAAAATATGGGCGGATTCACATGCAGAAACAGGACCTGGATAAATTGCAGACTAGAAAAATGAAAGGTTTAAAGAAAAGACCGTCTGAAAAGAAAACTGAAGATGGAGGAGATTCAAAAAAACTAAAGATGGAATTAGAAGTTTAGACTGGAAGGAGTATTTGAATTTGGCTCCTATCAGTGAAATGCCATATACAAACTGAAACCTTATTTCATGTAAATTTTACAATTTTCCCTTTTTTCGGAATATGTTTTTAAACAATGGAGGATCTTAATAATTTTTGTTCTAATCAATTTATCTGATCTTTGATATAGATATGTATTTGTGTATGACATATGTCAGGAATACCCAAACTTGGCAACTTTATGACTTGTGGACTTCAACTCCCAGAATCGTTTCGACGCCCTGAGCCATTTTAAGAAGGGCGGTAGAGAAATCTAATAAATAAATAAATACATATATTGACTTTTGGACATTATAAGTGCTTGACCTTGTGATAATCTTTTCCCATTCGTGATCATAAAGAATATAAAATAATCATTTGTTTATTTTTTCAAGGGTTTGGAACAGATTTTCTCAAAGTTATGTAGAGCTAAAGGCTTGTCTAGAAATGAAGAACAATTTCTAGAATGTTTTGGGCTTGTATCTTTTCAATTTGTTGTTGGCTGATTGCTCTGAGTTAAGTCTGTACAGTAGTACCTCTAAATACGAGCTGCTCCACATGCGAGTATTCCAAGTTACGAGCCACGACACGAGCGAAATTTCTGTTCGACACCTGAGCTCAAATTCGGGATACGAGCCAAGCTTCCACTAGGTGGCGCAAGAATCTCCTTGCTTCCAGTTATCTCCGCGTGAAAAACAAAGTCTAAAGGCATTCGTTCGAGATGCGAGTTGATCGACTTACGAGCTCGGGTCTGGAACAAATTAAACTCGTATGTCGAGGTACCACTGTATTCTTATTTGTCATCATTGCTGTTTACCAGTCTGGGTTTGTTGTCTCTCCATGTATGTCTGGATTTCAAGTGCCAGATTTCTGAGCAATAGCCATGCTAGCTGAAAATTCTTAAGAGTCAATCCAGAGTTTTGGAAAAATTAGTTTACAATAATATATCTGTTTTGCCAATGATAAAATCCAGAATCTCACATTTATATCAAGAACTCATTTCTTTTGACTAAGAACAAAATGAAAAGGAATTATGTTAGAAGCAAGATTTTTTTAAGGAACTTAAAAATGTGAAAGTACATAGAACTATAAGGTTAGAAACAGCAGGTGACTTTTCCTCTAGCTTAATAGTTTTGGATTATAGTATGTATTCTTGCTTTAGGGAAAAGCAACAAAAGCTGCAGGCATTGCCAAAAGAAAGCAAACAATGTACCTGCGTATAAACAAACGTATCCATCATGCTATGAAATACCTATGCCCAATTAATGTACAGCTAGAAAATATCCTTGCTTGGTAAGATTTATTTGAGCAGAGTCCAATTTGTTATCAAGATACCTCTTCAGCTTCTGTATTCATTTTTACATTTCCAACCCACATATTCCACAAACTCTTCAGCCTACATAGAATATTAACAAATACCAAGCGAAGCATCCACAGTTTAACAACTGTAGAGAGTAAAACAATACCATCCAAGCACAAAACGGCAAACAATGATAATAGGAAATGAAGTTGTCATGGCAATGTCAAGAGAAGGTTCTTCCCAACAACTCTGCTCTTAAAAACCCTCCAAAAAATCAACAGGGGAGGCTGCTCCATCGTGCCAATCCTGACCCCAAAAAGCCATGCCTTCCAGACCTCACAAAAACATGGCATATGTGACTTTTCTTTCTGTGACCTAATTTGTCATGGGACACGGGGTAAGCTTTATATTTTTTTTACTGAGGTCTTCTTTTCAAAGTCTTCAGATTTGATGCTAATACTCTCAGAAACCATTATAAAAACATTTCAATGCCCTGTCCATTTGCAATAGACTAACTTCAAATGGCTGCTTTTTATCTTTAAAAAGCTTAAATGGTCCATTAATAATGCCCCATAGTGCTAGTAATTTGGAAGAATTGATTTAGTAGAATACTCGAGATGCAGTGTCTTCAACAAAACCTGAAACAGCCACAATTTATTTCAGTCTGTTAGAACATTAGACCTCACATAAGGGATGTATCTCACTTAACTACCCAAGGGCCAGGGTTGTTTCTTTTTAATAAAGATGAATTTATCCTACAATCTAAATTGAGCATCCATCTCATTCTGGGAGTTGGGGTTGTTAACAAAAAAAATGCAAACTAACCTTGTTAGGTACCAACAAGGAACTATAATTGATTGCTTGTCCTTTATTTATAATTTTATATATATATTCATTTTCCCCCTTATTCAGGCTTCAAGTGGAAAGTTAAGTTGCTCATTCAAAATCTTTCTCAAATCTATTATTCATTGTTAAAGATGGCTTTTTCCTTATTTACCTATTTGAAAATTAGTGTGATTTAATTATTTGGCATACTTGTCATAAAAATGAATGGAAGGTAGTGAGAAAAGTGAATACACTTGTCATTTTATTTTAATCAGTTGCTGCTGGCAATGCTTTAATTATATATTTTTAATTGTTCAAGCTGCCCTGAATAACAATGTTTGAAATTATTTCAATTTCCACTTGACAACATGCTATTGAACAAGCTGCTTTTTGTGATGTATGTTGGAGTGATTACTTTCCTTCATTCTTCAGTTTCATAAAACAATGTTTGATGCTCCGATAATCATGAAGAGGCCACATGTGGAGATAATAAGTTTTTATGAGCAGCATTAGATATGCTTGGTTAATGAAGTCAAATGGAACAGATGAAAAAGATGGATTTAAATATACAGTGTTCCCTCGATTTTCGCAGGTTCAAACTTCGCGAAAAGTCTATACCACGGTTTTAAAAAAATATTAATTAAAAAATACTTTGCGGGTTTTTTCCTTATACCACGTTTTTTCCCGCCCGATGACGTCATATGTCATCACCAAACTTTCGTCTGCCTTTAATAAATATATTTTTTAATAAACTTTAATATAAACATGGTGAGTAATAATCTAAATGGTTGCTAAGGGAATGGAAAATTGTAATTTAGGGGTTTAAAGTGTTAAGGGAAGGCTTCTGATACTGTTCATAGCCAAAAATAGTGTATTTACTTCCGCATCTCCACTTTGCGGAAATTCAACTTTCATGGGCGGTCTTGGAACGCATCCCCCGCGAAAATCGAGGAAACTCTGTATTATTATTTAAATATACAGTTAGATTTTCCACCTTGATTCAGACTAAGATGAGGAAAAGGCAAATTTTATTAAAATGAATTTGTCCATTTAAAATTATATATCATTTTTAAAACAGTGAATACGTTTAACATAGACACGTTGTTAAAAAGGAAGTAACTGTTTAAAAGGATAACTAGTTGCAATACTAATGTGTTTCCCATCCAATTTGCTGCTCCTTTTTTATATACACTGGGTGTACATCATGAATGTCTTCTGATTCACATACTATATTATTCCACAGAATAACTTGTTTGGCTAAACACATTGCATGAGTTTGTTCAATGTGTTTTCTTATGATTTATGGCTTAGCATATCAATATTTAGTGTTGAGGTGTGTATGAGACTGCAGTGGAGTAATTTTTAAAAGGATTCACATTAAAAGAAATTTCATTACCGTATAAGAGGCTTCCTAAAAGAGGCTGAAAATTTGGGTGCATCTTATACTCCGAATGTAGTTTTTACTAAGCTCTTTTTCCTGCCCAAACAAGTGAAGTGATCTTCCTTGCTTTGCTAGCTAAGCGATGATCCCTTTGTCTACTTTTTTCACTGCTGCTCAGTCCGACAATTAGCTGGGCTTCAGTGCTTTAAAAGCTTTTTTTCAGCCAAAGCAAGGTGTGATCTTCGGTGCTTTGCTTGCCAAGCAATTTTCCTTTTGCCTGTTTTTCTCATTGGTTCTCTCTGAAGAGAGAGACAGAAGTGAAGTGTTTCAGAAATTGATTTTTTTTATCCCCAACTAGGGGATAAAAATCAAGCATGGGTGCTCAAAACCAGCAAACTAATGGGCTGAAGCCGACCAGACTAAGGATTAGCCTGAGGAATACCTGGTAGATAGATTATATTTTTTCCTATTTTCCTTAACAAAAACTAAGGTGCGTCTTATACTCAGGTGCGTCTTATAGTTCGAAAATTGCAGTACTTTCATGCTAAATAGATTTCTGCCCTATTAAAATTGCTTTGGTGTTTAATATCCCCAAATTACAGAGGGAGGGTTTTGTGTTGTTATTTTTTAACAGAAGTAAATTATCTTTTAACCTAAATGGTTAAAGTTAGAAAAACCAATTATAGTGAGATAATGATACAGATTTTTAGGTTGGAATGGGTACGGAAATGATCAGTGGGCAGCATTTACAAATGAGGCACAACCTAGTGTTGATTTTAAATTATCAGAGAGAAACTGCGGTGAAAATGGAAAAGCATCAGTGTTGTTGAGGACGTACCAATAAGTGGAGTCCAGTCGTGCAAGTTTATTTGATGACCATATTCCATTTTACCATATAGTTGTCATGCATATGTTTAATACCTGTTTTAATTCATTTATAAATGTGTGTATACGTAAGAGAGCATTTTGTGTCAAAACCTTTGCATGAACGTAGGAATAAACCAGTATCAGAGATGCAGTACATTCAAATTAGGATATAGAGGCAGGCTCGATGATTCTAGGATATTTCAGTTTAGTGCAGCATGTGTAGAAATACTAGAATTAAGACTTTAAGGCAGATTTAGCAATAATGATTTATAGAACAAGAGATGGTTCTCAAAACATCTGCAGAACACTGAGTTTCCATGTGAACTGGATAATGTGGTAGCACTTAGGTGGAAAAGTACTGAGAAGTATGAGAAGAGTAACAAGCTGAAACTGGCCAAGCTTGTCAGAAATTATAAAAATAGATGGGAACAGCATGTACCCTGTTTGGGGCCCTCATAGCTTAAAAGCACCTTTTTTTTGCTTGTAGCTGCTGCTACATAGTTTATAAGATTCATGGACCTATGCAGTAGAAATATTATTGTGATGTATTAATTAATCTTATTTTCATTATCTGTTTTTAATGTGGCAAAGCTCTCTCTCTCGCTCGCTCGCTCTCTTTGTGTATGTATATGTCTTTCCATTCTATGTTCCCATCCTTCCAAACCATTGCAACCCAATCACAAGAACAATTTGTTTGTGTTAATCTACCGTGTTTCCCCAATAGTAAGGCAGTGTCTTACTTTCTTTTTACCCCCAAAAGCCCCACTATGTCTTACTTTCGGGGTATGTCTTACATTGGAAAGGAGGCGGGCGAAGGAGGGCGCAGCTCCGCCCCCCCCCCCTTTCCACCCCTTGTCGCCCGAGACAAGGGGCAGCGAGGCAGGGGAAGAGGCGGTGGCTTCCGAGAACATGTTGCTGTTATTTCATTGACAGAAAGCCTGCAGCGAGGCACATCGGAGCAGTAAATGGAATTACTACTCGGGATACAATTTTGCGCCCGGAGCGGCTCTTTAGCCCCAAAGCTGTTTCCCTGCAAGTGAGCGGATGTGCACCATCCCCGGAAGCGAGCCAGTTTATGCCCTGGAAACCAGCTACTCTTCCAGCCAAGGCACCTTTTGAACTGGGGGAGAACCCCACCACCTGGCAATGCACAATGGCCCTCCTTGCTCTCCCTTCTCCCCCACCCCACCCCAAGGTTGGGCTTCTCCACGCGCTTCTGTTCAGCCCCAACTCCGAGCGAACCACCTTCCCTCTTTCTCCAATGGAGCGGCGTTGCAAAAAAACCACATCTTACCTCTCCCCTTCCCCCAACCCCGGCCTCTTTCACACAACCCGACCCGGAGAGAGCGCTGGAGATGGCGCACGATTCGCAGAAGTTTCTCCTTTGTCGGGGTGCTTGGCGACCGCCTCTCCGCTCGCCAAGTGGTGGTCGCCAAGCGCCCCCGACGGCGTTCGGCGGCTTCCGAAACGACGCTGGGCGAAAGAGGGCGGCCAGCAGCGGCGGAAGGTGAGAGGTGCCTCTTCGCGCGCTCGATCTGCCGGAGAGCCGGAGAAGGAGGCACCTCTCGCCTTCTGCTGCTAGCCGCCCGCCCTCTTTCGCCCAGCGCCGCTTGAAAGGACCCCCCCCCTTGGCTTCTCCTGGGGGTGGGGGGGTCCAGACGCCCCCTTCTCCGGCTCTCCGGCATATCGAAGAGGCACCTCTCACCTTCCGCCGCTGCTGGCCGCCCTCTTTCGCCCAGCATCGTTTCGGAAGCCGCCAGACGCCGTCAGGGGGGCGCTTGGCGACCGCCTCTCCGCTCGCCAAGTGGCAGTCGCCAAGCGCTCCCCTGATGGCGTTCAGCGGCTTCCGAAGCGACACTGGGTGAAAGAGGGCGGCCAGCAGCGGCGGAAGGTGAGAGGTGCCTCTTCGCGCGCTCGATCTGCCGGAGAGCCGGAGAAGGAGGCACCTCTCGCCTTCTGCTGCTGGCCGCCCGCCCTCTTTCGCCCAGCGCCGCTTGAAAGCCCCGTGTTTCCCTGAAAGTAAGACATATGTCTTACTTTCGGGGTATGGCTTATATTAGCCAACCCCCCTGAAACCCCCCATATGTCTTACAATCGGGGGGGTCTTACTATCGGGGAAACACGGTATTTTGAGCTGAACAGGCTCACAGTACGAAGGAGTAAGTAACATTGGCTTGGTACATGCATCATGTTAAATAATGATTTGTTTGATTTTGGCTCAGTACATTATATGGGCACACCCATTGTGTCTTGTATGGCATGGATTGTGGCTTTGTACTATATGTGATGTCAGATTTTGGGTTTCATTAACAAACAGTAATCAATCTGACCCTAATAGGCTTTCAAAAGATTGCACTAATTTTCTTCACTTAGTCCAGGTGTTCCCATGAGGCAGTGGTTCTCAACCTTTGTAATACCGTGACCCCTTAATACAGTTCCTCATGTTATGGTGACCCCCAACCATAAGTCTAGCGCTAGTTCTCACAACAGAGCTTTAAGCTGATTGGCAGGAAGGTCAGAGGGACACCCCCACTGTAAACGCTTGCTTGGTCGGATTGTAAAAATATGTTCCAAGGCACCAGAATACAACCTCTACTTCCTAACATCATGGGAAATTTGTCTTTTCCCATGGTCTTAGGTGACCCCTGTGAAACGGTCATTTGACCCCCAAAGGGGTCCCGACCCCCAGGTTGAAAATCACTGCCCTAACCATATAATCCAATAACTAGGAATGAGCAGGGGGGAGTTTTCTTGCTTTCATTTGTAATTGCCTTGCACGGATGATTTGTTTGGCAAATATATTGTCCTGTACAGCCAGTTCTGTAGTTAAGATACAAGCAATTTTAGATCCAGGTCCATGACCAATTTCGTAAAGCGAGAGCAGAGTGGGATTTTAGAAAATGATTAGTTCTGTAGATGAACATACACCTGAAAATAGAAGTAGCCCAAAATTCACATTATGGGAAGAAAGGATTGTTTATTCAAAGAAATGTAATTGTGCAGCTGAAATACTTACCCTGTGATCTTTGCTAAGAGCTATGGAAAACAACTTTGTGGTCCAAAACATTGTTTGGGATATAAATGGCGATGAAGCTGTTGCCAGCAGGATGGAACTTGTTCAATTTACGCCTCAATTTACTGTTACTTTGCAGCACAAGGGGAAAGACTGAAAGCCCTCTTTGCAGCAAGAAATCTGATACGTAATCTATCCAGCTGAATGGACCAGTCAGCAAAGGGAAATAACTCTTGTTGTTTTAGAAAAAAAGATGCAATTTAATTTAATTCAACATCCATAAATATATTATTTAATTCAACAGTATATATTTAATTTTAACAAATATAAAATATTGTATAAATATTTTGCTCCATGAAAAAAGCCAAATGACGTCTTGGAGCACTTTCAAATTAAGAAGGTTAATTCAGATCAGGGCAAAAGAGTGAAGTTGGTATACCATATTTTTCAGAGTATAAGATGCATCTTTCAAAAAGGGGGTGGAAATTTTGATGCGTCTTATACACTGAATACGGCCATTTTTGTCCTCCCGAAGCTTTGCCACCAGGTCCCATTTTTGCACCAAAAAAAAAAAATGACCTGTTTTTTGCAAAAAATGGGGTGGCACACAGGGTTTGGGAGATCTGCAGCATGCTCCTTTGGCCATGGAGGATAAAAACTTTTTTTCTTACTTATCTCTTTGAAATCTTGGTGCATCTTATAACCGGTGCTTGTTATAGTCCAAAAAATACAGTACAGTGGTACCTCTACCTAAGAACGCCTCTACTTAAGAACTTTTCTAGATAAGAACCGGGTGTTCAAGATGTTTTCGCCTCTTCTCAAGAACTATTTTCATTTTAAGAACCCGAGCCCGGAAAAATTTCCCAGGAAATTTGAGAGCGGCACAAAGGCTCAGCCAGTTTACTGCCATTCCCCCTTTAATCCCGGCCATCTGGGGCTTTTCTGGGCTGCCAGAGGAGCCTTTTGGTGGCACTTCAGGAAGCTTTGGCAGTCCAGAGCGAACGGAGCGTTTTCCTTTCTCTGGGCGCTTGGAAAGGAATAAACCACTTCGCTATGGTGACTCCCTCACACTGCCTCCCATACACCTGGCGTGAGGTTGCCTCCTGGAGCATCTGGGTGCAGAAAGACAAAAGGGAGGGGGTGCTTTGTCCCGGATGGATCAACTTGGCTTCAGCCAAACCGAGGAGTCACCACAGTGAAGGAAAGGCGCTGGCTACAAAGCGAGCGAGAGGAGAGGGGAACCCTTCAGCATGGGAAGGAAAAGCCTGGGTTTCTCTCTCTGGCGCAGTGTATGGGAGATGCGTGCTCCTCCTCATAAGGATTAAAAAAAAAAAGAGGGACTTTGAGGTGATGAGGAGGAGCACGCATATTTGCACAAATAATGCGTGCAAACCCATTAGGAAATAAATAAAAGCTTTGAATTTGGGTGGGAGGAGGAGGAAGAAGAGGAGGACAGTTGCTACCGAAGGAAGAAGGTGAGGTGAGGGGAATAAAAAAAGATCCAAAACTTTAAGGATTAAAAAAAAAGAGGGACTTTAAGTTTTGATTTTTTTTAATTCCCCTCACCTTCTTCCTTAGATAGCGACTGTCCTCCTCTTCTTCCTCCTCCTCCCACCCAAATTCCAAGATTTTATTTCTTTCCTAATGGATTTGCATGTATTATTTGCTTTTACATTGATTCCTATCTGTAAAGTTGCTTCTACTTGCAAACTTTTCTACTTAAGAACCTCGTCACGGAACGAATTAAGTTCTTAAGTAGAGGGACCACTGTATATCTGAGGATTAACTATATTAGTTTGTTGTCATTTTTTTTATTCCTCTAACGTCTTTATTTCCTCTGGCCTTATCTATTTGTTGCCTGCCTTCCATTGAAAGTCCATGGCAGCACATCTTCTAAAAATTGTACACTGCAGATTTACAAACAGGAATTTCTGGAGAATTGTGTGTGGGTGAAGTACAACGAGAAAAGCTTTTTCATTGCCTTCCTCTACTTCTGTATCATTATTCAATAATGCTGTAGCTTTAAAAGTTGTAGACCTGGAGAAGATCCTGGGCAAAAATCAAAGGCAGAACTTCTATCTCCCTGATGAATTCATAGGACCTGGGCTTAAACTCAAGGATAAAATTGACAATCTGTGTACTCTTTATTATACTGTCGTACTGTTGCAGAAGAATCGGGTCCTTCAGTCCTATTGAACTGAAAGTGGTTATGGAGCTTTTGTTAGAGTGCAAAGAAGCAACCCAAAAAAAGTGCCTTCTGTGGTTTTGAGACCTGACCTACCGTGGGTTTATTTGTGCTGTGTTTTGTTACCCTGGAAAATGTGCATTTTTACTTCCTCTGTGGCACTTTTAGAAGCTAGTTTAAAATTTTAGAAATTGTGCCGGACAGATGCTATCTCAGTGATGGCAAACATATGGCATACATGCCACAGGTGGCACACGGAGCCTTATCTGCCTTATGTCAGCTCCAGTGCGCACGCTGGCCAGCTGATTTTCAACCTTCTTTTCTGCCATTCACTCTCCCCCATGGCAAAAACAACCCAATGGGTCAACAGGAAGTTCACTTCTGTGTTCACCCTCAGCCTCCTTTTCTCTGTCAGAAGTCTTGAGGAACTTCTTCAGCTTTGGACAGTTGTTTAGCCTAGTGTTTTTCAACCAGTGTGCTGTGAGACATGGTGAAGTGTTCCATGGGGAAATTAAACATGGGTCCCCAAACTACGGCCCGCGGAGGCCATTTATCCAGCCCGCTGCCAGCTGCCTCTATCCAAACAAACATTCCCCTCACAATCCCTCCAGCTATCAGTGACAGGAAGAGTGGAGGCACAGGGAACGCTCACTGACCAATCACCTTCTAGATTCATCCCGACCACTGGCGATGAACCAATAGCAGGCCGCCTCTCATCCACACCCAGGAAGGTCCCGGCTTGGGCTGCTGCGCACTTGTCATTGTGTGGCCACGGTGAGTAGTTGAAGCTGCTACTCCTCCCCATGGTCCCAACTTCAACCACATATCTATGTGAGCTGAGCTTCTCAAGCTTGACTGCGATAAAAACTAAAAACAGAAAGAGACTGAGAACTGTTGAGAAAGACCTTCGTGTGTGTCTTTCTACTATTCCTGTCAGGATATCCTTTTTGTGTTCATCGAAACAGGCCCAGGTTTCACACTGAGTATAAATACATTTAGAAACTACATTATTAACTATATGTATAATATGTACTGTGTCAAGGTGTCATTTTGTGTCATTTTAGTTGGTGGTGTGCCCCACGATTTTGTAAATGTAAAAAATGCTGCAGCTCAAAAAAGGTTGAAAATCACCTTTTTTTATCAGAATTCGCATGTATATCTGGAGCTCTGTTATTTGCTACACAGGTCTTCAGGGACGCCTTCCCGGCTGCAAAAAAAATGGGCTAAAGTGTGCGAGATCTGGTTGCAACTATCTGAAGGTAAGTCCAAACACATCCGTCTCTGAAATGAGTTTTTTATTAAAGGATGTAAGGACCTTAATTGGAACTCACTGGTTGGTACAATATATGTGGAATATACTTCTTATTCATCTCTGCTTGCACTTGATAGTGTCTGCGGTATGTTTAATAATCACAGAGCCATTATATGTACTGTGTACATCCAAAAATTCAATACGTTGCAGCTGAAGATCAATGGAAATAATAACGCACAGCAAGATTATTAGGGTCAGGGGGTTGTTATAATAATAAAGGAAAGGAAACCCTATGTTGAATGAATTACAGTATATCTGCAGGAATGTTTTTCTTCTGCCTTAAATGCTTATCTCTTTAAAAAAGCAATAAAATTGCGGCTGGTGAAAAAGGCAGATAAAAGTGTAGAAGAATGCAATTTCATCTATACATTTCTAAAAATATATTTTTTAATCTAGGAAAAAATCAGTCTTCTAAAAAAGGTAGCAATAGTACTTGTTCTGCCGGGCTTTCTGATAGGAGCCTCCCAAAAATTCAAGGGTACAAATTTCAGACACACACACGTTTGAAAATTCAAAACAATGTTCTTTATCACAAAAGTCAAAATAAACTAAGCACTCTTTTTGTATTGCAAAGAGCACTCTTCCCAAAACAACCCAGTAGTCTTTACAAGTTCCCTTAAGCAGTCATTAAGTACTTAGCCAGCAGCTGTGGAGAAACTTCACACCCCTTCTTCTTCCAACGAAGGGAGACACACACACACATACATTGCTCTGCTTTGGTTTCAAAGGCGTGAAAAAGCAACAAAGTCCAGCACACAAGATTCCTGACGAAACTGCAACAGATATTCTTCCACAATGGCCAAACCCACATGCTGCTATTTATAGCAGCAGCCCTAATTATTGGAGCTCCACCCAAACACAGGTGGCCTCCCTTATTTCCTGTAATATGTTCTTACTTGGTCTCTTCTACGCACAGTTCTGCGCTCGCGTGGGTCCAAAATGTCATCATCTGAAGCTATAGAAGATAAGGAAGATTGACTGCCTTGGCTGTGTGCCAAGCCCTCCTCTGCCGGGTCACTCCCACCTTCTTCTTTGTCCGAGGAAACTAAACTCTGAACTGATTCTGTCGGCAATAACACAGGCCTGTGACATGTTGAATTTTCCCCTGCATCCACCTCCCCATTCCCTGGGGCAGGAGCTGGGCCAGAGCCAACCACAACAGTACTTAGAATTATATACCGCTTCACAGTGCTTTACAGCCCCCTCTAAGCTAAGCGGTTTATGGAGTCAGCCATTGCCCTTAACCATCTGGATTCTCATTTTACCCACCTTGGAAGGATGGAAGCTTGAATCAAACTTGATCCAGTTAGGAAAGAACTGGCAGAATCAGCCTGCAATACTGTAACTCAAAGCACCACCGCCATCGCTATTTCTTTTTCATCATGGTTAAATGCTGCCTTATAAAGCTGTGTCAGAGAACCTTCCTGATAGAATTTACAAGAAACATCTTTCAGATATAAAACCAAGATAGGGAAGACACAAAGAGGAGAAAATGGAATTGTTCCAAATTACGCCTCATGGTTCAGGCCTGAATTCCTGTGGCCTGTGACGCATTAACTTGTGTGGTTGGCCCTTCAGCAGAAAATGAAAAAGTATCCTGAATTCAGTAGTGACTCTAAAATGATAAAGCCGACTATGTTTTTATACCCTCATTCTGAACTTGTCATTTTATTTCAGACATGGACAAGCAAAACAAATCTTTTTGAAAAAGTCCCATGTCAGTTGCTGGATTCAGTAAACGCACAGAAACTGACCATAATAAAATAAGTTATGCAATTATATAACAATACAAGGACAGCTGTAAATTTAAAAATTGGGAGCTTAAATTTTTTTAGTATCTTTGAAAGTAGCTTCCCCAGGCCTATATTGTTTATGTATGGTGTGTTGTGTGCATGTTTTTAAATTATGGGTTTTTAGTTTAAATTATTAGATTTGTATTACATTGTTTTGCCACTATTGTTGTGAGCCGCCCCGAGTCTATGGAGAGGGGCGGCATACAAATTTAATAAATAATAATAATAATAATAATAATAATAATAATAATGATCTTTAACGCAATTTTAATAAGGCAATTAAGTGATTATTTAGAATCCCAGAATAGTAAAATTACTTATTTTAAGGATAGACCCCATTAAAATGCTAAAATCCATGAGAAAAATGTAGTGCCGTGCAGTAATGTAGCATATACTTTTTCATAATATTTATTACATGTAAACAGTTGGATTTCTAAGCAATATTCCTAGCACGTATTATAAAAACACACGACAAATAATTAGAGGGCGAGGATGTTTTCTGTTGTTCCCACTCAAATGTTTCCAGTGGCATTCCTTTTATTACGCTCTCATTCCATATTATACAAACTGGATCATAACATCTCAATAACAATATTGCAACCGGACAGGGTTATCTTTGCAGATAATTCCAAATGTTTTGATTTCCCCAATAAATTAAAACTGTTGATTTAGGATTGTTGCCTTCAGTCATTTAGCTTTGGCTACTGGGAAATGTTTCAAATGCATTCCTTCGCTCCTTCTTCACAAAAATTTGCTCTTCCTGCCACATGACCTCATTGCTGCTACTCCCTTATTTCAGAATGGAGGTCAAGTCAATCAGGAGGCCCAAGTTGTTGCTTTTTAATTTGACCTACTTTTTAACTCCAAATCTCTTCAGATTTTTATTTGGGTTCTCTTCTACTGAAATGAGGTAGTAATTCTTGTCTCAAGACAACCGATCAGGTCAGGATGCTCAAATGTTTATATTTATTTGTTTGTTTGTTTGTTTGTTTGTTTGTTTGTTTGTTTGTTTGTTTAGTCCAATACACAATAAATATTGAAGAGAATAGACATGAAGTATTATATATAAACAAAAGGATCGAAGAAAAGATATAAAAATAGAGAAGATATATGAAAGGACGAAAAGATACATATGATATATAAGATAAGGAGAGACAATAGGACAGGGGACGAAAGGCACACTAGTGCACTTATGGAAGTACTTCCTGGAAGACTTGATTCTCCATTTTTGAAAGGCCTGGTTCTTAAACTATTTCTCTTTGTTTTACTTTCCTACTTTCTTCCTCTCTTCCAGATGTTAGAGATCAGAATGTGAACAATGCATTAGCTGGGGGGGGGGGGAAACAGAGCAGAAATTTAGATTCTTCTTTATTCTTTTTCTTCTCCTCCTCCTCCTTCTCCTTCTCCTTCTCCTTCTCCTTCTCCTTCTCCTTCTCCTTCTCCTTCTCCTTCTCCTTCTCCTTCTCCTTCTTCTTCTTCTTCTTCTTCTTCTTCTTCTTCTTCTTCTTCTTCTTCTTTTCCTGCACTTCTCCTGCACTATATCTGCCATTGGGAGAAAGAAGTACATCCTAATATGGGCATTTTAAATAAATATTTATTCAATGCACAAAGCTGCCCATCTCAAATGATGGCGAGGAGTTAACAACAACAAAAATAAAGAGGCGATTGGCTGCTGGGGCAGCAACAGCAAAACAACCACTAATACAAAAGTAGTTCTGGTTTAGTGATTGCAAATGGTTCTGAAGAAATGGCCACTAAGTGAACTGTGTGACTGCATCACTAGGTGAACTGCAAGGGAGAAAGTTTGCTCCTTGTTGTCTAAGTCTTCCCTAACTGTAGATTACATTGACTTTACTCCAAGGAAAAAACCTAAATCTAACAAACGGTCATTGTTATAGGTCAGACTATCAAGCCCTTGGTAGCTATAGATGCCTGAATCATCTCTGACGGTGTCCTCAAGCAAGGCAGGTTAAAGTCTCCAAGGGCAACGAGCCTAGGGAACTCCACTGCCAATGTGACCACTGTGGCAACCGACCCCCAGAGCCCATCTTGCAATCAGCTACCTGTGCAATTGTGCCTTTGATACTACCAGAGCATCGTGGATAACATAGCCATCCTCTATCCTTGCCCTGAGTTCTCAGTTGATGCCACGTTTGAATCTTGGGTGGGCATATCTCTAAGGGGGAATAAATCAGGTTTCAATGCAAAGTTGAAAAACAAAAATCGCCATTCCCATCTTGGATGTCTTCAAAGATACTGCAATTCCATTTGCATAACTTTAGCTAACATTGAGGAGGCCAGTGTAGTGCCAAACCACAAACATTCCTTGCTTTATTGTAACTTTGTTAGCATAATCCCCAAGCCTTCATTTGGTAACTCTAATTTCTGATGAAGAAACAATATACAGTATTCTGATAGTAAGATAAACAATAATCCTGTGTTGCAGAAGAAGTTTCATTCTCAGAAAGCAGTATCGTTACTCGTTCTCAGAACTGCAGTGGAAACTGCAGTTTAATGTTTCCAAATGTAAACTAATGCACTTGGGGAAAAGGAATCCTCAATCTGAGTATTGCATTGGCAGTTCTGTGTTAGCAAAAACTTCAGAAGAGAAGGATTTAGGGGTAGTGATTTCTGACAGTCTCAAAATGGGTGAGCAGTGTGGTCGGGCAGTAGGAAAAGCAAGTAGGATGCTTGGCTGCCTAGCTAGAGGTATAACAAGCAGGAAGAGGGAGATTGTGATCCCCTTATATAGAGCGCTGGTGAGACCACATTTGGAATACTGTGTTCAGTTCTGGAGACCTGACCTACAAAAAGATATTGACAAAATTGAACGGGTCCAAAGACGGGCTACAAGAATGGTGGAAGATCTTAAGCATAAAACGTATCAGGAAAGATTTCATGAACTCAATCTGTATAGTCTGGAGGACAGAAGGAAAAGGGGGGACATGATCGAAACATTTAAATATGTTAAAGGGTTAAATAAGGTTCAGGAGGGAAGTGTTTTTAATAGGAAAGTGAACACAAGAACAAGGGGACCCAATCTGAAGTTAGTTGGGGGAAAGATCAAAAGCAACGTGAGAAAATATTATTTTACTGAAAGAGTAGTAGATCCTTGGAACAAACTTCCAGCAGACGTGGTTGGTAAATCCACAGTAACTGAATTTAAACATGCCTGGGATAAACATATATCCACTGTAAGATAAAATACAGGAAATAGTATAAGGGCAGACTAGATGGACCATGTGGTCTTTTTCTGCCGTCAGTCTTCTATGTTTCTAACTCTTAAAGTAAGTTTAATATGCGATGAAACAACAAATTGTTTATAATACCAGTAGTCTATGCAAGGAAAACTTTATTCCCTGGTGGAGAATGCTTACATTTTTAAAAAAATGTTATAAAGTTGCCAGAATATTAAGTTTGGTTTTTGCCTTGACTTCACTCTGCCATTCTTTTTGCCTCATAGAACACATGGATCATTCTATTTTTCTATCAGCAATGGCCTTATCTAGAAATACCTAGAAATTTTGAAAAAAGTATCCAAGGGATCAACATTTGCTTAAATAATGCAAGATATAATTTATTGCAAGCATTAACCTGATTTTCTGAGTCTATATACAATTTTTATCCATTCAGTTTGACAACCACTGGACATTGTTTCATATTGCAGTTTGCCCCTGAGAATAAAATGGGCACACAAACCTACATTGTGCAACATCCATTAAACAGAGACTAACAATAATGTCACGAGGTACTAACTAGAACAGTTTAAAGAAGCGATCCTGAGGAAGAAAGAAAATAGGGAAGAGGTTAAACGGGCATAAATACACAATCCTCTTTTGAACCAATGAGTTTTAGAAGTATTAGGTTGACATTAGAAGTATTTCCTGATAGGTTGGGGTGAGTACATAAAATATACCCATGTTTATTTGAACATGGTGAACCTTGGTTCGTTTATCTTATGCATGAAACAGATCCAGTAGACCATGTTGGGCACAGTCCAGACAAAATATAATACCTTTCATTAAATCTTTCGTCTCAGTGATCAAGAGTTTAACACCTGCTCCATTCCTTGATGAAATTGACAAGTTGTAAAACTACTGAAGTTGATTTGGAAGGGCCATAAACACTATTTGGAAATGCATCCTTGAAAATAAACATCAATATTACACGGATATTTTATTTATTTATTTATTTATTTATTTATTTATTATTTAGATTTGTATGCCGCCTCTCTCTTATTTATTTATTTATTTATTTATTCATTCATTCATTCATTCGATTGATTGATTGATTGATTGATTTTTATGCCGCCCTTCTCCTTAGACTTAGGGCGGCTTACAACATGTTAGCAATAGCACCTTTGAACATAGTCAGCATATTGCCCCCACAATTTGGGTCCTCATTTTACCCACCTCGGAAGGATGGAAAGCTGAGTAAACCTTGAGCCAGTGATGAGATTTGAACCGCTGACCTGCAGATCTAAAGTCAGCTTCAGTGGCCTGCAGTACAGCACTCTACCCGCTGCGCCACCCCGGCTCATCATATGGAATCGAACATGATTTTCTGAATTATTTTTCTCACTATATTCTTGCTCAATAGCAATAGCAATAGCATTTAGATGTACTGTATATACTGCTTCACACTGCTTTAAAGCCCTGTCTAAGCAGTTTACAGAGAGTAAGCATATTGCCCCCAACAATCTGAGTCCTCATTTTACTGACCTTGGAAGGATGGAAGGCTGAGTCAACCTTCAGCCTACTGAGATTCAATCTGCCAAACTGCTGGCAGCTGGTGATCAGCAGAAGTAGCTTGCACTACTGTACTATAACCACTGCACCACCAAGGCTCTCATAAATAAATCAGAGATTAATATTGCAGTTTGCTTGAAGATCCTTAGGCTGTCATTGGAACAAAAGAAAACTGATGGCAGGAAGAAGTTGGTCTTGCATCATTCACTTGTGACTCAGTTCCATAACAGTTTAAGCAAAGCGAAACAAGAGCATGAGCTGAAGAAAAAAACCCTTTTGTTCTTTCTCTTGGAAGGAAGTGTGGTTTTTTTCGTGCTGCATATGAAACCTAGTAACCTAGAATGCCTTCAGGAAAGCAGTTCAACTCCTTATTTGCTTCATACATAATTCAAATGTATTTCTTTTAAAATAATTCATTTATTTTCACATTTGCAGCTCTGGAAAAATCTGATCTTTCACACATGGAATACTAATATCAAATGACCTAAGTGCTAAAGCCCAATGCAACAATATTGCCAAAAAGGCTTCTAGAGTTGTTAACCTGATCCTACGTAGCTTCTGCTCCGGCAATCTCACACTACTCACAAGAGCCTACAAAACTTTTGCCAGACCCATCCTAGAATACAGCTCATCTGTCTGGAACACATACCACATCTCGGACATCAACACCCTTGAAAACGTCCAAAAATATTTCACCAGAAGAGCTCTTCACTCCTCCACTAGAAACAGAATACCTTATGAAAATAGACTAACAATCCTGGGTCTAGAAAGCTTAGAACTACAATGCCTAAAACACGATTTAAGTATTACCCACAAGATCATATGCTGCAACGTCCTACCTGCCAATGACTACTTCAGCTTCAACCGCAACAACGCAAGAGCACACAACAGATTCAAAAGTAATATTAACCGCTACAAACTTAACTGTAAAAAATATGACTTTAACAATCAAGTTGTCGAAGCGTGGAACTCATTACCAGACTCAATAGTGTCAACCCCTAACCCCCAACATTTTTCCCTTAGACTATCCACAATTGACCTCTCCAGGTTTCTAAGAGGTCAGTAAGGGGCGTACATAAGCACTCTAGTGTGCCTTTCGTCCCTTATCCAATTGTCTTTCCTTTATCTCATATCTCATATATAATTTCTTCCTTTCATATATCTTCTCCTCTATTTTATATTTTTCTTTATATATATTACTTCATGTCTATTCTCTTTTATGTATTGTGTATTGGACAAAATAAATAAATAAAATGTTGTACAGCAGTGTTTCCCAACCTTGGCAACTTGTCGATATATGGACTTCAACTCCCAGAATTCCCCAGCCAGTGAATGCTGGCTGGGGAATTCTGGGAGTTGAAGTCCAGATATCTTCACGTTGCCAAGGTTGGGAAACACTGTCGTACAGGGTAGAAGAGAGCAGCTATATACATCTGTGTCTCCCTTTATTTCAAGCTGATTGTGATGCTCTGGAATGGACATGGATTAGAGTCCACCTACTATTAGGCAGAGAAAAATGCTGGAAGATAATCCTTGAGCCCTCCCAGCCTTTTCTAAGAGGTGAGATCTCTGCCATGTAACCATACCTGAAGTAGCCACCTGCCTCTGGATGAAGGGAATCTGGCAATAAGAAAGCAAATGGCAGATCTTTCAATGAACCATTGTTGATATTTTGTCATGCCACTCTTTGTAGTTAGTCGGTGCAACATTCTTGCATTAACTAATGAGATGGTCCAGTGTTTCTTTGACTTCTTCCATAGGTGGCGTTACTATATGTTGCTGTCTTTTCAATTCTGGCTTTGTATGCATTTGTTCTTAAGGCTTGGTCTTGTGCAGCCAGAATTAGACCCGCTTTCTTCAACTTTTCTGCTCTTAGCCATTGCCAGGTCTTTTCATCATTATCATCACTATCACAAGAACTGTGGTGGCACAGTGGTTAGAGTGCAATACTGCAGGCTACTTCTTTTGATTGCTGGCTGGTTGCAATTTGGCAGTTCAAATCTCACCAGCCTCAAAGTTGAATCAGCCTTCCATCCTTCCAAGGTGGGTAAAATGAGGACCCAAATTGTTGGGGTCAATATGCTGACTGGTGTAAACCATTTATGAGAGAGCTGTAAAAGTACTGTGAAGCAGTATATAAGACCGAGTGCTATTGCTATTACTATTATTGCAAGGTCAGCTGGATTTTTTTGCCACAATGAATCATGTAATATGATTACCAAACAGCAGTATCTGGAATCAATGAATATACTAATGCCAAATAAGGTAGTGCAGTTAATGGCTTAATGGGTGAATCCTGTTATGCATTGAATATATATACATTGATCCCTCGTTTTTCGCGGGATATGCGTTCTAAGACCACCCGTGAAAAACGAATTTCCGTGAAGTAGAGGAAATATATTTTTAATGTATTTAACAAGTATTTGGACTTTTAAAACCACCCTTTGCATTAAACAGTCATTCTATAATGTTTCTCAGCTGGAACTACATGTGATATCCTACCAGTTTCTTTAATAGAGTACATAGTACTGTAGAAGAATTTTATGAATTTTTAATGGACTTAATTTTTTAAAAATGGATTTAAGCCCCCTTTGAAAACCCATGAAATAGCGAATCCGCGAAAGATGAACCGTGAAGTAGCGAGGCATTACTGTAGTTGTATTAAGCCCAGCTAAAGTGAACCTAACTTTTAGATGAGCCTAACTGTTAACTTCAACTGTTTTGGAGGTAAACTTAGAACATTCATATTTGGGAAGGCTTGTTCTAGTATCTGTTAGTATATGGGGTCTTTTAAATCTTTAAACATTTTAAAAATTGTTAGATTATTTATGATTTGTTGTTACATGTTGTGAGCCGCCCCGAGTCTTCGGAGAGGGGCGGCATACAAATCGAATAAATAATAATAATAATAATAATAATAATAATAATAATAATAATAATAATAATTCTTTCTTTCTTTCTTCCTTTCTTTCTTTCTTTCTTTGCTTGCTTATTTATTTATTTATTTATTTGACTTTTATACTGCCCGTCTCCAAGGACTCGGGGCAGCTTACAACATATAATAGAACAATAGAACAGAACATTATGATGGGTTAAGGTCCTGTGAAGAGGTGGTTTGCTCCTGGTTCAGACCGGTTCTATAGAACTAGTAGCGTGAATTCCCCACCACCACCAACTCGGAAGTGGTCACTGGTTGGTTACGCACTCTCTCTTGACTGCGCCATAGGTGCTGCCATTTTGTTTTTGGCTTCTCTCCATGCGCACAAGCTATTTTTTGTTTCTGTGCTTGCCTAGAAGCTGAGTTTTTGGCATTGTGCATGCTCACAGGACAGGCCCACACAGTGCAGGAGCAAGCAAACCGGTGGCAAGGTAAGTTAGAACCCACTCCTGATCCTGTGGGCCCAGAGCATAAATTAGAGAGATTTGCCCGTTGTTTCTTAGTTCATTTCAGTTTCATACAATAAATGCTGTTGTATCTATGCTATTCTGTTCTTGTCTATTGCAGCCCACTACACAGTAACTCCCATCTTTCACTCTCCAAATATCTGCACACTCTAGTATCTTATATAGCAGATCCGGGCAAGGGGCGGCTCATGGGCCGCATCTGTCATGCCCGCTGTCTGTGACCGGCCCGCCTGCTATCTGTGACTGGTCCGTGGAGGTCATGGTCTGCTCCAGTGCAAGGATGAAAGAGCTCACTGCGTCTGCCGGGACTCCTCCTGTTCCTGCTTTCCTGGTGAATCATGAGGAAAGCAGGAACTGGAGGAGTCCCAGCAGATGCGGTGAGCTCTTTCATTCTCACACTGGAGCAGATCCCGGCCTCCTACCAAGAAGCAGCCAAGCACAGAAACCACGCAAACACTCCAGCCCAGTGACTGTGGTGCACCATGTTGCTGTAAAGCAAACAATTAGGGGTCTGTAGAGTGGGTCTGGGTGTTTAGGTCAGGCCAGGGTCTGGGTCTTTACAGTATTGGGTAGAACTGAGTTAATTATATTAGTCCGGCCCTCTAAAACCATCCCAGTTTCTTATGCGTCCCCATGGCAAAATTAATTGCCCACCCCTGTTATAGAGAATGGGAGGTTTCTGGAGTAGTTTCGAAGCGAAGGTTAGTGTGGGGAAGAATTCATTGCATTATGGGATATAGGTTCTCCATTCCAAACCATTTTTATTCTTTTTTAAACCCGTACAAAGGAAGAGGAGGATTCAAAAGTACTTGCAAAAAAGGAAGCAAGGAGGGAAAATCTTTGTAAGTATCAGGAAGGACAAACATCTTTTAATAATCATGTGGCATTTTCCATTGGAATTACATGTATTTTTTATTCAGCTGGGTAATTAATTGGAATTAATTTATTTGGTTTAAAAAGTGCATTTAACAGCTTTCACCAAGTTGACAAAGGGCAGCTTGGAAATGTTTTCTCCATGTTGATTTTACAGACTCGGCTTAAGAAGTGAAACTTTAGATGTATTTCTTGCTCATGCAGCAATAAAGATTTTGCAAACACTGTGATCTGCAGCCCTGTTAATCATACACTAGACTGGATAGTTACTAACAGAGCTTGAAAAAAAACAAACACAAAGGGAAAAAAAGGTTATTATACTCAATACAGGGAGCAGGAAAAGCAGATGTATTGTCAGGTACAAATATTTATATTGGCACTGACTGCACTGCCAACCTTTTCAGGTGGGATGAAGCAATCTGTTGATGCATTTGCTCCACGCTGAGTGCTGTCATTCTGTCGATAGATTGAAAGCATCCTGTCTGTCACCACAAAATTTGCAGGAGGACCTAAGGCAGATGTGGGTTCCTCCCAGTTCAGACCGGTTCGCCCAAACCGATAGCAAACCACTGGTGACATCATGATGATGTCACGGAACTGGTTCAGTCAGTGCCAGTCCATGAATGCCACCATCATATTTTTAATTTATTTGGGGGGGAAGGGGATTTTTTTGGGGTTTTTTTCTTTTGCACATACACAGAAGCCGAGTTTCTGGCACTGTGCATGTGTTACCATCTTGTTTTTGGCTTTTGGGGGTGTGTGTATTTTTCTGCTCTGTCCATGCACACACCCATGAGGTGTGGCCACATTCTGCAGGAGAAAGTGAACTGGCAGCGAGGTAAGTTAGGACCCACCCCTAGTGTGTATGCGCCTACATTTAATTCTTACATTCCCCAACTTTTACAGGAAACAATGGTTGTTTCCACTACTAAGGTGGGCTGTATTCCTCAGTTTGGAACTGTAGAAAATAAATATAGGTAGAATGTAAATATAGGTAGAAGCATTCAGGTACTTATCAACAACCAGTCATTCAGTGACTATTAAAAGTTATGATGGACTTATCTAGGAAGTATTTAAAACCCAGATTTAACATCACAGTGGTTATTCCCAGAGGTAGGATTCAGCAGGTTCTGATCAGTTCTGGAGAACCGGTAGCGGGCATTTTGATTAGCTTTTAGAACTAGTAGCAGAAATTTCGAGTAGTTCGGAGAACTGGTAAATACCACCCCCATCAATTCTCTGCCTCCTGAGTCCCAGGTGATGGGAGGAAATGGAGCTTTTACAGTATCCTTCCCCTGTTATGCCCAACAAGCCACGCCACACCCACTAAGCCACGCCTGCAAAACCGGTAATAAAAAAAATTGAATCCCACCACTGACCTAAAGTACAGAATTTGAGTTGGTTACTTGGATGCAATCTTTGTCATTAGTGAAATGGAGGAATCTCATTTCAAATACTAAATGTTTAATGATCAAGTCCTTTTTCATGTGTTAATGGGACCATCTGTAAGTCTGATCCACAACAACAGGCACATCATGCTAATTCATTATTGTGTTAACAACGGTTTGTTGAGTAAGCCATAGTGTCTGAGTTCTCACAGCACAGTAAATCAATACCCAGCAAACCACATCATACCTTCACTTTGTAAAAATACAGTTAATAGTTGGATGGGAGATTTAATAGGAAAACAGGACCACAGAGTTGGAAGGGATCTTGGAGGTCTTCTAGTCTAACCCCCTCTTCAAAAAGGAGACCCTATATCATTTGTGGAAAACTATTTCAATTACAGGTACTTGAATTATGCAATGGGGAAAAAGGCACCATATAGAAATAATAAATAATAATGTGCTAGATTTTATAATGTGCATTTGACATTCTGTTAGCTGTGCTGCTTATTGAGCCAATATGATACGTGCAAACCAGCTTCATATTGTTCCCAAAGTTATAGGCATGCGTTTTCCTTCCAGATGTTGTTTGTTCTTAGTTCTAAATTGACATTTAACCTTAAAAGCCAGGACCCTGTTCATTTACCCAATTATATATTTATATACTCACACATGCTTACAAATATAATCATCCATGCTCTTATTCATTGATATTAACATATTTATTTTTAGCCAAATGCATTTCCTTTGCCTCAAACTGTCTAACAGGAGGAGCCCAGCCATTGATTAATAGCAAAGTGGATCTAACAGAGAGGCATAAATTAAATCTATTTTGGGAAATGCCATGTGTCTTGGATTGTTGTTTTCCTTGAATAATTGTTTGAGTTTTGGGTATTGAATGTTATTTTTCACCTACGTTGAATTAGAGTGGAATATTACAGGCTTTGCAAGCAATGACATTTAAAATCTGGAAATAATGCTTTGAAGACTACAAAGAGTGTTGATATGCTACATACGTCCAATTGAAGTGATCTAGGGCACTAATAAATCACTTTACCCTAACCTTTAGATTAGAGACCCTAGTTTCCATAGACTTGCCTAAGTATGCTATAGTATATGCAAAGTTTGAGCTTTAATTTTGCTTGTGGAATACTGGCCAAAATATACTAGAACTGACTAGTACTCTCTCCTTATCTTGAACAGAAACAATGTCATGGATATAACTATGTCTGGTAATCCAATATTTGCTTGCTTTATGGTAGTAAAAAGTTATATATGAAAATCCTGATTGACCTGCCTTCATCATGGCATACAGTAAGTTTTTAAACAGATTTACACAATGGAACGCTTGCTCTTTTATTCCAAATGATTCCTATATTTGCTTACAGGGGTATGAGTTACAGTGGATAACATATGGCTCACAGATTTTGCACACTTAATAATTTGATTGCATGGTGTCCTAGCAGTTAGTTAGCTTTTAGTAAATCTGAACTAGTCAGCATAAATGAAAATACACTTTCTTATTACTTATTAGACAGAAATTAGTAACAGTCATGACCTTTGACAACTGATAATGGTACTATAACATATTAACTATCAATGTAATTAGCAATAAAAGAAACAAACATACTGGCAAGTTTTATGTAAATAAACGTTCAGAAAATATGAGAAATGATGATCAACTGTGCATTTAACAAATTGTACAATAGGCTTTGGAAATAAATATATAAGGGAATCTATATAAAATAATCAGCTGTTTTTTGAATCAGAACAGCATTAACCCCACAGAAACAATCGATATTCCAGTCTGAAAGCTAATAGATTTAAGATGTGTCACCATCCTTTCCAAGTCAAGACTGTTTAAAATCTCTGGGTTATACAGAAAAAACTTTTAACATTCACTGCAGGGCTTTATATTGCTAACTCTGTCTCTTTGCATCTCAAGGAGATATAGAAGAGATGATCGATCGATAGGTAGGTAGGTAGGTAGGTAGGTAGAGAGACAGAGACAGACAAACAGACAGATAATGTAAGTAGGTAGATAGACACAGAGATAGAATAGATGATAGATTGATAGATAGATGATCGATAAATGATAGATATATAAGTAGGTAGGTAGGTAGGTAGGTAGATAGATAGATAGATAGATAGATAGATAGATAAGATAGATAAGACAGATAGATAGGTAGATAGATACAGAGATAGACAGGATAGATGATGGATTGATAGATAGATGATAGATAAATGATAGATATACAGTATAGGTAAGTAAGTAGGTAGGTAGGTAGGTAGATAGATAGATAGATAGATAGATAGATAGATAGATAGATAAGACAGACAGATAGGTAGATAGATACAGAGATAGACAGGATAGATGATGGATTGATAGATAGATGATAGATGATAGATAGATAGATAGATAGATAGATAGATAGATAGATAGATAGATAGATAGATAGATAGATAGATAGATAGATGCATATCAATTAATCTCAGTACAGTATGGGGAAAGAGGCTCCAAGTATTGTGTAGAAAAGTGCTTTAGCCCTCTACTTCCATCATGTTTTAAAACCCTGTTAAAGTTTCACTGGAGTCAATTTGGAGACAGCCACTTTGTAGACAAGTCGCACAACCTTAGTGGGCCAATTTAAGGCTTATTGGAAAGATCCCTTCTAGGAAACTAAACTGGGTCTCTAATCCCTGTCTGGAAATGCATGACTAGTACACCAGGTGTCACACAATCCTTCTCTAGACATCCAGTCTCAGGAATGGTAAGAATGGGGGGTATATTTGGAGGGGGGTGAACCATCAATCATTTTGACAGGAAGGAAGTCATTCCTAGCTTTATTTTCCTTGTTTACAAAAGTAACATGTTCCTTCCTGCCCTAGCAATATTTAACAAACAAACCGAATAAATTGTATCTTTGAAATTTATTGTAGTTGGCAGCATATGGAAGCTTGTAGCTATATTAAAACAAACAAACAAACCTTTAACGACATTATGAGTAAGTGAAAAAACTACCTTCTACAAGCATCTTAATCATTGGAGTAAAACTGACCCAAGACATATTGGATACATGCTTTGAGAAAGCTGAGTTTTACTGGAGCATGTATCCAATATTGCTTCGGTCATTTTATATGACCGTGGAGCTGTATATCACTGCAGTCTATTAAAAAAACAACTTTAGAGCAGTCATTTAAACACTGAGCCTTCAGGGTTTCCTTAAAGGTATGAAGTGATATACAGTATATGGTAATTTAATGGATCTCTATTAAACATGTATTCAAAAGGGCGGAGTCACTGCAAAACAGACCTCCCCCTTTTGCTCACCAATCAAATTGCTTTCCGGCAAACCAGGGCAGATCTTAATGTAAATCCAGGTTGGTGTAGGATAAAGCTTTCCATTCTCCCTTTTCCATACAAACATTGGTATTCAGAAGCATCTTTCAAAGTCAGCAAATGCTCCATTAGAAAGACAGTAACCAAAGTCAATTTTTCCAAAATAAATAAATCTACAAAACTTTTGCGCCAGTCGCAGGGTTTCACTCCAGCGTAACTTACCTTGTTGTTATGAAGAAAATAGAAGAATAGTAGTGGTAAGTATATTCAGCACCTTTAGTAATTTATATGGGCAGGATATAAATAAGTAAATAAAACCATGCACAGATGTTCAGGCCTCATTGCACCCACCCTTAGGTTCAGTAATGGGTTTTAAAATATTTTGTCACCTGTTTGCGCCCACAACCTCTAGAGCAGTAGTTCCCAAACTTTTCCAGTCTACCGTCTCCTTGGTACTACAGACTCATCCTTGGTGCTGCCCACCCCCACCACCTATAAATAGCATTGTGCGGAACAGCGGTTTGCATGACCCACTAAGGAAGATAGTAAAATTCAAAAACTGTAACAATTAATTGCACATTTATTCAAAATCCAATTTTAAAATCTTTTGTTAATTCAACCAAATTGTTGAACATGATCCAATGATACCAAGATTCCACAGTCTAACAGTCCTTAGTAACTACCAACTTAGTAAACTCAGTAAAATTCAGTAACTACTTCACTGTTCAGTAAATTCTTAATGTGATGGATGGGTCTGATGAAGTGATACCGGTTTCCCAATGTTTGTTTTTAAGCATTTAGCAGGAGTCTTAAATTACCATGTTCAGTAACCTGGAGTCAATTTCTTTGCTTAGAGAGAAGTTGGATGACCACACTGAAACCATGTTCTACCAAATATGACTTTGAAAATGCAACAAGGAGCTTCTTAACCACTATCCATAGTACAGGATAGCGATCAGAAATTTCCTTCTGCAACCAAAAATCTTGGTACCATTTCTTAAACTTTGGCTTCATCTCAACGTCATTTTGCAGCTCTATTAGTTGTTCCTCCACTACCCACCTTCCTCAGTATCTGAAAATGGACTTATCGCCCAATCTGGAATTTCCATCAAGAGAAGATCCTGATATTGCTCAGACATATCTTTATGAAGCATGTCCAAATGATCACAAAAACCTGCAGATCATCATCTTGTATCCCACTGTTTTCTTCTAGCTCAGAGAAGCTTGGAAATTGGTATAGCTCATGATGGCCTATATTGTGCTTGAACAGCATTAACTTTGAAATAAATATAGAGATGACAGATGTGGCCTTAATAAGATTGATCTCATTTCCTTGCAACTGCAAATTCACCCCATTGAACTTTGCAAACAATTCCGATAAATAAGTAATGTCATCCCTGGTCTCTTTGAGTTTATCACTGAGCAAAGCCTTGGTGTCTTCAAAAAACTCCACAACAGTGTCAAAAAGATTGTAAAAGTGTCTCACACAGTTGCCTTTTGATAGTCAATGAACTTCTATATGAAGCAGCAAATGTGTGATGTCTTGTGTAAACGATCACTGAGGTCTCTTGCAACCAGATGTTGACCATGAATGACACAGTGAATGGTAAAAACATTTGGTACTCCTTTTTTCAAGTAAGCAACACACCCATGGTAGTGTTGATGGTGCTCCATCAGTTGCACAAGCAACCTTGTTGGTAAGTGGAATTTCCTTGTCTTTGAAAAAACTGCTGAACAACATGAAATATTGACTCCCCTTTAGTATCTGTTTTTAGCTGCCTCCCAAATAACAACACTTGAGTCAAACTTTAATCTTTAATAAGCACACATAAGAATGAAGCAAAGATTCATTGCCTGGCAAAGTTGATTCTCCCAGCTGTAATGCAAAGACTGTTGTCCATAGCAGTGATTTTCAACCTTTTTTGAGCCGCGGCACATTGTTTACATTTACAAAATCCTGGGGCACACCACCAACCAAAATGACACAAAATGACACTCTAAGACAATACATAGTATACATATTATCTCCCCCTTGTGTGTGTGTGTGTGTGTGTGTATACACACTCTTGAACCATTTCCAAAAACAGGTGAGGGCTGTGTTTTTTCCTCTCTTATTCTTTCCAAAAACAGGTGAGGGCTGGGAGTTTTCCTCTCTTATTCATTGGGTGCTTTTTATCATATGCTTTAAACCAAGAGTCACTTTTCTCTCTCTTTTGTTTCTCTCTCTTTCCTCTCATTCTCCGCCTCAGTCATTTTCTCATTTATTTATTTTCTCTCATTTCTCTCTCCCTTCCTCTCCTCTCTCTTTCTTGCTTTCTCTCTCTCTCTCTCACTCACTCTTTGTCTCTCTTGCTTTCTCTCTCACACTCTTTCTTTCTCTATATTTCTCTCTCTCTTTCTTTCTTTCTCTTGCTTTCTCTCTCTCTCTCCCTCCCCCCTCTCTCTTGCTCTCTCTCCCTCAGTGTCTCTCTCTCTCTCTCTCTCTTGCTCTTTCACTTTCTCTCTCCCCTCTCGCGGCACACCTAACCATGTTCCGCGGCACACTGGTTGAAAAATACTGGTCCATAGTATGCTGCACAATATATTATCAGGCATTTCATCTATGCGTCTTTGCCCTGAATTGTTGCTGAGAGGAATTGTCTAAATTATATTATACGATGACTTACGCAAAACAGTACTCAGAACCTCACTAACGGCTGGTAGGATGTGGCTTTCCAGGCTTAGCAATCAGCAATGAAATGTTGCATGATGCACGCAAACCATCCATGTTTTGTTGAGAAGCATTGTAAAACATATGTGACAGTGTTGGGCACTTTTGAAATTTGCCACAAAGTGATTGAAAAAAAGTTAGGTTCTTATCTGCCTTGGGTGCTTTCTTCGTTGTTCGTTCAGACTGGAGGGCTTCATTGCCTCATTAGAAAATACTTTTTCACATAGTAGGCACTGTGGCTGCTGTTGGTTTAGTAGTATAAATCTATACTTGATCGCTGGGCAAGATCATCCAGGGACATGGGGTGAGGTATCATCAGTACGCTGATGATACCCAGCTTTACATCTCCACCCCATGTCCAGTCAGTGAAGCAGTGGAAGTGATGTGCTGGTGCCTGGAGGCTATCAGGGTCTGGATGGGTGTCAACAGGCTCAAACTCAACCCTGACAAGATGGAGTGGCTGTGGGTTTTGCCTCCCAAGGACAATTCCATCTGTCCGTCCATTACCCTGGGGGGGGGGAATTATTGAACCCCTTGGAGAGGGTCCACAATTTGGGCATCCTCCTCAATCCACAGCTGACATTAGAACACCATCTTTTGGCTGTGGCGAGGGGGGCGTTTGCCCAGGTTTGTGGCCCTATTTGAACAGGGAGTCATTGCTCACAGTCACTCATGCCCTTATCACCCCGAGGTTCGACTAAAGTGTTGGGGGTTTGGGGATGACACTATGGAGTCCGGTAATGAGTTCCACACTTTGACAACTCGGTTACTGAAGTCATATTTTTTACAGTCAAGTTTGGGGCGGTTAATATTAAGTTTAAATCTGTTGTGTGCTCTTGTGTTGTTGTGGTTGAAGGTGAAGTAGTCGCCGACAGGCAGGACGTGGCAGCATATGATTTTGTGGGCAATACTTAGATCTTGTTTAAGGCGTCTTAGTTCTAAACTTTCTAGGCCCAGGATTGAAAGTCTAGTCTCGTAGGGTATTCTAGGGTGTTAATGTCTGAGATGAGATATGGGTTCCAAACAGATGAGCTGTATTCGAGGTTGGGTCTGGCAAAAGTTTTGTAAGCTCTGGTAATTAGTGTGAGATTGCCAGAGCAGAAGCTACGTAGGATTAGGTTTACAACTCTTGAAGCCTTCTTGGCTATATTGTTGCAGTGGGCTTTGGCACTTAAATCTTGTTATTAGTACACCAAAGTCTTTAACCGAGTGGGGATTATCTGTGATAATTTGATTATTCAGTTCATATTTGGAGTTCAGATTCTTCTTCCCAATGTGTAGGACAGAGCATTTGCTAGTTGAGATTTGGAGTTGTGTTAGACCACTCAGAAACAGCGTCAAGGTCTTTTTGGAGAGTAGTTGTGTTATCTCCTTATCTCCTCGTTTCTGATCCCAACTTCAATCCAGACTTATGACAACAGAATAGCAGACTTCCCTTATTTTACTTGGGGGAAGAGAGACATATGTCATGCTTCTGTATTAACAATATTGCCAGCTGACATAAGTTGCTTTAGATGTTAACAGTCTGGATTTTCCTCTAGATAATAATAAATGATGATGAGCTGAATTTTGTTGCTTACTTGTCAGTTCGTTTTGCTGAATTAAGAGAACTGGTTGCCTAGTGATGGTTAGTTCCTGTTATTTATACGATCTATGTATTTGTACAATCAGGTTACGGTCTGCTTCCCACTTCTGCTCAGATGTCCTACCATATGTTTCTTCTTTTAATTTTTTTTTAAAAAACTTGTGAGATGCTCAAATGGCATGTGGAAGGACCATGGGACATATTATCCTAGAGAAACCCAGGCAGAATCTGGACTTTCCTATTCAGGCCATAATGCCTTGATTGATGGATGTTTTCCCTGCTAGCTAATGGGATGCCGTCAAAGGCAGTAGAGAAAACCAAAGACTTTAGTTGTCAGGGGTAGCACACTCACAGATCAGTCAATACCATTTGGTAGCCATTTGGAGCAGACATAATAGAGACAAAATAGAAATCAGGTGGCTGTAAGAAATATGGTCAAATATTAATATTAAATATTAAGTTTCAGAAGTAGGGTGCAGTAGCCTAGTTATTAAGACACTGTCAACTAGAAAGTTGGCAGTTAGAGAGACCCAAGTACTGTGTGACAGGGTGAGCTCTGGTTCTTGCCACAGATCATGCCAACATAGCAGCACAAAAGCATGCAAATGTAAGTAGAGAAATAGGTACCACCTCTGTGGGAAACTAACAGTGTTCTGTGCATCTCAGAATATAGCCATGCTGGCCACATGACCACGGAAGTGTCCTTGGACAACGCTGGTTCCCTTGGCTAGGAAACAGAAATGAGTACTATCCCCTGGAACCGGACATGGCTATGCAACCAAGAAGGAATAATGTTGACTCCTTTCATTACTTTTTTTCTCAGTGTCAGAATTGGGATTGTAAGGATTTTTTTTAACTTGGTAGGGAATACAAGTCATAGCTTGTAAATACCATATAAAATGCTAATTTTCACTGTGGGATCAGGGCACCCTTTTCAAAATCTATGTGATTTGATTTGATTTATTAAAGCCACTTCATTCCCATAAGTTGCTAGTTGTTTGCTAAATATCTATCTATCTATCTATCTATCTATCTATCTATCTATCTATCTATCTATCCTATTTCGATCTCTATCTGTATCTACCTACCTACCTACCCATCCACCCACCCACCTAATCCACCCACCCACCCACCCACCCACCTACCTTATCTATCTATCTATCTATCTATCTATCTATCTATCTATCTATCTATCTATCTATCCTATTTCGATCTCTATCTGTATCTACCTACCTACCTACCTACCCATCTATCCATTCATCCATCCACCCATCCATCCACCCACCTAATCTATCCACCCACCCACCCACCTAATCTATCCATCCATCCACCCACCCACCCACCTACCTTATCTATCTATCTATCTATCTATCTATCTATCTATCTATCTATCTATCTTATTTCGATCTCTATCTGTATCTACCTACCTACCTACCCATCCATCCACCCACCCACCCACCCACCCACCTAATCTATCCATCCACCCACCCACCTAATCTATACATCCATCCACCCACCCACATCTATCTATCTATCTATCTATCTATCTATCTATCTATCTATCTATCTATCTATCCTATTTCGATCTCTATCTGTATCTACCTACCTACCTACCTACCTATCCATATATCTATCTTCTATCTAAATTAAAACACACTTAAAACTTCATTGCCTAGACAAGACATCAATAACATTCAATGAAACACAGAAGGTACTCCACTGGTAGATTAACCCCAGACCAGAGAGCAGAAACAGATCTTAGGGCACTTTTAGAAGAGTCAGAAAGTAAAAATCAATAGTATCTTGGGGCAGGTGTTATTCCAGAGGGCAGAAAATGGGTCTATGCTAGACCATCTGAGGCTTAGAGAATTGGAAGTTTGCTCTTATCTGGTTTGGTGAAATGTTAAGTATATTGCTAAGATTACAAACCTGTCTCTAGTGTTATCAGCTACAAACACTCTTCTTTCACTTAGTCATCAGCAATAGCTTTAAGCAAATATTGGGAAGTTCTCTGTTTTTATGGCAGAGTGTAATTAAAGATAACACTGAACCAGAAACCTCTGAAACAGTTCTGTCTTCACAGAACCTATGAAAGCAATTGCAAGGAAAATCATGACTGTTTATATTTTATCCATCTTTATCCCAACAAAGTCGAAATCCACATTAGCAACCTGTAGATCTTTGCTGGGTGGCTATATTTTGCCTCTAAGGAATGACTGAGCTAAAAAGTAAACAAGAACAACAACAAAATCCCACAGATGCACGGAGTGATGTAATGGCTGAACATGTGCCAGCATTGCATCAAATTTGGAGATTCTCTGGCTCTCATCCCAAAGCTAATTTCTCTTTTCCATCTCCATCCTTATCATTATCTTGTTCCAAGAATGTTTCCAAAAAGTTATGCAACCAATTGAACTCCAATGCCAAATAACAGTCCATGACTTTTGTGTATAGGGTTATAGGGACCTTCACACCTTTGGCATCTCCAATGGTTCCACTTTCTCAGATGTTTGCAGCTTTGGTCTTCAGCCATTTATCTAAATTTCCAGATGCACCGTACTTACGTAACTCCAGTATCTTTGTCTACTGCACTTACTTACCTGATAAACAAGCTCCTTTTAAATAATAATGTGTTACATAAAAATGCAACGAACACAAATTAACCCCAACTCAGGATAAAACATTCAATGTACCAGATTCCCAAAACAACTTATCAAATGGAGGCAGCAAATGTTTATGCCATCACTCACAGTGCGCTGCCCCAGTTCAAGAATAGTTAGACAGTATTTTAACTCAGGAAGGAGACAGACATTGAATCGCAAAACAAATTTGATTTTTTTTTAAAAGGACATTGTTTACATGGTTCCTCTCCTTTTATTTTGATGTGCTAATATTTTTCAATTGATTCTGTCTTCTGTTGACTTGTTCAATAAAACGCAGCTGAAATAGAGCAAAGTCAGCAAAATGCGTGAATCTCTGTCTCCTTCCACTTCCCAATAAATCTATAAATACGTTGGATCAAGTTACCCAGCTTCATGTTTTATTTGTAATACCAAAGCAAGACATCCGTTTGCCTCCTCTGCTGTTAACTTATCCCATTTGTAGGCCTGAAATTCCCTGAGATAGAAACCTGGTATGCCTATTCTTCACACAGAGGTGGTCCAAAAGCTTGTTTCCAGTGTATGGTCATGATGATGGCCCCAATAAATGTTTTTCCTGCATCTCTGTTACTTTAGGGAACTATCACAACTCTTGGGCTTCAATCTATTCTTCTTAAGAAAGTTCTGCATGACCAAAGGATTCATTAAGATTTCCCCTTTTATTGTGTGGAAGGAGATCAGATGCTCTTTTTACCAGCTTTATGTTTCAAGCCAACCCTCCCCCTCCCCAATGGAAAGAATCAAATTATTGGTTTTCTATACTGATTATCACTGTTCTATAGAAATGCTGTATGAATCGAAAATGACCTTGGAAGTCTTCTAGCCAAGCACATACCCTATACCAGTGTTTCCCAACCTTGGCAACTTGGAGATATTTGGACTTCAACTCCCAGAATTTCCCAGGCAGCATTCGCTGGCTGGGGGATTCTGGGAGTTGAAGTCCAAATATCTTCAAGTTGCCAAGGTTGGGAAACACTGCCCTATACGAGGCAGCTGGCTGGAGAATTCTGGGAGTTGAAGTCTGCCAGGCTTAAAGTTGCCAAAGTTGGAGACTCTTGCCCCAAACCATTCCAGATAAGTGGCTGTCCAGTCTCTTCTTAAAAGCTTCCAGTGAAAGAACACCACAATTTCTGAAGGCAAGTTTTTCCACTGGTTGATTGTTCTGTCACACACACAAAAAATATATATAATTCATTTTTTCTCTTTATTATTGTGGGCTCTGAGAGCTGACAGAATAGAAGGTAATTTTCCACCTTCTTGTATTGGTTTTTTAAAATATATATTCTGGACAATTTCAAGGCTTTGAGATTTTCATGAGCTACTTCAAGAACACAGGAATGCTTATGAATAAATATATATTCTATAAATAAATACTGTTTTGTTGCATATGTCTATTGACCTTACAAAAGAAAACAGAGCCAAGTCATTTATCAGATATAAATATTTCATTAAAACAAATATAAAGAAAAACATTAATAAAATTGCTAATTCTGATATTTAAACAAATCTAATCATATATAAAGGTGAAACAATAATTAAAAGTTAACAATCAACAAATAATGTTGTGGAATATATGAAATATTTATTTCTTTATTTATCATATTTAGGAACTACCCATCTCTCTCTCTTAGTGATTCTGGGTGGTGTACAAATAACATACTAAAAACATAAAAACAATATATAAAGCATGCATAAACTATTTGCATACACTGATGCAACTGATATATAACATTGACCAAAGATATACATGTTGACATCATTGTCCTATACAGTACTTTCAGAGCTGAACTTTTAATGTTTTCTCTAAATTTTTAATTAAATTATATTATTTACATTACATCAGTGTTTCCCAACCTTGGCAACTTGAAGATATTTGGACTTCAACTCCCAGAAGTCCCCAGCCAGCATTCGCTGGCTGGGGAATTCTGGGAGTTGAAGTCCAAATATCTTCAAGTTGCCAAGGTTGGGAAACACTGCATTACATCAAATACCAAATATTAATGACAATATCAAAAAGTTATTTAGCAATACGTACAAAAACATGAGACCTGAATGTTTACCTTAGACATAATTTCTTCATAAATCTTAATCTAATATCCAGGATCTCCATTTCATTATGTTCATGAACAAGAACACACAAACAGAGATATATCAACAATTTATTTAATCAAAGGCTGATTCAATTGCAGGCACAATACCAGGTTTCTTACAAACAGAAATAAATTAGAACAAAAACAAGGAAATAATCACAAACAATAATATGACTTCACATTCTGTCATAGAAAACAACCACCCTTTACAAAATAATACAGAACATACTTTGGCTAGCCAAAACCCAAACCACCCGGCCTCAGGGCCTATTAAAAACCCCGGTCTTATAGATATTAGAGGCTCTCTAAAAGATGATAGGGTCAGGGCCATATAGACTTCCAGAAGAATGATGTTCCATAGGACAAATCTGGATATATAAACATAGAAACATAGAAGATTGATGGCAGAAAAAGACCTCATGGTCCATCTAGTCTGCCCTTATACTATTTCCTGTATTTTATCTTAGGATGGATATATGTTTATCCCAGACATGTTTAAATTCAGTTACTGTGGATTTACCAACCATGCCTGCTGGAAGTTTGTTCCAAGCACATAGAAAGATCCTCCAAGGTTCTACCCTAAAAGATTTCTCTGCTTTACTAATGGGATCTGGAGCAAAGCAACCTTGGAAGATTTTATCAAAAAGTTCCAGAGAGGGCAGCCTGTAGGTTACCAGGAAACTACGAGGAACCTTATGAGAGACAATTAGTAGCTTGAATTGCATCCAAAATCCAACTGTCAACCAGCACAGCTTGTGAAGTAGTGATGCTGTAAGAGTGAAATGACATACCCCCATAACTATATTTGCCCTGGTGCATTCCATGCCTACATTCCAAGTGGCCTCACATAGAATGGACTGGGGAACAGTGATCTTTTAAATCAAAAGCCAGATGTATATGCTTAATCACATCCTCACTACCAAACCAATTTGAACTAGAGAGAACTGGTTTGGAACTAGAAAACCAGAGAAGAGAATGTTCTCTATTCCCCCAACCCCAAAAGTGATCCAGAAAGATCAATTTAGATTGAAAGTTGCACAGAGATCAGGCAAGATCAACCCTGACCAGTCCCACCAGAAGTCTTCCATAAGTGTGATCAGTGTCATCTTAGGCATTCTAATCTAAAGCCTGACAGAAAAGTGTGTAGACAATCTATTTGTTTGAGGGTCCTCTGGATTTGTAGCCCTACTATCTCCCCCAAAGCAAGGAGTTTGGAAACAAGTTGAAAAACCATCTAACACTGCTGGATCATAAGACGGCTTTTTGAAGAAAATATACCTTTTCCTCAATGTTGCCTTTTCAAGAAGGTAAGTTACACCTCCTCACCTAAAGATAAATTTACCACAGCTTGAACACAGCCAGTGGCAATCGTTTGGGCAGCCTTAACCAGCTAGCGCAGATACACATTTAAACAACCATCTGGCAGCACTAACACTCAAAAAGATCTTGTCCTTGATCCCAGGATCTCTAGGGCAAGACCAGCTTCAATCAACTCTATAGCAATTGACCAGTTAAAGCCAAATGGATCTGAGTGATTTTATTCATCACATACCTACAATGGCTCAGTAATTCCTTACAAAGATTACAGGTTTTTAAAAAAATAACTGCCTCATTTAGTGACTATTCATAGTTACCACAGTGATGAAAAAATAACTTTATGTCCAATCGTAGTTATGATCTTCACAGGAAAGATTGTAAAGCAAAGGAAAGCTGAAGTAAGATCATAAGCACGGCCACAGTTTTACTTACTGTGTTTTTCAGAGTATAAAACACACCTTTTTCCTCCCTAAAAGAGGCTGAAACTTTGGGTGCGTCTTATATTCCAAATGTAACTTTTTCGAAGCTTTCCCCCCCAGCCTTAACTAGGTACTAACGATCTTCCCAGCTTCCTACTCGCTCCGAATAAGGTTTGTTCCCAGCCCTAAGTCTTTGCAGGCTTGTTTTCATTCTCAAAAAGGCTTTCTCAGCCCTAACACAGCGCCAACAATCTTCCTGGCTTGCAGGATTTATTTTTATTCCTACTCCCTCCAAAGCAGTTTTTCCTACCTTGTCTTTGCAAGCTTGTTTTCATTCCTACTCCCTCTGAAAAAGGTTTTTTCAGCCCTAACCCAGGGATAAAATAATGTGCTGAAGCTGACCAGACTAAGGACACTAGCCAGATGAATACCTGGTAGGTAGATTCTCACCTGCCTCTTTTCCTCCCCAAAACTAAAGTGCAACTTATACTATGGTACATCTTATACTCCAAAAAATACAGTAGTTTTGTTTAATGAGTTGCTGGTCCCAAATGTGGTCATTAAACAAAGACATGTTTTCCATGCCCATCTCTCCCTTAAAGGGTCAATGTTAAAGGAAATACTGCTCAGCATTTTGCAGCTGTAATAAGATTCCCCTCTCCCTGGCATTTCTGGAAGCCTTGGGGTGCCCAACAATCACTGTATAAAAGGCTACTGAGTGGTGTTCTATGGGTCACACATGCAAAATCTGTATTGGACAGAAAACACCAAGAGTAAAAATAATTCCCTTTTTATTAACAAGAGTTAATAAGATTACCCCCAGTGTGTTCAAAATTGCTTTCTAGTGGAGAAAATAAATCCAAGAAATTGTTTGGACATGGCCAGGATCAAACCCAGCTCCTCTCTTTGTACTGTATAAGCCTAATAATCCCTACCCACCCAGATAAAACCTCTCTGCAACCCCATCTAAACTTGGAGAGGGGTGGCATATAAATAAAACAAGCAAACCGACAAACCACAGAACTGTCCTCAAAAGCTCATAATATCCACGGGTGTCAAATTTGCTACGTCATGTTGCTGTTACATGACGTTTTGGGGCATTTTTCCTATTTGCAGAGCTGGGGTGGGCATGACCCATGGGCCACCAGTTTGACTGAATTTGACTATAATTATTATAACTGGGTATAATGAATATAACTGACTTCTACTTTTATTTTGACCCTTCGCATCCCAGACATAAAATATTTCAATTCCTACCCTCAAAACGACGCTATAGCGCACTGTATACCAAGAAAACTAGACACAAGAACAGTTTTTCCCAGAACACCATCACTCTGCTAAACAAATAATTCCCTCACCACTGTCAAGCTATTCACTAAGGTTGTATTACTATTACTATTAGTCTTCTCATCTTTCCTATCACCCATCTCCTCTCACTTATGACTGTATGACTGTAACTTGTTGTTTGTATCCTTATGATTTATATTAATATTATTTCCCGATGGCTTATTTGTACCCTATGACAATCATTAAGTGTTGTGCCTCATGATTCTTGACAGATATATCTTTTCTTTTATGTACACTGAGAGTTTATGCACCAAAGACAAATTTCTTGTATTCAATTACACTTGGCCAATAAAGAATTCTATTCAGTTCTGTCCTCTCCTATAATTATTATAGCTTAAGGACAGCCGAATAAGGGATTTGCATCATCATGGCAAACTGAGGAACCTCAATCTCCCATCCTCAACCAGCTGTTGACTTCAACACTCCAGCTCAGACTATCGACTTCTTTCCAAAAGACCCATTTTGTCTAACCACTGGATCGCCACTCCTTTTAGAAGTTCATTTCTACTTTTTATAAACATTTGGCTTTCCATTTTTCAGGCCCCTCTTTCTTGGAGACCATCCACCTAAAGTTCAAGAAAGCTTGATTCTTCTTCCTGTTGTGGTCCTTCAGAATGAAACCATAATACTTTCTGTATTAATCTATTTATTGGATTTGTATGCCGTCCCTCTCCATAGACTTGGGGTGGCTCACAAGATTTCAACAGTAAACAGTGTACAAATACAATTGGATGCAATTAATTAAATACTTAATCTAAAATATTATAAAAGTTAAATATCAAAATCATTCACTCAAACACAAATAAAGCATACTAAGCATTCAGTGGCCAGAGGCTGGAATCTAATGACTCCAAGCCTGGTGGCATAAATAAGTCTTCAAGTTCTTACGAAAGGCAAGGAGGGTTGGGGCAGTACGAATCTCCAGGAAGAGCTGATTCCAGAGGGCCGGGCCCCCCACAGAGAAGGCTCTTCCCCTAGGTCCCACCAAGCGACATTGTCTAGTTGACGGGACCTAGAGAAGGCCAACTCTGTGGGACCTAACCGGATGCTGGGATTCATGCGCCAGAAGGCGGTCCTGTAGGTAATCTGGTCCAATGCCATGTAGGGCTTTATAGGTCATAACCAACACTTTGAATTGTGTTCCGAAACCAATTGGCAACCAATCCAGTTCGCGAAGTGCTGGAGAGACATGGGCATACCTTGGAAGGCCCAACACTGCTCGCCCAGCTGTCTTTTGCACAATTTGTAGTTTCCAGACACTGTTCAGAGGTAGCCCCATGTAGAGAGCATTGCAGTAGTCGAACCTCGAGGTGATAAGGGCATGAGCGACCGTGATAGAGACTCCCTGTCCAAGTAGGGCCACGACTGGTGCAACAGATGAACCTGGGCAAACGCCCCTCCTTGCCACAGCCGAAAGATGATGGATCGAGGAGGATGCGGGTCCTCTCTGAGGGAGTCAAAAGTTTCCCCCCCAAGGTGATGGATGGACAGATGGAGGTGTCCTTGGGAGGCAGAACCCACAGCCATGCCCTCTTGCCGGGATTGTATATTAAAGTTTACAATTGGAGGCCCTCTGGATTTGTGGGTGGGATACCCAAGGCCTTGACATTTGTGCTACCATGTCCTACAGCTGCCAGATATCTCTCTTGAAAGAACACCTGCTGGTTATTTTCTTACTTTTAGCGATAACGCTCACCCTGAACATTGGACATTATTTGAACTTGAGGTTGATAAACCTTTGATGATTAAGGCTGGGCTCTAGTCCAGAATGCTTTATATTAGAATTACATTAGAATTAAAAATACGATACTTCAAGCATCTTTTAACGCACAGGTCCTCTTCTGGATTGATACCATTGATGGCTGCTTCGTGAAAGAAGAACCCCATCTACCTGAGTCAATTTTTGTCAAATGATGTGGGGGTGCATGTACTAAGCCAGCAATCCTCAACTGTTCCTTTCTACTTGTCCCTACTTGCAAACTCCTGCCCTTTTGCCCTGTACCTTGGCAAAAGTCGTTTTGTTTCCTCACAGCCCTGCCAATAAAATTGTCGCCAACTTTGGGGGAGGTGGCTGACATCAGAGACACACGCGCAAGCACCAAGGCCGGCCAGCCAGCCTTTGAGAGAGCGCGTGGTAGTGAGCCAAGGGGGAAAGAACTCTTTTCTCAGGCGATTTTCTCCACAGAAAGTATGATCAGCGGACCTTCTCTAAAGCAGGGTCTGAAGCCTGAGGGTTTCGACGCCGCTCCTGAAGCACCGCAGCAGCATTTGTCACCGCCCCCCCAACTCCCCCCCCCGTCCAATCGCCTTCTTCGGTTGCCCGTCATCCTCTTTGACGGACGGGTTCGGCTGCCCGGCGCGCGCGGACAAAACCCAACCGACCCTCCGAACTCCTTATTTTTTTTTCTCCCGCTCTCGCCTTGCCTTACCCACGCGCGCGCCCAGTTCGTTGGCCTCGGGGAGAGGGTGAGGGTGGAGGCGGAACCTCAGCGCCTCCTTTAACCAATGAGGACGTCCGGAATATTGAAAAAAAAAAAAGGGAGGAGGGGGGCGAAGAAGGCGCGGCGCAGAAGTGCATATCTGGCTCCTAGGCCACGCCTCCTCGTGGGCTGCCCCTTCATTAAAAAAATAAAAAAAACACCACCTGGAAGAGGCTCCGGGCGAAAATGGCCCCGCCTTGAGGGGCTGGCTGGCTCGTGCGACAGGCGATAATATGCAAAACCAGCTCCGAGGCTCTTGAAAGTCGCGTCCGGCAGAGCGGCGAAGGAGGGGCAACGTTTTCTCTTCGGCCAAGTTCTGGATTCCGCGCTCCTCCTCCCCACCTCTCACTCGACGCGGGGCATGTTAGCGCTGCCTCGGCTGAGGGGCTAAGGAAGCACCGAGCCGTGTAAGCCCAAGGGCCGCCTTTTCGGCGCGCTTCGCTTCGGCGGGCGATGTCTCCCGTCAGCGAGGAGGTGGAAGCCGGGAAGGCTCCTGAGGAAAGCGAGCCGGCGGGCAACGAGAACGGGGAATGGTGCCCGCGGGGAACCTCGCTCGCCTCAGGGGACGCGGAACTCGACCTGCTGGCCGGGCTCGGGAGCCCCGCCGAGAAGAAGGGTGAGCCGCCGCCGCCGCCGCCTGCTCCTCAAGCGGCCCCGGAGACGGCCGAGCCGCCCGAAGGAGGCTGGGGCTGGGTGGTCATGCTGGCCTCCATGTGGTGCAACGGGACGGTCTTCGGCATCCAGAACTCGGCCGGGATCCTCTTCAAGTCCATGCTGTCGGAATTCGGTGACCCCAAAGACGAGCAGCTGATGTTCAGGACGGGTAAGAGAGGAACAAGGGACGCCTGTTTATGGGGGTTCCCCTTCCCAGCTGTTTTTAAAAAGCAGCCGGGGATTCCTCAAAGGCGTGGGTGGACTGGAAGGGGGATGTCCCACGGCGGGAAAAGGCGACGAGGCGCTTTCCTCCAAACTCGTGGGACGGAGCCTATATAGCCTCCCACGACACCTGCAACGTCTCTATGAAATATTAAGCAGAGAGGTGTTTGTAGACCTCGCAGGCACACAGGATTTTTCATCACAACAGCCTTTCGTTGTTAAGCGAACATCGCAGAACAACAACTTTACAACAACACATTGCATGCAGTCTTCAAGTTGGAGTGCTGGGCTGCGGGGCAGCTAGATACCCAGTGGGAGCGTGGCTGTCCTGCCGAACGGTGTGCCGCAAAAAAAAAAAAAAAAAAAGGCAGATCTGTGCAGCGGTGCAAAAAAACCCTTCTGCTTTGAAATCTATGGAGGAACATTTCTTTGTACTGGTGTTGTTGTGTTTTTAATTGCAAGGAAACTACCTCTTGCCTCCATGTAGTCCTCGGAATCAGGCTGCCACAAATATAAGGTCAGCTTTATATATATACATTCACGGTTACAGAACATCTGACTGCATAGATGTGCAAGATACAGAGTTTTTGGTTTCATATATATATATATTGTTTTATACATACAGTACATACATACACACACACACACACATATAAAACCAAAAACTCTGTATCTGGCACATCTATGCAGTCAGATGTTCTGTAACTGTGAATGTTACTGGTTTTGTTTGACATAGTGCTTAAAACATTTTTTTTCTGGTGGCGTCACCTTGAATTCCCCTTCTTTTTTTAATAGTTTTTTTTTTATAATAGCTAGTTGCAGGTAGGGATGTCAGTTCTGATAGTGTCATGGGGAAATTTCTTTGCAAAAATCTAGCTGTTTTTGTCCCGCGAAGGTGGCATAAAGCATCAGCTCTGTGACCTGCATTTCCCTCTCTCCACCTAAAAGAATGGAGAAATGGCTCTTTTCTCTTGTGTAAGAAAAGAAAAAAAACATTATCCTGGAGGCAAGGATATCTTGGCAAATGCCACCTTGTGTTCTCTAGGGTTATATGAATTCTACCTGGCTACTCCTAGTGGTTAGTTGAATAAAACAGGATGTATGACAACTCTCGATGCACATTCAAGCCATATCATTCTAAACTACAGTAGGTTGGCTGGAGTTTAGCCTAGTGCGTTATGCGAACCCAGAAATTTGAGCCAAGTAAACCATAGTTTATGTAATCATGTGTTAGCCTGTAAATATCACCAGTACAACTCAATAATCAAAGTGAAATAATATTTGCTGGGTAAAATTGTGAAATACGAATTTAAAGCAACTGTACTTAAAATCATGCTATTCTCATAGAAATAATAGTACAACAAGAAGGAAAACTAAAGGCATGTGAACTTAAAATATAGATCTTTTTTATTGCATCTTTATTTTATTCTTTATTTTGTGAAAATAAAAAATCTAATTGAAATTTCTAAAATGTATAATTAGAAAAATGTTTTTATCATTCTTTTTGTAAATTACAGTATTACCCACCCCATTAATTTGAACTTAAAGTGATTTTAAGTTGTTTAAGAATATAGTATTCCAGATCTTGATAGTTATATGAACTTTCTAAGGAAAGTTTAATTATTAGTATTTATGACAATGTGTGTTTTCCTTCAGTGAAAAAAGCTGAAATTATGTTGGCCATCTTTTGATTTCAGTATAGACTGTAAATCTCTATCAGCTTGTGTAAGAGTTCCACTGAACTCAACGGGATATAGCAATAGCACTTATATTTATATACCGCTTCATCGTGCTTTACACCCCTCTCTAAGTGGTTTACAGAGTCAGCATTTTGCCTCTAAGAATCTGAGTCCCCATTTTACTGACCTCAGAAGGATGGAAGGCTGAGTCAACTTTGAGCTGGTGAGAATTGAACTGCTTGCAGTGGGCAATACTGCATTCTAACTAGTGCGCTACTATAGCTCTTATATATTTCCACCTATACATGTGTAGGATTACACTGTTGGTAACTCACTGCATAGTACATTTTTGGAGATTGCCACCCAGTTGTACATTGCAAACCTAGATATAGTACATATATTCTTTACCCAATTGCCATTCAACTGATTTGGGTTAATATTTCTTTACCTAAAACAAAATTAACTAATGCATTTATTTTAATTCCTGACAGCACCTTTATCAGATTATTTTGAAAATCAGTTATTGGGGGAAAGCGTCATCAACGTAGTGTACGTGAGATTGGGCAGACTCAGGGAGACAGTGGAGGGGGACTGGTGTACTATGAACAACAAAGTTGCATTTTCCTATTATGGCTTCAATGACTGCAAATGTTTAGTTGAAACTGAGCATGACCATCATACAAAATACAAGCTATATATCCCCCCCCCTTTTTTGCTCACTAAAGAGTAAATGGTAAACTTTAAATAATTGCTTTGACTTGGGCTCAAGGAATATTTCATTCTTATGTGTTTATGTTAGAAAAGTATCAACTGCTTAAATAATTTTAAAAGTCTAATATGTCTGGTTGGTTTTGCATTGAATATAGTGGAAAAGTAATAACAAGACATCATTACATTGTTGTTTCTAGTTGGAATATATTAATCTTTTTTAAGAAGCAAGTTTACCGGATGTTTTATGATACGTGTACATTGTATAAATATATATCTATGTTAATATAACCTGCCATCTTTATACACTAATTTCTAGTTTCTGTCTAGAATAAATTGCATTTTAGGACTGATACAAGCTGAATGAACATAGACAGCAGCAAGTATGGGCTGAAATATTAAAATCTCTTGGTGGGACATCTGAAAACTCTTATCCTGTTATTCCATACAGTAATAGGGGAAAAGAAGATGGTGTTGCAAGTACTAGTCTAGGTAGTTATAGGAATATACGCACAGATTTTTAAAAAGGAATAATTGCTTTGACTTGGGCTCAAGGAAAATTTCATTATTATGTACTGTATTTATGTTAGAAAAGTATCAACTGCTTAAGTAATTTTAAAAGTCTAATATGTCTGGTTAGTTTTTCATTGAATATAGTAGAAAAGTAATAACGACATCATTACATTGTTGTTTCTAGTTGGAATATAACAGCCTGATGGGAAACAGGTGGTTGGTCAGGAATAAGGTCAAAGGATGTAAGGAACAGAAAAGAGATGCCACCAGGCTTCCCTCACTTAAATATATTTATTGGTAAGGTTTTGAAGCTATTGTTATTACTGAAACTATCAGTCTGTTACAAATGCAGGACTAAGACAAAAATAGGCTAGATAGAATATAATTCCTTTGTACTAGGAGTGCTCGCCATGGCTGTCTTGTGGCCAACATGCTACAGCCAACTTGCCACAGCTAACTTGTAGCCAACATTCCATGGGACAACTCTTCATGGCCAGCTTGCCATGGGACAAGAGTTACCAATATAAAAGAAATGGTAGAACAGAAACATTAAAGCAGGAGTCCCCAAACTTTGCAACTTTAAGATTTATGGACTTCAAAGTTGCCAAATTTGAAGACTTCTGCATTAAAGGATGCCAAAGGAGGGGTGGGGAATGAAATGTGAATGATAAGAATTAAAATAATTTTAAAATAATTTTAAATAATTAAATAGAATTATTGAATTGTCCTGCATTGAGTTTTCTTATGGTGAGTTGGCTGCGGTGAGTTGGTTGCAGTGACTTAGCCGTGGCAAGTTGGCCATGGTAAGTTGGCAGCAGCGAGCTGTCACATTCCGTGGCAGTGCTGTTTAAACTCATCTGAATCTAACAAGTCTCTCTCTGCCTTCACA